>NC_067114.1:16074818-16694818 GCF_021347895.1 Acanthochromis polyacanthus
TCCGGGGGCACCGGGAGACGAGGAGAGGGGAGGAGAATCGGAGAAGGGATCCAGGCAGGCAAGGCAGAGCAGGTTCGGAACAGAACGGGCCGGTCGGGGCAGGGGCAAGGAGCCTGGACAGCTGGTCCTAGGCAGACGAGAGGAAACAGAGTTATTAAGGCATAGTAATCACAAAATGGCTAGATGATGACTGACTGTGTGTCTAGTTTAACAATCTGACAGGGAGTGGAAGGATGAGCCCGTTCTTATTGCTGAGGTGGTAATCAACGAGATGTCTTCCAGCTGCCCGGGGTCCATGGATGTGGCCGATTACCTGAGTGGAGTCAGCTGAGAAGCTCAACTCCACTCAGGCGCCATACTGCAGGGGAAGACAGAGGTAGAGGAGCGGATGGGAGACTGAGGGTGCTTTCACACCTGTTAGTCCGTTAGAGTGGTTCGTTTGGACCCAAAAGTTGCTACAATGTTGCTCATTTCAACTGGTTCGGTTGGCATTCAAACCAGTGTTTTCGCAGTTGAACCAACTACGATGAATGTTATATCTCTCCCCCGTCGTTTGGCGGCGCTGTTCACAAAAATAAGGTGTTTTAGATGACGTAGGTGAACGCTGATTGGCGCAGCATGTGAAGAGGGAAAAATCCCGGAAGAAAACATTCTATGGATCGAGGTTTATTCATAAACAACCAACTATGCTCTCCTGTTCCTTCTTGTTGCCATATAATCGTATCATTGCTTTATGCAGCAAGCACAAATAATGCTGTTGTTCCAGCATGAAGCTCGCATTCGGTACGAGAACATTACACAGTCGTTTTTGGCTACGGAAGCTCCCGTAGACCAAAACGTCTGCTGCGCCATCAAGTCGGTCCGAATGGAGACAGGTTTGTGTTCTCACCAGGAGTGAACCGAACTGGAGTTCACATAGAAGCGGACCGAGACCACCGCTCGAAGGCGGTCTCGGTCCGGTTCTTTAGTCCGCACCAAAAACATCTGGTCTGCTTTCACACCAGCCCAAACGAACCGTACTTGCTGGTGTTGCGGACTCCAGTCCGCTTTAAGCAGACCAAAAGGCGTATGTGTGAAAGCACCCTGAAAGGGAGACACAGAGACGGAGAGGAACAGAGAGGCAGAGAGACAGAGGAGAAAGGTAGGGAAAAGGGGTTTTTAGGGATGTCAGGTGGGGATGGGATGAGGAGAGGACCCTGACAGAGTCTGGCGGTCGGCAGTCGACGTATCGGCCCCCTCTCATTTCCTGCAAGGTCGATGACGGAGAACTTCCCATGCATCTTTCCCTTCCTCCGAAGAATGATCTGGAACACCGCGTGGCTGCGGGATGAGTGAGCGTTGGCACACGTCTGCCCTGATGTTCTGGAAGAGAGAGGAAAGAGATGTAAAGATGAACAACAGGCGAACGAGGGTGAATGGAGAAAGAAAGACAATGACATTTGCACATGTAAGTAACAACAGTTGCAATATGTTTATCAAACATGTACTGAACAAATGCAGCAATGTTTCTGTTGTCCTACCTGCAGCTGTTGCCCACTTCAATGAGTTTCAGGACATCTTCTGTGCACTTGACCTCCTTCTCCTGAAGCCCCACAACCTGCATCTGCTGCTTCCCATCCTCCAGCACCCTCAGCTTGGATTTACGATTCAGGAGGTCAAACACCTGTCAGCACACGCACACACGTCAGCGTCGGTTAGTGTTGATCACACATGAAATATGGTCACACCAATCACGAGATGATTACACTTGCCTTTTCATTGTAGATTTGAAAGAAGGCTGCATACACTTGTCGATCTAAATTCTTGTAATTGGGTTTCTTCAAAATGACAAATACATCCTGAGCCGCACAAAAAGAGATTTACGATTTCAACCGTGTTAAAGTAGAATCTCTACAAAATACCCACACAATTAAAATGTGAAGTAGTTTAGTCAACGAGGTGCATTAAATTAGGTCAGAAATCACAGCTCATCTGTTTACCAGCTAATGCATAAATTCCTTTCCAGCAGTCTTGGTTCTTTCCAGAGAAATCTCCACCCATAGTCTACAATGCAATACAGGTGAAGATATAGTTACATTCAGCAGAGTTGAAACAAAGTAAAAACCCTCAGTTTCAGCTTTTGCAAGAGAAAAAGTCGTTGCCTGTAACTCACATGTGTTTTTTCCGCTTCCTGTCTGTCCGTAGGCCAAGCAGGTGGCCATGCCCCTCTCAAAGATGGTCTCCACTAGAGGTCTGGCAGTGAACCTGCAGAAGAAGACAGAACACAAGTTTATTCTCTATCTGCTAAAGCAAGATACAATAAATAATTATGTGCACACACAATAAACATGTTAGTCACTAATTCAGTTCTGTAAAACAACACAATGTGCTCATTGTATTGTTTAGTCAGTCAGGTGTGACCTGTTCAGTGCTCATCATTATTATTGGAATACAACAAGTATAATGATATAATGATTAATAGTTTTATTATTGTTAACATAATAGCAACCAGTTTGACAAATGCTCAAATGCACTTTAGGATATACAGCTTCTGAAGCAAGTTTATTATTCAGTGCTGGAGCGTGGGGCTACCTGTGAGGTTTTTCTCTACAACAATGTCTTGTCCTCACATTACAAAGTGCATCGAGAGGACTTGTGTTATGATCGGTTGCTATATGAATAAAACTGAATTAAGCTTCGTCACAAGTGGGACGGTGGTCATGCGTGTGAACTCTGCACTTACCTAGGCAAAACAAGGTCAAGCAAGACAAAAACACAAAGTACAGAGGAATATTAACAAGTGGCTTAAAATGTTAAAGTCAAATTAATATGAATTAACAAGGTTCCCACTCTTTTCTGGAAATCATTTTTCAGGACGGTTTCTGGCGTTTGTGTAGTGTCTTAGTATTATACATTTAGGATTCAGACTATTTGTTAAATCTTTATTTACTCTGATTTCTTATGAATATATTATGTTGATTTACTGTTTATGTACCCTAAATTTCAATTTGCCATTTTTTTTTATTTTTGTCACCATTGTTTTTCATTTTCAAGATCTTATTTATTAACTTGCATTATTTTAGCTACTCCTATTTTATAGTTAAGTGTGCATTAGTTACCAAGAACATTTTCACTTAATTTCCTATGTCTGATTTTTGTTCATTAAGAAGGTAGAACGAGATAAATCATTTTCCAGGACAATTCAAGCTTTTCCTGGGCATTTTATTTTCCATATGTTTTCCATGACTGCAAAATTGGTCTATCATTTTCAGGTTTTCCAGGACGCGTGGGGACCCCGATTAGAGGTTCAGCGTCCCGTATTCGGGCCGTTTTGAGATGTGCATCAGCATTTTTCAAAACTGACCAAAGCTGCAAACTCCATGATAGAAACACTATACACCCATGGAAAGCTTAGATTCTCATGAATCCGCCGGTATGAACCACTTTCAGATGTGATTACCACAGCGGTAATATAAACACATTTGTCCAACAAACAACAAATCACGTAAACAGCAAAACTCACCTTTGAAGGCTCATAACTGGTCACAGATGAAAATATTCCACAAAAAACGGCCATAATCCAAGCTTAGACATCCAGACAAAACAAGCCAGTATAATATATTGTCCAAAACATGTCTTGAAATCAGTAAATAATCCACAAATAGCGCAAATATTTTTTTGGAGTTTGAACAAGTTTTATCTTTGAAAACGTTTTTTTTGATTGAAGTCAAGTTTTTTCTGATTGAGAACATGTTTTGCGATCGGAGCAACTTTTTTTCATGGAAAAATAAAGAAACAAATTTACCTTCATGCAGATGCGCCATGACCATCACTTCACCAACATTTTGGGTGTTCAGTTTTTATTTGTGACACTTCAATATCTAATTGTTGATCACTGATTAGATCAAATTTTGATGTTGGAATATTGTAGTCTTGTAGTAATTTATAGAAAGTTGGCCTTGAGATTCCAAGAGTAGATGCTGCTTCAGTAAAAGTGCTTTTCAGGGAAAGAACATGTTCAAGCTCCTCTCTGGATATATCATGGCTTCCTTCATAGGCATCAGTTTAGGGGGGCACGGTGGGCATGTGTCCCCCCCACTTTTTGTCAGGGGTCATTTTGTCTCCAACACATTCAAATTCTTCACATGTAAGCCGTTCTAAACCCAGTTATTTTCAGCAGTATAGAAAATTCCTTTTTTTTTTTTTTTTTTGTCTGCAAGTCCGCTCAAACATGACACCAACCACCCATGGTGCCATTGCTTAAGCTTCATGTGCAATTTTTTTCTTCTTTGTGACTGTGACCATCACCTGTCCTCATGGCAAATTAACCTATCATGTTTATTTCAAGCTGTTTCCTACATTATGCCATTGAGGGCTGTGCACACCCAAGTGAAACATAAAACAAACACACGACAGACAGAAAGGTGAGGCATAGACAGTGTTCTAACAGAAAAGGTGCATTTTATTTGTTTGTACTCTTTAATTCACACCTTAAAACCATTTACAAAACTAAAACCCTTCACAAACACCTAATACGACAAAGTCCCAACTGGATCAATCATGAAGATGTCAGGAGGCCACTAGAAGGATAGATAAAACAGAGTGAGATCCACAGGACACTAACCCAGCAACCTCCACTGACTCAGCGACCGGAGGAACACACTCTATTGAGTTTTGGTAGGTGCCGGTTGTGGTGGATCTGGCATGCATGAAAACCTCCACCAAAAGGAGGAAGCTGTCCCCTCCAGCCCAAGGAGGTCCACCCAGCCCCCCCACAGGAGCCACCAAGCGGAGACCCAGCCCAGGAGCCCGGAGCGACCCCCCCCCCCCCGACACAGCCAGAGCCCCAAGGCCCACGCAGAGAACGGGCCATAGCAGACCCCCACGGCGCCCCACCGGCCCACAGCTGCAGTATAGAAAATTCCGACGCTCCTGGACGCACCATCCGCACTCTGCCGAGAGTTGCACAGACATGCAGCACAACCTTCGTGAGGTTAAAAAAAAAACGTGCAGGTGCTAAATTTGCGCCCGTGCCAAGTGGAAGCTCTTGACCAGAGGGCCCGTGCAGGGGCAAAATTTCAGGCCCGGGAGAATTAGTACTATAATGGCCCGACAGACCCCTCTACCTGAATGTACTGGATAGCTCACAGGTTGAGCCTCCGCCTTTGGTGCGGTGGTTGTTGAGTTTGAGCCCAGATTGCTGGCATTTTGCCGCTGTTCTTCGACATTTTCTCAAAGTGCTGTCTTACCAACGACACAAAAGCATATGAAAAAAGCAGGGCTTGGCCACACCAGTGCTTAACTTTTGATCTCAAGTAGAGGGCCACAAAATATCGTCCCACGGGCCCGCAGGTTGGCCCGCGGGTTTGAGACCCATGATTTTAAAGCATTATTATTATTATTATTATTGTTGTTATTATTGTTATTATTTTATGACTGGAGCGGCCCAACAATAAAGCGGCCCACCTGGGATATCCCCGGTGTTTCCCGATTACCCAGCACGCCACCCATGGTGTGCATTTCCATCTGACAACGGCTGTGGTCTCCCATCCCCCCCACTTTAAAAACAACCTGACGCCCTTGGCTGCAGCTCTGCCTGAATGAAACATCACTCATAGAGCTGCAGACACAGGAAATGTAAAGGTAATAAAATTATCTGATGTCTTGCAAGCATGAATGACGTTAAGTTTAACCTGGATATCTGCTGTCACCTCATGGTGAACAACTGTATTGCTGATCTGGTTGATACTAAAAAGGTGGTGAAAACATTAGATTTTTAAGTTATTTATAAATGTTGG
Organism: Acanthochromis polyacanthus; assembly: GCF_021347895.1. Taxonomy (NCBI): domain Eukaryota; kingdom Metazoa; phylum Chordata; class Actinopteri; family Pomacentridae; genus Acanthochromis; species Acanthochromis polyacanthus. Next base: position 16,080,596 of record NC_067114.1, read on the forward strand.
ATGAGTATTGTTAAATTGAGACACCTTGGCAAATTAGATGAGTTTAGCTTGCAATGAGTATCTTTCATGGAATTCGTGAAATACCTAAAAACCAAGTACTTGCACACGGCTGAAAAGCAATTTGATGATGAAAAAATATTCCACTGGTTATGGCATTATAAAAGTAGGCATGACATCATATAGAGTCACACTTGATCCTAGAATCACAGAGGTAATTGAAATGTCCAGAAATAAAATTGCTACGCACGCTAAAAATCTAAAACAAATACTCACCACTTTATTCCAATTTATTTGTAAAAGGATGGAATTATTTATCAAAATTGCTAAGAATCAATTCTATATTTCTTTTGTCCTAACCCTAATTTTGCTACCAATCTTAAGTCATTTGAATGAAGAAAAATGTCATGCAGGATTACAAAACTGGAAATCAAACTTCTAAATTGGATCAAATCTAATTGTCTAAATGTGTTGGTCAGCATTTTACTTCTTCCAGCATGTGCATAATCCATTCATCCATCCTCTATACACCGCTTTATCCTCAGTAGGGTCGCGGGGGTGCTGGAGCCTGTCCCAGCTGACTCGGGCGAAGGCAGGGGACACCCTGGACAGGTCGCCAGTCTGTCGCAGCACTACATATACAGACAGACAATCACACTCGCATTCACACCTACGGGCAATCTAGAGTACTCAATTAACCTCAGCATGTTTTGGACTGTGGGAGGAAGCCGGAGTGCCCGGAGAAAACCCACGCATGCACACGGAGAACATGCAAACTCCATGCAGAAAGATCCAGGCCCACCCCAGGATTCGAACCAGGGATCTTCTTCCTGCAAGGCAGAAGTGCTAACCACTACTCCACTGAGCAGCCCACATGTGCATAATAATTTAAATAAATTTTGAATATATTGATGTTTTAAGCAAGAAGTACATCTATGTGGTGACCATAGTAAAGAATAATTTTAAAAGACCTGTTTAAATTTAACAAAAAAAAAACTGACAGTAGGCCAAAAAAAGAGAAAAAACAAGAAAAATGCTTTATACTTTCCAGTGATTCATATAAGGATTTCAGTTGTGTTGTTGTTTTATATCAAAATACATGTTGTCCCATTTTGCCGGCAGGGTCTGTAAAAAATAAATCCTCAGGACATTGTGTGTCTGGAATGGTGCCATCATTTCTGGGTTTGATTATTTGTTATTTTGTTTTTGTATATTGAAGTAAAGAGGTTCCAGTTTATATAATATTATAATATATATATATATATATATATATATATATAATTCGATCATGTTGCAAGCTGAAGCACTGGAGTGAGTCAGTAAATCATGCCACATTTAGCAATATATCACTGTATTTCAAGCAGGGGGCACTGAACATTAATAAAACACACATTGAGTTACATCAGAATAAGCTCATTTCCATCTGTGCAGTCTATGTTCCTTTCTCAGACTTCTATACTTAACCTGATAAATCTAAACTATAAGATTATTATAAAGTGATGTAACCTGGCAGCACAGATGCTCAGCTTTCAGTTTCTGTTTTATTTGATACTTAGACTGTTTTGTGATGGTCAGCAGGTGGCAGCAGAGATCCACCACTGATGCTCCGGGTTCATTGTGTGCCTCAAGATCTTGTGTTGCCATGTCTGTCTGATATAAACCACTTCTCCTGTGCTTGAATTTCAGACAGGCAGTTTTCTTGGACGTGATTTACACATTTGACTTCGTCGTTTTTTTTTTGTTTTTTGCATCATTTGGGTTTGCTTTGTTTTGCTTCACAGCTTTTGATTGGACCAGTGGAGCAGAGTGTTGATAGTAGTCACAAAATCTGATTTAAGCATTCAAATAATGTCATGCGTTTTTCTATATTTGATTTTTAAAGCGTGTTTAGTGAGTTGCAGTAGGTAAAATACATGCACAGAGAATTAGTGGGAGTAGTGCCGGCTGACAGACGTGTTGGAGGGAATCATTTGAGGGTTTTACTTGTTTCATTGCGATATCTGGCACCCAGCGCCAGCCTGTGTACTGTCAGCCCGTCAAAAACTCCGGAGGTCTGCTGCTGTCAGCCGAGACATGTTCAAAACAGAAAAACTAAAGGCTTTGGTCAACGACCGACTGAAGGCGGCCGCTGAGGAGATCTTCATCCTGTTTGAGCGAACCATCAGAGAATATGAGGAGGAAGTGTTTGGTTCAAGCCGGCAGATGGAGCAGCAGCGGAGGACGGCCGGATGGAGAGGTAACAGTAGGTCACACTGGACACCACCGAGGATTTTACTCCTGTTTAACGTTTATTTAGCTGAACTGAAGCCTCGGTGTCAGGAGACTTTACCGAAATGCTCAGAGCGTCACACAGGAGCCAGCAAATAGCGCCATTTTGCATCCCTGACCCGGGAGGGGGATGCAAAATGGCTGTCAGAGAAATGCAGCACAAAAGGCGTTTCTGTTTATAATTAACTGGACAGAACAAATGAGTCAGAGCTCACTTTGACTTCTCTACTCTCAGTAGGACAGCGACTAGATAAACACAGTAAATAAAGAGCTTAGAATTATTATAGTTTTAAATAACATTTCACTGTTTTTCTACAGATAGATGAAAGAAAACCTTTCAAAACTGTAAAAAACTTCCACTTCCAAAATCTGTATTTTTGCATATGGTAATTTGTTCTTTTACTGTATCTAAAATAAAAAAAAAATGCATGTAATTTGAAAGAAAAATCTATTGAAAAAATAGTAAATAATTATTCACTATTCTGCTCTGTTCCTTGTTTTGGTAAATTTCAGAAAATAAATAGTAAAATCACAGAGGCAAGGAGTATTAATTTACATATTATTTGTAAGAAAACTGATCAGTACTGCAAATATATCTGCTTTAAAAAATATTTTTATGAATGCTAATTTTACTCTCCTTTTGATATCATAATTTATAATTTATCATAATTTACAGATATTTGCAGTTGTCTTGTTGTTATTGGCATTTTTCACAGGTTTTGTATTCCACCCTTATGGCCAGATTTTCAGGTTGTTTTTCTTGTTTCAGAGCAGCTTATTTGCTGCTTTGTAGTTTAAAAAACTAAAGTGCTGCTCCATTGAATCCACATTAAGCCTAATAAAAAAGTGCATTTTTAGGGACTGCCAAAAATATGATTATTAGCACACAGTAATTTTCAGGTGATCTGTTATGTTTGTTGAATGGAATGTTGCCAAATTGTTGAGGAAATTCAGACATTGTATGTGGAAAAGGTGAAACTGATTACTTTCTAAAGCAACTGCATGATCTGTTTGATTGCTGTGCCATCCTCAGAATAAGACAAATTCATCCAGCAAGAAAACACTTTTACCACTTTTATCTGTTTACTACATCTACTTCCTGCTACATCAAAACAGTGCACCATGACCTTCAAACATGCACTATTTGCACATATGAGTTGTGCAAATAATGAGTGCTGTGCTGAAGCTGACTTCTTTCCTCTAGCTACATTTCTGATATTATTGCATCATTTGTTTTTGTATACTGTCTTTCCCTATTATGTTATCACAAAGCTTTAATTTCACAAACAGGCAACAAAAGACGAGTATCATGTGCAATGGAAAGCTGTGTCCTGTTGTTGCTGTTACCATCTTTTCATCAGCAGGCTGCACACCATAATGTTTTATGTCAAATATGTGCAAAACAAAACGTGTGTTTGATCAAGCTAAATTCTGTGCTCATTTTCTGTCTTGGGATACTGTTACAGCTCCCCTGCAGCTCTCTGTCCAGAAAGAGGATGTTCCCTTTGAGCAGGATCACCGTGAAAAGAGGATGGACCAGTGCGAGGATGATCGAGAACCCCCGCACATAAAAGAAGAACAGGAGGTGGAACCGTTGACAGCCCAGGCATGTGAAAAGCAGGAAGAAACAGACACCAAAGACTCTATGTTTAATATAATTTATGTAGCGAGAAGTGATGAGGAAGGAAGACGCTCACCACATCAAAACCAAATAGTTAAAAATAAAGAGGGCGACCTTTTGCCTGGTAGCTCATCTCAACCTGTTAAAGAAGATGCACCAGAGCCAACCAGTGACTGTCAGATGAGTGAAGGAAGTGATGACGACTGGAGAGACGATGGAGGACTTCACTCTGACGTAAACAAGAACAAACCACAGAGAGCTGGTGAGACAGTCGACAGGCCGTACACCTGTAGCGTTTGTAGCAAGAATTTCAGGATTAAATCCATTCTGACCCGCCACATGAAGACACACACAGGGGAGAAGCCGTACAGCTGCGGCGTTTGTGGTAAAAGCTTCATCCAGCGCTCCTATCTGCAGACTCACATGAACTCTCACTCTGGACAGAAACCGTACAGGTGCAGTTTCTGTGGCAGAGGATTCACACAGGTCGGAAACATGAACGCCCACATACGAATCCACACAGGAGAGAAACCGCACAGCTGTACTGACTGCGGCAAAAGCTTCAGAGAGAAAGCTGACCTCATCAAGCACACAATAATACACACCGGTGAGAAGCCATATAGTTGCACTGTGTGTCATATGAAATTCAGCGCCCAGTCGAATCTGACCCGCCACATGAAGACTCACTCGGGGGAGAGACCTTATAGTTGCACTGCTTGTGGAAAAAAATTCATCCGGCGCTCTCATTTAATCATTCATATGAAGACTCACACAGCAGAGAATCAGTAGTTTATTAGATTTTTTTTGGTAGAGTGAATGAGGACACACATTACATGAAGCATAAATGACTCAAAACTTGTACTGAACAGTTTCTTAGTTCTTGCTATGTTATAATAAAAGATGAAAGTTTAAAATTATCTCCAGGTGATTTCAATTAGCAGCTGTTAAATCAGTAAAGTAGGCATTAAGACGGCATTTTTATGTTCTCCAAAATCATCAGTTTGTCCAGTGGTCCTGGGTGATACATTTTATTTGTTGTCAAAACATCCCATGAAAAGAGCAACACAAAGGGCACTTATTTCCTACTGAAGAAAGAAATCTTTAATATTCACTTACAATTTGGATAATTTTTATTACAAAAGGGGTATTGTAGTTTTTGTGACTATTTCTCAAGAGTAAATTGTGCAATTGTAGGAATTTTGGGGGGATTTTTAGTGAGGAAGATGAATTTGGGATTTATGTCTAATAAAGTACAATGTGTGTGTTCACTGTAGAACATGTAACCAGGGCAACTGTGGGTTGTCAGACAACAGCTCATCTCTGTAGTGCAGAGGAATACCATATATCTGCCTTTGTCTACAAAGACAACACTTAGAAGCATCAGTTAAATGTTTGATCACTTATAAGACTGATCCAGAAAATATGGCTGATCTTGGGACGATTTTTACCCAACATGTTCAGCCAACAGTTTCCTTTTGAATGAAGAAATTCTCAGGGTTTATTACAATGATGGGATCTGGAATCTGTAGAGATGGCCGATAGGATTATCCAAAGCAGAATGTGGATAATCAAACACTTATTAAATCTCTTCACTTTGGCAGCATAAAGTGACAGATTCTATAAAACACTGAACAGAGAGCAGAGCCCAGAGTGTGGTTTTACACACTTCCCTTTTGCCAGTAATGTCTAAACAAAGCTGGTATCAAACCCCCTACTAGAATACAGAGATTCTTATACGTCTTTCTGGAATTTTTAATTGACAAATCCTTTTTTTAAGCATATTTTGGTTTGTTTGTATGTGGTTTTTTTTGTTTGTTTTTATAAACCATAGGTCTGTGTTTAAGAATGACATGTCAAAGCCATCTGTGATTTATTATGTAACTCTAGGAGTGTTTTTGTTCATGCATGTACTTTTTTTTAACCTACCTAAAGAAAGAGTGAACTGCCAATTTTTTTCAGTTCTTCAACTTTAAATGTACGATAGAAGAGTTGCGTGTGTAAGAAGCTGACCACAAGCAAACAAAATTAAAGAATTTCTAAATTAAATGCAGTACCAAAAGAAATCATAACCCATCATCATGTTTTGATTAGATAATGATTTATCATTGTTAGTGACCCCTCACTATGGATTCATTGTCATCCTGGGGGAGACTTCTTCTATCAGCATCGAAATGTTTTATCACAGGATGAAGGTGATCACTTGGAACGACTTTGTACTGATTTACAGCAATTATTTAAGGGACAAGTAGACCAAAACCACATCAGTAAAATCTTCCTACAGCACAAGATACAACTGATAGCTTCACTGTAGGGTCGATGCATCCCATCTATAAGTTACAGGAAGAGCTATCAGGGGCGAAGCTGAAAACAAAGACAGGTGTGTCGGCTGATTAAATGTTTGATTTACATTAGCTTAATTTTTATGGTCCTATAAAAATATTTCAAAGTCCTCATTAAGGACAAATAATGAACTAAGAATATGAGCTGCAGACTGATCCACAGCTATTTTTTCTCTCCTTTTGTTTTAATTATTTTTATTTTGCTTTTTTTATCAGAAAAACTGACACATCTTAACATATTCAACAATCTACTTGAGGAAATAAGGTTTGTAGAGCGTAGAGCGTATATTCAGCTTAAACATCATAACATACTGTTGTTGAGGTGATTTGGTCCCTCCAAGTGTGACAGTTCAGTTCCAGTTAGCTCCTTCATAAAAAATATTTCATATTTGTTATTGTTGTCATGGTGATTAAATTTGTCTTCTGGGTTTAAAAACTTGTAAATAGTGATCTGACATCTGCTGCACATGACTGAGAAAAAGTCATGAGAAAGGTTGAACATATATGTATATATATATATATATGTATATATATGTATGTAGAGAGAGAGAGAGAGAGAGAGAGCTGTTTTGTGTTTTGTTTGATAGTATTTTATGTGTTATTTTATTTGATTTACAGCAGAATGAAAAAAAGAGTATTTTCTGGGGAACAAAAATCATCTGAAAAAAAATTGATTAACTGATTAATTTATTCTTATTGTTTGATATTTAATAATAAATTTATTTAATAGTAGTATTTTTTTAATTGAATAAAGACACATTCCATACTCTTATTAGCTAATAAGCTCATGACCGCTCCTGCAAACATGTAGGAACACGTCTTTTTTAAGTTAATGCATCTACTTGTTTTCTTAATTTATGTTTTTTCATGCGTTTCATTATCAAAAAATGAAAATTTCTGCATCCAAGTCCTTATTATGTAAACTGGATGTGATTCAAGCGCAGGCTCTGAGGGTTTGTAGTGGGGCAGTCAAAACATCACCGGTTCCTGCTCTACAGGTGGAAGTGGGAGAGATGCCTCTGGAAATTAGGAGAAGGCAGATAATAGCTAACTACTGGGCTAACTTGCAAGGACACAATCAGTCTCATCTGACAAAGGGAGTTTTGCAGGGGTTCTGGGAGAGTGAAAGGAGCCGGAGGCAAAACTTTGCAAAAGAAGCAAATAACATTGCAAAAGAATTTGGAATACTTAACCTCAAAGTTAGTCCTACGGTAGTCTATCCAGGTGTGGCCCCATGGATGCTAGTGTGGCCTGAGGTTGATTGGGGTCTATTAGAGGCTAAGAGGAGGGGGAAAGGCATGGTTGATTTGGTTGGTGAGTTTAAGTGTCACATATTAACAAAGTACAGCAATTTTACTTGCATATACACAGATGGGGCAAAGCAACCTGAGACAGGGGTGACAGGATTCGGGGTAACAGTCCCGGAAAGAGGAATTGGGATCAACAGAAGAACATCTAATAATCTTTCAGTATACACAGTGGAAATGGTGGCGGTTTTGGTTGCACTACAGTGGGTGGAGAAGACCGGTCTAGGAAAGGCATTAGTGTGTTCAGATTCATCATCAGTGCTAGCAAGCCTCAGGTCTTTTCATTCAAACAGCCGTCAGGACATCCTATATTCAGCTCTTGAGTCACTAACAAGAATTGTTCACCAGGGGGGTCAGGTAAAGTTTCTGTGGGTACCAGCACATGTAGGGGTGAGGGGGAATGAGAGGGCTGATGATCTGGCCAAGAGAGCTTTACTGAAAAGGAAAATAGAAATGCGTCTGAGGATCAGCAAGAAAGAAATCAAAAGTATTATCTGGGAAAAAAGCAACTCAGTGTGGCAAGAAAGGTGGGATGGAGAGAAGAAAGGGAGGCACCTGTATCAGGTACAAAAGAGCGTCAGAGGTGGGAGGGTGAGTAGTGGATACAGGAGGGAGGAGAGTGTGATGACCAGGTTAAGGTTGGGGCATAGTGCACTAAATAAAACACTGAAACTGATTGGGAAGCACCAGACTGGTTTATGTGAGGGTTGTCAGGAGGAGGAAGAGTCGGTGGAACATGTAGTTCTGAGGTGTAGAAGATATGAGGTGCAGAGAGGGGAGCTGATGGATAGGATAAAGGAGTTAGGGGTGCAGGAATTTACACTGAAAGAGTTGCTAAGTATGGAAGAGAGGGCACAGGTTAGGGCACTGATGGATTTTTTAAAGGGGACCGGGGTTTATAATAGAATATGATGGTTAGGTAGGGATAATGATAGGAATAAGGGGTGGTAGTTGGCTTGGGTGTGGAGAGTGCAAGTTAGAGGTTTTTTTTGTTGTTGTTTATTTGTTTGTTTGGGTTTTTGTTTGGTCTTTGTAGTGTGTGTTTGTAGATTTGATAGTTTGAACTAGGTCGGGTAAAGTCTGTAAGTCTACTGTCTGGTCCACACTCCGGAACAGAAGGTGGCGGTAATGCACCAAGAAGCTGGATGCCAACCGCCGTAAAACAAGAAGAAGAAGAAGAAGAAGAAAAAAAAAAATGAAAAAAAAAAATCAGGCGGAACTGCGCTGACGTCATTTCCGTTGCGCGAAGCTGAAAATTTGGCGCCGCGGTTTGTCTTGAACAAAACACTGAAAGAAATAGCGTAAACATGGGAACTACCGTCGAAAGGATAATTCCCGGAGCTCAACCGCTGTTGTAGCTTTGCTTATAAAAACAGAACCGCTGTCTGTCACTTGCTCAGACGGTTGACGGTCTCCTGGTTCCGGAGATGCAGATGTAACGTTAGCTGGAGCTGCTCAGGTTAGCTTAACCTGAAAACTCACTGATAACAAGCAGCTCGATCAACTTTTCTGGTCGAATAACAATTTAATACGAACGTCGGGCTGCTGCTTAACAACAGTCATCATGAACAGGATGAAAATGAAGAAATCCAAGGTAAGATGTCGTTAAGTAACAACAGTAACCGTTAAAATTTGACACCTGCCATCGTTTTGTTTTCTCTTTGTTTCCTTCATGTCTGACTGATTGCATTGGTTGTTACACTACCGAATTCATTTCTTCTGAACCCACCTGTGCGGTAGTCTTTAATTTTTCTGTCTTTTCTTTTCCTGGGCAAAGCTGTAATAGATCATGGAGTCTTAGGTGGCCTTTAATTTAGATTTTATTGTATTCTATCTGTCTTATCACAGTCTTTTTGTTATTCTGTTATTCTGCTTGTATGAAATTTTGCTTTTGCAGTCTCTGGTGTTTCTGAATTGTTTTTATTTATGATAGTGTTTCCTCAGTCCCAGTTTTGCACACATTTACATATTTAAATGCACAAGTTCTCACTGAATTATTTGTTTTCGGATCAAGATTTTCTGCAGCTGTTATCAACATCTCTTACACCTTCAACACTGGATGGAGTTAGCAGTATCACTGATTTTTTATTTTTTTTGCATCCTTCAAAATTAGATCCATTTTTATAATGGGGAAACTGTTAATCATACATCATTGAAGTTATATATATATTTTAAAAATCCATTTGAGTTATTTTACTAACTATTCCTTTTACCAAATTAACGATCTAGGGGGAAAACGTGCCATATTTTGAAAATAAAAAAGAAAAGATTTTGAAAGATTGAAACTCAAATGTTAAATAAACACATAAGTGAACAAAAATGTTGAGGTTCAAATTTAGTGTTGCAAAGCTTGGATTTTTTTTTTTTTTTGCTAGATTGAAGCAAATTTGTGAAGGCTTCAGTAATATATTGATAGGCTGCATTCACTTCTTCAAATCCAGCCACTTTTATTTTTCTAGATGAAAGTGTTTTTAATACATTTACTTCTACATGGCATGGCTTTCACAGAAGTAAGATTTTCAGCGGATTACTGATATTCTCACCTTGATATGTGACTTTCGCATAACTATAGTTGTCAGTGGCTCGTCAGGTAATTATTTGACGTATGTGTGCAGCAGTGCAACTAGAGGCCAAACTGCTAATATACAATAAAGTTTATTCACTCAGTCCTTTACTGAAATGTTAAACGTTTCGACCTTTGAAAGAAGATGATCTGTTGAGCATAGTGTTTTCTCTCAGACAACAAACAAATGGTACCTCTGACATGTTGGTACATTTTTGTTTTTGTGGTTTCTGTCAGGTATCTGAAGGGAAACTTGGACAGCAGAAGAACATCTTGTCCTTCCTTTCCTCCAAAAACCAAAAGGTAGTGGGTAAACTGTACATTTTTTGGTCCCAGTGTCTTTGTGGCCTTTACAGGGATGTCGGAGTCTAAATATTATTGCTTCTGCTATTATTGAGATAATTTAGGGCAATGTGCATATTGTGATTAATCATACATTCAAATGCATTTTAGCTTTCAAAAATTTTAGGTTAAAACAACTAGCACTTTTGTAACTGTAAATCTTTGTACTACAGCCTTTAAGATTAGGTAAAGACTGAAAACAACTCAGCACAGTTCATTTTACATCTATCAAGTGTCATTTTATTGTTGTTTTTCTACAGCAAGACCTTACATGTCTGTAGGATTGTACATATCCACTTGGAGAGATGAGTGAAATGACAAAAAAGACACATTTTCAGAGTGTGAGATGAATGCATAAAACTGCAGATAAATTATATACCTGCAGTTTTTTTCTTTTTCTCTGTTCTCCTGTTATTCAATTGTATTTCTCCCTGATGTACACAAATGATTACTTACTAATATTTGCTTTAGTTACTTACTAATATCTGCTTTAAGTTTTGTATTCAAATACTAATTTGTTGCTTGCAGGACTTTTCATCTTCCCCAAAAGTTACTGGCTCTACACAAACCAAGAATGAACCCCAGATCAAAGATGTTGGAAGCTCTCTGTTCAGACCCTATTCCCCGTTGAAGAGGAATGTCCTTGGGGATCTTGAAAACCTTCTTCCCTCCCCACCAGATCTTCTCCTCTCTGTGCCTGAAACTCCCAACAGTCAGATCAGGCTTGCTTGCTCTCCTTCCACCAGAGAGGCAGGTCTATGGAGCCCGGAGCCCAGCAGAGAGGCGGCATTCTCCTCAAAGCTCGCCCAAGCATCCCCTATCTGTCGCAGTCCCCGCTCCAAAGGACGGAGTGTAAGGAGACGGGAAGATGGATGGTCTGGCTCCATTAAAAGACTCCTCAGCCCTAAGGAAGAGTCAAACCATGCCAAGAGACCAAGAACTACTAATCCACCACCAACAACAACCGTGATCAACCCCACAGGTAGCAGCGTAAAAGGAACCAGAGCTGTGATTGACCTCATAAAGATACCACAGTTATTTAGTGACCAATCAGTAGATCAGTCTGAGAGGTTGATAGTTCACTGCCGAGACACTGAAGTGGTCCTCAGTGACGACACGAATGTAACCGTGTCACTGACGTCGGGTTTTTGCCAGGCTTTAGGGGAAAAGAGAAAACATGAGGAGGAACAAGACAAGAAAGATTCTCGTTTTACCATGATAACAGAGCAGAAAGTATCTGAGGTAAAAACTAAAGGATATCTACACATTGGTCTGGACAAGGACACTGATGGTCTTACTGCTGATGTGCATCAACCCAGAGCACAAACTCTTACACCTGCACCAAAAGACGGAGAGGATGACCTAAATGAAAAAGAAACTACACCAGTGTCAGATGGAAACAGGGACGAAGCTGCAGGAGGTACAGATACAACATTTCAATGATCTTCTCTACTTATTGTGATTAGTTTTACCAAAGCTGCATATTTTCTGATAAATAACAAAAAATGCATTTAAACTAGATTTGTGATTATTTCGAAACAGTGTGACCATTAGTGTGTGTTGCAAGATAAAACTGACAAATTCAAATTTGTACTTTGTTCTGCTCATCATTTTTCTTCCTCTTTAAGAAATGTTGTGGTTCTTGATGTATTGTTACCGTTTTTCTGTAGTATGTTGTACTGATATCAGCGTTCGCTTTAAGAATAACTAGAATTAATCAGTCTTCCATGTCAAAGCTCTTCTTTGCCCTTCTTGAACACATTTTTCCATGTAATGACGTGGAATTCAAAAATTGCTACACGACCCTTTTATGTGTGGTCAGTCACTTTGCATAAATGTTGTGCTAAAGGAGAAAACAAAAAAAAACGATTTAAGCTGTTTCACAGTATTCACTGTCATATTCTCGTGTTTCGTCAGTACATCACACTTTGATTCTATTTGGTTTCAGATCTTGCTAACTTGCCTTTTTGTGTTGCTTTTGATTTTATACCGAAAACACAGCAACGACGTCTGCATGTCCCATAGAAGAGGTGTTGGATGAGGGCTGGTTTGCAGAGCAGATGGAACATAATGAAGATCGTGCAACAGAGGATAAAGATAAAAAACCCCGGTGAGAAAGTGGGTTTGTGGAGAAAGGGCATGAACACAGTGCCTTAATGAAGTCGCATCAGAGTTTGACATGAAACAAAAAAGAAGAAGCAGCTCCTGACACACTGGGCATATATGTACAGTTGAAGTACATTAAATTTGAAATGACTGGTACTATGTCACCCAATGCTAGTTATTTCTATGTTAACCTGCTCAATTTATAGCTGAAACGTGGTACTTTAATGCCGTCTCTGATGTTTTATTTTAAACTGAATGTGTAACTGAATGTATGAGTCTTTTCTGTCCCTGCAGTAAGGTACCAGACCACGTGATTCTCTCTGGAGGCCCAAACAACCGCTACTGGGTTGTGGATGTTGAGGAAAGACCAGGTCACAAAACACTGACCATCTCATGCTCCAAGTCTCTACAGCCGACTGAGACGTGTCTGCTCAAAGATGGATGGTAATGCTGTGTGTCAGGAAATTTGTCCTGTTCACAATTTCTTTTCATTTCATATATGATGTGCTTTTTGTGCTGAATCCAATTTCAGTAAGTTTCAGTGGAAATCCTAGAAGTGTTTCAGCTTTTCATTCTGTAATCATTAAAATGTCCCATTAATATATATTCTGTCACAATCTGTACAGAAATTCTATGCTTCTGTTCTTTGCTTGGGTTCGCTGTTGTCGTTTTACTTTGGAGGACAGTGAATGATGTGTGTTCGTCTCATGACCTTCTCTGATGGTCTGTGCTGATGAGCGAATGTGTCTTGTGTTGTTGCTTCATTAGTGTGTGTACATCTGTCTTTACATGCGCATAAAATGATTTTTTTTTATTGGCTGTTTGCAGGGAGATGACGCCTGTTCGTCGTGGTGATGTGGTACATCTGGAGGGCTGCTCTGATGGTGGATCCTGGTTGGTGGACAGGGAACAGGGCTTCCTGGTTTTACTACCTGATAGCCTCATCTCAGGTACCAGCATCTCCAGCTCCATCCGCTGCATGAGGCGTGCAGTACTGGGGGATATGTTCAAGGTAAAGGCCTTTAATGATAATGTGTCATTTAAGTGAGTGTCGGGGTGCTTCGAGAAACTCTTCTGTGTATAAGATGTGAAATTAAGAACCACGTGTGACCTTAATATGCTAAAATGTACAAAAGATGCAAATATAATGAAGTACAGTTGCTCTGAAACACATTCCAACTTTAGTTACAAGTTAAATGTGTATTTTTTTTGTTTGTTGCTTAAATAATCGCTGAGGCTATAGTTTGATGTTAGTGCATTAAATCACTTTATATTGCATAATGTTCATCTTATTTTGAAGTCACATACCTTAAAAACACAATGCTGTATTGTTTACTGTCTCCATTGTTTCCGTTTGCTTTGATGCAGAGTTTTGACGGCGGTTCCAAGCAAATGCTGAACGGCACCATGGTCCATGAAGTCTTCCAGAGAGCAGCTACAGCTAAAGATTTTTCTCTGGAGAAACTGTCTAAGCTGGCTGACGAGGCACTGCACGGTCCTCGGTACCTGGGAGACATGTAAGATTGATTCTGCAGACCTTTACCTTTCTGTAATGATGCAAGTAATAGTTTTTCAAAATACTGTGCTTGAACAAAGCAGTAAATGTTTGAAGGGATTGTTAAAGTGATCAGTTCATTGTGAAATGCATTTCTAGAAGATGATGATGGTAAAATACTATTAAGAATCCGCTTTAAGGGTGGTCTTTCATTTGTTTGTATGGTTTTTCTTCCTCAGTTAAATGTGTGTTTTATCAATGTGTTCGTAGGTACAGTTTGGGTGTAAGTCAGGAGGAGATGAAGCAGGAGCTGCATGATTATCTGCCTTCACTACAACACTGGGCAAATGAGTATCTGAACTCATCAGCACCTAAAGCCATCAATCTTAAAATGTATGTAAATTCATAAAACTTCTTTAGCTCAGTAGGATTGTTTCTATGCAGTGTAAAGCTTATCCAGAGTTTAAAAGGTAATGACCTAAAACCCGTGTAATTGGTGTTTCGCCAACTTTTAAAGAGCTGATTACTCTCTGTCTTCCCGGTCTCAGCCATAGCAACAGCAGAGGTCCAAGCAATTGTCAGGACTCTGCAACTGTTGTCACGGTAACAGAGCTGGCAGACATAGAGGAGAACGTCTGGTCTCCGAGATTTGGCCTGAAAGGGAAAATTGATGTGACAGCGCGGGTTCGAATCCAGAGACCACGAACTGGCGGCCACAGAACTCCAGAGGAAAAGATCGTCCCCTTGGAGCTGAAGACTGGAAAGGAGTCAAACTCGATAGAACATCGCAGTCAGGTTGGTGGGCCATCGACATGTATGTAGAGCGGTGGATGAAGAGGAAGTGAAGTTTTATTTAAGTAAAGGGGTGTTTCTGTGCCTAGGTGATCCTGTACACCCTGATGAGCCTCGAGAGATACAATCCTGAAACCGGCTTTCTGCTTTACCTCAAGACTGGCAACATGCACCCTGTAGTAGCCAACCACATGGACCGCAGAGGTACGCATGTAACCTGCCCAACACCAGCTGTAATCAATCATTTGTCAGTCTTACTTTTTTAAATGTGTATGTGGAAAATCTTAGCAGATTTTAAAATTCCATAAAACATAATTTAATGAATATAAAAAGTGCTGAATCATGTGTGCCTGACCACAACATGATGGTTCAGTGACCAAAAAAGCCTTTTACGGCATTACTACCTCCATCATTCTTATTGCTAAAACTCTTTCTGTTCATGTCAGAGCTGCTAAAGCTGAGGAACACTTTGGTCCATCACATTCATAACTGTGTGGAGCAAGAAGCAGAGCGGAGCCGCCTCACTAGACTCCCTGACATCCTGACGAACAGACAAACCTGCCAGTATTGTCCTCAGAAGAGAAACTGTGCTTTATATGAGAGGTAAACCTTTTCAAACACATTTTGTGGTCATGGAAATCTCAAGCATCAGACTTTTTCTGAAAGTTTCCAGCTGTGTATCAGACACATGTGTCCTTTGGTTCAGAGCTGTGGATCCCAGCTCAGCAGATGTCAGTGAGGATGTTGTACAAGACTTTCTGCAGCAAGAGACTGGTCATCTGACTCCGCCACATCTGAACTATTTTTCCCATTGGCTGCTGCTCTGCTGCCTGGAGGCTGCTCCTATGGAGACCAAGAACAGCCGAAAGCGTGTATGGCTTCAGACAGTTCAAGAAAGGTACAAAACTGACTCTCAAGCATAGACACTGATGGTCTGAATGTTGTACTTATTATTGTCAGAGTATGGAGCATTTGCAGTAAAGCACTCATTCAGACTCTATTTTTAGGGCAGGAACTTGACACTGTATAAAATATTTTAAAGTATTTAATTCTGACTTGTGTTTCCAGTGAGAAGAATGGAAGCTGTGTGGGGAATCTGCAGCTCAGTGCTCCAGTGACTATGCAGTCTGAAGGTGTTTTCCTCCACCGTTTCCAGCGCAGTGGTGTTGCTTCACAGCAGGGTTTGGCTAGTGGGGATCGGATTGTTGTTAGCGATCAGGAAGGTCGCCTCGTTGGCTTGGCAACAGGATACCTGTGTGAGGTCAGCAAGAAAGTGATCAGCTGCACTCTGGACAGGTGGGAATAACTGCAAATCAATCTTCCTTTCTGAGTACAGTGGTCCCTCACCATATCATGGTTCACTTTTCGCAGTCTCACTGTATTGTGGATTTTTAAATTGCATTTGGTATCCCAAAATTTTTAATATATTGCAGGATTTTGTGATATACGTTGAAGAATGGCACCTGAGAAAGGATGTCTGCCTTTAATCCACTCTGCAGCTGGCGGATGCCTTTATTATGACATATACGGACAACAATGCTATATAAAATATGGCAGAAAAACATCAAACACACTATGCTTCACTCTCACGGTCCTGACAGCATAACACTAAAATTATCTCGGCTGAGTAAACCACAAAAACAAAATAAATAGCTTTACAGTCCTTATAGTCAGTCTTTCTTTTGTTATTAATGGAAATGATAACGTGTTAACTGCGATCTCTAGAAGTTTTAGCTAACAAAGCGAAGACGGTGATGCTTACAGGTCCTTGAGAGAAATATTTAAGTGTTATTACACTAATGACACTGTAAAACTAATAGAAACCACAATAATGGCATTTAAACCTCAACACTCCGAACTCCCATGGTGCATTGCAGCACAACAGTTCAATCATAGCAACCGGCTCTGTGATCGCGACATTATTTTATTATTTTGTGGTAAAATAAGCATTTTCTAGCCTAAAAAATGAAATCAATATTAAAAATATATTAAAAGAATATTTAATCGAAATAAAATGTGTAGCGTGCAGCACTGGGCTCTGATTGGCTCAGTGACCGTAGCATCAGTCTCCTCTGTCTCCGATGTGTAGCAGCGTTCAGCTTCTCGCTGTGTCCATTGTCGTCTGATTGCTGCGTGTGGTGTTGTTGTGCAGTGTGTGGAGAGGGTTTCTGAAGCCTTTAAATATATCTATGAATTATAAAATATGGTCACTACTTCATGAATTTTAGTCTTGGGGGGGGGGGGCTCTGGAACGTAACTGCTGCGATACTCCAGGGACCACTGTACTTTAACTATAGGACAGTAAATTACCTGTGTTTTGTTCAGCCATTTACTGAGCAAATAAGTTACTTACCTGATTCACACCTACTTAGTTATTTAATGTGTTTCCCAGGGACCTGTCAAAGTACAGCGGCGTGTTGTTTCGAGTGGATAGTGATGAAGGCGTGGTGGGACTCAGCACTCATCTCACCAATGTGTCAAGACTGATGGAAAACTGTCAGGACAGGTAGGTACAGTGCCATGAGGTGCGTGTAGGAGATTTATGAAAAAGCGTCTGAAAGGATTTTAAGGTCTTATTGACTAGAATGTCTCTCTGTGCAGCGATCGTCTCAGGGAGTTGGTTGTTGATCTTCGTTCTCCAGAGTTTATCTCAAACCTCAGTTCTGTTCTGCCCAGAGAGGCCAAGGACACAGTAGCCAACATCCTCAAAGGTGACACAACTACGTTTTTTGACTCTGCTTGTCTTGTGGTCTTTGCTTCATCCCTTCGTGAGGACAATGCACACGTGCCATTTTTCACATCTTGTCTGTTATTTTCTCATATGTTGCTTGTGTTGATGAGCACACATTTAGTCACTACATGCATTTGTGTGTATTTTGTTTATGTAGGTCTCAACAAACCACAGAAGCAGGCCATGAAGAAGGTGTTATTATCTAAAGACTACACGCTGATTGTCGGCATGCCTGGCACTGGCAAAACCACAACAATCTGCACCCTGGTAACCCCCAGATTATCATCTATAAACCTACCTGAACCATAAACCAACATTATTTACTCCCTGTAAGGCCAAACCATTCTTTCTGTCTTTCTCTTCCTCTCTTCTTCACGTTTCTTAGGTTCGTATCCTGCATGCATGTGGCTTTAGTGTGCTGCTGACCAGCTACACCCACTCTGCTGTTGACAACATCCTGCTGAAGCTCAAACGTTTCAGAGTCGGTTTTCTGCGTCTGGGGCAGGGGCAGAAGGTGAACTACGGTTGACGTGTGTTATTGTGTGTTTGGATGACAGGGAGGTCTTGACTTGCCAAACTTGTTTCAAAGCAATAGAATTTG
The DNA here is from genome assembly GCF_021347895.1 of Acanthochromis polyacanthus. Classification (NCBI taxonomy): domain Eukaryota; kingdom Metazoa; phylum Chordata; class Actinopteri; family Pomacentridae; genus Acanthochromis; species Acanthochromis polyacanthus. The sequence goes on from NC_067114.1 coordinate 16,098,758, forward strand.
TATTTTGGTTAAGATATCTGCAGTTAAAACGCTACCTACTTCATTCTCACGTTTATTTGTACTGAAGCACTGTGGATGAAGTTGTTCAGTAATGAATAAAAGTAGTGATATCTGGGTTATGAAATAATTTAGTTTTAAATATCAGGAGAGCATGTGAAAGTACAAATGTCTAGATCTCTTGTTCTTGTTTTACAGTGTTCTCCTCATGATTTGCTCTGTTTGTTTTTTTTCTTCTGCTATCTCCAGGTTCATCCAGACATCCTGCCATACACAGAGGAAAGTGTGAGGAAGAACGGTGTTCACACTCTGTCAGAGCTGGAGCAGCTTTATAGCAAAGAGGTGAGCAGTTAGTGTGTATTTTCTTCAAAACCTTTCCCACGTTTGCATACAATAAGATTTTTTTTTATTATTAATGCTCTTCTTGGGTCTCTTTCTAGCTGGTAGTGGCAACCACCTGTATGGGCATCAAGCATCCCATTTTCACACATCGCCGGTTTGATTTCTGCATCGTCGACGAGGCGTCGCAGATCAGTCAGCCTGTCTGTCTGGGACCGCTGTTCTACGCCAAACGATTTGTCCTGGTTGGAGACCATCAACAGCTGCCACCAATAGTACAAAACCAAGAAGCCAGGTTGAGCATCTGTGATGTGTGTTGATGATGTAGCTGCCAAGGTTCAACATTTATCAAAGTCTTTTTTTCTTCTCTTTTCTCATCAGGTCACGCGGTATGGATGAAAGTTTATTTAAGCGACTAGAGCTCCATAAAGAGGCAGTGGTCCAACTCAATGTACAGTACAGGATGAACAGGTGAACCAACAGACTGAACACTTAAACACTTTACGTTCCAGTAATCTGGTTTTATAATCCTGAAATGAATAAAGTCTGAATTTACAGCTGCTCTGTCTTCCTATGAAATCACACAGAAAACTTTATTCTGTTCATTTTACAGCTGCAACACAGCTTAGTAAGAGCAGTTTGTACAAATTAAAGTAAACCCACTCTCTGATAGTAGTTTGTGCTCTATTGTTTCAGGCAGATCATGTCTCTCAGTAACTCTCTGATGTACGACGGCCGACTTGAGTGTGGATCAGAGAGGACAGCCCTGGCCCTGCTCACTCTGCCCTTCCTGCTCACTGTCCAATCAGAGCTTAGCTCCTACTCGCAGATGCAACCACAGCATGACCTGTCTTGGTTACAGGCCACACTGTTGCCTAGCAACCCGGTTTGCTTCCTGGATTGTTCAATGGTTGGTAAAATACAGAGGGCACTTCAGATTTTTTAATTGTGTTGAGCTACAACTTGTTCAATTTAAGATGAAGGTCAAATAACCGAAGCAGCTGCTGTAACTGTTGAAGAAAGTGGTCTGATTAAATAAGATTGCTTTACTGGAGACTGGGCTTTTCATCTGGTTTAGTCTGATAGAAGAATAGAATATGCTTTATTGTCATTATACAGTGTATAACGCAATAGGAAAGCATCTCCTTTTCAGTGCAAGAAAACCTTAAGAAATAGTGCAAAACAGTCTATTTACAAATATACCTTATAAATAAATGCATGTATGACAGACTTGGTGCATGTGGAACACTGTTTGCAAGAGAACGTGGAGGTGCATTGGTCTTAATTGTGTTTTCTCTTCACTGGTTCCTTCAGGTGCCTGCACTGGAGTCGGTGGAACGGGGAGGAATAAGCAACCGCACTGAAGCTGCCCTCATACACATGCTGCTTTCACTTCTGATAAAGGTGCATCAAGCTTTAAACTGACAGTATTTGAGACAAAATGAAATCCAATTTTGTTACAGTATTTAAAAAAATGGAATTTGGGTATGAAAGTTAGATCATCAGTGTAGTGTGCAATCATATTGACATGTTTATTTTTCTTATTTTTAGGCAGGGTGTAAGCCCAGTGATGTGGGAGTTATCGCCCCCTACAGGCAGCAGTTAAAGACAATCTCATCTCTGCTGCAGTCCTCTGCTTTCACCGGTGTTGAGGTGAACACAGTGGACAGGTACCAAGGAAGGGACAAAAGTCTGATTGTTCTTTCTTTTGTCAGGAGCACTGCAGAGGAAGGAAGCGTAAGTGTTTCTCTCCCCTTTTCAATCATTATTGTGCACATTTTTCTTTAGGCCTGAGTGGTTCTAGCTGATTCTCTCCTGCCTTTCCATTCAAAGTTAGGGGAGCTGTTAAAGGACTGGCGTCGCCTGAATGTAGCCATCACCAGAGCTAAACACAAGCTGCTGATGGTGGGTTCTGCCACAACACTACGCCGCTACACACCGGTGGAGAAACTACTCAACCATCTCCAGCAGGAGAACATGATATCCTAAGAAATGATCTTGATAGTTCTACTAAATTTTTCTTCATTTTTAAGACAAATTATTCTCTAGTAGGGGCACTGTTATGATTAATTCTAATAATGTTATGCAAAGTTGGTGTAGCTTAATCAAAACCTACATTTGTTTAACAGCAAGTCACCAATGTCCCTGAACAATCAGTTTAGCAGTTATTTTAATGACTTCTGTGTCTATACAGTTTTCTTCCTGAACTCTTTCTTCACATTATCCAGCTCCCACCAGCTGCCCACAAGGCCTTACCCAGCATGCACCTGTGACAGAAGACTACAAAGCCATAATGGTTTCAAGTCACCTGTATAACCTCACACCTCAACGTCAAGGCCTCACCTCAAACTGGAAATATTTCAAATAAGATCTGAGCTAACTTGCATCAAAACCAAATGCTACTCACAAAGTAAAATAGTCCGTTGCGTTTACATTCACAACTTGGCATCTTTTCTTGCATTTTCCTGCAGATCAATAGATGGCCAGATGTAAACCCCAGAACATTGGGCCACAGCAGCTGTGTGCTAAGGTTTATCAGTTTTAAATGCAAAACACTTTCAGCACTCTAATTGTAAAGGTGTCCATTCATGTCTTGATGTGAAACAAACTACTGAGATGCTGCAATAGCTGCATGAGCATTTGTGCTGCATTCATAAGATGGTCCAGCAGTTCAGATGTGTTGAAGTGGCACTGATTTTAAGTGCACCAAACCTCAAGTGGGAGTCAGACTTGGATGGTTCATCAAATACCTCACTCAATACACTGACAGTATTTCTGGTGCAACTATTTGTGATTTAATGAAATCTGTGCAGTCAGATCCACTCGTGTGTGTCTGCCACTGAACTGACGTTTGTTAAATCTTCAGGAATGACAAACTTGATGAGACTGAAATTATGATATTGTTTACAGTCTGCTTGGTACAAATTCAGTCTTTATCCACCTCAAAAACTCTCAAGCTGTCGTATAGAATTTTTTATTTAATAGACTGACTCTCGATCAAGAAGAGCATTATATTAACAGAACTCTATTCTGATCTGTGAATGTGCTTCACTGTCAGTCTACAGCTGTAAAAAAAAAAAAAAGGAAAAACAAACTGCTATATAAATTATTTTTTATTGATTTATCTTTTTAACAACTAAGTTTTCTGCGTCTTATGTTAAGTAACAGCAAAAGCTAAAGTAAAGCCAAGTATTTGAGTCGTTAATCTCAGTTACTCTGCAGACTAGCTGGACAGAAACAGTGAGATTGCAGAAGACAGAACAGATGAAATTTTAGGAATCTAGAAGAAACTACAGTTACAAAAATTATCCTGCTCAGAATCATTTTTGGAAAGCCTTGTATTATAACGCCAGTAAACTGTCATGTTGGGCTTTGTCAAATAAAATTCTGACCACAGCTGTGATTCAACATTCAACCTGTTTTACTTGAAGATAGTCTATGAGTTTATTAATTTAGAATCTTGTCATTTGTTTTGATTTATTATGTGAATAAAATAATGCAAATCCCTACAAAATGTGCTGTTTTTTCTATCCTATAGAATGCTGGTTAGCTGGGTGATGTTTCATTATAAGACTTACCAGTCTGGACTCTAGCCTGCGTTTTAATTATACCATCTAGTATTTATTAATACAAGATGCAAAGCGTCTGTCTGCAGGTACATGTTGAGCTCTCAGCTCATTACTTGTGTCTGTAACTATATTGTGATTTTTCCCTGCAGTACACTAACAGCCTGTCCAGATATGTTGATTCTTCCATCATCTCTCACTTCGAGTTCCAGCTCCCCGCCTCGAGTGGAGCACTGGTGAGCTACACAAAGACACAGGATAATCTGAGTGTCAGTGATGGAGCATTTACAGGAGAAAACAACACATCAAGTAGGACACACAGTTGATGGTAAAATAGCTTGTCTCTGGTTTGGTTGTTTAAACTGTGCTGATTAAAACTATGTGAAGTTGTTTAAGTTTCTTACCCAGCATTTTTTTCTTTCCTAATTTTTCGGACCAGTAGCTACCGAGGACGGTGTGTGCAGATCCTTCAAGGACAGAAGACATGCCAGGAAGTGGTTACCAATTTTTGCACAGGTGAATTTCACAGAATACATTGAACATATAACAAATTTACTGCGTGAGAGCTCTGAGTGCATCTGAAAACACTTCATCTGTTGTGTCTTTGGATCTGTTGCTTGTATGTAAATGTGTAAAACAGCCCAAAAGTGCAGTAATATAAAAGCCTTGTTCATAATTAGTTACATTTACTAGTTTTATTTTGAGGCAGTACAGTCTCTTGCCAGCGCCACCTAGAGCCCTGATCTCGCCATGGCCTTTTTTCCAGGATTTTTGCTGACATGAAGACACATGAAAGGTTAAATGTTATATTAATTAGCAGTTATGTAATGATGCAGCTCAAGTGATGAGTAGTACAAAAGTAATACACTGAATAGTGCAATGAATTGCTTTCTACAGGGAGTAAATAAGTAAAGTAATACATTACTTTTGAAATGTGACTTCAACACTGGTAATAGTGTTACTTTTGACGGTCATCTTACCAGTGACAGGATCCTCAGTGATGCCATTCCATGGAGCAAAATATCTGGAGTAGAAATCGTATCCTGGCTGGCAATCTGGTGATCCTTTTGTCAGATGTACAAATATTTTAGAAGGATGATGTTATGAGACCACTTAGATTAGATGACATCTTTAACAGTAGTTTTTAATATTTGTTGGCTATTGGGAAGAAACTTTCAGTAGACATTGATTTACAGCAACCTAACTGTTAAAGCATTTAGCACAGACAACAAACAAGTATTACTTATCATGAAAAGATGCTTCTAGGTTTGTTCTTGAAGTCTGAGAGTTCATGTTATGATGATGCTACGCGTCTGAAAATTCATCACACTGAAAAGTAAAATTTCTATATGAGGTCTGTCCCAGTAAGTGATAAAACTGTAACTATATCCCTCTGGACTGTCTAAAAGAGACAATACTCATATATTCAGTTACCTTTCGCTGTGATGATTACTCCTTTAACTCTTCCACTCTTCTCACTGCTCTGAAGAGCAGCAGCATCAACCTTCAGACTGGTTATTACAGACCTGGAGACAATGTGCATTCAGTAGATTGTGATGAGTGGGTCTGGAAGGTCAGTGGTTTGAATTTCTGTCTCTTTTTTGGGTATTTTACTGATGTTCCCACATAGTTATTGGCTGAGGAGTAAGAGTTCTCACTTAATAGAACAAATTCACCACAAACATGCCTCAGCAGTCCAAAGCCTGGTTGTATTTGAAAATTCCTCCATGCATGTGTTTTGTTAGTAACCTTTCACAGCTATCAGCCAGTCGAATCAGCAGTTTCTTAGTGGTGGGGCTCAGACAAACATCCTGAACTGGGTGGTTTCCAACTGCCACCTATGTCAGACATGCAAATACACATTTAAGTTCACACACTCTCACTCTAAAGCAGTGGTTCTCAACCCTGTTCCTCCGGACCCCATGTCCTGCATGTTTTAGATGCCTCCCTGCTCCAACGCACCTGACTCAAATGATCAGCTCGTCATCAGGCTTCTGCAGAGGCTTGATGACGAGCTGATCATTTGAATCAGGTGTGTTGGAGCAGGGAAGCATCTAAAACATGCAGGACATGGGGTCCTGAGGAACAGGGTTGAGAACCACTGCTCTAAAGTACAGGAATGTAATCACACTGCTGCATCTTTCTGTTAACACGGTTGTGCTCATGACTTAAATAGTATTACTGACCTTGATAATGTCTCTGAAGGCGTTAGGATCCTGACATGAAAGTGGTTTGGGGGGAAAAAGTTATTATCACTTCTTAACATTTCTGGACAATCTTCCAGAAGTAATACAAGAAAATACCATATAGAAAAGCTGCACAGTGGTTTTTCAGGCAAATGTTTGTAACTGTGATATCAGATAGGATTGCCTCCATCTGAAACGTAAACACATACTGTACCTCTTGGGCTGGTGGACTGAGAGGAAAGTCCATGACGTAGCCGTCCCCCTTCTTGGTGACGGCCAGATCTCCACTCAGAGTCTCAAACACCACGGTGTGATTTACATTGTCTGAAGGAACATGTGCAGTACACACAGTATTACTCTCACACACCAGCTGATGAACTAGAAGCTTTTCCATGTAAATGACTATCAAATGTATTGGCTCAATTTATTTTTCTTCCATGAAGGGTCATTATAATATTGGAACAATTACAAAATGTGGCAACTTTGTGGCCTGCTGACAGTGATTTAAACCCTATAGTAACAACACCATGAATAACCTTGATATGCTGTTGATGTCTATGTTTTGTCTTACTCTGATGCTGGAACAGCATAGCTCCAGAGGCCAAAGTTGCGTGACCGCACAGATCCACCTCATTGGTTGGTGTGAACCATCGAAGGCGGAACCTTGATCCTGTTAATCGCATCACATTTTCAGACAGGCACCTTAACACAGAACTGATTTACTCCACATATGTCATCCATGATGTAGCAAAACCACAAAGGAGAGAGGATTATACATGTGCACAGTATCTCATGGAAAACTCCCTGTTTCACGATAAATAATACTTGGAAGTGTTATCATGCTGAAAAAGTGAATAAATAAAGTCTAACATCAGACAGAATGTCACCTGTTTTTGTCTATTGTAGTCTCTTTTACTTAAATTCTTTTAACATTTGTTTTTTATTCTTTTTCTTTAATGTAATATGGGCTTTTGGGTGTTTTTATTATTTTATTTGTATGAATTTGTGTTTGTGATGTGCCTTTCTCTGAACTAATTTAATTAGGTCGTCCCTTTCTGTTGCAAAATCACTAGGTCCTTTGTTCCAGTCAGCAGTTTTATAATCATGCAAACAGACTCGATAATGAGACACAGATGGACAACTGTTGCCAGCAATTCAGGGGATCTTGGTAAGTGTAAATAAGGACACAAATACCTGCTAGTAGTCAAAGAACTTTGAGACATTAACAACATCTGAAAGTGTCCAGTGCTGGCAACAGTTTTATAATCATGCAAATAGACCTAATAACAACACAGAGATGGACAACAGGTACAATTTCAGTTCATTTCAGTAAAGAAACCAGACAAAGGAAAGTGCATCTCTGTTGAATCTTTAGTGTTTCCAGTCTGAGCTGGTATCTGTGGTCATTGATCAATTACACAGTGGTGATGTATTTAAACAGAGATACCTGTAGAGAAACTGTCAGAGGGGTTGGTCCTGGTGATGAAAGCAGTTTCTGAAAGATTCATCTCTGTTGCTATCTTCTGATACAAGTCATCATTCAGCTCCTGTGAGAAACACACAATACAACACAGTATTTTGTAATAATGAGTAATAGCTTGTGCATGCACACTGGACCAGGCCCATTTTCACAACAAATATGTCATCTTTTGCTTAAAAAATAGAACTGCAGACCACGGAAACAGTTCAACTTCGCTCACTGAAAATGAGATAAAGTAACTGGGATCTTTGAATAAGTAACCAAATGCACGGCTCAGAAGCACCAGGCTGAAGTGTCACCATGTGTTCGGCCCAGTGCCAAACTGCATTTTTCTGTGCTCCAATATAGACAGCCACGATGGAGTCCAAACTATGCCACAGTGCACACAAACCTGTAATTCTTACTCACATGCATAAGTGGACAAATGGCAGCAGGGTTTCCCTTGAATGGTAAATTGGTGAAGGCATCCAGGACAAACACTGGAATTTCCATTATTGCTGTGCCGAGAATAAAAAAGGCTTCAAACCAACAGCAACCTCTGATGAGGACAGTCTTTGAAACAATCTGCTGTTGTTCCTGTACTTTAGACCAGAGGCTCCAACCAGAGGGAGCATGGCCGCCCCTGAAATCTCATTGGTCACCACTGTGGCCAACCCACATCTCATAGGTCAAATTCATTCACTAAAACTCCTATTTCCGAGTGTAATTGAATGCAACTACAGTGTCTGAGTGCAAGTGAAGGCAGCACTGATGATTGTACAGGCTCCAAGTACTGACAGCCAGCTGGCAGTGTGTCCTGTGTGCACAAACACTTCAGTTGCCTTTGGTTACACCCAGACTTCAAAACATTAACAGCAGCTGAAATTATGTTTGTTACGTCGAGTAAGAATGTTTCCTCTAAAATTATCAAATAGACTTCATTTTACATGAGACATCAGCTGGACTCACATGTGCATCTCAAAAGAAAGATAGAAGTGCGCAGAAGAGGACCCAGAAAACACTTCATGAATCACCTGTAATTAGAAATTATTTCCAACATGGAGACAAGATCTAACAGTAAATAACACACACAGTCACAATTTATAAACTGCAGGTAAAACATTTGTTAAAAGTTAAATCCTGTGCCCCATCCCAGCCTTACATTATTTTACTGTTATTTTACTTACTGACTTCATTGTGCTTATAATACATTACAGACCGTGACCGCTCTGAACTACCTAAACATGGCAACGGGCAACAATGAAAACAAGATGTTGTGCCATAATTGACTGCAAATGATCATCACACAAAGCCTGAATTTTCAGTATTGAAATCATCAATAAGTAAGTTATCCCATCTTGCCACCTCTATTTCTGTCCATGAAACGTTTCTGGCGGTGTCCCTGCTGTAGACAGGGGCAGATCCAGATTAATTTTGGTGGGGGGGATGAAAGCTGCTACCGACCTCTCGCTTTTACAATGTATTTTTCATTTTTTCATTTTTTGTTTTGACTGTTTAACCCAATAGGAAAGCTGTATACGACTTTTTTATTTTGGACTGTTAACATTCAAATTATGATGTACTTGTTTCCTTGTTTATGTGAATTACGACATCATTAGCTGCAGCCTCTGTCTGTTATGTAAAACTGGTAAACTCAATGACAGTATCCTGAGGGCAATTAATTGACAAATATTGTGCAAGAAAAGCACTACATACAACCCTGTGGATTTCCACTTCTTAGAATGTTTACTGACAATTATCGCACCTAAAATAAGAAATAATATTCTGTACTTTTAGCAGCTAGTTTTCAGCTGTAAACCAGAAACATCATAAGGTTCTGTATACTAATCAGTCTAAATCAAAATGAGTACTACCCAATACACAGTGAACAACAACAATCTGTACCCTTGATCTGTGATAAAATAATCTGAAATATTCTGTGCAGTAATGTAAATTTTAAAATACAGTAAGTAGCACTCTATACATTTTTTTTGAGTCTTTTTGCATTCTTCATATGGGATGAAAATAAAGTAACGTTGGTTTAACACGTCCATCATAGGCCTGTAGGTGTAAAGCAGGAAGCCCTCCACAATGAGGACTTGAGTCTCCTCCTCCTTGTTGTCGGACTTCGGGACCATCTCTGTGTCCAGGGTGTTACGCCATGAGACTTCTCAAACTTCACCAGGTTCTCCAGCCACGCATAGATCGTACTCATCATGGCGTCCATGTCCAGAGCAGTGATGACATTGTGCTGCTTAAAGCCATCTTCACCAACTTCAAACTGATCTTGGGGCTTGAAGAAGTCATCCTGATGGACCACGCAGCAGTTGGGCAGGTTCTTGATCAGGCGGATGGTGAGGATGGTTTTCCCTCCACTGGTTATGCCATCGATGCTGATGATGTACTTCATGTTCTCGGATTGGTCAAAGCTCAGAAAAAGGGTCAAAAACATCAACAAAAACCAGGTCGGAGGTGATCAGACGTGGAAGAAAGCTGAAAAAGATAAGGTTGCAACAGGAAACTTCAACTACTCGAGTCCTCTATGGCATTTGAGTTCAGTGAGCAAGGTAAGAGCAGAAAGGGAGCTGCCACTCGGACACAGTTCTTCCACCCAGAGAGGACCTCTTTTTGCGGTCACTGCTATATATACTGCCCTAGTTGAGGTTTTAGGTGGATTATTCCTTTTAACCCCTCAGGTCTCTGAGGATTTTGGATGGAATACTCAGTTAAACCAACATTTTAGGTGCATGTCCAGGGATTTTTAGTGGAATGTTCCTTTAAGGTGGATGTGTGAGGACCTTGTAGGTAGAATATTTCCTGAAACTAACCTTTTACGTCAACATTCAAAGATTTAAGGTGGAATATTCCTTTAAACCAACCTAAATTTAATGTTTTGATCATTATCAAGTGAGAAACCTCAATCCAGACTCCTCATAAAGATGTTTGAGATTTATGCCGCTGTTATTTGTTGAGTCCAGACTAAATGACAGATATCCACAACTGTAATTTTATTTTAGGACTTGGTTATTGAATGTCAAAACAATCCAAGTGACTCTAAAAACTCAACAGCTTTACAAACTAAGATTAAACTCTCCACAAGGATCCAAAATAAGTGTGACTTCTACATGAGAGCTTTAATTATTCTTCATCTACTTCCTGAAAAGTTTGGTCAATAAAAAAGATAAAAACTAATATTTTCAGCTGAACTAAAGACAGACTTTGTGATTTTCTGCTCACATGTTGTGTTGTTGTAAACTTACTCTTTCAAATAAATAGCCACCTAACCCCTTGGAAACCAATGTTTGTCCTGTCTTTGTGTCCTTCTTGGGGACCCTAGACAGCCGGGTTGTAATGTTTTTTGAGCAACACACCATACTATGACGTTTTTACAGTGATGGTTCTACTATGGAACCTGTTTGACATGTTCAGGCGTTCTTTGTGTGAAAAATCAGAGATTTCAGGTATCAGATGGTGGTTTTCAACTTTCTTTGTTAACTTTCTGCTTCAACTTTAAACTAAATTTACTTCACAAAGCCAGCCCTCTGGACTTCCGGTAAGCTGTGTTCCTATTGGCTGTTCAGGTGGCTGCTTGGTGTTATCAGGAACACCTGAGCAGCTCAGTGTCTACTGCTGCAGTTTGGCATTCAAACATTTCTTCTGCTTCTCTTCACTGAACCGGGTTTGGCTCCGTTGCTTTAGTTTGTCCTTTAGGCATTGGTTTGCAGTTTCCAGTAGTAAAATCGTCTTTAATGTGTTTCTTGGTGTGTTTTAGGGCTTTGTACTGAATAGTTGCCTTGGTAAATGTGGTTCTTTAGCCACAGTTAGCACATGGTGCTAATGTGTGCAGTGATTAGTGGATTTGGTGCAGCTGAGTTGTCTTTATCTTTGCTGTAGTGAGTCTTTAGAGGTTTTTGGTCAGACACATTCTGTGTTCTTGTTTGTGAACCAACGTTGGTTGTCCAGAATGTAAGAGTTCCTGTCCTGATTCTCTGTTCAGAGGTTCTCTGGTAGGCTGCAGGAGACTTTAGCGTTTGGATTGTGCTAGTTTGGTTTTGTACGGTTTCATTTGGACGATTATCTTGACGCCCCTCCATGTAGTTTAGTGAGGTTTTCTGTAACAGTTCTCCAAAGCAACGTGCAGCAGAAGAGACTGAGAGTTTTTAGGAAGTTCTGGAGACCAAACTTTAGAGCAGCACAAATATTTGTCAGCAGTTTGAGCAGGAGAAGGTGAGCTTCAGAGTAGAAATGGGAAGAAAACCTTCTTGACCCGTGTGGTGAGGTCCTGTACGAAGAGTTAGAGCAGGTTGTGAAGAGTCTGTAGTTCTTTGGTCTGAAAGCACGACTCATTAAAGGAGAAAACAGGAGATATTGTTGGTTCTTCTGTCGCTCTGCAGATTCCTTAGATTGAATATGAAGTTTCTATTTTAAATGATTTACTGTGTGAGCCCAAGAAGACTTCAATAAACTCCCTCCATCCCCTGGACACAACAGATTTTACCATGTTAAATCTTTTTTAAAAATGTCTTTGAATTTTAATCATAGTTTTTTCTTTGCTTGTGTAGTTTTGTCATCTGTGTGAAAGGTGCTAAACAAAGTTGAATTGATATACTGAATAACTGACTAACTCATGATTGTGACAACAGAAGTATTTTCATTGTGATTTATAGGTTTGTTTCTTTAAGGTTGGGGTTACAATCTTGACAGAAAAAAAAGGATTAAAGGAATAAATTACATTTTAAAAAGCAATTAAATCAAAGGAAAAAAACTTTTAATACAATAAAACTTTTAAAAAGAAAATTAAACATTAAATACAGTAAAATTATATTAAACAGACAAAATGTTTAATTAGATAATTAAACAGAAGATACAAAACATGTAATTACATAAATGTGTGATATTCATCCGATGTGAAGTAAAAGCAGTGAAGTCTGTAAAGTTATTTAATTTTATCATTTTTTTATGATAGAAATATTTTACGTTTACACTCGGTCAGATTTCTTACTACTACTGTTATTGTGTCGATGGTGTTAATAATATATTGCTGTTGTTAGTTCATTAGTTGCTGAATGGACGTTATCGCTTACATGCCGAACTCTCGCGACAACATACCTGAGCGGGTTTGCTGGCGGTGTCACCTGAGGCTCGGGACAGGAGCAGGAGGAGACTGGGACAAGAGGTGGCTGTGAGACCATTTCACCGTTTCACACATTTTACACCGACGACTGACATATCGCTCTCTGTGGATATACTATTATACTCAGTAGCACCGTGCGACCGTCACAATATGCTCCAGTTTGTCTTGTGCGTTTGACCGCTGTGTCCTACAGTTAGCTTTAGCCGCTAACTGCTAACAAGCTAACACGCTCACGTCAGAGTGACAGCAGAGAAACGTTAGCACAGATGCTAGCCAGGCTGAGTAATGGTCTCCTGTGGCGAACTCTAAAGAAGCAACTTTAATAAGGAGCAGATAAGGAGTAGATACTGTACGAACACGTTATTAATGGTCTTACTGAGTTCACGTTGAACTGTGATCGTTTGCCAGCAGCCTTATAAATTCTACCAAAACTACGATACACAGTTGGAAGGAGGAAGTATCCAACGTTAGCTTATATAAACTGTTGTGGCAGCTGCAGAAACGGGCGTTATAAAGCGAAGTAATGCATATTTTTTAACAGTGGTTACGTATTGTATACTGCTAATATTTATGTCTGTTTCAGCTAATTGCTTTGCTACTTACTACTAAACTGTAGAGTTGTTTAGAATGACAGAAAACCTGTTAAGTTAGTACATTGAAAGTAGTAAGACGAAATAACGATGATCAGCATTAATAGTGAGTGCACACATGAAGCAAAAACAACTGGCAGACAGAAAAATGTGAAGAGTAGAAAGTTACCGAATAAATTACTATAAATGCAGTGCAGGTTTTTAGTGTGTATAGTTATAAAAAGTACCTGCGCAGTCAGTCACCAGAATGGGTTTGGTTCTAAATTTAGATCTGGCACAAGGGACTCCACTCAGTGACTGGGGCTTGTAGGTCAGGGAATACTGGAAGTACAATGCTGTTTGATAGTGACAATGCTTTGACTTTATTTGTAAGTATTACCGAGTTAGTAATTTAATTTCTTGCTGCTGTGTTGTGTCTCTGTTGCAGTGAGGATGTCTTTGAATGAAGAGGGTTATGTGGTCCGGATCAGAGGACTTCCCTGGTCCTGCACGCAGGAGGAGGTGGCCAGTTTCTTCTCTGGTAAGAATTTAAACATTTTTACAACTTGTGGTATGAAATCAACTTCTGAATTTACCTATTTTATCATAAGGAATGTCTAAGAGCAGGCAAAGTTATATATATATAAAAAAAAAAAAGTTCAACCAACCTCATTTCCATGTAGACTGTGACATCGTGGGAAAAGTAAACGGAGTGTGTTTCACCTACTCTAAAGAAGGGCGTCCCAGTGGAGAGGCATTTATCGAGCTGAAAACTGCCGAGGATTTTAAGAATGCCCTCGCCAAGGACCGTAAATACATGGGACACCGATACATAGAAGGTAAGTGACCAAAACGATTGCAACAGACGAACAGATTCTGAGTGTTGGTAGTTGTAATTTCATTTTTTGCATAATTGCCACTTTATGTTACAGTACTGATGGCCCAGGTGGAAATAATTCCCTCATCTTATTAGTTTACTGTGGAGAAGATTTTCCTGTATTGTTTTGCGATGTGTGTCTTCAATTAAATATTCATGAAAATGAGCAAATGTTTATTTTTGGTGATCATTGTGTGTGTGTGTGTCCAGTGTTCAAGTCGAACCGCAGTGAGATGGACTGGGTGCTGAAACGTAGCGGTCCTGCTGACTATGACAGCTGCAGTGGCTGCATGCTCAGACTTAGAGGCCTGCCCTTTGGCTGCAGCAAGGAGGAGATTGTTCAGTTCTTCTCAGGTAAACAAATATTGAAACTTTACTTACTCTATTGAATTGTTGTGATGTTACACCATTTATGCTAATCTATGGAATAGTTTTTACAGGCACATCATTCTTCCACTGTTGTACTTTTTTTAGACTAAGATGTGTAATGTAGTGCAAGGCGATCAAATTAGATAATACACTTAAAGTAGGATCTCAAAGCTTTTCACTCATCTATTGATTAATATTTATTGTAGCCTGAAGTATTTCATATAGCCTTGCACAATACACAGTTTTTCCAAAGAATTGATTAAATAAAGCCAAGAAATAGTTCAGTTAACATAAAGGAGCAAGTCTTAAGACAAAAGTAGAACTTAAAGCGCCAGTTTACAGAAATTGTTTCCTATTATTGCATCCTTAAAATGAATGTAATGGCAAGATCATGTTTGCACAAACGTAGAACGACTCTCTTCTTTTACACAGCACCATACTAGGAAATGTGACTTTGATTGTATCATAAAAATAGATTCCAAATTCTGCCAACTGCACTTTGGACGACTGTCCTTTGCACGTTACAGATCAACACACCACAACACAAGCATGCAGTAACATTCAGAGCAGATGGACAGATTGTTAGCACCAGGCTTTAACATTTTGGATCTCATGATACAAAGTGATTAAACTCCACTTACAGTTATTTAACCTGTCTGTGTGTTATGGCCCAAAGGCTTAATGTATGTTTGTTCTTGTAGTTTAGTCATTCTGTGCTTACAATATTGTCCTTGTCAAGAATTGTTAGTATGATGCCAACCATGTTAGTGTTAAGATAACTTATTTAGTATTCTCATACAGATTTGATGTTTGCCTCCTAATAGGGGTTTAACTGTAGGATGAGCTGGGCTGGTTTGGCTGAGGGGAGACAGTGCCATGAAACTGACCTGGGGTCAGCCTTATTAACATTCTTACTGGCAGTCTCTATCAAGGATAATCAACCCTGAAAAATTAGTGTAGATAGAGAGCACTCAATGGCAATAAATAATTTAGCCGGTGATCTATATTCTGTAGTGTGTCAGAAAACATTTTTATTTTACATTAAGTACTGTGGCATATATGCTGACTCCAGGCCAGTATTTGTTTTTGTTGTTCACTTCTGGGTGCCAGCAGGTGTTAATTCAGTCCTCTGAGATACCCCCTTTTTAATGCAGCCTTATGAGATTCTACATCTGTTGTTTATTCGCTTCCATGACGTATATTAACCCTGAAAGCTTCACTGATGACGTGGGTGTTGTTCTATCTATTCTATCAGTCTACCTACCGACCTATGTATTTATGTGTGCTTGGGTTGAAGGGTTGAGAATCGTGCCAAATGGGATTACTCTGCCAGTGGACTACCAGGGGAGGAGCACAGGGGAAGCCTTCGTGCAGTTTGCCTCAAAGGAGATAGCAGAAAAGGCTCTGGGGAAACACAAGGAAAGAATAGGGCACAGGTGGGACAGATGGGAAAGGGACGGGCTGGACTGGGTTGGACTTCTATTATAGTATTTAATGGGTGGTCAAACTAGAATAATCATGGTGCTAATGGGATGGGTTCTGGTTGAATGATAAACATGGGTTGGTGTGCTAGAATAAATTGTGGTTAAACTGTTAAAATGATCGTTTAATTGGGTGGGACATGTAATATTTGTTAGAATGCTAATGGGAGGGGCTAAGTGGGTTTATATATATTGTAATTACATGTTGAATATTAGGATGAAAGGCTGTGTATTTAATCTTTAAGTTAAAGCTGGTGTGATCATTTTGTGTCCTAGACAGTTTTCTGGTGGTCATTTAAGACCAAGGAGTTCTCTTTATTTGTCTTAGAGTAACATTTGGGTATAGTAGACAGTCAGCACAGCTTCTACCATTAAGGTTTCTCTAAATGTGTTATGTGCTAAATTAGTAAAACAATCAACAACACCTTAAAGCCCTGTAAAATGTCCTTAAGTAGCAAGTGATGAGGTTGGCATACTGCAGCCCTAAGCCCAGCTAAAGATGAGATATAAGTTGTTCAGGCACTCAGACCACTATGTTAGAATACTTATCTTTTGTGTGTTTATCTTCTCTCTCTGTAAATCATATTTATGTATGTAACCTGAGTTGAGCCATTTCTGCACCTTAATCCCGCCCTCTGCCCCCCTTTCATCCCTCGGGCCTCTCGTATTGCAGGTACATAGAGATTTTTAAGAGCAGTCGTAATGAGATCAGAGCCTACTATGAGCTGCCCCGGCGGGGAATGGGAGGCCAGAGACCAGGGCCCTATGATAGACCCATGATGGGGGGCCCCAGGGGAGGGTTTTTTGGGCCCGGGCCTGGTCGTGGCGGGGCTCTCATGGACACCATGAGGAGTGGAGGAGGTTATGGAGGAGGTAAGCAGATTTCTACATCTGTGCAAATAGTTCAGAACAGAGCAGTCAACAGCATAGTGCATGTATTTTCTTTGTATATTATGCAAATGTTTTGTTTATTATGATATGTTACATGATAAAGGTAATTGAGGGTTCATTTTTATGTTGAAAGGGTTTTCTGATGGGCCCACCTTAAGTGTCATTATTTTGCTATTTTCACCTGTATTTGCAGAAAGAAAATGTTGACTATCCAGTTTTCATGTTATTCACTTCTGCCACTGATTCTCTTTGAGGATGAGCCTCGCTTTAGCGGTCTCATGTCTTGTGTGTTGTTGTTGTTGTTCTGTGTCCAGGTTACGGTGGCTTTGACAACTACAATGGCTTTAACAACTACTGTTTTGGCAACGGCATGTTTGATGATCGAGTGAGAGGAGAGAGGGGAGGAAGAGGTAAAAGTTCAAACTGTATTAACCTTCTCCAGTCTGGCATGTAGATAAACTAAATGATTGTTTGAAAGCCCAGTTTGTACCTACAGCTGGCTGAAAGGCTAAAGTTTTCCAGTATTTGTTAACGTTTTGCTTACTTATATTGTTACATTTAAGATAAATTGCCTTTTGGCTCCACTCATCTTGATAATGAAGCATTAACTACGATTTGGTTTCAAACAGCAGTAGCTTAGCTTGTTGTCCCCAAAGTAAACCCAGGATCCTCATCGGAGGTTATATAAAGATTTCACGCATTTACCTATGAAACGATAATACTTTCAAAACCCCAGAAATATGTCTGATTGTATAATTCTCATCAGAGAAACTAAAAGCATTTAAGTCACTAAAGGTTATTGCAGTTGTTTGTATGTTTCTTCTCAGGGATGGGAGGTTACAGTGGTCAAAGTGACACTGGCTCGGGCTTTCACAGCGGACATTTTGTCCATATGAGGGGCTTACCTTTCCGTGCCACAGAGGGAGACATCGCTAAAGTAAGAGCACAGTTACACTGATCATTTCTCTTGAAATTTTTCAAATTGTGCAGACTTATGCAGGTACACACGTGGACAAAATTGTTGGTACCCCTCAGTTAAAGAAGGAAAAACCCACAATTCTCACTGAAATCACTTGAAACTCACAAAAGTAACAATAAATAAAAATTTATTGAAAATTAAATAATCAAAAACAGCCATTACTTTTGAATTGTTGATTAACATAATTATTTAAAAAAACAAACTAATGAAACAGGCCTGGACAAAAATGATGGTACCTCTATAAAAGATTGAAAACTATTTGACCAGAGTGACATGATTAACTCAGGTGTGTCATTTAATTGACATCACAGGTGTTTCCAAACTCATAATCAGTCAGTCTGCCTATTTAAAGGGAGACAAGTAGTCACCCTGCTGTTCGGTGAAAAGGTGTGTACCACACTGAACATGGACAACAGAAAGCGAAGGAGAGAATTGTCCCAGGACATCCGAAAAAAAATGATAGACAAACATCTTAAAGGTAAAGGCTATAAGACCATCTCTAAACAGCTTGAAGTTCCTGTGACAACAGTGGCTGATATTATTCAGAGGTTCAAGACCCACGGGACAGTAGCCAACCTCCCTGGACGTGGCCGCAAGAGGAAAATTGATGACAAATTGAAGAGACGGATCGTTGGAATTGTATCCAAAGAGCCCAGAGCAACCTCCAAAGAAATTAAAGGTGAACTCCAAGGCCAAGGTACATCAGTGTCAGATCGCACCATTCGTCGTTGTTTGAGCCAAAGTGGACTTCATGGGAGACGACCAAGGAGGACACCACTGCTGAAAAAAACTCATAAAAAAGCCAGACTGGAATTTGCAAAAATGCATGTTGACAAGCCACAAAACTTCTGGGAGAATGTCCTTTGGACAGATGAGACCAAACTGGAGCTTTTTGGTAAGGCACATCAACTCTATGTTCATAGACTCAAAAACCAAGCATACGAAGAAAAGAACACTGTCCCTACGGTGAAACATGGAGGAGGCTCAGTAATGTTTTGGGGCTGCTTTGCTGCATCTGGCACAGGGTGTCTTGAAAGTGTGCAAGGTACGATGAAATCTGAAGACTATCAAGGCATTCTGGAGAGAAATGTGCTGCCTAGTGTCAGGAAGCTTGGTCTCAGTCGCAGGTCATGGGTCTTCCAACAGGACAACGATCCAAAACACACAGCCAAAAACACCCAAGAATGGCTGAGAGAAAAGCGTTGGACTATTCTAAAGTGGCCTTCTATGAGCCCAGATCTGAATCCCATTGAACATATGTGGAAGGAGCTGAAACATGCCATTTGGAGAAGACACCCATCAAACCTGAGACAACTGGAGCTGTTTGCTCATGAGGAGTGGGCCAAAATACCTGTTGACAGCTGCAGAACGCTCATTGACAAATACAGAAATCGTTTAATTGCAGTGATTGCCTCAAAAGGTTGTGCAACAAAATATTAAGTTATGGGTACCATCATTTTTGTCCAGCCCTATTTCATTAGTTTGTTTTTTTAAATAATTATGTTAATCAACAATTCAAAAGTGATGGCTGATTTTGATTATTTAATTTTCAATAAATTTTTATTTATTGTTACTTTTGTGAATTTCAAGTGATTTCAGTGAGAATTGTGGGTTTTTCCTTCTTTAACTGAGGGGTACCAACAATTTTGTCCACGTGTGTACTAGCAGGTCTTGAAAAGTTTTAAAATTCCAGTTTCCTCAAAAATAAAAAGCCCTACAAGGAATAAGAAGTCTAAAACAATTTATTTTGCCTGCCGAAGCAATGCTGATAAATTCTAAAAGTTAATAATAAAATGTTTATATATCTGATCGCAGCATTTTAGGAAACATGACACACCTATGAACTAAAACTGGGATTGTTTCAATACTGTGTGCAGGAAGCCGATGTGTACTTTATATACAGACTAAGTCCTGTAGCAAATATTACACACAGTCGCCGCAGCTAACTAAAATAACTACTGTAGGAAGCTCATCAAATTAAGATGTGTGTAATTATAATTTTAGCAAAAGCTTAAGTTACCTTTAAAGTTTTGCTTCCTTTCCCGCAGTTCTTCTCTCCTTTGAATCCAATGAGGGTCCACATCGACATGGCTCCTAACGGCAAGTCGACTGGAGAGGCAGATGTGGAGTTTCGCTCCCATGAAGATGCTGTGGCAGCCATGTCCAAAGACAAAAACCACATGCGTATGTCCTCCCTTTTTCCTCTGCAGCCTATGTGGCCATTACTTTGGCTCTGGGGATACTTTTCCGAGCCAAGATGCATTATATTTATGGGACAGAGCTACGGAAAATTAGAGAAGCAGAACGTTGGAGCTCAGAGTCCAGGGCTCCTGATAGTGACCAAAATGGTCAGTAGCAGCATCTACTGGAGATTCCTGTCTATGCATAGGTGGGATATGCAACCAACGGAGACAGCTGGATGTACCAGTGAAAAAAAATCGGTCTGGAGCCATGAAGAAAATATACACTATATTGCCAAAAGTATTCACTCACCTGCCTTGACTCGCATATGAATGCAAGTGACATCCCATTCCTAATCCATAGGGTTCAATATGACGTCAGTCCACCCTTTGCAGCTACAACAGCTTCAACTCTTGGCTTGGATGCAGCTGCTCGGCCATGGAACCCTATTCCACGAAGCTCTCTGTGCACTGTTCTTGAGCTAATCTAAAGGCCACATGAAGTTTGAAGATTTGTAGCGACTGACTCTGCAGAAAGTTGGCGATCTCTTGGCACCTTGCGCCTCAGCATCCGCTGACCCCACTCCGTCAGTTTACGTGGCCTACAACTTTGTGGCTGAGTTGCTGTCATTCCCACACACTTCCACTTTCTTCTAATACAGCTGACAGTTGACTGTGGAATATTTAGGAGCGAGGAAATATCACGACAGGTGGCATCCTATCACAGTTCCACTCTGGAATTCACCGAGCTCCTGTGAGCAACCCATTCTTTCACAAATGTTTGTAAAGCAGTCTGCATGCCTCGGTGCTTGATTTTCTACACCTGTGGCCATGGAAGTGATTGGAACACCTAATTTTGATTATTTGGATGAGTGAGCAAATACTTTTGGCAATATAGTGTATTTCTGGCATTAAGCAGACAACAAATACACATTTCACAAGAACCTGTGTTTATTATAGTTCAGTTTATGCTGAAGATGGCAGGGAATGTGTGTGTGTGTGTGTATATATATACAGGTCCTTCTCAAAAAATTAGCATATTGTGATAAAGTTCAGTATTTTCTGTAATGTACTGATAAACATTAGACTTTCATATATATTAGTCATTACACACAACTGAAGTAGTTCAAGCCTTTTATTGTTTTAATATTGATGATATTGGCCAAAAAGTAAAGAAAAACCAAAAATCCATATCTCAAAAAATTAGCATATTCCATCCAACCAATAAAAGAAAAGTGTTTTTAATACAAAAAAAAGTCAACCTTCAAATAATTATGTTCACTTATGCACTCAATACTTGGTCAGGAATCCTTTTGCAGAAATGACTGCTTCAATGCGGCGTGGCATGGAGGCAATCAGCCTGTGGCACTGCTGAGGTGTTATGGAGGCCCAGGATGCTTCGATAGCGGCCTTAAGCTCATCCACAGTGGTGGGTCTGGTGACTCTCAACTTCCTCTTCACAATATCCCACAGATTCTCTATGGGGTTCAGGTCAGGAGAGTTGGCAGGCCAATTGAGCACAGCAATACCATGGTCAGTAAACCATTTACCAGTGGTTTTGGCACTGTGAGCAGGTGCCAGGTCGTGCTGAAAAATGAAATCTTCATCTCCATAAAGCTTTTCAGCAGATGCAAGCATGAAGTGCTGCAAAATCTCCTGATAGCCAGCTGCATTGCCCCTGCCCTTGATAAAACACAGTGGACCACCACCAGCAGCTGACATGACACCCCAGACCATCACTGATTGTGGGTACTTGACACTGGACTTCAGGCATTTTGGCATTTCCTTCTCCCCAGTCTTCCTCCAGACTCTGGCACATTGATTTCCGAATGACATGCAAAATTTGCTTTCATCTGAAAAAAGTACTTTGGACCACTGAGCAACAGTCCAGTGCTGCTTCTCTGTAGCCCAGGTCAGGCGCTTCTGCCGCTGTTTCTGGTTCAAAAGTGGCTTGACCTGGGGAATGCGGCACCTGTAGCCCGTTTCCTGCACACGCCTGTGCACAGTGGCTCTGGATGTTTCTACTCCAGACTCAGTCCACTGCTTCCGCAGGTCCCCCGAGGTCTGGAATCGGCCCTTCTCCACAATCTTCCTCAGGGTCCGGTCACCTTTTGTAGTTGTGCAGCGTTTTCTGCCACACTTTTTCCTTCCCACAGACTTCCCACTGAGGTGCCTTGATACAGCACTCTGGGAACAGCCTATTCACTCAGAAATTTCTTTCTGTGTCTTACCCTCTTGCTTGAGGGTGTCAATGATGGCCTTCTGGACAGCAGTCAGGTCGGCAGTCTTACCCATGATTGCGGTTTTGAGTAATGAACCAGGCTGGGAGTTTTTAAAGGCCTCAGGAATTTTT
This sequence comes from Acanthochromis polyacanthus, assembly GCF_021347895.1. NCBI lineage: Eukaryota > Metazoa > Chordata > Actinopteri > Pomacentridae > Acanthochromis > Acanthochromis polyacanthus. The sequence continues at coordinate 16,121,138 of NC_067114.1, forward strand.
TGCAGGTGTTTAGAGTTAACTCATTGATTCAGATGATTAGGTTAATAGCTTGTTTAGAGTACCTTTTCATAATATGCTAATTTTTTGAGATAGGGATTTTTGTTTTTTCTTTACTTTTTGGCCAATATCATCAATATTAAAACAATAAAAGGCTTGAACTACTTCAGTTGTGTGTAATGACTAATATATATGAAAGTCTAATGTTTATCAGTACATTACAGAAAATACTGAACTTTATCACAATATGCTAATTTTTTGAGAAGGACGTGTGTGTGTGTGTGTGTGTGTGTGTGTGTGTGTGTGTGTGTGTGTGTGTGTGTGTGTGTGTGTGTGTGTGTGTGTGTGTGTGTGTGTGTGTGTGTGTGTGTGTGTGTGTGTGTGTGTGTGTGTGTGTGTGTGTTGTGTGTGTGTGTGTGTGTGTGTGTGTGTGTGTGTGTGTGTGTTCTTGTACTTGCTACATTGTGAGGACCATTTTCTGCATTTAACTATCAAAGTGAGGACATTTTGGCCGGTCCTCACTTTGAAACAGCCATGTTTGAGGGTGAAGACTTGTTTTTAGAGAACAGGTATGAATTGAGGTTTGGTTGGGGTTAAGGTAAGGATTAAGTTTAGGCAATCAGTTGTGATAGTTAAGGTTAGGGTAAGGCTCTAGGAAATGCATTACGCCTATGGATGTCCTCACTAAGATAGAAGTACAAACATGTGTGTGTGTGTGTGTGTGTGTGTGTAAATAAGTAGATTTCATTTGTATTAACTGGCAAGAGAATCACAGGTTCCTCAGACTGATGGGTCGATGTTTTCTCAACAGAGCATCGTTATATTGAGCTGTTCCTGAACTCAACATCCAGCGGAGCAGCTGAAATGAGTGAGTTCTTCTCCTTTATTGCATATCGCCTGCACATTTTAATGATATTATGGAGTTGAGAAATTATTTCTTTTTTTCACTGACTTACCTTCTCACAACTTTTTCAGGCCGTGGTGGTTACTATGGTAACTCAGGAGGAGGCGGAGGCTCCCGGAGCAGTGGGCTGAGAGGTGCATACTGATGATGTCATCCAACTCTTCCAATCCATCCTGGCGTCTGTCTCACGTCTTATCAGGCCACATTTAATCGTTTGGTGTTTCAAAGCAGGAAAGCTGATGTGAAGTTACTCATTTGTTACATGACAAATGCTTTGGTTTTTTTTTTTTGAAGTGCAGATTTGTAGTACAACTTGACACAATGTCATACCAAATATGACCTGAATGAGCACTACTTTCACACCATTCCTGAAAGCATATGAAGAACAAAATACACAACAGCTTGTCAATGATAAAATGTTGCAGCTGTTGCAGGTGCTGAACACGCTTTATGAGTCATGTTCGCATTTACCTTTTATTTTTTTAAAGCAACTGAATATTGTACTATAGTTTATTGTAATTAACATGAATAAAAAAACATGTAGTTGCTACAGAAAGATACATTTTTGTTTGCAAAGTGGTTAGATTTCAGAGACTTCCAGATTTGTGAGTTAAAAATGTTATATGGAATCTGTTTGAGTTTTTATTTTCATTGGGATGCACTTTAATTTAGTTTCAGTACCAATGCAGCAGGGAGACACAACTTCATCCCTCTAATTAACAGCTGTAGTTTTTGTTTGATGCATATGAAAATATGGAGGCACTGGACTGTCAGGACCGAGCACGGTCACCTGGAATATAATCATTTTAACTTTGCTTTGAATCGGTGATATAAGGAGTTGGATGATTACAAGCCTTTCTCTTAGTAAGAAGTTCATATGTTTATATATAAAAAAATAATCTTTGTTGTTGTAGCTCAACATACTTTCAGAACACCATCCTGATACACTGACTCAAATAGGACTTCAGATCAGCTTTCCTGGTATGAAATGTTTCTAAATGTGTGCCAGTGTGTTTTTTTATGAATGTTTTCACAATTCATTACAGAATTTAAAACTGAGTTGAATATTATATTCCACTCTCAAAGAGTGGAAGTAAAATAAAGTCTATATTTGAGCTGTAAGATAGCTTATGCAGCTGTTGTACATTTTGCCTAATAAATTTTATATTTAATTGTCCTTCAGCCTCCCTGACTTTTTGAAGTGTATGAAATGATGTTACAGTGGCAAACACCATCAATGTCTACGTTGACAAATACAACATTAACAGATTTAAGCTAGATGCAGGAAAAAGACTCAAAAATTTCATAAAAAATGACAACACTAAGCATTCATTGTGTCTGTCCTTGATTTAATCAAACTGCTACAGTCAAGGCAGCAGACTGTTGGCAATAGAGTTAATATTAAACTGGCAGGATTTAGTAAGCTAAACGGCCACAGCGATTATAAACCTTATTTATATTCAACATACAGTCGTATCAACACTGTACAAGTCCCACTGAAAGCTGGGAGATTTACAAGAGCAACACTGCACAAAAAATAAGACTGGCAGGGTTCAGTTCAGAAACAGTTGCCTCTAGTACTTGATGACATGAAAAACTTGTAATAATTTAAAACTATTTGAAACAAGAACCGCTTGTTGAAATGAACCCCAGCCCGATTTATGTCTTCAAGGGAATGAATACTTCCAGTTTGTGAAAATTCTGAGGTTGTAAACATTGCAAGTACAAAACCAGAATATACACTGAAGCTCGCGACCCGTCATTGAAGATTGTGTACTTGTGGGGAATCAGCTTTCGTTTGACAATGCAATACAGTTGTAAATCTTGATTTAAAAAAAAAATTAACAAGTATTTTAAAGTTTCAAACTTTTCCTCTCAGCAATGGAGCAGCAGTAAAAGGTGATTTTTCTACATGTGATCACGACTGACTTCAAGTGAACAGGGAAAGTTCAGACAAGTTCCTCAGACTTGTGAATGTACAAATGAATGTGCAGAAGACACAAAATCAAATATAAATACTCTCAAATTAATCTATATTCAGACAACATATGACTGGCAAGTGCTCAAACATACTTTGTGGCAAAGTTGTCAGAGATTTGCAACACTTAAGTCTGTTCTTGACAACCACTAACTCGTGAAGTGGTCGTGTTGTAAGTTAGCCATCAGTGGTTCATCAACAGGAGAACCACACAGAGTCAGGCTGGCTGCATGTTTCGCTCTCTTCTTGGTCCTTTAAGCAGAATCCACGGCATTAGTGTCTCAAACAAACAGTGATATGTGCCTTTAATCTAGACTCATTGCTTGACTAGTAGAGGCTAGTGTTGCTACTTTGAAATATGTTGGGCTTTAGATTCTCTGCAGAAATCCTCGCTGTAGAAATATAAGGCTCATTTTGGCAACAAGAGAAGCTAAAGTAGGTAAAATCCACTGTACGTCCACAGGCACATGTGGCACCATAGCCATTTTTTCAGTTCCACAGCCTAATGGGGAACTAGTCTAACCTAATCTAGTGTTAGAGCTCAAGATGCTTGGAGTTGTAAATGTTCCAGCAACTAGTCTGAAGAAATGTGGCTCATTGCATTTTTCATTCGGCCATGATTCATCTAAACAGACTGAGGGTGACCAGTTGAATTTTCTCACACAATTCCAATCTCATCACTGACTGAACAGAAATATATCTGGTTTCTGTTTCATTTTTGTAAGATGTGGTTCATTTGTTTTACCCTGTTAATTCGGTTGATCTGCACTGCCTGAGTAAATGCTGCCTTAAAAAGAAGGAGCTTTGAATTCAGACTCACCAACAGTACCAAGGCCACCATACTGCATGTATAAACTATATTATCATGTTTTTGGCCGTACAGTTAATGTGTACAGTTTGAGGTTTGGCACACGCTGAGTGAAACTGGCAGTTTGGTTCATTCAGCTGCAGCAGTGCTCATCACAGTCAGTTTCACTTTCAGCTCTTTATAAAGTTGTTCCTTCTTCCCTAAACAAAGTTTCTCATCCTGCTAAAGTTTACCAGAACCAGAGCTGCTGATCAGTCTGTCTGTGTGCAGAAATGACAGCAGGCCTGCAGTGCACCTTGATAGATTTAAACCTGTTGTGCCTTTAAGAGTGTTTTTTTTTTTAACTGTGACCATTGGTCAGATCAATGAGAAGGTTCATGTCAAAAAGCTCAGTGCTTCTTTCCAGCTTTCAGTATTACCCAATCAGGTTGTTTGATTCACTCAGTACCAAGAAACTGAAAGCAGAAGTTTAAAACTTATTTTCTACCGAGAGTATTTTCAAATACTCATGTATAACATTTTTTGGAATGAACTGTAGAACGGGTGTATATTGAAGATCTCTGAAGGTTTGTGATTTAATATGAAAATTTCTGTCTGATTGCAAGACATGTTTTGCACTCCCGACAGAGCATCTGCAGAGGAAGCAGCGACATCAAACTTTGACAAGGTACAACGATGTAGGTGCAGCTCACTTAGTGAGACTTCTTTAAACGAAAAAGACAAATGAGTGTTCATGCATCTGGTCCACTCCTAGCAGCAAGCACCGTTAATATAGGAGATGCAATCAAGACGTTCCAAGACTGCAGACAGTTCAGCGCTGATCATACATGTCAAACAAAATGATCAGGCTCTTGTTGAACTGCTGACCTTCCTTCAGTCTTGGAGGTTGCAGGTTCTTCCAGTGAAGACTGCTGCTTGTCCTCTGGGTTGAGGATGTAGACCCAAGTTTCATCACCACGTGATCCTCGTCAGTTCAACACACAAAAAAAAACGTCTCTTTCTACACGTTTGAGGTTCAAGGTGAAACTGTGTTTAGTGGTCAGAATGTGTCTTCCAGAGTATATCCGTGTATCACTGCACAAGAAGACAACTGGCAGTTGAATTTCAATTAGGCATGCTTTTTGAATTTAACAGATGCAGACTTGGAACTTCTTGATCACACCCTGGAAGTTGGGAGATGGATCTTGCGGAGAACTGGAGAGTTGATATTTACGTGTCTGATCTCAGATTGTTTTCAAGCTGTGCTGGCAGCAGAGCAAGACTCACGTTGGATTGGAGGAGCAGCGCTGGAGGAGCAGGGCATGGCAGGTGTCACAGACTCTGACTGGTTTGGGAGACGCAGGCAGTGGAAGCTCATTGTCAGAGCAGCTGTTACAGAAAATCTCCCCACAGTTCCTACAGTGGTGCTGTGGACAGACAGAGAGTCAGAACCACCTCAGTATTGTTTTTATTCCTACAGGTACTGAAACATTGATTCATTTTCCATCCACTGGGGATCAGACACTAATTTCAGCACTACTTGGGGGCTCAACCTGTTGTTGCTGGAAACTAAAGCAAATTATTTACAGATGATATTTCTCAGGATAGACCAAACATTTTCAGATTTCCAGTGCTGTTTTACCATGACTTGTAAATGTTGAAGTCTTAATTATAATCATATTTGTAATGAAATGAGAACAGACCTTTCGTCTTGAGATGGAGAACTCCTTCTCACACAGCTTGCAGTGACTGGCTTCTTTGTCCTTCAACCAAACCTGACCTCCCTGAAAGAATACAAACAACCAATTTCTCACATGATAAAAAAAAAAACAGCAATAATTATCACTCACCATCAATCTCTTTGTCATTTTTCTGGCCACCACTAAAATCTTAGTGATGGAAGACCAAAATACTGATCTGTTGTTTTTTTCCCCTCTTTGACAGTTTCCTACTTTACCTGAAGAGCTTTGTTGGCTTCTTTGATGTCTTCGATCTTCATTTTGGATCTGGTGACAAACAAATTCAGACAGTGTTACGTAAACAAAGTCACCCACCACAGGTCATCAGTTCTGTTTTTTCCAGACTTAAAAAACAAACAAACAAACTGTAGACCAGACAAAGATAAAGGAGAATATTCGCTCAAATACTAATAAAAAGTATTTCACTCCTATTTAGATTTTAAAGTCCAATTCATCTGAAACTGATAAACAGTTTGCAGCAGTAAAAGAGCATTTTTTATTCAGGTTTCCATACTCGCTGAGCTTAGAGCCTAGTTCCTCCAGAGCTCGTTCTTGGTCCTCACAGATGGACTTTAGCTGAATGTTTTCATCCTGGAGACGATGGAACTCCTAGAAAACCAAAAACAAGCAAACGACAGAACACACACATTAGATCAGGCCAGACTTTGGGTTAACCCTGTCATTGCCTTAAGACATAAACACTTTATAAAGCATACTGTATGTCATGCACATGGTTTCTTTCTCTCTTTTCTTACCTTTTTCAGTCCATTGATCTGCAGCGCCTCTGTGCTGAGCTGAGCCACAGTGTCTCGTTCTCTGTCCAGATCATTCAGTAACGTCTGTCTCCACTCCCTCTCTATCTTCAGGTCAGTCTCCAGCTGCTGGCTGCATGTACACCGCAGCCACAGACATCACCAATAACAACAATAAAGGGGACAGAGACAGCATTGGAGATACTGAATAACATATTATAATACAGCACACTGATTAATATATATTCGTCTGATGTTTCAGTCTCAACAACATGCAGCACAGCTTCTCTACATGACGTGCTGATGTAGGTGTGGATGGGTGCGAGTCTACCAGTCAGTCTGTCTTTGTAGGCGTTTTGCTTACAGCTGCTTTTCTCTGTGTTCGATCTGCCGCTGCAGGCTGTCGGCCTTGTTGGCAAAGTCCAACTTGAAGCGCCGGGTTCCCTCCTCGGCCGATGTGCGGTGCCTCTCTGCCTCCTGCAATCTGCACCATTATAACCAGGGACAAACTCAGGACCATGGAGAGAAAAAACTGGGAGGAGGTGGTGTAGAGGGAGAAAACAACAGGAAGATGGGAGCGAGGATGGACGGTAAAAGAGGAGGGTCACGGACGAAGGTTTCTGGGGTGAAAGACGGAGGTGGTATGGCTCAGGCTGGGGAGAGGGAAGGTGCTGTAATTTGGTCTGTTACAACACCAGGAAGTCAAATTTAATGGTGTAAAACAGAGGGAGAAGATCTGAACAGAGCAGTAGGGAATAGGAAGGGCTGATGATTAAATTAAAGACACATGATGACACAATGAGTGAAAACCACCTCAAAGGAACTGAACGGATCGTGGGAGTAAAGGAGAGCTAACTGAACGAAGTACCTGAGCAATGAATGAGTGGTCATTACCTCACATATTCACTGCATTTTTATATGCCAGTTGCACTTTTTCACCCACTATAATGCGGTAAGGGGATGTATTTCATAGCTTTTTTTAGGGATGTGAGGATTGTAATGACGTTTGAGCACCTTAATATACAGCGAATGTTGGCTTAAGACTTCTTTGAAAAATTAAAATAACATAGCATGAACATTGTACTCTACACATATCAGCTGTCTAACATGACCAAAAACTGAAACCACAGTCAGCACTTTCAAAACATCTAACTTTATTAATCACGGTGGTAAAAGACAGTAGTTGTGAGTTTTAAACAACTGTACTGAGTGTTTATTCTTCTACAAATTGAGAGTAGTATGAACATGGAGATAAGTAGAATGATTACTTCCTGATACATCACAAAAGTCAATAAATATGCCAAGACGGGCACAACAACGCAGTTCCCTTGACAGAAGCTCCAGAGGTGGACAGCTGTGCAACTGAAGTTCCCGCTGTCTGTTTTGCAGATGCAGCACACATGAACTGAGCTAAAGCTGCTGTTCCCACCCAGTAGTTTACATCTACAACCTCACAAATGTCACTGCATGTGAATCCTACGCAAGATAAAGAGCAAGCAGGAGTAGAGCTGTGCCCAGAATCACACCCTTTTTAAGGTCAGTGAATTCTATTTACTCCCACTGTGCTGTTTGAGTGTCCAATTTCTGATTGTGGATTTGATGCCCTCAAAAACTAATACACTCTGCTGGCAATACAGTTTGTAACATTACATTACAATGTCACATGTCAGTGAGGAAGCAAAACGGAGCACTGGTCTGTGTTTGGAATCTCAATTTGCTGCTCTCTGCTCAGTGCCTTGTATTTTTATATATTTATAGCGCTTGTGGGTAAGTGAACAAAGGGCCGATTTCGCACACAACAAGGGTCATCACAGCCAGTCACAAGCAGGCCAGGAGGTGCAACACATGCAGAGCAAACCAGCAACAAATAAAAGCAGGAGGCTGCACAAACACACTCCTGTCAGACTGAACATCTGGAGTGAATCTCAGTGACTGACTGCAGTGAAATGCAGGTGCTGCCAGCAGTGTTTTCAGTCTAGATGGTGTGACGCCTGTCATGTTACTGCTCCTGCTTGGGAGTTTAACGTCGTCAACTGCAATAAGGCAAAAAAAAAATCCTCCCTTCTGGCACAGGCAGTCACAACAGCAAAGCACAGAAGCAGTTATTCAAAGATCTCAGCCGAGCCAACACGGACGCCACTGATAGGGAAATTACTTTTCTGACAAGAGGACGGTCTACGTTTTTGTGAGGCAGGAGCTAGAAGAGCATCATTATCGCTGTCCTATAGCAGCTCCTACCTTCAATTTACTCTGCAGCTTTTCAAAAAGCAGAAGGGACAGTGCAAAAAAGGGACTGATATACAATCTAAATTAAGCAAATTTAAATAGCAATTTGAAACTATTTAATCAGAGAATTGCAAGCTACTGCTAAGAAACACATCACGCAGTGTTTCTGAAATGTTGTGTCAATTATTTCTGAAATTAATGTCAGTCTCCTTGTGCAGTGATCACACTTTTGATGGCGTCTCATGTGGTCATACTCCATCACACATTTTGAATCTTTTACACAGTGAATATTGAACTGATGCTTGACTTTTAAAAACATCTAATCACAAATCAAATTACGATATCCGTCAGAAAAATTGCACTCCAAATCATCTGGCCCTAGTCTAAATACCACAATGACTCAGTTACTGGTGGCTCAGAGTGTTGTAGGTAAAACAGTCAAAAGCTGTGACATGAGTGCAGACGTCCACTGCGATCAATAACGAGGAGCCTCTGACTACATCTCAGGGCCCAAACACTCGACTATCCTACTGTCAGTGTTATTGCATATAAACTGACTACCGGAGACAGCAAGAATGTGGAACCTTTCTATGTATGTGTGTGAACGCCTGAGCATGTGAGTACATAAAGTAGAGTGTGATTAATTTAAAATGTTTCTTCACTTTCTAGTTCAGTATATCACTCTTCTCTGCCCAGCTAAACACAGATGAAACTTTTCCTCTATTAGCACGAACTCCGCTGTTTGGATGTAATTTAACTGAAGATCATGAAACGTGTTGCAATGATCTGTTGCTGATGAGGGTGTTTCGCTAACTAAACCAAACATGCAGTCCTGTTTCCCCTGGTTCTGTGGCAGCTCTCAGGTTCTAAAACCATCTAAATATTGTGTGCAGAAAAACAGGAATGTTCTCAAAAGTCCACGTGTTCATGCTTGCGTGTCCTCAGAAGGAGATGTCCTTGACTAGCTTGTACTGGTGCTCTGTGTCTGTGCTGGCACACTTAACAAACGACATAGCAAGCGTTCTGGTCTGACTGAGCAGATCCTTATCGCTGCACAGAGGAGCAGGGATCAAATCAGGGAAAAAAAAAGATTAAATATGGAGGTTTAAGGGGAGCAAGATGGATGGATGGATGGATAAATGGATGGTATAAGAAGATGAACAAAAAGGAGGGAAGAAGGAGGAAAGAAAGGAAGGAAGAAAGGATGTCAATACATCAGTATTCTAAGTAGCCCCGGTTACACTGAACACTTTTTGTGACCTTTAACATCACAGGCACAGCAGGACGTGTAAATGAAAAGCATTAAAACACAGAAATCTGATTTCAGACTACCGGGTTCATTCTGTAATCAGATTTCTACAGCCTGGAAATGTTTCCTTTCGTAGTAAGCGTGAGTAATGAGAAGAGGTTGGGAGGAGAAGGAAGGAAGGAAAGGCAATGTAGGAGATAGATGAATACAACTACTACAGACAAAATCAGGAATGCTCAGGCTACATCTGTACAGAACTCTACAGAGGGGGAGATTTTTCTCACATTAGCTGGGAAATCATTCAAATTTCATAACCTTTTGTTAACCATTTAAATTTCTTCTTTCAGCTACAACAACACAAACCTCCCACTAAAAAGTGTAACCGGGGTCTGTGTCTTACAGCACCAGCCTACGTAAACCTTTAGCGCAGCAAAAAACATTCACAACCAATCACAAATAGGATGGAACAGACTTAAACCAATGGGAGAGGAGAGGGGAGGGATGGACCGTGTTGACTGGGAGACAATGGGGCGAGGAGGGATCGTAAAGCATCTAACAACCAGCAGACAGCGACATCATGAGAAATATGGAGCACTTATGCACAGAAGGACGAGGTGCAGCACTGACAGAAAACTTAACATGCACTGTATTATATCAGACATGATCAATTAAGGACTGCAGGGTTTCCACAAGGAAATAATTCATCGAACACTAAAGCAGATTGTCTTGCAATCAATGTTGTTAGTAACAAAAGGCTTAGCACATCTGCCTCTCCTTGAAGGTTAATGGTGTAGCTCATAGAAACAGCCTTTACTTCAGGAAAAGTGCCTGGCCTCGGCAATAGAACACTGTAAGAAGCTCTGCACGAAGCAGCAGTTTTCATTTATAAAAACACAGTGATGAAAAAGAACCAAAATAAAATCTTAGACACCTTGAGGTAGAAGAGAAGAGGAGGCACAGAACAAAAGCCACAAACTGGAAGATTGTGAATATTTTGACCTTAATCTACTCAACTAAACGGATCACAAAGGACGCTTAGCAAGGTGACTGAGACCCCATCTCATTACACTTTACAATGCAGGGTAAAAAGATCAATTTAGTTTACAAAAAGTAAGTTTGCACTGTGACACTGTTTTGCAGATTTCCAGTTCATAGCCTGCTTCCTTGGGGAAAACCCAGAGCATTAGAGACAAGAAATCACTTTTCCCCATGTCCTTCTACAGCTCTGTTCAGCTGACCTACAACTTAGACCAGACAATGCTCTTAAATGTGCAAATATTTACACAGCGTCCAATTATTAATGATCGTCTCATCCAGAAATAACGAAAGTCAAGTTATTCTGCTTGTATTAAAAGCGTCTCACAGACATTGGAGCTACTATGTTGTTAAAAGGGCATTGCGTAATTTCAGGTATATAAAAGAAAAACAGCCTGATTAAACAGCTGAATGCGCTGTGGAGACACATGGGACAAGTGATGTGACGAGTGTGTGCTCTGCCTTTCCAGACAGCGGAACTCACCTTTGCTCCAGCTGCTTCATGGTGGCAGTGATCTGATTGGTCTTCTCCTCCAGACGGCTGATCACATCGTTCTTCTTCTTCATCTCCTCATCGGATGACTAAGAAATGAAAACGATGAGCTTTCATAAGAGGTTCTACTTTATTCCTTTGTCTTATGACCGATAGAGTGTGTGGTTGTGTCCGTACCTGCATCTTCTGGTACATTTCTACGTTGATGGCTTTGACCTCGTCCAGTTGCTGCCTCAGTCCGATTAGTGTGTCCTGTTGATCGAAAATCAAAAGACTTAAGCTGTGTTTATGTATTTATATATTTCTTGGTGGATTCATTTATCCATTAATTGATTCTGCACTAGACTGAACTGAGCACTGATTGTCATTTGCCGTTTTGGAGTTTAATCATATTTGTGTCACATTTCAGGAAAACATAACAGAGAGGATGAAATATGAATATAAAATCAACTGCATGTAAGAATGCATGACACAAACGTTGTCATGATAATGACGCTGATGTTCTCCACCTCATGATGTTTGGGATTTTAATGATCCCAGCAGCCCGATATGAAGCTGCAGCTACTGTATCTCACAGTTCGGCTACAAATGTCAGCTGCTGGTGTTTATGTTGCAGAGTTCACATATCGGTGGTGAGAGGCCAGACACTGACAGGGCTGCCAGAAATGTCTAAATATAACTCCGATATGACAGATTCAGCCACACCATTAACAACACCAACAAGCCTTACAGCCGTACATGGCTCAATCTTCCTTTTTTAAGGCGAGAAGATAAACAAGGAAGTGCATGTTTACTTGTTTTTCATGAATATCTTTCTCCAGAAGCTTCATTGCCAGCTCCATTTCCTGTTTCATTGACACCTGGACGACCAACTCGTTCTCCACATCCTGAAAAAAGGACACAATGCTTCTGTTACTACACAGATATCACACATATTTTACACATATATTACACACACAGCCACAGTCTGACCTGTCTGAGCTGACACTCCTCTTTCAGCTGTCTTTGAGCCTCATTGTACATCTCATCCAAACCCTGACGAGACTGTTTGTACGTGTCTCTCTCCACGGACACATCGCCTTGAGTTACCTGGATAAAGAACATCAACAGGAAGAGGATGTCAGCCGTGATGTGCATCAGTTTTAATAGTTTGTCGTCAGAGTTAGGAAACATTTCTGGAATATTAGGAGGCTAAATGTACATTTCAGTTTTAGCTGCAGTTAATAATATATGTTTGTGTAAATTTGCGCTTGTGTGTGACTGTGTACCTCTAAATGTTGTTGTGCTTTCAGCAGAATCAAGCTGTTTTCACTCCTTAGCTGCTGGTTTTCTTCCTGTAGTTTGATGATGTTGTTCTTGGCTATGGCTAACTGTAGACACAAACGTGCACATATGAACAAAGAAACAGAATAATTGAGCTGGTCTTTAAGGGTTAACAGTTCCACATTAAAACTTGAACTGACCCTGCGATTTTAGCAAAGCTATTTTGGCTAAATTACATCGATATGAAAACGCAATCTGTTGACATAAGTTTAATTGAACAGAGTCGGTCTCACCTCCTCTATGAGTTTAGAGTTGGACTTCTCTAGAGAGTCGACTCTGCCCTGAAGACCATGAACTGTGGAACTGGACACAAAAAGACAAAAAAAAATACATTATAATTATAATCAACTTCTGTCCTTTTTGAGTTTTACCAAGTTCATGCTGGCAACACTTTTTATTACCTCCGCCAAGGAGGTTATGTGACACCCGGCGTTTGTGTGTCCGTCCGTCTGTCTGTCTGTCTGTTAGCAAGATAACTCAAAAACGCCTGTGCAGATTCACATGAAATTTTGAGGGGATGTAGTCTATGGTAAGAGGAAGAGCTGATTTAATTTTGGTGGCAATCTGGAAAGGATCCTGGATTCTGGATCACTTTGAATTTTTTAGTATGCGGTTCAGTATGTGGTCCAAAATAGGACGAAAACATCATAGGTTAGTATGTCGTCCAACAAATTGGAACAAGGTGTCCACATAGCTCAACTGGATAAGAAGGTGATTCGTAAACAGAACTGTGTCAGAGACGGAGGTTTGATGCCAGCTCATGATCCTTTACTGCATGGGTTTCCTGTTTTCCTCTCTCTCTGTCGATTAATTAAGAATGGAATAAAATTGTTCATGAAAATATATGTCTTATGTTTTCATGAAAATACAATAAAATACTTCAATTTCTAAATCGTACATAAATGTATGTGAATACAATGTTCCATGGGAATGTCAATATCCTTGGCGGAGGTCTGCACTCTCTGAGTCATAGTTTGGTATGTTGTCCAAAATGTAACTGAAACGTCATACTGTAGTTTAGTGTGTTGTCCAAAATGACAGAAAAAACGTCATAGTTTAGTATGTCGTCCAAAATGTGACAAAAACGTTATAGTTTAGTATGTCGTCCAAAAACTGACAAAAACATCATAGTTTAGTATGTCATCCAAAAACTGACAAAACGTCATCAACGTATATCATGCAAAATGTGACATAATCGTCATAGTTTACTGTGTGGTCCAAAATGTGACAAAAACTTCATAGTTTAGTATGTCATCCAAAATGTTCTAAATCGTACATAAATGTATGTCAATACAATGTTCCACGGGAATGTCAATATCCTTGGCGGAGGTCTGCGCTCTCCGAGTGCTTTTCTAGTTTAGATTATGTGGCTGGGATTGTAGCTTATGCAACATAATTCCTAAACCTTTTAAAGTTCAGAGCTACAGAGAGAGATTATTAAACTATAATTACATTTACAGCAGCAGATCAACTGAAGCTAATTTAAATGAGTCAGAAGATTTATGCAGACAAACAAACTGAAAGAGGAAATGTGACTGAATCTGAGCTCTGCTGAAGCTGTGAGCAGGAACAAGAGATGCAATTCTGAAGAACATAAATCCTGGATAGATTTTATCCAAACACAATTATTAATACATAACTTCCTTTATATTACGTAACAGTCCGATCTGCAGCAAGTCTGAGGAAAGCCGTGCAGACAGCTCTGTTTCTAACAAAACAAATGACTTACTTGAGCTGTCGGTTCAGTTCCTCTACATAGTTCTTCTGATCCAAGATGGATGCGATCTGGCTATTCCTGTTGTCATGGAAACGGACATAAAACAGAGCTCTACATCACATTTGGAGAAATAAAGCAGCTGTATTAAATAGTAGAGAGAACGCTCATACCTCTCTTCACTCCTGTAATCATCGATGTCATTCTTCAAGTACATAGAGAAGTCGATCACGCCGACCTTGAATAAGAACATAAATGAGCTAATATCACTCAAATGTAGGAAAACTGTAAAAAGCAATGATTACACATTCACTAATTTGAATAAAGGAGTCGTCGTGCCTGAGTAGTTGCAATAGTATTTACCAGAATTAGAGATGCTTAGAATTACATGGATACTTTGTGGCACAAATTAAAACTCATACAAATTGAGCGCTTCTTGTCAGTGATAGTATACAATTTCTATCCAATGCTATGTGTATCTGCATTTACTGAAGCACAAAATTATCTTCTAACCACTCACTTGCATAAAAGCTGCCAGTTAACCACAGAGTTGACAAAATGGTGAGTTGGAGAACAGTAGATTAATCATTAAAAAAGTAGCTAAGCTGAGTTGATTGTTAGATTAATCAAATGGTCAATCTCCAAAAAGATAATATTGGATTATTTTGGATATTCTGATAAAAAAATTCATTGTTTCGGTGATTTTTCAGTCTCAAAAAATGGCACCAGGCCCAATTTACACCTGCTATTAGAAGCCATATTTGTCTACAGCTTTCTGTGTAATTGTTCATGTCACTGGAACGCCAAATCACCTCATATCTACCTACGATCTCAGCCACATTCAGTCAGTGTGTGAACACAGGCTTTGTATTGTCGAAAAAACGTGTTTGTACAAGTTGTCCACCAGTGGAGCAGAAACTTGACACCACTGCCTCAGCTTTCTGTCTGTAAGAGGCCAAGACAATATGGTCTAACTGACAATTCCCGTCTTTCCTGAAACTAGAGTACATCAGATAATCTGTTTCAGATCAATGGTCCAGTTGGCACAGGAATTAGAGCCACATTGCTTGTATTGTTCACATAAGGCATCCTATGCATCGTTGCGTGGTATAATGCAAGCATAGTGATGACAGTGATGCATACCTGGCTGCACAACAATCCAGATAACACACCAAAGTGTAGACCACGTTTCAAATGAACTATGTAAATGTGTTTCTTTAGTCATATTGTGGAACTAGTGTGTCACAGCAGCAGCTACCTGAGAGTCCAGGTCCTCGCCTTTCACACACAGATTAGCATCAATGACGTTCAGGCCCACCAGCAGGCCAACGATCACGGCTCCCTCCTCCTCCAGCATCAGAGCTGAATTCTCATAGAAATCGCTGAGGATCAAAATACAACAGATTCTCAGAAATTATCACTCCATTTTATCCTTAAGAGTCTGAACTGTCATTTATGTTTTGTGAGCAAGTTTTGCTGTCAAAATATGTCAAGTTTATTCTCTTGTCCTCTGTCTGTATGCACCTGAGCAGGTCTTTTCTGGTGATGAGGAGTCGCAGGTAGTCGGCCAGCCGCTTCTGCATGAGAGCCAAACGCAACCAAGCTCTGGCTCGGCCTAAAGGAGTCCTGGAAAACACACACATGCACGCCAGAAATGAGATCAGATTTTAAAGAGGCCCTGAAGGTTCTAGGCTGGTGGTGCTGGGACATGATTAGATCCATCTGCCTTTTTTGTCCCCGTCTACTGATACTGCTCTTGCTCTGAAAAGTCTCTGAAGATTTGCGTGTCTGAGAGCCTTCCAGATTTGATCTTTAAGTCTGACAAAAATACAGATCCTACATGAAACTTATCAGGGCACATTTTCAATTTTTTTCCCCAAATTTAAGTTTTTATTGAAATCTTAAAAAAAAGTTGAGTGAGCTCATCTACACAATTAATGTTCTGTTTGTGTCAATGTTTCATTTTCCTTCTGTCTGAGCATCCAGAACTGTGTTTGGCAGTTTGTACTGTCCCCTATCTAACCGTTGGGTCTGAACTTGGTGTTGCTAAATGACTGCTTTGCTACACATCTGCAGGTCTGACTCAGCAGCACCAAAGGAAACAGACTCTGTTCTCCGTCTGAAACAGCACAACTGTTCCTCATTTTGCTAGATCAGACGTGAATATTTCTCACTTGATTCTTTGCCTGGAGGGTCCGTGACTCATAATAGGATGGACTTGAGAGCAACATGGGAATCGTGTGCATTAATGAGGTTTTGCAGAATCCAGCTAACTACAGCCACAAGAGAACATTACTTCAGTATTAATGTTGGATGCACCACTGGAGTTTTTGGATGTTGATCAACTGCATTCTTGTCTTTCATTGTCAAAGTCTAGGAAAAAAAAGGTCAAAAAGACACAGGAAATATAAACTCTACTGCACTATTACTGGCATGATAGATTTAACCTGTTAATTTCCCAAAATTGACAGTGTAACATGAAGTTTTACAGGTAACTGCTTGTCACATTACTGGAATATGTGTCTACGCACAAGAATAATCGGGAAATAAGGAAAGAGAGAAGTGAGGCAGCAGGGAGAGGAAAGGTGAAGTGAAAGTAAACAACTCTCAGGTACTTCCCTGATCTGGCTCAGGTCACATTCTCATGTTACTCCTGTTTATGACTGTGTGTTTGTTGTGGCTCCTCCAGCAGGATGTTAAGACAAGTCATACAAGAGTAAACCCGAGTGTACATAAACGAGTTCCTTACTTAAGTCCAGGCAGATCTCGTACGGAGGCTGAGATCTCTGCTGCTTCAGGACAGAGTTTCTCCACCAGCTCCAGAGGACCCCACAGAGACTTGTTAAAACCCAGAAAGGACTTCTTCACTGGAGAAAGACGGAGGGAAACTTCTCAGACACACTCAAGCGTATAAAAATATGCAAATGCAATCTTCTATGTAGGAGGCAAATTCACACAGACAATTTCCCAGCCTACATATTCAATTAAGGGACAGCAGATATAGCCAGAACAGTCAGTCTCCCTCTTACCTCTGAGTCCGTGCTTGAGGCAGTGCTCCATGACCACAAAGAACTGCTGGAGAGGCGGGTAGTCCGAGTCCAGCGTTCGTCCGAAGCTCAGAGCCGACTCGATCAAACCTTTAATGCTCAGCTTGGCCATGTTCAGGAGGTTGGCTCGCTCCATGGCCATGGGGTCTCGCAGGGCTGCAGGACAAAAAATTAATGTCAAATATGCATAAAAACATCTTTTTAACAGTTTTCAAATCAGTGATGTTTCATTATTCCATCATCTTAAGAACTCCATGTTCCGTTGAATGTGGGTTGCAGAAGGTGCACAGGATGCATAAAAACATAGAACATATTCACATAAGGAGAAGGAAAAACAATATTTAGGAAATTCAATACGTGACTCTTTTTTTTAAAGATTTGTTGTCTCTCTGAACAACTATTCACTTCACTTATTGAATAATCATTTCCAGACTGGTCATTAAAGCACACCAACAAACTCTGAGGGCTGATTATGTGAGGAATAAACAACTGAGTCGGTTAGTTCATGTCTTAACTGGTTATTATCACAAACAGGGTGCAATGAAGTCAATCTTTGTGCTTTAAAGGTAGAATACACCCCAGTGCAGTAATACAGACTAAAAAATATCATGAAAGAAGAGGTTTCATGTGACCAGAGCAAAAGCACTCCTTCAAACTCTAAAATTATTAATCGCCATAGAAATAATTAATCTGACAGTACATCTTTTCTTGTGAAATATGTATTTGTCCTATTTGTGACTGTGTCTTTGGGAGGAAATGCTGTATCTCAACAAAGCAGACGTACCGTTTCCACTGCAGAAAATCTCCAAGGCTAAGGCTGTGACCTTCCACTGTGGTATGCTTTTAAATGCTCTACATGTGGACTTCCAGGTTAATGTGTAGCCAAACACCAGAACAGGACAGAAAAATGTCTGGTAAAAGTATACAGAGAAGTTGCCCAGCAGTGCAGAAGAGGTTGAAATACTGCAGCAGGTTGGCCTGGAGGCAGAGACTGAGGTAGATTAACAAACGGGAGGCGTGTGACAGTTAGTATGATGGGACCAGAGGATATTAAATTAGAAAACAGTAAACTTCTAACTAAGTGTTTCATTATGTGACTTATACAACAGTAGGGCTGAATAATGGGCAAGAAATAAATCAGTTAGATATTATTTTGAGGCCTGTTGCGACATGGGTCACAAGTTATGTGCAAATGATCATTTTTCATAATTTTTCCACTGAAAAATACAAACTGATGATGTGATTTTTGCAACAATCTGTAAAAAATAAGCATGTTCTAATATGTCTGTAACATGGAACTTGTAAGCCGCGGTATCCAAAAGACTTCATGCATAATGACATTTTGCGACACACCTATCCTCAATTCAAACATTGTGGCTACACTTAGCCATGTTATGATTTTGACATTAGTTTGATTGATTGTTCAGCCCTGTGCTACACTGAAATCCAGTCAATGATGGTGAGAAGCTACAGAACTAAAGCATTTGCAGCCCTAAAGCTATGACATTAATTTAAGATTTAACGCATGCCTTTCAAATTTGTTAGCATACATCTCGTTTCCCTTTACACTTTCAAACTGCACTTTTTCCCTGACCAAAAATCCAAAACACAAAGATGTTTAAACTTGCAATGCCATGAAGCAGGTAAGAGCAGCAAATCCTCACATGAGCGCTGGAATATACAGTTAATTATCAAGGCAAATTGGCCATAGTCATTTTGTTCACCTTTTGTTTCAGGCCTGTTTCAAATCCAAGTCTGTGATGCAGACCTGAAAGCAGTCAGATTATATTTAGCTATTAGTGTGGGAGGGTATTTGTGCTACTGACAGACAGAAAGAGATGCTGGCTGCTGGGCAGATGATGCTGTGCTCCTGGGTATATTAACTTTGTAAGATAATCAACAAGGTGACATCACATACAGCCAACAGTGCTGCAGCACAGAGCAAAGCATGAACCCCCACCCCAGGGAACATTTTCCATTTGTATTAGTGCAGCATGTGATGCTTCAGGCAGTGAAGTTGTGTGGCGCTATAAAACAGAAGCAGTATTACTACTAACAGAAACAGATGAAGATGTAGCATCAGAGCATGAAAACAGCACTGATGTAAGAAAAATCAATTGGCCACACAGAGAGGAAGACATAAGAACACTGTCACATCTAGCACCACCAGCTGAAATGAGTAATCCTGCTTCAATTAGGAACCAACTGTAAAGCAAAGACGAAGATTAAACCAGCCCCTGAATCAGCTACTGGGGGTCATCAGTCCTGCTGCTATGAACCAGGGATCCCGCCACACTCTCAGCCCCCTAATGATCATACTCTACCTTGGACGGCCCAGTCCCCCGGCAGAGACGTCCTGTGCTCCGACACTTTGGGCA
Source organism: Acanthochromis polyacanthus (assembly GCF_021347895.1). Lineage (NCBI taxonomy): Eukaryota > Metazoa > Chordata > Actinopteri > Pomacentridae > Acanthochromis > Acanthochromis polyacanthus. Next base: position 16,140,760 of record NC_067114.1, read on the forward strand.
GGACGTGAATGCTCCCTGAAATAGTCTCGGACGCTTTCCTGGCCAAAGCAAAGATCGGAGCCTGCCATCGGCCGTCTCCTCCGCCGCCTCCTCTGGCCGTGCCGCTACTGTTAGCTTTATCCACAGACCCAGATTTCTCCTCCTGTAGCCTCAAAATCCCAAACACCTGAGACTTCTCCTTGCTGCTGTCCGCCTCAGACAGAACCAACTCGTGCTCTGCGGGCGATGCCATGTTCACGGACCTGACGGATGATTATTTCACAGCTCGGAGTCCAAATTAGCCAGATTCATACGGTTTGCTAACCGTTAGCGAGCTAGCGTGAATGCACAATTCACCCGGCGACCATTATGACAGTCGTCGCGTTAAAATACCTGTGATAGCACCGGCCGAAGCAATGACAGGTCTGACCAGTGGCAAAAATCGGTAACGTTCCCGGGCTGCAAACCGTAAACCGGGCGTCGGTCTCGCTACATGATGGACGTAAGCACCGGCGGCGACAGCGCGGAAAACCGCTGCTCAGTACGTGTGTCTTTTCCGTACATCGTGTTGGTGTTCAGATTTGTTTACAGCGAGCAGACCTAACCGATAGTTGGCGTCTCCACGGTCCCGCTGCACCTCCGGAGGGGCGGTGTCACACGGCTCACAAGACACACAAAGGCAGCACTACGTAATGATTTTACTGGCTACTGAGCGGAGGCCTGGCGCTCCCTGCTGCCGGGGAACGGAACTGCAGGTAGGACACTGCTGTGTTTAAACAGAAACACCAGGGCGGCCTGGATACTTTTTATCCATCCATCCATTCTCTATACACCGCTTTATCCTCACTAGGGTCGCGGCGGGTGCTGGAGCCTATCTCATCTGACTCGGGCGAAGGCAGGGGACACCCTGGACAGGTCGCCAGTCTGTCACAGGGCTACATATACAGACAAACAATCACACTAGCATTCACACCTACGGGTAATTTAGAGTAACCAATTAACCTCAGCATGTTTCTGGACTGTGGGAGGAAGCCGGAGTACCCGGAGAAAACCCATGCATGCACAGGGAGAACATGCAAACTCCATGCAGAAAGATCCCAGGCCCACCCCAGGATTCGAACCGGAGATCTTCTTGCTGCAAGGCGAAAGTGTTAACCACTATGGCCCTGTGCAGCCCGGATACTTTTTATACTGAACAAAAATATAAACATATCATGTAATATTTTGTTTAATTTTATTAACCTAGGAGAAAGGGTATTTGTTGTTCCAACACATTAAATCTCTATTACAGAATGGGTATCATATGATTATTATTTCTAAATTGATTTTATAAGATAAGATAATCCTTGATTACTCCCCACACCTGGGGAAATTCACATCGTTACAGCAAGCTTATTTAGTAATAAACAGTAATAGTAATAAAATAATAATAAAATAAAAATATTAACACTATCTACAGGGATGAGAAATTAAAATGAACAAATACACTACCGACACTGTAAACAACACAGTATAAAGTGGCTTGACATTGAATTTATTTCTACATTTGTTTATACATTTTAGTCTATTTTAAATAGCTTTCGCAAAGTACTTTCTATTATTTTCCAAATTTTGATTTATCCTGCGTCCGGTGTTTCCTTATTGAATTTATTTATGAGTTTCAATCTGTTTCTTACGGAGCCCCTCTGGTGACATGGTAAAAAAATAATAATAATAAATTGTGGCCACAATATAAGCTATAACATGTGCACAAAATACTAATTCCTTCCCACAAAATACTAATTCGTGGCCACATAATACTATTTATTTTTTTCGTTAATGACATGTTTACAGGGATGGCAGAGGAGTATTGGTTTTATAGTTTTTTTTAACATTTCTTTTTTATGTAAAGCACTTACATGTTACATTCCATTTGTATGAAAAGGGCTATACAAATAAAGTCTGATTGATTGAATGATTGAAGTAGCTTAGTATCCACTGATATGATACGATAGTGGACAAATCGAGAGATCGTCTCGAAACCACTTGTCAGTAATGAGTCATGTTTGTGACACAAAGAGTTGCTGAGCTTATAAATGCTGTTTAAGGAATGTTGTCTCAGTTGGTGAACATTTTGGTGGATGTGTTGTCAGACACTTCCATCTGCCTCATCATGTAACAGATTAACTATCATACCATGCTGTCTGAAATGATCTCTTTGATGACTAATGGGGGGGTTGTGCACATTTAAGCACTTGGCTACAACTCTAACTGACCCGCCAGCATCCAGCAGGCCGACAGCCTGCTCCCATCTTTCTCTTGTCATCTGTGGCATCATGTCATTTGAATAAAACTGCATTTTAATGTGGCCTTTTATAGTCACAGAAGGATAGTCTGTGCACCGGTGACACAACTGTCTATCCATTAATGTGATGGTTCAGCTCAGACTTCTGTCGTGTTGAAAGTGATTTGGAAATGCCGTTACGTCCAGTAATGAGATGCTGCAGTAACTCTGCGTGCATTAAGACATAAAGCCGACCCGCTCAGTTGCAGTCAGAATAACAGAACGGTGTGTTAAAGGTGTCTGTCTGATCACAGGGTGTGGATGAACTCAGTGGTTGAGAATTTGTCACCAGGTGGAAAGCTCAAAAACTTCTTGTGGGCTAAATTTTTGTAGCCTTTTCTAATCTTTAAAACCATGACAATAGAAATTTGACTTTTAACTCCTTCACTTAGTCAGAAAAAAGAACCATTTGCATGCTGCATTCATATGCAAAATCTCACTGAGTAATATTTCTGTAGCGGTTGACTGTAGTAAAAGTGTGTTTATGTACACTTGCATACCAAAAGTAAGTCCATACTAATCTTTTTCAATTGAAATTATATGTCAATAAAATTCAGACGTAATTAATTCACTTTTTACTCTACAATAATATTAATACAGTTATTGTTCCTAGTTGTGCAAGAAATTAAGGTTTTACATATAAAATCATGCATGATGCTACAGAATAACCAACATTATGTAAATAGCAATAAGGACTTCCAGCCATCTAAAACAGGAAATGCACATCAGTACTACTAATCCAATAATCCAACTACTCACAGCCTGTAATTATGGGTTTGAGCACTTTTACTCTTGATACTTTAAGAATATGTAAAAAGTATATAGAAGTAGAACTATTTATGGGCTTTTACCTAAGTTACTTTATAAAATTACATGTAGCATAGTATTTTTAAATTGTGGTTTAGCTACTTTTATTGAAGCAGAGTCTCTGAATATTTCCTTCACCTCTGTATTTTGATTAATTTGTGGAGCTTTGATGACAGTAAGACCAGTTTACATACTGTCATAAACGCTTAAATACAAATGTGAATTTTAAGTTTAAGTCTCACAGTGTCAACAAAAGCACCTTTATCTTTTAAATGTTTTACATTTTGTAGAAAATATAATCAAATTGTTAAACAAATTAAACTTCAAATTTTAATATGACATTTTACAGCACTTGCTGCTTCAGCAAGTGTCTGATTCATACTTTCTTATGTGCATGTGGTTTCTGCTGGGGGAAATTTTACATATTCAGCCTTTATTTTCCACATGTATACTGAACCAGGGTGGAATACTATTAAACTGCAATGCAGACGAATTTAGTGTAATTTAGATGCATAACAGTGGAAACAATGAACACCCACACACTCCCCAGTAAAGAAGAGGAAAAAGTAAATGAAGAGAGCAAAGCTGAGCAGGCTGTGGAAAATGTGATAAAGGTCTCAAATGAAACCAGCACATTGCATGAAATTCAGGACTGCAACTAATGACTATTTTTACTATATAATTTGTAGATTGTTATCTGTTTGATTATTCAACCTCATCATTTTAATCTAGAAAATATCATTAACCTGGAAAGAATGCCCAGCGCCATCTTTAGTGATACAGTCATGGAGGGGAAAAAAAGCAAATATTCATATTTGTCTAAGCTGAACCATCACATTTTTCAAATTTCTTGTGTAAATATTTACAGTAACAATTATCTGTAACAGGTTAACAGGTTAAGAGCTTCAAGAATGAACTGTAAAGTTGTCATGACTGCACAAAAGTCAAACTGTAACAGCCACCTCATCATGCTGATTGATAATTGTCTTGTTTAAATGTGACTGATGGTTGTAAAGATGGCACTGATCATCAGAACTTTAATACACCGGCAGTAAAAACATCATGCTTCTTCCTATAAGTTATTTCCTTTAGACACCAAGTCTAAGACTGATGCATTAATTATTTAAATTATGGTGCACGTGTAGATCAGAGATTTCAGCATCAAGGTTTCACAATAGAGAGAAATGATTTTGCAGATCCTTGATTCGAGCACAGTTACTAAACTTTAAGATGTTAGTTGCCTTTTTCAGTGAATGGTTTCCTAAACCTAAAACAAGTTATTTAGTTTCTCTAAACTAGTTTTAGTCCAGTGATTAGTCCATGGATACCTACTAACATGGCATTGTTTTTTTGTAATACGACATGTTTTGAGACCCCATTGCAACATACATGGTCACTCATTCAAGTAGCAATTTCCACTGTACCTTGATTGTAGGCGAGTCGCTCCATACTCTCACTATGAGTGATGCCCCAGCGGTGGAGACTCTGAGGGGAGTACATGTCGAGTGGGACTCTCAATTGTCAGTCCCTGCAACTTGACGCGTTCCGTTCTGGTCAGGTTTCTGTTGATTTTGTGCCACACAGTCTGGTTTTCTTGGGTTTTCTGATACCCCACACAACCCTTCCACCTAAACTGTGGTGCACTGAGATGGTGTGTTCCAGTTTGGTCTTGTTTGGTCGCAGTCTCAGGATATGTTGGGCATCACGTACACCTGAGGCAGAAGAGACAGTAGACAGGAAGATATATAAACCTTAAAAGGAGACACGGAGAGGAATCCTCGCTTCATACAAAATGTAACTAACTTACAGTAAAACACTGACAGACCTCCTTGCATGGGTGTGTACTCACTGGCTCACCATGACATGCAGAAAGCATGGTGGTGAGGCTAATGTAGAACTAGCTCCCTGTTTTGCTAGGCTGGTCTCATCCCACTGAAGTACTTCCTACATCTGCAGTTTGATCATCTATTAAAATAGGACGAATCCAATTACACAAGTCCGATTATCAGGTCGCTACTTTTTCTCAAAATGTTGTCCAGTACTCAAGACCATTATGTCTCTGCATCCTGTCACTTATCTGTACAAACGTTTCTCACATAAGCACACCCTTAACAGTTATGAATAATATATGCTAAAAATGTTCTCCCTGCACAGTTTCTATCTAATCAAACAAAGAAATTCAGATTTCTTGTGAAATCAACAGTCGCCTCCATAGAGTTTTACCTTTTTTTTCCCAGTTTTGAGAAGTAAATCCAGTGTCTCCACCTCACAGTAGCCTGAATGTAAAAGCTTCCAACAGCACAACAACTGTAGGATTATTCAGACTACAGTAAAATGTACTGCAAAAAACATTGTTTTTCTTCCACTTGTGTGGTTTCGCCTTGTTTTCTCTCTCTCTCTCTCTCCTGCTAATAGCTGAGGGCTGACCAGGAATCATATGACCAGTTTTGTGCAGATCCCTTCAATCATTAGCTGTTTGCATACTGCCAGTGTTAATTCTCTGAATGGCTGCTGCTCACCTCAGCCAGCAGAAAATACATGATTCACAACCACAGCTTCCCCACTGCTCATGTACATGAGTTTCCTTCTGTTTTCTTTCTCTGTTGATTTGTTGTCTGCCTCAAACCTGATTCATCTGTATCCACCCTTATGTCATCTGACGGTCTGACTTGTTATTGCTCTACTCATCAACCTGTTTGCTTCTCTATCAAAATCACAAGAGACACTATGATAGGGAGTCAGCCTGGCTGCAGGAACATGTCCATATATAACTATCGTTAACACAACATCATGTAGAAAACTACAAACAGTGACAACAGACATCCCAACACGCTGAAATCCATCTGAATAGAAGGTAACTGGATTTCATCCTGCTGCAATAGAAAAATACATTATATATGATCCTACGTCTTTAGCTTTACTGCTATCGCTGCATCATGCTTACATCATTCTCCTCCCTCCATCCACCTTCCTCCCCCACTCTCTTATCATCTCTGAACCACAGCTAAACATACTCACTACTACACACCACTTCCAGGGTGGCGTGTTTTTCTGTCATATGACAGTTTTATTCATTGCAGGAACCTGCCTTGCATATGAGAGAAAGCCAAAACAACCAATCAATACTTACCCTGGATGCTCTGTCCACCAATAGGGTGTGATGCTGTTTCATTGTAGTAGCCAGCCTTTCATTGTGCAGCAATGCTGCAGTTACAGTGCTGCTATGCTCACAGTTTCTGACAGTTATTTGTCTTCCTTATTTTGTCAAACACAGAACAAGGCGTAGTAATTATCTCAAGTAGTAAAGTGTACATGTAAGAAAGTACAGCACAAAGATGAAAGCAGTATTACTACAGTACGTATAGTATATACTGTACTTCATGTGTGATGGCTGTAAGTAAACCAACTACATGTATCACACCATCATTACTAATGTGCTGTTATTACTTTAACATGCAAGTATGTCAACTTACCTCAGTAGGAAGAAGTGTGTATATTCTTGGTTACGCAGCTTCTCAGCAATCTGTTCCGAAAAATGACTTGGTCACGTTGATGGACTTTCAGGCGATGACCCTGTGCAAACCACAAAAGATGGGCTTGATGGACATGGAAGCTGCAGTGGATCAGCCCAGTTGCAGGAGCTACAGGCGGCAGTTAGACATGCCCAGATGTCCAGATAAACATCAGCAATGATGAAAAGATGACATCCTCTGATCTATCTATCTATCTATCTATCTATCTATCTGTCTATCCTAAAGATACTGCAAGGCTGTAACATCAGCAAGAGCATTTGTAGTTCAGAAGCAGGAAGCCGGTACACGCTCTGCTGGGGATATCACCGACAGAAACCACAACCATCACCCCACACAGCACCCAATGGCAAGAGAGCGGGGAAGCTGGGAGTGGGGAGGGGTTTCAGAGCAGCACAGCAAAAACAGGGGAGGTTAGAGGGGGGTAAATACAGGGGAGAGAAGAGGAGAGAATGAAAACACACTCACAGAAGAGAGTAACGAAACAGAAGCACTTACTTGGACTCTCTCATACCACCATAATTTAGCATAAAGCCCAAATAAATGAATGAAATTCATGAAGATATGAATGAAAAGACACAAATTGTGATTTCTGAAAGCAGAACACAAAAGAGGAGGGTCTATTCTGTTCCTATCCAATCAGTGGCTGGATGTAGAGGACAGACTTTGTTGGTGCAGAAAAGCGATTGGCTGTGTTTGAAAGTGAATGACTTAGCAGCTAAGAGAATGAAATAGAATCACTGCAGCTACAGAGTGCTCTGTGAAATACAAGAAGACTACTTCTCTACAAGCCAGTGCACAAAATGAGCAGAAAATATATTTGTACACATGCATGAAGAATAAAAATGCAAACATTTAAAGCTGCAAACTGCATTTTTATCATAAAATATGTACATATACATTCATACGTATTGCGTTTAATCTGTGACTAGATAGATAGATAGATAGATAGATAGATAGATAGATACTTTATTATCAGATCAGAGACCCAAATGTATTGCCTAATTGAGGAGTTTGATTAAAAAGCTAACATGTTTAACTGCAAATAGATCCCTGGTTTCTCCTCTGTCTCTAACACTAACACTGGTGCAAAGAGAACTTTAAAGTAACTCAATTTGTTACTAGTTGGTTATGATCAGAAAGTTGTGCAAAAATAACAGGAAGCAAAAACTATTTTTCTGGAACAACAAAAATTTTATTTGTAAAATATATACAGTAGAAATGACTTCTCAGAAAGATAAAGAAAAGTTATTTCTGTACAGACTGTGAGCTCTGTTTCATCAGTAATTTTTTTTTTTAAATAATCAGGCAACTTTGGAAAGTAGAGTGATTTTGTGATGAACATGGTGGAAAATTAGAGGAAACAGCTGCATTCATATTTTCCTTCACTTAAAAATGCTAATGTATTTTGCTTTGTTGTTGTTTTTTTTATTATGAGTTAGTACAGTGCAATCAATCAGTAATCAGACTTTATCTGGCAACAGTAACCCAATGAACTGTGCTCGACAAAGACTTTCAAACTGTAATTATAGCATTTGTGTTTTCATCTATGAATATAAAAGTAGAAAATTTCAACAGCCTGTGGCTCAAAATTAATTTTCTGTTTTGTTATTACTTTAAGTTCACTACATAAATTAACATATTTTCATATAATGCAGTCAAATTCAACAATATCCCAACATACAGCATCAACTTTTGCAGATCATGAGCTTTAAAAAAGACATTATAGGACCGCTGTACTGTATTTGACTGCATTAGAATTTACTGCACATCTCAAATGTGTTTACTCCAATTTTAGAAAAAGTAATAAATAAAAAAGTGTCTCCATTGCTACCTTCAAAACAACAGACACTTCTCTGTATTAAATGCATGATCAACTCTCACAACAGGAAATGCTAAAGATCAATATTGTGGTATATTCTCAGAGTGATATTGATGCAAAAATAAATATTAACAGTTAAAATGGTTAGAAAAATTCTATTTACACACTGAATGTTTCAGAATTGCTGCAAATATGGAACACCACCTACCAATCTTTAGTGCATTTTGAGCTCTTTAGTCCTCAAACTCTGCAGCATAAAGCACTTGCTGGAATTTCATCCGCACCTCCATTCTTTTTTTAATGGTGAGCCTCTTCATTGAGGGCAGGAGGCTGAGCAGAAACAGTTCATCTTCATCTCTGAGGTTGGTGAGGGCATCTGCTGAACTTATCTCAGTTTCTGCAACTGTTTGCCTTTTGCGTTTAAGAGAGATTCCCATATCTTGACGGCTGGCTGGAGTGGACTCCACGTGACAATTAGTACTGACAACAGGCAGGGAACGGTTCTGTGACTTTTCGTCTTTATCTCGCTCTTTCTTCAGGTCATCTGTTCTTCCAGCTACCTGCGTGGCAGAACAATGTCAAATGTGTAGCTAATGATTACTGCAGACAACCAAACACTGATAAAAAGCTTCAGCTTCTTGAGTGATCACAAACACATCAGAATTCATCACTATTCTTATCCTCCAAGTGGAAACAAAACAGGAGGATATTTCAAAAAGTTTATTTTAAAAAGAAGGAATTTCATATTATTTTGTGTGTTATATTTTGCAAAGGCTGACTGATTCATTGAGATGTTTGAGGAAATTTAGACACAGTATAGTGTGTCTGCCACAGAGCAACGCTGAAGCATTCTTGCATTCGTACATTGTCCATCTCACTACATGTCATGTGCTACACCTCTCTGTATCTCCACTGGCTCTGCAGTAGTCTTTGGGTGGTGCACTGCCTTAATTCTTTTAACGGTCGATACCTAAGAGGTGTGGATAAAAGTCCTGCCTGGTGTTATAGCTGGAGTCATAAGATTACCATGATCTCAAGGCTTTGCGATTTATCCCCTAAGTACTGACTTAAGCCACTTTTTTGTTAGAATAAAACTGTTATTTTTGGAAACTCTGCTGTCTCCACTTTATTTTGCAGCCAAAGAGCAAAGAGCTGAGACATGTTAAAACCTATCTTTGCCAAATATAGAGGCTATGTGCACACACCCACGGGTGTTTCCAGCTAAACCTGCTCCTCAGACCACAGTCTGTTCACATCTACACACGAGGAAGAATTAGTCAAACAAGCGAAATCACCTGTGTTTGTGTGTAGCATCGACACACAAGGTCTTCAAAGGTCCCATATTGTGTTCCCATTGAGGACATTAGAAGAAGTCTCACATGTCCCCAGAATGTTTCTTTCAGTTTTTTTTTAGCTCAGACGTGAATGTGTGAGACCAGGACTTGTGTTCATTCTCCCGTTTGAAGTGCTTTCCTCGTGGCTGAAACACTTGAGTAGCAGAAGCAGTTCGAGAAGTTAAACACACTTGGCAGACTTCAAGAATGCTGCTACATCAGACTCAGTTCACTAGTAGTGGGCAGTGAAAGGGCAAAATGATACAAACTTTGAGCTAGATGACAATTCAGTCAGCAGGCCAGCAAAATTCTCACTGGTGTCTAAAATCTGACAGACTACAGAGTTGTGGCGTGGGCTTAAAGAATGGCGGAAGTAAACATTTTCATATTTGTACAGCTTTTACTTTATATATTGGAGTTTGCAACACCCACAACCTGACTCACTGGATGCAGATTGTGGGTATAAGTCAGGTACTGACATTCTTTGACATTTCCTCTGGGCTTGCAACCTCCCACACTGAAAATTTAAAGTTTTGCAGAAGATTTGTATCGTGCAATAAAATGTAGTGGTCTGCCTGCATCACATCATTAGGCAAAAGGGGAAATAGTGCCTCTGTTTTTTTTTTTTTTATACCAATCATCGCCTTCAGAGCGGGCAAAGTAAAGGACGAGGCTTCAGTGTTTCCTCAACACTGTAATGTGTGAAATTGCTGAATGACTGAATGACCAGGTCTTTACATCAATAGCTCCACTGATAATCTTTGGTCTGTGTGGGGAAGACTTTGCACAGTGCTCTGACACTCCCATCATCAATACAAGATCGTGGTGAAAAATTAATGCAGCTCTGGGCAGAAATAAATGCTGTGACATTGCAGAAGCTTATCGAAACAATGCCACAGCGAATGAGTGCCACACTCAAAGCTCAAGGAACAAAATAATAACAAAATATTAGTGTGTGCGACCTATTTTTGGCCGGGCAGTGTACAAACAAGCCAGACCACCTATAGCATAATGACAAGGAGACTATGTCAGACTGCAACAAAAAATTGATTTCTGCAATAAGAGACCTTAAAGCTGTCTTACTAAAAATGTATAGTTATTTATAATGACTAATTGGAGATGTATAGATTACTATTTAAAAAAAATCCAATTTAACCTTTAAAAAATCCAGTTTCTGACAGGTTCTGTTATAAATACAACAATAATGACTGCTCCACCTACAGTCAGCTGGTGAACTATGGTCTGCTTTTAAGTTGAAAAGCTGAACCTTGTGAGAGGCAGCGGTGATGGTGTTGATGTATACACATATTTAATTTGTAAAAGAAACACACAAAGTGATGTTTAGCTTTGAGGAAAAAATATAATATTAGATTTATCACCGTGTGAGGTAGAAGTAAGTGGCTGTTTGAATGAGCCTTCAAAAGTTAGCAACAGTTAGCTAACGATGCTAAGCTAACACACTTGAACACGTTGAACCTAATGAAGGACAGACAGTCTCACCTCCTCGGCTTCCCCCAGACTTCTATCCAGTCTGGGCTTCACATAGTCGCTGAGCCAGGCCAGCTGGTTGAACAGCACCGGGACGGGCCTCTCCAGCGGGTTCTCGTCGTCGTCCGGCAGGGGGGAGTTTCTCTTGGCCAGTCGCTTCTTCGCTTTGACGAACTTGTCGCGCAGATTTTTCCACTTGAGCTTCACCTCCTCCTCAGACTTCCCCATGGCGTCCGCGATCTCCCTCCACGACGCGTGTCCCCTTATCGTTTCCTTGTAGTCCCGCCGGCTCGGGTCGTAAAGGTTCGGGTGTTGCCGCATCAAGTCCGCCAGCTTCTTTTCTGTGGCGTTCATGTTGTTTTCTGAGGGTTTTTCTCACAGCGAAGTCTCTTCGTCGGCAGACAGCGAGCTCGGTTCGGTTTCCTCCGCAGCCGCAGGTCGACAAGAGGAAGTACAGAGCAGCGCAGTTTCAAAATAAGAGCCAGTTAAAGTTTTTTGCGTTTTTAAAAGATAATTTATTTGGAACTATGAAAATAAGAAAATTTTGTTAATATATATTACATAATACTTCTATTTAAAGGCTACATATAATGATAATCTGTTTTTTATTGTGCTTTGTGGTTTTAATAAACTTGGAAAAACAAAAGCTTACCTGAGTAGTTGCCTCAGTCAACTAGGTTTATTAACTCACTAGAGCTGCTAAATGTAAAGCACATTAAATATTAGAATAGAATAGAATGCTTTTTGTTGTCATACACACAATGTACAGCAAAATTAACCCTCGTGTTGTTAACCCGTTTTAAAGTTTCGAAATGTGGGGAAAAAAAATATTTTCACAGTGAAACTTCTGATGTCCACATTTTCAACATTTTTGGGAAATCTTAACCATTTTTTGGTGGAAAAAAGACATGTTAAAAATGTTTCTGAAGAACATTCACATAAAAACGGTTTTTAAGTGAACATTCTTAAAGAAAATATAAGTTTTACTGATCTGTATCTAATCACTTTAGATATTTTTAGGATTTTTTGGGAAGATTTTTACTCATTTAAAAAAAAATTTACAAGAATTTACTTGCCAAATTTGAGGGATTTTTTTTAAATAAAACTTTTTGGGGAAACTTAAGGAATTATTGGAATATTCTTCCTGAAGGTTTTGCAAATTTTCAGAAATTTGGGTAATTTTTTACTGAAGTTTTGGATTTTTTCAGACAAGAAAATATTTTTGGGCGCCCATAAATGAGGACAACAGGAAACTCTAAAACTCTTGTGGTGCTAAGTACAAATAATACAAAGATTTAAAAAAGTATAAATATATACAATATACAAAAGGAGCCCATAAGACTGTGAGAAAAACAAGCATGACAACAAACAGCAGAGATTCAGGTTCTGCAAGAGTGAGCTCAATAATCTTCATGCACTTTCAGTGTTTGATTTGCTGACGACCCAGCCGATTAGTTTTTATTATTGATGGCAATTTCACCACATTTACGGGCAAAATCCTTGGTCCTGTGCAGTTAATGTATACATAACATGACCACTGGCTTTGATCGTGTGCCCTGTGGAAATGGTAAAGCTGACAGACACTGAAAGATGGGGGAAACTTTGAGAGCAATTTGCAACCAAGAAACATGGACTGGATGTTTTTGTGCTGTTGTGCTTTGATGAAACCTAAACTCAACTGCGTTTTGTATCTATTTGCTTCTCTCGCACGTTCTGTGCTCACATATACTGTAGTTCAATGCAGCTTGAACTCCCAATAAAGCTTTTCTCATTTACATAATTCTCAGTTTTAGTTGTCAGACTACAACACACCCCATTAAGACTACATGTTACCTATCAATCACTTCCAAAGCTGCTGCTGAAATACAGATTTTATAACCGTAATGTTGTCTGACAAGCTCACCATATACATGAATGAAAAACATCAGCTGTGCTTTGGATCTGGCAATTTTTCCATGTGAAATGATCACTTCTTCCTGTCAAAGGGGAGAGTTTTTTCTTCCCTCTGTCACCAAAGAGCTACTCAAGGGAGCCTTTGGAGTTGCTGGGCTTCTCTCTAGTGCAATATCATGAGGCCTTCACCTTAGATTAGAACAGATTGGATTGGATTCAACTTTATTGTCATTGCACAGAGTACAAGTACTCCTATGTGAAGTGTCTTGAGATGTCGTAAATTGGTGCTGGAACTGACTTGAATTGAAAATGTTAGGTATGTAATAATGCAGGACTCTAATGTGGACACGGCAAAACTAAAATAACAATAAAATAGACAAACAATGAAATTGTTTGTGATCATTTGGACTGCCAGATTTACAGACAGTTTCTTTCCCAGTTTGTTTTTTGTGCACTAAATTCCAACAAGCAGTGAATGACTCCTTGTGGAAAATCCTTGATGTGTGTGCAAAAATTTTAGTTTAAACCGTGCAAACACTTTTTACTATGTGTGTGATTACGAATGTCTGTGTCAAGATATAAGCTGCAATCTAACTTATAAATGACAGGCTTATGATTGTTGCTACAGACTTTTATTCAGCTGTGTTTCCTCACTGTCTGCCCTAGATGGCGTATTTGCTCTTTCCTTCACATCTCTACTTTTTCATTAGCACTGTGAATGGTTGATATGGTTCAGCATCATTTAGCTCTGGTTAAGCTTTTTACTATCCTGCATATAAAAATAATTTAAACTGACATCTCTTTTGAAAGTAAAGTTAAAGGGCAATAAATCATGCATGTGGCTGAGTGTTTTGGGCTCTGATTGTCCATAATGTTTTGGAGATTTTTTTTTTTCCTCAGCATATGTGTCTTTTGGGTTTTAAAATATTTGTATCCATGCTACTGAAACTTAGTAGTGGTAAAAACACACCAGAATGGATGTTTATGGTGAAAGCCTCATAACTGACACAATTGCTATCAGGTGGCCGGTGGCTTTTTAAGTGCATGTTTTCTACACATGTAGAAAATACCGTTGAAAAATGTAGATGGTCATTGCAGTAAATCATCAGAGTGGAGTGTGACTTTTATTCTTTGTGTAAGCTGCTTTTAAAAATGTCTCTGTCACTTATTTCACCCAGACTTGTATTTGTGTGACAATAACCACAATTATGACAGCAAACATGCAACCACTTGCTGCACAAACTTTCATGTTCGGATATTAATGCAGCAGTGAGGTTTGGATCTTCTGGTGTGTGGCAGCATGTGCTTATCAAAGGCCAGAATTTAAAAGAAGGCTAATTTAAATCATTTTAAATGGTAACCACATCAAGACTCAAGGCAGGTGTGATTGCTCCTTGCATCAGATTTCATTTACATGTGAAGGCGACAGTGCAGAGTAGTGACAGATCAAACGTCTTCTCTGCTGGAGGCGGTCTGAGTGTCACCTGGAAGACTCCTCATGTGGGACAGCACAGATTACAGGGACAGCTCGGTGGATAACACCAATTACGAGGACATCAGCTATTATCATCGGGATGTCACATGTGATTGCACACCCTGTTACAATGACTATTATAGCACGGCTGTCTAGACTACCTACATGAGAGGTGGCAACATGTTATTACAGGGATCCTAAAAAGTCAAGACACCTTAATTTAAAGGAACAACACTGATTATATAGACAGCACAAGATACATTTACCGGTTTGATTTAAGATTAACATGGAGAGTTGTTGCTCTTGTTGATACAAAAACAGCTCAAGACAAATAGCTGCAGCTGCTTTTTTCAGAAATGTTCCGAGGGACTGCAATCGCTCCAGTAAATCTGTATGAAAATCATCTTTGAAATGTAACATTATGTACACCCATCACCCATTAGTTATACCAGCTTTGTCCTTTCGAGGATCTCAGGGATATTAGACTATATAAAACCACTAAAATTATTTAAAATATGGTTGTCTCTTTTGACTTTTGGAGAAATCAAGCAGCTAAATCCACTCATGCATGAACATTTTCAGCAGATCTGCTTGTCTCCCCTGCAGTGATTGTTACAGAGAGTCCAAATCCACAAGAGAGAAGCAGAGCATTCATGTTCCTGCACGATCTGCAGCCACAAGCTTTCCTCTGGAGAGCTCACCCAAAAACAAATAAACAAATGGAAGCTGCATGATTTTAGCTAGGTGAACAGAAATAAAGTGCCAATATATCGCACATAATCCCTGTTTCTAAAGAAGAACCAGTGTGAGATTCAAAGAAGCCTCAAACAAGATGCATATATCTCCATAACTCGCTCTAATATGATGACTGAAGTTGTTTTGGGATGTCTGGTGCAAAAACAGTCATCATATTCATCTGCTGTGACAAACGTCTCCGTCATATTATAGGATACAGCTTGCAGTCAAGACAGCAAAACAAACACTCAGCAACAGGTCTGTACGTTTTGCAAACACGTGCAGAAACAGTTAACTAGAGGGAGCCAAAGAAACTCAACTCACCTCAAAGCAGCTCAGAGTAGCAAAGAAACCACTTTGACATTATAGCCTGATGAAGGGATGGTTTTATAGAATTTGATTCTCACATATTTCCATTTTGCAAATTCTATTACAGAAGTATTCACTTTATAACGTTTTTTTCCCTGGCTACCTTTGATTTTAAAATGGATTTTAAGATTTTACTGCTTGCTTTTAAAGCTTGCTTTTTAAGGCCAGGCTCCTGCCTACATCTGAGAACTGCTAATTCCTTATGAACCTGAGCTCCACCGGCAGGGCCCTTCTGATGGTTCTTTAGTCCTGTTTAGTCACTAAAGATGACCAAGCTTTTGCTGTTAGGACCCTCAAGCTCTGGAACTCAATATACTCTTTAAAATCTCTTCTTAAAACTAAGTTTTACCTCATGGCCTTTTCTTTACAGCTGCTTTTATTTCTATGATTTCACTGTTTGTTTGTTTTTTTGGGGGGGATCTTACTGATTTTAACTTGAATTGTTTAGTCTTATGTGCTTTTAATGTAAAGCACTTTGTGTGTTTTGGAAGGTGCTATACAAATGAAGTTGTTGTTTTTGACAAATCATGCCGGTGAATACAGATGTATTTTATTTCCTTTGACTGACAGAGAGACGCTATTATTTGTTTGGAGCATTTTAGCATCTGACATGCTCCAAGAACCTCATAAAGCAGTGTACTATTGATACACAGATCCACTGCAGCCCCTGAATGCTGCCTTGCTCCACAGCATCTCGATGGGAGTTGCTGTGCCTCAGCCTCTTGCTGCCTGCCAAGCGGTCCAGGAATTTGAACCGCTGACCTTCTGGTCACGAGGTCATTCCTATAAACATTTGGCTACTGTCCTCCACAAATGTTTATACTCTGTACTCTGCTGTTTGAATGCTTGTCCTCAGTGCCCTGATGAAGTTTCCTGTTGCATGGTGAACCCGTAGCTTTCCGTTAAGTTCAAAATAACAAAATATTACCCCAGAAAGTGTGTATTCACCACGTCTGCCACAGCCTTGATAAAACGCGAAGGTTTTGTGGTCGTAATGCTGTTTGTCTGCTGTGTTATCGTCCCTACAGTGAGTGACTCAACATCCCAGATTGTCTGGACACACACTTTCTCTCAGTCACACACATCATCTGCAGTGAGAGTGACATATTTATCTGTAGAGGAAAAGGAGGGGGGAGAGCAGAGCAAGATACGGCGCCTAAAAACAGACACCAGTCAGGTAGTTGAAGATAAATCTGTGAGTCAGTGTTAGGCCCACCGTGCTGAGCCACTACGAGCAGCAGGATGATGTAAATGAGACAAATCTGCACCCAGAGCTGCCCTCCTGGTCGTCAAGGTGTTGTCAAGGAAACACAGTGGTTTCATCATGCCTTGTCTAGACCTGATAATCTTAATATCTGGTGAGAAGGGATGGCATTTTCCAACCCGAGTCATCCTCTGGTATCTTCATGTGTGTGTTGTTGCAGAGCAGCTCTTTCCCAGAGCAGTGATAAGTGTCACCTCAGTGGGGGCTTTGACACCTGGGCTGGTGTAAAGGCGGGGTGGGGGGGGCGTGAGAAGTCTGGGGTTCACACCTCATTGACGATAGGAGATGATCCTGTAACTAAAACAGAGAGAGACAGAGAGAGACAGAGAGAGAGAGAGAGAGAGAGGTCTATGATGAAAGATAGAGTCAGCATTGATAGCTTTATTCCCATTAATGTCAAAAACTTTACGTAACTTTTAAACACAGAGATGCAGTCTTGAGCAGGGACTCTTTCTTAGTGAGGTATTCACAGAACATCAGTATCGTAAATCTCATGTTTGCCAAGCTGCATTGTGCAAGTTATGTTGTCATGAAATCAAACCTGGACAATAATAATCATCATATATACTCAGGTGATTTGCACTGGCCCTTTTTTGCACCAAAGCAATGCACGCTCATACACCAATCAGGGAAAACATTATGACCATCTGCCTGATATTGTGTTGGCCCCCTTTGTGCTGCTAAAACTTCTCTGACCTAGTGGAACATGTGCACAGGACCAGTGAACTCTTTAGCCCTGTCATATCCTCCTGAGCACTTCTTTGCGGTGTGTTGGGGTGCGTTGTCCTGCTGAAGGTGGCAACGGGCATCAAGAACTGCTGTTGCCATGAGGAGTGGGAGGGTTGGGTGGTATATCACGTATACATGAATGTCAGGACTCAAGGTTTCCCAGCAAAGCATCGCATTATGACAAGATGATCAATTCACTTCACCTGGCAGTGGTCATAATGTGGCTGGTCAGTGTATGTTCTGATGTCTTCAGTCAAAAGTAGGTTAAACTGGATGACCTGATGGCTACGAGGAAGTGCTTTTTTGAAATGTTCAGCACTCGTCCTCAGATTGCATGAGATTCACAGCTAATAGACCGAAACGCAAAAACCACAGGAATCATCGTTTCACTGTCACGGCTGCCATTATTTTGTCAAACTGGATTCCTTCTGTTCTGTGACATTTCCTTGCAAAACACATTAAATTACTATTTTGCATCAATGTTTTCAGTGAAGGGGTTTATTACTGTTATTATGACGTTGCTTCGCTTGTATTTGAGGCTGTGACTCCTTTCTGTAACACACATACATACCCACTGGGCTCCAATAACTGCTGCGTCATCAGTTCAGGATCTGTTGCTGTCCGCTCCAGCTCAGAGGAGTTCATGCGGATGTTTTACTGGCTGTGTATAACCCAGGGTGAAGGACATTTCATATCATCCTGGTCCACAACACATTACTTCATCGATCACATTTTGACGCTGAAGTAATGAACATGTCTGATAATGATGAGAACATCTGAGGAGTCGAGTTAAACCTCCAACGCTCTCACTGTAGGAGGGTGATGAAACTGTGCTGTCAATGTGCCAATCCTTTAAACTCTCTGTCACACACACATCCTGTTCCTTTTGGCGGATCCATGCTAAAGAGAGACTAGGATTCATTTGTACTATTTAAGGCTTCTGTGAGACTTGCTTCTTCCTTTCTTGTGCCTTGCCCCACATCTTACTCATCTTCTGGGTGTGAGTATTGTCAGTCATTTTGACTCTCTCATTAACTCTGGATCTCTTTTTCACACAGACCTTCTTGTACACGCAGCATTATCATGCTGGTGAGGCAGAGATATGAGTCTGGGAGAGGCAGAAAGCTGCATGTCTTTGTCTCAGCTATCACTTATGATGTGGGTCAGAGGGGTTTAAGTTACGGCTGACTTCACCTTGACATGTTTTTTCATATTTTTTTATGAATAATTATTTGCTTAAATACTACCTGTAATTTCAAGAGTTGAAGTCATCTTTTTTGGATGTGGAAAAAACCACCTTATAAATGTGAGCTGAAGAGCAACATGATGCATTTTCAAAATTTCCAGCTTGGTTTGGACCACAGAAGTATCCAGTGACTGAATGAAATTCCAGCATAATTATTACAAATTCAAGGTCCTTGTACTTGATTTGGCTTTTTTCCAGTTTCCTCTTCTTTCTGTTTCCACTCAGTTGCACATCTGATGTCTTGACATTCTATTCCATTACATTTGTAGGTAAGCTTTAGTTACTGGTTACTTTTCAGATGACTATTTTTACATCCTTTGATTCCAGTGAAAAATGTGTGGCTCCAAATTTGGGATTTTTGAATTAAAATGTTTCTGCTAAATTGAAAGACAAAATGTTCCCCTTATGAAAAGTGCAGCTTCTTCTAAAGATATTTTTTAAAACCGTCTTGGTTTAACTGAAAAATGCACAAATTTTATAAAGCTGAGAACAGGACTATTTGCATCAACTCAATAAATGTTGATGTTTTTTTTAGAGAAATATAGTTCTTATTGGGCACCGACACTACAATCATATGATAGTGTTTTAGAATATGATTCACTGTGTGAATTAAACTACCCTGTAGTGTATAACGTAGGTAAAATCAACTCTATTTACAGCAATATAATGCATCGTACATCAGTTATAACAGGTAAACACTGACACTGAAAGTTTACTGCACATTGAATATTTTGACTTAATACTTTACAAGCACCAAAAAATATTGTTTCCTGTCTGAAAATAATCCAAAAATTCGGCAAAAAAAAAATCCCCAAATTTCTGAAAATTTGCAAAACCTTCAGGAAGAAAATTCCAATAATTACTTAAAAGTTTCCCTTCAAAGTTTTATTTTAAAAAAAATCCCCCAAATTTGGCAAAAAAATTCTCGTAAATATTTTTAAAAAATGAGTAAAAATCTTCCAACAAAATCCTAAAAATATCTAAAGTGATTACATGTGTATCATTAAAACTTCTAATATTTTCTTTAAGAATATATATTCACAAAAAAATCAAACAAAATACAGCAAATTTTGAAAATGTGGACATCAGAAGTTTCACAGTGAAAATAATAATTAAAAAAAATCCGCATTTTCAGACTTTAAAATGTGTCAGTTTTGACCCACAGGATAATACGAGGGGAAAGAGTTGCAGTATTTTCACAGTGTAGTTTTACTACTTTTACTCAAGTAACAGATCTGTTACATCTTCCACTGCTGACTGTATGGCAGTACAAAGGAAGGTGTGTGTGCGTTGTCAGTCCCATGCTAAAGGGAAGTGTCTGTCCTTATCAAAGAGCAGGATGAGCTGACATGTACCTGCTGAAGAGCTACCAGCTTTTATACTGGGCTGTTACCCCCCACCCCCCCACCCCCCACCCCACCACACAGACACAGCGCGGGTTTGTGGTGAGTTTCTGTTTATGTGTTCATTAGACCCTCCACAAGTATTTTTGAGTCATACATTTGAAAATGATGCATTTGCAACCTGATTTTGTATATCTGCGTGTTTGCTTTTGATTTTGGATGCTGAACAGGAAGCAGTTTGCACCCACTGTGTCTGGAAGCCCCACCACCTGGTGTGGTTGCTGTAAAACATGGAGTACAACACAGTACATTGTTTATGGTGGAGCTTTCAATCTAATTTAGCCAGTGTGACTCCTGAACTCATAAAGCTGTCTCCTAAAGCTGCCCATGTGTACAGTAGGAAAAACACGACCCGGCAGGTTGCACCCACCGCTCAGATGTAGACACACACACACACAGAAGCACATTTTTTCCACTGTGATCAAAGAGTTTCCAGTGAGGCATTTACAGCCATGACCGTGATTTACACAGAGGAAGACGCCACTGTGGTGTGACAGACTTTAAGATGTCAGTTAAAGTGCTGCTTTCCCATTTTTTCTCTCTGATCAATGACTAATAAAGAAATGCTTGTCATGTTTTGTGGCCTGTTTCATTGAGTACCGTGTTCACTTTCACAACCACTTGAACTGCTACCGTGTAGACTGACTGGCAGCAATAACATTTTAAACTACAGAAAGCAGACAGGAGAGTTTTATGGACAGCTAGCCCAAGATAAAGTCAATGCTTAGTCAATAATTCTCAGTTTCAGATCATCTGTATGTCTAGAGTCAGTGACCAGTCAGTTAGTCATTCTTATATTTACTCTAATCATTTGTGTAGTAAAAGCAGTGCACATAATTTAGAGAATGACTGCTGTTGTATAAAAATATACCTGTTGCTCACAGTTTGGCATAAACAGGATGAAAATTGGTCTTATTCTGTTTGTCTTGTCATGGCAAATCCTGTAAATCTAAAGAAAAGATGACTGACAGAGCCCGAAAACAAGGCGAAACCAGGAGAAAACAGCAGCCAGACAGCAGAATATGTATCAATACTGATCTGTCACCTTTAGAAAAAGAAGTGTTTCAGATGAGCAGCGGATCAAAGCAGATTTCTGAAGTCATCATCCCACCGGAGGACGAGCGACCCTGCATTGAGCTGTGGGATTTCCCTGTTATCCTGACCTCTGACCGTGACCCCTCATGCTCACCTCCACAACCTGCCTGCTTGTTAACCTGAGCGTCATGCATGTGACCCATCAGCACTTCAGAGGAAGTCCCAGAGCAGAGTCATCTGTGGAGGCTTAAACCGTTACTGAAAGACAGAGAGATATGAATGAGAGCAAAGGAAAGGAAGAAAGAGAAGCACCAAGTCGAAGTGTCATGATTCATGCATTAACACATGAATGCCATTGAGGAGTGGAACAGGCATGGTAGTTTCAAGCATGGGGGGGGGGGGGGGGGGGGCAACATAGGTATGCAACTGATGATCTATTTAAAGGGAAAATCCACAGCAAAACAAAATCCATGTGTGGTGCTTTTCCTCAGGTCTATCATAGTTAAAATAAATACATACATACATAAATATAACCACACAGTTTTGTCTACAATGCTACAATTCAAAGAGGATTTTTAGCTGAAATGAATCATTGATTTTTTTCTTAAATGAGTATGTGCTTACTTTAACATGCAAAATGTAGCTAAATTCAAATGCGGGCTCTTTTAATAACAATTTATAGACACACATAAAGATGAACAGTACTTCGGGCATTAATTAAAGTAAGTCTAATGCCAATAAGGACTTTATATGGACACCACTGTGGCTGAAGCTCAGAAAATTCTTAGATGTGTGTGAGGTGTGTACAAGAATAGTGCTGGAAATATGCCCGTTTGATTTCTTGCTAAGAGTGTATGAGCACATAGATTCAGCTTTCATGTTTGTAAAATAAATACTGTATCTAGTTACAGGCAGTTTAGTTTAACCACCAGTTGCAAAATCCACCTACCTCATGGATAAACACATTACAAACCTGTCTGGTGGATTTGTCCAAAAGCCAAACAATCAGTTTTCTGAGTTGTTTCTGGTCTCTATGCCAGTCTAAGCTAGTTGGAACTTCAATTTAGACTGCAGAAATGTTATCAATCTTTTCACATCAGTCTCAGTAACAAAACAAAACGGTACTTTTCCCTTAATGTTGAAGTGTTTCTTTCTACCGGTGGCATTTGGGAGCATATTAATGGGTCAAAAAGTGGATCTTTGGATGTTAACTAAGCCAGAGAGTAGAGTTAAAGTTTTTCCATTTGGGGGATTTTATGTGTTTTATTCCATAATGTTGTAAATGCAGTTGGTACCAAACACTGTAAGTATTTAGATTTACATGCAAATTAGATAATAAGCACTCTAATAATGTAATAAGCTAATAAACTTTTGGATTATTTAAATCTTAAATCTTTATTGCATGCTCAACCACTAATGATTAAACACGTTTTTCATATTTTACAGGAAGAAATGTTTTGATAGTAATGCTACTAATAAAATGCTTACATTATAATCATTTTCAGGTTCCAGATTTTAGTGACTTTTTCCACAACAGCCAAAAGATTCTGCCGACCACACTTAAAGTACTCACATCCATAGTGGATTACAACTGTGGGAGCTGAACCCACAGACATCTGCAGAGATGACTCTCTCACAGTAAGAGACAAAACAATGGAGGGGTTTTTGTTCATCATTAGGACAAACATAAAATAGCAGCAGATGGGAGCAGTCTGTACGTCAGCGCACACTGCACGCACACTGCAGCTCACTGTTTAAAGGACTTCACAGAAAAAAAGCAGATACAGGTAGAACTGCTGAACTAAAATTAGTCTGTCTGCGTGGGCAGGTCTGTTCTGTTTTAAGTTCATTTTAAGTACACAGACAGGTAGAAGAAGCAGAATCAGAATCAGATTTAATGACCAAGTGTGTAAAAAACATACAAGGAATTTGGTTTTGGCTGTTGGTGTCACCCTAGGAATAAGGAAGAGAATAAAAAATAATAATAAAGAAACTATAGAAAGAGGAACAGGGAGGGAAATAAATAATAGTAGCAAAATGAAATCTAACTCAATATATACAGAAATCTACAGCTAGAAAGAATATATAAAGACAGTAGTGCAAATGATAATTGCATGATGCATAGCAAAAAGCAGAGGATGCTGTACATGGTGCAAACAAATACTGTACATGTCCATATACTGAGGCACACACAGACAAACATTTCTTTGTCGAACCAGCGGAAAATAAATTATGTCGACCTCTTTGCTCAAAGCAGAACCAAAGACCCGAGTGTTTGCAGAGAAGCAGGACCGATTGACAGAAATGTACAGCTGCACTAAATTCCACACAGATCTACTTAATACAGACAGAAGAGGAGAATAAAAGGAGAGAGAAGATGAAGGGAATTAAAAAAGAGAGAAAGTGGTGAGAGTCAAGTCAGAAAAGTGCAAACAAAACAAAGAAAGACATCAAGAGAAGACGAAAG
Source organism: Acanthochromis polyacanthus (assembly GCF_021347895.1). NCBI lineage: Eukaryota > Metazoa > Chordata > Actinopteri > Pomacentridae > Acanthochromis > Acanthochromis polyacanthus. The sequence continues at coordinate 16,164,658 of NC_067114.1, forward strand.
GAATAAACAGCATTTGGATGGTGGTCTGGTTCTGCTGGAGATGGGAGTTAAAACACTCACAAACACTCACAACCAGATGTGGTGCACTACTATATTTTGCATGCATACATACAGAATGCAGAGGGACGTTCTGGTTAACCATAACTAGTTGAGAATACTGTGGTCAGTAAGGCTGTGTTTGCTGAATATTTCTTATGATTCAACTGTTGTTGCACAATCTTCCACATACACAGAGATATATTGTGTTCATCATGTGTGCTTGTATGTTTCCCTGCATCTGTCAACCGAGATGGTTTTCAAATTGCTCAAGACAGAGCCAAGAAACAGAAAGCAGAAGCTTCAGAACCAGGCCTGAGGGACTCAGTTGTATCTAAACCCACAGAGACTCTGGTGAGGCTGCAAACACCAGCAGGACCAAGAGGCTCAAAAACCTCGGTCAGTCTTTGATTCGTCATAAAGGGATAATTCCAGTTCATTAGAGCTGGGATGGGGGTGAATGCTTTACAAGGAAGCTGGATGAAGAAAGAAACGAGCAGGCAGGTGATCAAACACCCAGACCGTTTGGAGATAAACGGAAAGTTTGCACAAAAGTGGAATTTATAGCAGGTCATAGTTGAACCAGAAAGTGGGTCTGTAAACAGTTACAATCAGCTTGGTTAATATTTTTGCCATTTGTCTTTGCTTCCTCCTCCAAATGTTTGCCCTTTAGGTGTTTCTTTAACACTTGTGCGATAGTCTGACTTCTCTTTTAGTAACGTATCCATGTTCCCAGATCTGCATGTGATTGCAGTTAACATCAGTAATACAAATGATGGGAAAAACCCTGAAAATAAGGTCAAAACAGAATCATTGTTTAACCCAAGTGGGTCAACAACACGTCTTCCTGAAACATTAAGGCTCAAATGAACTCAGAGGTATGAGAAGAGTGGAAACACTCTGCAGTGGAAACATTAAAAACTTGGATCTCATCTCGACATCATGTCAAAGAGCACATCATCGGCTTTTAGAAGAAATTTCACAGGTTCTACATTTCACTGAAGAGAAGTTTTGGTAAAACAGATTTTGATGCCACTAAGGTTTTGCATATTAATGGCTTTCAACTGCTCTAGAAAATGGTTTATGCATATTTCATTCATCTTTTCACAAAGCTGGTGATTTTGGTGAACTGATTCATCAGTTTCTGGTGATTGCACCAAATGTCATTAAACTTGATTCATACACATAGTATAGAAAGCCTTATATCTGTCCTCCACTGACACATTGTCACATAAACACAAAGCAGGCATGTCTTGTGATAATTTAATGTACTTATTTGTTTTTCCGTGTTGTTGGGGATGAAACAAGACATTCAGTTGTTTCACTGTGTTCAGCTGAAGGAACCAGGAACCAATTGTCTCTTGTGTTGTGGCATCAAACCGTATGGTTCTCTTCAGTGACAACCAATCAGCATTAACGCTAATAATAACAAAAGTATCTCTTATGGAAAATGTAATAACATAGTTAAGCCATGTCTGAGTTACTAGATAGTGGAGACAGTGGTGAGAGACCAACAAAATGGGAAAGAATTTTGGTGGTTGACATTAAACCAAGATCATAATTTGGGCTCAAACACAAAACACCACAACATGGAATGAGTCTCAGGCTGCCAAACAACAAGGACGCAGCAGTCCAGTTGTTTTAGAGGGGGATCCTTGTGTGTTTTTGTCCTGCAGAGACACTCTTGTTACCTTGATATATGTTCACTTCTTTAAACACACACACACTTGCTTTGAAACGACTGAAAATATTTTCCCTCCAGCATATAATACCTGAGCTTCACTCTCCAACACTATCATTTCCATCTATTAATAGACAAAAGTATCTTATAATTATTGGACTGTTGTGTTATTTTGTGTTGTCATTGTGTTTGGACCTATCAGCATGTGTGTTTGGCTGTGCCCAACATTTGTATGCTTCATGAATGTGGGATTTGTGTTTTATTTTGAAGGTCTTGAGCTAAAAAAATTACTGCAGTAAAGACTTAACGCAGATTTCATTTAGACATCGTGTAAGAACGCATTTGTCATGATCTTTTCCAACAAAAACCTTACAGGTGTTGATCTTGACCAACATCTCTACGTATGTTTCTGTGCAGAAATGTTACAGCTGCATTTATAAAAGCTCACTGAACCTTTCTACATGGCCTGACACCACGTGGACACAGAGAGGTACAATTTTCTAATAGTGTTCCTGTTACAAAGAGTTTGTTGTTGTCAAAGTAAATAAATGAATACATGGACTTTGTCAAGGATGCCAAAGCTAAATGGTTTATTGGTTCTTTGAAAAGCAAGTTGGAGGAAAATACAGCTGATTTTTAAAATAATAATTTGACCTCAGGAAACTATGTCTACACCATATCTGAGATTACGTGCATGACTTTATGATTATTAGGGGGAAAGCTGCTTTTATTCCACGTTCTTTTTGAGTGGCTGTTTACATTAATGCGTCTGCAGCGAGGCAGACAGACACACACACAGACGCCACCATGACAACTCGCTGAAACCCAACTTCTGAGCTTACTGTCATGTCTCCAGAAATCAGCGCCATGTGATGCAACTCTGGCAAACAAGCCGCAGGGGCTCGCTGCTGCTCCCAGCAGGCTCAGATTAAAACACATCTACTGTTTTTATTCTTCTGAAACTCACAGCAGAAAATAGTTTTTGTCCTCACCAGCAGCCGAGACCAGAATTTTAAAAAATATTGAAACTACACAGATGTCATGTGGTCAGCTGGACTAACAGCTTCAATTTTTACTGAGCATAGTGGAGGGAGATGGGAGAGATAGTGAGAGGAGATGGCAAACACATTAGAGGACACACACACACACACACACACACACACATATACAAAAGAAGTGGGGGTCCCGGGAGAGGTGTCTCAGAGGAGATGGGCTGACATATGGCCAGCAGACCACTGCGCTGGGTGGGGCAGGGTGTGTGTTAGTGAGGGTGGGGCTGCTGAATGGTCTGACTGAGGGCGCACATGAATAGAGCGGTGGTTAGAGACAGTTGAAACTCAATTTTTATCTTCTCTGTTGCCCTGCGGCCATCTGAGTGTGTCTGTTAACAATAGGCTTCTTTTTTCCACACTAATAATCATTGGAAAGGGTTTGCCAACATGACCAAAAAAAAAGCAAAACTTTTTCCACTAAAACTACTTTGTTAGTTCTTATTGTGTAGAGTCACATTAAAAGGAATCAACAACGACAAATCAAGCGCCTAATTTTTTGTCCTTACTTAATAGTTTTCCTTATTGTCTGTTGATTAAATTGCGGGTTGTTTACTGCCTGATTTGTAAATGGTCTGACTGGGTTAGCAGGTCTCCTGGAGACAATGTCCTCAGTCAGCTACAGTATTAAAAAAAACACTCCGTGTGACTGTGGAGGCCAGTGGAGAAGTGGGATAAAGTAGGAGCAGGTCGTCCTGCAGGGTCAACCTCATTTCATCAACATGTGGGAATTCCTCCACTCCACCAGTCAATTCCTAAACATAAACACATACAAACACTCACACACATACACACACAGGGGTTGTTTGATGGGCTATTTGACTGAATGGCCTATCGTCATGGTTACAGCAGCACTCCATCAGTCCATTCAAGGAACAGATGGCCGATGTGCAACAGGAGGCATATGTTTCAATGAACACACACACACACACACACACACGCACGCACACACACACGCACGCACACACACACACAAACGCACACCCACAACACTCTCGGTCTCATTCACACACACACATGCATGGATGCGCCCCCGCTCAGAGGGAGGGTATTGAACAACCAGCAGCATATGTTCCACTAGTCAGAGAGCATTCATTCAAGGACAGACGGGGGGTTGCTGAGCGAGTGTGGGGGGCTGTGGAGAGATGGAGGTAGGCAAAAGGCAAAGAAAAAAGAGTGAAGGAGAGGGATGGATGGAGGTGAAAGGAGATAAAGGAGGTGGGAGCTGATTGGAGGAGAGCAGGAGGGAGGGAGTGGTCAGAGAGCTGCTGCCCACCGCTGGAAACAAACACACTGGCTGATGTTGACACGGTGACGAAGAGCGACGACACACCTTTGTCTGCAGAAAAGTGTAAAATGTAAGCTTTGTTTCTGAATTAAATCCCAAATGACAGCAAGTGGAGAGCTGTTATTTTCAGTAGCAGTCCAGAGGCAGCAGGTATCAGTCTTCAATTGTGACCCTGATGCATCATTTACCATCACATGAGCACTAAGTCAAGCAAATATTCTAAGGCATTAACCCTCCTGTTGTCCTCATTTACCGGCACCAAAAAATATTGTTTCCTTGTCTGAAAAAAATCCAAAAATTCAGCAAAAAAAATTCTTCACATTTCTGAAAATTTGCAAAATCTTCAGGAAGAAGATTCCAATAATTCCTTAAAAGTTTCCCTTAAAAGTTTTATTTAAAAAAATAAGACAATTCTTGCAAATATTTTCCAAAAATGAGTAAAAATCATCCAAAAAAAATATCTAAAGTGATTCCATATATATCAGTACAACTTCTAATATTTTCCTTAAGAACATTCACTAAAAAAATCAAACAAAATCCAGCGAAATTCACTGGATTTTGGTTGATTTTTAGTGAATGTTCTTAAGAAACATTTTAAACATTTCTTTTTTTTCCACCAGAAAATGTTCAGAGATTTCCCAAAAATCTTGAAAATGTGGACATCAGAAGTCTCACTGTGAAAATATCTTTTCTTCTCCACGTTTTCAAACTTTAAAATGGGTCAATTTTGACCCGCAGGACGACACGTGGGTTAAGCTTACTTTCCTAAAATGTTGAGCTCTGTTGTTATTCACATGCCAAACTGTATGTGTGTTGAATAAACTGTCACTGTCATTACTCCTCCTGTTCACCAGATTAAGCCAATTTCTTGCAAAGTCGCAGTACTTTCTGATGAAATTTCTTCCATCTGTTTGCACACAGTGTTTCCTTGCTGAGCTGCATGTTTCCCAGCAGGTGGAAAAAACTTTTGTATCCTTTACTAAAGGCACTGGTAAAGCAATGTAAAATATTGCATTACAGACAAAAGCCCTGCATGAAAATTCTACTTCAGCATAAGCTGTAAAGTATTAAAGTGCTGATTCGGTCTCTCAGACTGATACGTTATTATATAGGACATCATTAGATTATTAATAGTAACTCGTTTCCAGTTTTTAGACTTTGTTTTTTTTCACAGCTTTAATTTTTGCTCATATGCTGGATCATTTGCAAATTTACTGAAATACAACCACGTAACAAGTTTAGAGTGAAAAATCATTCTAATAGTAATCTGACTCTAGCTGCACACTGCTATAATGAGAATCCAGAAAGGTTGTAAAATCTTCAAAACAGCAGAGTAAAAAGCTGAATATTTCCATCTGAACTGTAGCAGGAAAAAGTGAGACTAGCAAAACAGAAATGTACTCAAATGATGCACAAGTATCTCAGTACTTTCCTCCACAGTTTCCTGATAGTCGGATTTATTTTTGCTGCTGTTACAAAACATCTGCGGAACTGGGAAGTTGCACACTTTGGCATCCGAGTACTGTAATTCATTTTATAGTGTCTTTTATTACGTTTAAATGTCATCAGCTGTGATTGCGCCAAAAACAAAGAGTCTGAAAGTGAAGTTTCCACCATCAGCTTCAGCCTTCGTTGCTGTGGAGGGTGAGAGAGGAGAAAACAATCAAGATCCAGCATATTTGAGGTTCTCTGATCTGCCTTTTTTTCTCCGCTGGTGTTTGTTCACTTTCCTCTCTTTCTCTTTTACTGTCTTCCTTTTCAAATTATCTCCTCTATGTGTGCCCATTTCCACTAACTACATGCTATCAAGCAGCAATCTGGAGTGTGCTTGGACTGGACACACACAAACAGCAGTCTAGGAGTCGTTCCTTCTGTGTTTTCGCCTCAGCTAAAGAAAGCAGTTTGTATTTATAGGCTCTGCTGTAAATATATGATGGTTATATTTGTTCACTATGGCTCAGTGTATTTTCGGATGCCTGTGTCTGTTTGGTGTGTGCCTTTGTAAAATCGACTGCAACGACAAAATAACACAGCCATTTGTGTCACCCAGATACTTTCTTTGGGTATGTTTACACACAGCTAAGGATGATGGGAATGTCAGTTTTGGGAGCACTGTGATTTACAAGTGATGTAAAGTTTGGATAATTGTGCAAAATGTCACTCATCCTGTCTAATGGCTTTTGAGCTAATGTGGCTAAAAAGCATTAAAGGGAAACAATTACGCAATTTAAAAACTCATAAGTAAATGTCATGACATTTAGCTCAAAAGACACTAATCTTTTGAACTTTAAAACATGCAGAGAGATTTGGAAGACAAAATCACTACCAAAATTACATAATTTATTGGAGTCAGAGAAACTAAAGAAAGAGAAAGAATATTTAGATTTTAAATTAAACAGTCTTTGAATGAATTATCCATAGAAAGTATTTCTTTAGGAAAATGAAGCAACTGTAACTTAAATTACTTTTGCTACTTTTTTTTTCCATTTTCCATTAAAAAATTATTTGCCAAACCAGATTCTCTCAAAAAATAAATAAATAAAATTCAATTCTATTTTATTTATATAGCGCCAGTTACAGGCCAAATTGTCTATTTGTGGTGGAACAGTGAAGCTGGCCGACAAAAATCTGGAATTTATGTGAACTGTGCTGAACTGCAGGCCGTTTGCACAGAGAGGAAACAAATGTAAGTAGCACAATATTTATAGTATGTGGCGTCACTATTCATTTCCAATATTGATAACATCTGTGTGCACTTCTAAATTGTTGTACATATTGAAAACAGAATTTTCCATGTTTGTAACATAAATAATTAAATAAATCCAACTTCAATTTCTTCTTTGTTTTTTTTCCCAGGGTTAATGGCATTATAAGGTAATCACACTGCACAAAAGACATTTCAGTTATTTCTCCTCCTAGCCACTGTACTGTTTCCATAGAGGTGCATATATATAATTACAATAAATAAAAAAGACCACAGTGAGTAAAAATTTAACTGAAACAAACAAAACAAAAAACAAGCAGAAACTGCCTTTAGAGTGGATTCATTGCAGAATATAAAGTTTAAATTCTTCATCAGTGCTGTAGCTGACTGAATAATAATTACAGCTAAACTCTGTTAATTCTGTGGCAAATAAACATGGAAAATCCCCTTTTTTGATCTCAATTTATCTTAAAATGCCAAAGATGAATAAACAAATATGCAGAGCGATTTTTTCCAACACACCTGTTGCACACCAAACAGTCTGACCGCCTGTCTACAGGTGAATGTAGAATCAGAGAAGTGAAACCTTGAGATTCTGTTGAAGTGGTTTTGTGGATCCCATAAGATCCTTTCAGCTCACTGTGGCCACCAGTGGATACCACAGAGGTTTACATCAAACCCCTGCATGCTGCAACTGGGTTAGACAAATAGGCGGCTGGTTTGATGACCTTAGCGAGAAGAAAAGCCTCAGAGAGTTTAGATAAGACAGAGAGAGTGTGTGACACAAAAAGAGCAGACAGGCCGCTGACTGACCGCCACCAGAGAGGGGGAAAGAGGCCTGAGCCAATTTCTGGGGGGAGGCCGCAATAAAAGGGGGTTTGACTGGCTGTTTGTCCCACTGCTGCTGCTGCTGCTGGAGGACCACACCCAGACCTCCACGACACTCAGAGGAAGCTGATCTGACGAGCAGCCAACAGGGTTTCCTCCGACCGAGGCGGCTCTCAGACTCCACTCTCCTGTCTCCTCCTCTAACTTCACTTCCTCTCCTTTCTCCCCTCATCCTGTTGATTCCTCTATTCTTAGTCTCTCCATCGTCCGTTCCTCTGGTATGCTTCCTTCATCTCTCTCGGTGTTTACTTCTCCTTTAAATTCCTCTGTTTCCCTCTTTCTTCCTCTCTGTTTAACCTTCCATCCCTCGCTTCCTCTTCACCACAGAAAACATCCCTCCTCCTGTTATTGTTATTATCTGGAAGGGGCGACTGGACTCCAGTTATGTGTATATATATATGTGTGTGTGTGTGTGTGTGTTGCGCGCCCCACCCTAGTGCCTCCTCCTCACATGCACACCCACACCCACTCCACTCACCACAGTTGCTAACCCCAAAACACCCACACGCTCTGTTGTTTCTTCTGCTGCCACTGGCCTGAGAAGAAAGACAGGGAGTGGATGGTGCGGTCACACCCCGTTAAAAAAGCTTTTATATTTATATGTCAATCAGTCAGTGAGGTGCTCAATTTCCTGCCAGCTCATTAAAACTCCAGGAAATAGATCAAATGTTTGTCTTGCACACAGACTGACACACATAAACTGACACTGCAAAACATCAAAAAGAGACCTGCCTGTTTCTTCTGTTTCCGTACTGATAATTTCATGGTTTACAGTATTAGTACAAGTTTGTATGTTTGAAAAGTAACTGTGCCCCTTACAGTTTACCTGAGTATTTTCATTTTCTGCTGCTTTATACATTGATACCACAACAATTCAGCACAAACATTGTGCTTTTTACTCCACTGCATTTATTTTAGAACTTGGCAAATGTAGTTTATCAACACAAAATATAATCAACATAAGAAATCAGGATGCAATATAAATTAAACTAAAGCTTCTTTGATCCTTGATTGGAAATTCAAACGTTAATCAGCAGTTATTCTATATAAAGTAGTTAAATTAATCAAAGTCCCCACAGTGTGTCTTTTGTTAGGGAAAGTAAAAGTGTTCGTACCTTAATATCTTTTATTTTACACTTTGAAGTTTATTACAACCATAAAACACACAAAAAAGTGTGTTTTCACCATATGGGACCTTCAACCTCATGAACAAATGAATACATCAATACTCATCATATTTAATGTTCTGAAATGTGCCATTCTTAAGTTCTTTTACTTGTGGTGTTCTATGTATATTTTGATGCCATTACTTTTGTACTTTTACTCGAGTATGAATTTAACTGCATGACTTTCAGCAATGTGGTATTGGTCTTCATGTTCCTAACAGTGTTCTGCAGACTTTCTCACATTTACTGTTGTTTGGTTTAAATCTGAAGCTCCGTTGCTGCATTCAGTTCATTTGCAACCACAGCTCTGAACAAGCAAACACTTTAAAAATGTTTAAAAGAAAACTCAGCTGTTCCTATATTTAATATCGGTCTTCATTATCCTGTTTCTTGCAAGTGTCTTCTTACTGGATATCACTGGATCAACAATCGGATTTCCCTCCATTTTTTATTCTATTTGCTGAGTAAATCAGCATCACATTTCATTTCTGCTGAGCTTATAGACACACAGAAACAGGAATGACAGCACTCAGGCTGTGGAACTTTCTCCACATCCTTTTCCTCTCTGGTGAGTTTTACATCTAAGGTGCTACAGGAAGACGGTCAGCCTGACTACACAGCCCATACATTCCTCATCAGCCTAACAAACACCTTCACACGTGCAACAGAAGCTTGATCCTCACACCCTCAATGAAAGTGGCATCCCTCCTGAGTGTGAAAATACTTAAAGCTGTTACTGAACACTAACAGGTCGGCTTCACTACAGTTCAGCGGCATGTCAGATGTGTTCTTGGGATAAAAATGATGAAATCATGTCGGATTTTTACAACAAACACTCAATGATTCAGGTTTTATTCACCATTTTCACAAATGTCTCTATGTGTGAGATGAGAATTATTAAAGTTAACGGTTTCAGGGACTATCAAGGCCTTTCACACTGCAAAAACTCAAAATCTTACCAAGCCTGTTTGTCTTATTTTTAGTCAAAATGTCACATCCCTCTTTTCACTTGTTCTAATGGCAGATTTTTTTTCACTTATTTCAAGTTAAAAGTTCCTTGAAATACATTTTTTTTTCTTGTTTTGAGAGGGCCATTTTTTCCAGTGCAGATGCAAGATCCACTAGAATTCTAATATTGTAGGTAAAAACACGTAACATTTGAAAATACATGTAAAATGGTTGAAAGAGTTTTTTTTAAAAATAATAAAAACAGAAGATATAACTAAACATTTTGGCAACTTGAAGCTTCTACAAACACACCTGATGTATTTGCACAGTAAAAAAAGAAAAGAAAAATATGTCGTTCTCCATTAATATTAATTACAGATGACTGGCAGTCCTATAAGTGTGAAAAACAGCAGCTCCAATGGCCTCACTTTGTTTCTGACACATCCCAAATGGCATCCCATTACAGAGGTGCACTAATCAGAGGCACTGATGTCCTATTTCATTTGATATTCGATACCAGCTCTACTGTTTCTCTCAGTAAACCCATTCATCTAAAAGGATTATCCCTCTGGATACACACAGCCTTTAAGATCTTTGGCTTTTTATTGCCAAAGACAAGAGATGGAAACAGGCTTAATCCACTTCTCAGTGCAACTTTAAAGTGGCTCAGTTTGTGTTTGTTTGATGGCTTCTCCTTCATACTTGATTTTCTGTCACAGTAAAGCAGGTACGTCGTCCTGGGATAAAGCAGAAGCTGGTGATGGACTCCAAAAGTGTCTCCACAGGATTATTTGGAGACGAATTCAGGCTAAACTGGCAAATCAGATGAAAAGTTCTTAATCTCTTCATTTGGCCTCCTCTTAATCCCCATTTTTTCATCTACTGCATCCTTTGGACAAACATTCCTGACGGGTCATTCACTAATCAGTTTGTTCAGAGAAATTTGATTCTTTCCCTCCTTTCATGATGTCTTTCCCATCCTCCTAAATCCCTAAAGTCCTCCTCTCTAATCCTTCGCTCGCCTGCTCTCTGTTCAGGGTTGAGTTATGTTCCTGGAGCTGGAGGCTGCTGCCATCTGAGAGGAGAAGAGAGGAGGAGAAGCAGAAGGAGAGGAGAAGGAGAAGGAGAAGGAGAAGGAGAAGGAGAAGGAGAAGGAGAAGGAGAAGGAGAGGAGAGGAGAGGAGAGGAGAGGAGAGGAGAGGAGAGGAGAGGAGAGGAGAGGAGAGGAGAGGAGAGGAGAGGAGAGGAGAGGAGAGGAGAGGAGAGGAGAGGAGAGGAGAGGAGAGGAGAGGAGAGGAGAGGAGAGATCAGAGAAGAAGGAGAAAACTCTCTAAACATCTTTGAATCACGTTGGTTTTACCTTGGAGCCAGCTGGTATCTTCCTCTGTTGTGATATGATCGACCTCTGGACTGTTTTGGAGGGCGGTTCATGATCTGCGCTCCTCCATCATGGTAGTTTGACTGAAATGAATGAAAATACTGGCCTCCTCCTCCTCCTCCTCCGTGTCCTCCTGTTTCCCACAGTCTCTCTCTGTTTTCATACTGGCTTCGGTCTCTCCTTTCCTCTCCTCTCTCCCTCCATCCTCGTTCATGTCGATGACCTCCCGTCGTCCCTCTTCCTCCCCTCCAGCCCTCATCACCACCTGGAGCCCGACCTGAGGGGGAGACGCAGCATGCAGAGCTTTTATGATATTTGAAAACACTGAAAATATGCTCTGTGAATCCGCTTTAGATTCACTACAGTGAAGTGCGCTGGGCTCTACTGAAAAAAGGGATTCTGGCATTTTGACGTAGCTTTCAAAATTAATTACTGGCAATCAAATCTGACTGCATAACATCTACACAATCCAGATGAAGCAGAGACCTGAGCCCGTGGGGCTCAAACATTTCCTTCAAAATGTGTCGCTTCTTTAGTCATTAACATGCATTCACTATTTGAACTGCAAAACCTACATACAACTCAAACACGTTACAACTGTTTTATTGAGGAAAACTCACACAGTTCTAAATTTCTGTAACTAATCTACAAAACAAATCTGCCTGATAGAACATTTACTCTGATTTAAGGGATCTTGAGAGTTATTTTTTCAGCTTTAGACACAGATACAGAGTTTGTTGACATGGACGCTCCACATGTACACAGCAAAATGAGCAAGAACAGGAAAGAAACACTGAAAGAATTTGGTTGCACAAAGAAACCGTGTCAGCTACAGGGCTTCACTATGAATGGAATGCTAATGGAAATCATGGTTTTGGCTTCTCACAAAATAAATGAACACGATCAGCTGTGAAACTGCTAAACTCGTCCAAAGAGATCACACAGGTAACATGACTTGGTTTCAACTTGGGTAAATCTGACATCAGAACACCTTATTTCAGTCTTTTCAAAGTAATTTTTGTTGTGTCTGCATGACGAGCATAAAGGCAGCCCAAAGCTAACCCCTGTTTCAGATGTCTTTACCAGTGGTACACTAAAAAGGTTCCTAATGATGCCTTCACAGTAAAAAGGCATTTTACTGCTTGTTTTGACTTTTTTTTTCCCAATGCAGAAGCTCTCCCCTGAAAAGATGATCCCATTCATTCTAAACTTTTCACCTCTTTCCAAAATGATTCATAAAGTCATCAGGTGAAAATTAATTTTACAGGAAATTAATTTTTAAAAAATATATACATCACAGAAAACAAAATATTGCATGCCAGTTGTAAGGAAAACTTTACTGCACTGTTACTTACATTGTGTATGCCGCGCTCAGTGCGCATCCACAGGATTTTAGATTGTTTGCTGACACACTACATTTAACTCTTTAAAGCGTCCGGGAATAAACTTGAATAGAACTAGGGACAAGTTAAGTTTGACTTACTTTTCAACGTAGTAATCTTAGGAAATCTTAAATGTTCCATTCTGTGTAAAAAAAGTATTAAACAATTGAAGAGTTCATTTGCAAAAACAGGTAACTCCATTTTCAGAAAATTCATTTTTTTATTGTTTACTTGAGATCTAATAATAATACTAATAATTTCTTTTTTCTCTATTTTGTCATGTATTTTTCTACTGAGTCAAATCCACTCAACTTCAGTTTGATTGATATTATCTCAAGTAAACAATAAAAATAAAAGTTTGCTGAAAATTTATCAAAACAGAGTTATCTGTTTTTGCAAATGAACTCTTCATTTGTTCTTCTCCCTCTTTCTCTCAAACACACAACACATTTAGCTTTCCTTTAAAGTCTATCCACAACTATTTAAAGCTACCCACAAAACAGCAAAAAAAAAGCCAAAAGTCATATCATAGAGGACACACACACTCACCAAGTCTGCAGGAAGCTGAATTATTCAGACAAAGAATAAAGTTCCACACAGATAAATGCTTTCAGATCTTCTGTCATCTAAGAATACAAATACAGCTAAGATGAAATAGATTTTTGTATTCATGGTGGTCGATGATCTTTGCTCTTCTGTTGGTTATCAGGCTGATTAACTGGCAGGAATAGTTGGATATTTTCCCGTGAATGTTTAGCTGTCATAAAAGTCTATTCTAGAATTGAGAGACGCTTATGACATGTTTTTCACTTTCACTGCTTTGTCTGATGTGGCAGATATTTAAGTCAATTACAAAGCACTCAAAATAAAACATCAAGTCCAACTTTAGCCTTTACCAAAAGGGAGCTGTTGTTGGCTTGGCTAAATCAGGCCACAATCCCAAAATCCATCCACAGCTGAGTGTGAAAGTACAGAAAAAAAGCACATGTAAGCGTGCCATGGCTAAGTGAACGATTTGTCAGTCAAGCCACAAACACCGAAACCTCTAAAAGGTCCATTTCTGTGGCTGGTATGTCTTGTCAGTGTTAAAAAAAGAAGAGAAGAGTAAATAAGATTACCGATAGAGATTAGAGTAAATGGGTTCTGACTGGTGAGTTAAAAGTGTGTTGATGAAAATTCTAAATCAGAGACAAATTAGATCAGCCAAAATCGGATGTGCTCTACAACAGACGTGAGCCAGTCTGAAAATGAGGTTGTCTTCATTTACTTTTTGTCTTTCTGGACAGAAATAAACTGAAGAGATGTGGGAGAGCAGCTATACTGGATTCACTGTTGGAGTGAATTGCGAGGGCAAGCGGGCATAGGAGATATTTGCTGAGGAGACTAAACATCAGGCCTGATTCCAAACAAAAACCAAACTGGGTCCTCAACGATACCACATAGCGCCACCACTACTCTCACGCACACACATACTCTCTCTCTCTCTCACACACTCTTCATTTCCCCACAGTTCTGTAGTAATGATTGGTGTCTGCGTCTGGCAGAAATGAAACACTGAGGTATAAAGAGTGTATAGCCTTCCATCTATAAAACCAGAAACATCCTCATGAGACCCACAAGGGTTGACTTGGGCAAAAAGCAGACAGTTTGGCGCAAATCGGAGACTCTACGCCAACATGGCAGGCGGAGAGATGGTCGCAAAAGGTTTGTAAGTCACAGGGTTGAAAAGAAACTACGGGTTCACATTTCATAAGCTACTGCTGAGTCGTCTTCTGTGATTGACCACTGAGCAGGAGTAAGTCGGCAAACAGATCAACAGAGAGCACAACTTGGCCTAAAACCTGCACAGTACGGCAAGGAACATCATATAGAGACAGCCACAGTAACACTTCAACAGAATAAAGCTTTAGATGTACAAGAAAGTTAGTATTGATATGTTCATGACAAGTTTTTGTGAAGTGTGAAGCACTTCAAAGACTAGAAAGAGGACAACAGAGAGAGAGATTAGAGAAAAAAACTGAGGTTGTAGATAAAGAGAGAGAAATAAAAGGACAAAGAGTAAGAGAGGGGAAGGACTGAGGGGAAGGGGAGCAGAAAGAGGGGAGAGACAGACGACAGGAGTCTGTAATCAGTTAGTCTTGTTGTGTGTCTTAAAATAGAGTTCCCCCAGCCTATAAACAGAAACCTACTATTACTAGCGCTCTGACAAAGCAACTCTCGGATCCAGGCGTGCATGTGAGCGTGTATGTGTGTGCGCACACTCGCTGGTATGCGTTAAGGCCACAGCACACATGGAGCTCGTTAGAGCATGGACCCCTGGGTAATGTGGTTCTGTGAGGGGCCCAAAGAACTACAACCACAGATCCACTGTCAGATGAAAATGATCTTTCTCTGTTTGGCTCCATGAGTATTTTCAACAGCTTTTCATGTGAGCAGAATGTTTCTCCCACTCAGAACACCAGAGGCCTTTTAGTTCTCTGTACTTTGGGCTGTGATTAGCTTAAAATATAAAACTTGAGCAACTGAAATGATAAAAATAATGTCGCCATCTCTCTTGTTATGTTTTTGGATTTTTTTCTGCCTTTTTTGGGAAGGTTTACAGAGTAGAAGGAAACAAATAAGAGAAATAAAGGTTTGACATGAAACAAAGGTCCCCAGCATTGCACCAAGGACATTGTGGTTATACAGTATGATTCTGAACCACAAGGTTACCAGGGCGCACTAGAAACACCATAACATTCAGGTCAAAACATTTTTCTCTCTCTGACCTTTATTTAACCAGGATGGTCTCAACATCAAAACTATTTTTCCAAAGAGTTATGGCCCAAATGGCAGCATAATTACACTACACGAAAACAACAAAGAGCCAACATTCACAGACTGAATGTTGAGTAAGACAAAGAAACATCAAGGGCAAAAAAATACATTTCAAACAGACAATGTGTCAACAAATCTAAAGCTATAATTCAAAACATATGCACTTGTTCATTTGAGTTTTTGAAACATTCATGATTTTGTGTTTAAAATGATCAAAAATAAATTAGAAACAGTGGAAATAGCAAATGCAAAGATACATCTGCCCTGCTGTTACCGTGCACTGTGACCCTTTATGTGTTTTGTCTCTGGTGACAGCACTGACATGAGCTGATGATAAAAACCATCCAGTAACAAGTGAAAAGACAAACTGTACCGAGTAGATCTGTTAAAAGCCGCTATTTGAAGGTGGACAGCATCTGCAAAGAGGGATCAGGCAGTCAGATGTCTCACCTGCATGCCTGTCTCTGTAAGTGGCTCCTGTTGTGGTTTTAAGACTTTGCTTTGGTGTGTTGGGTCTGGACTGCAGGACTCTGCCTCTCTTCCTGCAGGTTTCTGTGAGTTTCTCCCTCAGCTGGAGAAAGGTAGACAGGTAGGACGGCTGAGGAGAGGGAAAGACAATAACACATTTTAGATACAACATGTTACACTTGACAAATGCTGTTTTAATGGTGAAAACAAAATCCAAAACCTGCAAGTAGATACAACGAAAGTCACTTGTTTCTCTCCTAAAATATTCACACAGATAAACATGCATGCATTCCCCTTTCTGTTGACCTGTCTCCACTCACATTGCTGTCCAGCAGCTCAGTATTCTCTGTGCCATTGTGCGCCAGCAGGTACTTTGAGTGGAACAGACGTCCATCGAAGCTGTGCCAAGGCATCAGGGCAGCGTTGGGCAGCGGGCAGCCACTGGCACAGTTAGCACCCAGCAGGTGGCTCAGTCCTCGGATGTAGAGAGATCCCAGCTGCACCGCACGACTGGAGAGGAAAGGCAGCTGAGAACGAAGGAAAAAAACAGATGGTGGCACATCATTAATATGAGATCTGATATTTGATTACTGCAACTCCCTTGTATCGGGCATTCCACAGAAATCCCTGTCCTGACTATAACTGGTCCAGAACGCAGCAGCGAGGCTTCTTACTGGTTTTAACAGACGACATCACATCTCCCCTGTTCTCGCTTTCCTCCCCTCACTCCCTGTCCCTTTTAGAATTGATTTAAGATTCTGCTTTTCACTTTTAAAGCTGGTCAGGACCTTTCCCCTGGCTATATTTCACATGCTAACCCGTACATCCCCTCGTGCAGCCTTAGATCCTCAGGTGGGTCTCTCCTAGTTGTTCCAAAATTGAGGCTTAAATCAAAGGGTGACTGGGCCTTCTCCATCAGGCCCCCTCGGCTTTGGAACGACCTGCCTGAGGAGATAAGGCTCACCCAATCAGTACATTCTTTTAAATCACTTCTTAAAACCCACTTTTATTGACTCGCCATCCTGTAAAGTTCTCTTTTTGTTTTATCACTACGTTCTACCTGTAAAAGCACTTTGTGAACGTTCTTCTAAAAGATTCTATACAAATAAAGTTATTATTATTACCATCATTGTATTGTGCTGCATCTTTTGTCAGCACACTCAGTGGCAGGTGGTGCAGTGCTGACTCTCCTGAGCTGATGCAAACCAAACAATAACAGACCACACAGCCGGTCACTCCAATGTTCATGGAGAGAGAGTTTGCTGTGAGATTTACTAATGGGACCGATAAATCTGGAAAGTATTAATTTGAAATCATCTTACAAAAAAAGTCATCTTCAAAAACCTGTCTTACTTGGTTTTATCAAAGTTTTTAACCACATCTAACTCTCAGGAGATTTGCTGCAGCGCTAATATGCGTGATTTTGATTCTTTCATCTTGAGCAACAACATAACAACATCTACACTAACGGGCCAAATGAACCAAACTAAACTGTGACTAGACTGTGGCTGAAGCATTAACACCAACTTTAACCTGCACAGCTCAAATATCCTCCCAAACTGCAGCATCTGAAGGGACTCCTCCTGCAAACAGACATCTGGTTCTTCAATATGCTTAGTGTCACCACCCGCAACAAATTCCTGAACTTTTCTCTCACAGTTGCTAAAATAATTGGTGTTTCCCAACCCCAATTTGCACAACCTTATCAGCTCAGCCCTGACACGTAAATCACACAATTAACTGCGACTCAGACCACCCACTTCACCGTTAGTTAACTCTGCCAGACGACAGTGAGATGTCTTCGCATCTGTCCATTTATCTACACGTCTTTTTCAAAATGTGCTGGGAATATGATGTTCTTTGGTTAGTTTGGCTCACTGAGACAAATTGGATTAAAATGAGATGCTCTGTTGCCTATGATGTTCTAAACCTTTTTGTTGTATGAAATTATATGCTTGAAACTTTAATAATGGGAAGTAAAAAGGAAATGGGAGGAAAAATGAGAATGCAACTTATACTTATCTAAATCCAAAATACCAGTTATCGTATTGTAGAAACAAGCAAAGTGGTCCATCCCACAATTAAAACTAAATACACTTGCAATAAAATTTGAAAGAAAATTATATAAATTATTTCATGAGGACAATATCCAATTTCCCTCTCATTGATTTCTTTAAAGACAGAGCCTACAATTAACACACAAATATACATCTTACAGCTGCTTCATGCTATTGAGAGAAAGAGAAACAAGAGACAAGCTGAGTGTAACGACAGCAGTCAGTAACAGCAGGCAGATGTTCGCTGTGTGTGTCTGCTCTCACCTGTCCTCTGGTAGATAACACTGATAACAGTGATTACGTGTACACACACTCACACATACACACACTTCCCTGCCTGCCACCTGCTTCCAGTCAAACACAGCTTCACCTTCTGAAAACAATGAACCACTGGACGGAGACACAAAAGCCTGAGGGCGCTCACAAACACACCGACACAAAGACGGAGGGAGAAAAGAGATAGGGAGCAACATGAAGAGGGGCAGAAAGAGAGAAAGTGGTCGAGTGTAAAAAGTAGATGAACATGAGAACACACAAAAGGAGAGAGACAAAGACAGAAATGTGTGTGTGTCTGTGTGTGTGTGTGTGTGTGTCCAGCGGGGTGGAGTGTGTGTGGTGTAAATAGCTCCATGTGGTGAGCGTCAGTCAGGACAGACAGGCGACTGTCGCCAGCATACTCTCCCTGTCACACACACAACACACACGCCAAAATCACAGTCCCATGGGGAGGAATGTTGCAACAAAACCGACGCATCCCAAAACCTACCCACAACCCCTTTCCCCTAAACACACACACACAAACAGTGTGACTCATTTTCATGAGCACAGACACACTTCTTTAATAAAGAAACCTTTAAGCGAAGAAAGTGTTTGCTTTGTATGCTGTGTTGAAATATAGATGCACATTTTCAGGTTGTGACATGTTGAGTGGAAGATGTTTGTGAGTCTGCAAAGTGCACACGTGCAAACCACACACAATCAATAGTTGATCATTTGCTTGCCCACATCTAAGCACACGCTGTCTGTATAGTGTGTGTGTGTGTGTTTAATCCATACACTAGTCACCCAGTTAAACCCCCTCCTGCAGCGCTGAACCTCTCCCACACAGCATATTCAAATCAACGCCCAGCCCTAATTATTGTGTAGAAAACAGACGAGCAGCAAAAATACAAATTACTAGACGTAAGTATGGTAATTAAGCAGTAAAAATAAATGGGGCTACAAAAAGGCAGCAAACACAACGGCCGTTTTCCCAGAGAATGGAAAAGCACAGCTGATGCTCGTATCTGTGAGAACTCACGAGTCACATGAAGCGAGTTCACTGGAGACGCTGAGAAGACAGTTGTATCGCTGCTGCCTTGTTGGCCTCAACACTGCTTTGATTAGGATTGGAGCTAATTATTATGTTGACTAAGTGATTAAAAGCTACAACACTAATATATAAATGTATCACACTGATCCTTAGTCCAACATGTTCTAACAACTTAAAAATGTAGTTTTAGTTTTTCTACACACAGAAATAGCACCCATAATCATTAAAACTACTATATTATCAGCTAAAAAATATAAAACACGTTACAGATTTGACTGCAAAAAAGTATCATCATTCAAGACTATTTTTAACTTTCAATAGGATTTGATTTTTAACAATCTGTTAACTGTTTCTCTTTATTTTTATGTGTGGTTTCTTAAAAAAGCTTGTCAATCAGCAGTGTGTTTCTGTGTTCGCTCCACTTTTTCTTCACTTTCTATTAATGGAAACAATTTCAGAGCGGTGTTTACCACAAGACGACTTTGTTTAGTGTAAACGGCGGAGAACATTGTCTTCTTGAAGCAGGAAACAACATTTGGTTGTATTTTGACCAAAAGCAAGGGTGTAGATCAGAATTACCTTTTTTGAAAATAACTAAAAATCAAAAACAACAGTCTTCATGTTTTGTACGTTGTGTGTCTGCGGTTATGACAGACCTCAATCTGCTGAAGCTCCTGCGGGGATTTTAGTCTCAGACATACAGCCTGACTCAGGTAGGCATCCACGTCCTCTTGAGACAAAGTTTGTACCTGAAAACAAACACAAAAACAAGCACACAGACAGAGAGAAAAATATATGGTGAGCCAATTCAGTCACATCCCAGTGTGTCTTCTGTGTCGGTCAGTTTGTTTGGTCTGCTCACTGTGCAACAATTCAACAGAGAAAGAAACAAGGCTGTCGACAGAAACAAGGCTGCCCAGTTGTGTGTACAAAACAAACAAAACCCTGAAGTTATTTAAATAGAATAATGTGAATCCAGCGGCGATCAGACAACAGCTACTATTGTCTGTCAGACCGACTGCTCATCTTTTATCAGCTAACGGTCCATCTAACAAGCAGCTCTCCAGTCTGTCTGTTGGTCCGTCACCCATTTACATGACTGGAGACTGTCTGTGTGATGGACTACAACGCCGTTTCTGTCTGGTAAACTACCAGCTGATCTACGTCTTTGAGCTTTTAGCTGTCAGTTTGAGCTGGTAAAACACTTTGAAACTGTGAAAAAAATCACTGACCGAACGCTTGGAGATTAATCTGTATTGTGACTAACACAGATAAAACCAGCTGGAAAAAAAGACCTTCCATTCTGCGGCATCTAAATTAATAATCTTGTATTTCTTAGCTGTGCACTGAGACTTGGAGAAAGTTGAAGGAGTAAACTGCTAAGTCATGGAGCATTCTATCAGGATGACAAACAATGTTTCACAAGCATTTCACAAATCCAGCATCCGCAGCTTACGAATCTTATGCAACGTGAGATGCAAAGATTACTGAAGTCCATCATCATTTTGAGTGATGAAAGAGAAGAAAAAGTTCAAAAGCACATTTTGAAAACTCAAGGCAACATCTGACTTGAAGATGTAACTTATAAAGCATTAAAAAATCATTTAAGGCAGTTTGATACAGAGTTGATACATCAAACTGCAGTATAATTTCTGTTTTGGTTCTACAACATGACGCACGCATCCTTGATCCAGGTGATGTGAACCTGTGATTCCTGCTATGTTCGAGCTCAATCAGCTGACGTCAACGCAGAAAGGGGAAAATCTCTGCTTCTTTCACATACTTTGAAAACTGGTCATGAAGCATTACAACAGGATCACCAACAGCTCAGAATCATATTGTTCAAAACAAGAGCATGAAAGTTATGACGTGAATTAAGAATCATCTCTTGGCCTTTGGGTGGTTATCAGACCTGTTGTTGACGTTGAAGTTACAAAGACCAGTGTCTGTGGCTGAACTGGGTGCTCAGTGGGTGTTAATGGCTGCCATGAAGCCACAACAAAACAACAGAGAACAGAGCGTCAACAAGCCGTGTTTAGCTTCACATCACATGTTGACAAAGGAGCAGAGTAATTGTTGTGTATGTCTTACAGATGTAAATCCTAAATCAAAAGCTGACGCGTAAGTTTAATTGTCACCAAATATATGTGGTCTTTCATTTTCTGTTTACATAAATCACCAGGTGTAGATTTACTACCTGCTTATTTAACAGATTTACTTATTCAGCGGAGGCTAAGCCAGACATGAAGCCCGACCAATGAAAACCATCAGAGACACATGAATCACATTGGAGACGTAAGCGTTTTCAAAGTGTCTACAACCAATGATGTTTTTGGGGTTTTTTTGCAACTGGAACACTCATCATGACTGAAGAAAGGATTATAGAAAACGACACACAACAAGGAAACCATTACCTATGTTTTAGCCTAAAAGAAAACTAAATTGCACTTTATTTATATGAATCATAACGCATAAGAGCAAACAAGTTCAATGATGAAACAAGTCATGGGTTTTTCAGTTCTTTCCTAGAAGTTTAAAAGTTTCTCTTTAATTGACCTTTGCTATTAAATAAAAATCTTCTGGCTGTATTTTTACTACCTGATAACTATTCAATAAGCAAGCCGACAGTACCTGCAGTGTAATATACGCGACCAGACAGAGAGCAGCCAGGAGAGAGTCTTCAATGGCTCCATGCAAGTCTGAGATGTCGAGGCAGTCAAAAATTGAAAGGAAGGTTTTCAGGCGAAGAGCAGAAACCGCAGGACCAGTGCTAAACCACAGTAAGTCCAGGGTGGGTTGTTCACCTACACATTCACACAAAGGAAAAAATACAGTAAGACTCTGGATGTTTAAACACATGTCCTCTCTGTATTAAGCATAACGAGAGGCAGCTTTTCAAAATCATTCTGACGGCCACACATGCCAAAAGGTTTAGTCTACAGCTACTTAATCATGACGAAAACACCATAAAAGACGAGTTTAGAACCACATCACTCTTTTGTTGCTGCTTATTTGGAGCACACTAAACTTAAAGTGCATAAGACAAGGTGCAGCAGCACATCTGTGTATCATCAAGCTACAAAGAAAAAAAATTGCAAAACTAAAACATATAAACCCTTTTTCATCAAACTGATATCACATTTTGTCCAAGCAGAAGGTGACAAATGAACAAAGAAACTAGCAGGTACAGTACATGGGAGGCGGACTGGGACAGGCTGGACCATGTCAGGCTCCTTCAAAGGGTTTCCAGGGTAGACAAACCATTCCTTGATTGCTGGAATATTCACAGTGTTGCCTGAAAACACACAAGAAAGATGCTATGCTTAGAACAACTTTACACAATTGTCTGCAAAAGACATCAAAGCATTCTCATCCAATATTTTCAACTATACACAAAGAAGCAATGGTAGAAACTCCACTTCCGACCATGTGTTCCTCCTGAGGATGGCAAAATCATTAGAGTTCTTCTGCAGGTTTGCTTGTATTTACCTGCACATGTATATCAACATGTGTGCTTACGTCCTCATTTGTGTGTAACATTGATGTGTTTACTGTCTTACCATCCTGCCTGAGCAGCAGCAGACCATAGATGCGTTGTCTGCAGGGCTTGTAGACGAGGGCCTGAGGTAGCAAATCAGCGTCCTCCTCGTCCTCCAGAGTATTGCTACATTCAGTGACTCCCTCACACACAACACTGTAAACCATGAAACCCTCTGCTGCTACATGCTTCTCTCTACATGCCTGTGGAAAACCACACAGCAAAAAATATTTAGCCATTCTGGTATTTGGTTGACTGAAAACTGCAGGGAGTTCTGCAGGACAAATATACATGTGAGACACATAGCATACCTTTAATATTTCTGGGCTCACATGTTTTTCAAAGGCAGAGGGAAGTACAGAAACGTCACCTAGCCCAAGAGGTCTCTGTCCAGGTAAAAGGTAGGAGCAAACTCCCCTCACGAGGAGCTCTCTGTCAGGAGCTGACAGATTTAGAGACCGTGGGACAAGTCTAGTTTGTTCCTCCTCTCTGCCCCACAAAGAGCTGACAAGTTGGGATACTGCGAGCACCACCTGCCCCTGAGGAGCTCCAGGGTGTGGTGTGGGATTGTTTTTCCTGAGAACAATAAAATAAAGAAGTTTAACTACATTGGCTCACCAAACAAGATGAGTGTATTTATCTGCAGACAAAAGTCAACAATGTAGGCTGGGAAAATAATTTCCTGGAACTTTTAAAAAAAATATTATGAAAGGGTGAACTCTATAAATAATTGAAGCCAATCACCAAAAAAGTATGTAGTTAGATGAGGACAAGACTGTAAATTCCAAATAAATTTTTATACATTACAGTCAATATCAATGCAGAGAAAAATACAAGTAAAGACACCTGGACGTTTCCATGGCAGTATTCCTGATGTGCTGCATTCGCTCCTCTGACACGACATCATTACCGAGGAGACAGGCCAGCAGTGGTAGCTGGGTAACAGACAGTCCAAGGGTTTGGCAGAGCCGCTGCTGGTCGTACATGACAGTGGTGAGGCCTTTCATCCACAGCTTGGTCACAGACAAGTAGGGGGCACTTTGAAGATTAGAAAAAAATCCTTGTTCAGAGCAAAAAGTTTCCATCACTTTCAAAAAAGTCTGACAACCTGTGAGTCTACTATCAGATTCATCATTTTAAGTTATTTAATTTTTGTCATTCTGTAGTCATTTTTAAGTACAAAAATATCATATTTACAAACCTGTCATAAATGATAAAGTCAGAGTCCTGCCCCAGAATACCCATGCTGCCATGCTGACGAGCGTAGTTGGCAATCTCATAGTCCGCCTCACGCACTGAGCAATACACTTCCTGACCCAAGGAACTGTACAAAACACAAAATCTATAAATCACATCTAATATAACTGAAATACAACAATAACTTTATGATCTCAATATGCATAGTTTGTACAGGAGGAATACAACATCACAGTTAGTGTTGTAAATGCCAACCTCAGAGCAAAGCGTGTGAATGTTGCTAGACCAGAGGGCAGACAAAATAACTCTCTACCAGGCTGCTCTCCGTGCTGCTTGATGTAGCGAAACATTTTAGAAATCTCCCCGTTCACTCTGCGTCTCCTCTTCACCTGTAGACCACAGTGGATGTTGTTTAATGTAAGAAGTTGGGTCCAGGTAAACGGAATTAATACCAAGCTCTACAAATGAAGCTGCAAGCCCTGAAACCCTGTGTGTAATGTAAGTACTCCTTTAATTGTAGGAGACGACCAGGTAGGTAGAAAATTGCCCAAAGTGTTCGATCAGAACTGTTTCTAAAAAGCTGGTGGGCACCTTCTACTACAGGTGAAATACAACTACAACGTGTGGCGCTTAAAGAAACTGAAGACTTAAATGAATACAGTTTAAACACGTTAAATTACAGCAATCTTTTCAGCATCCTTCCTCACCCACTCCTGTCTCTTCTGCTCTTCCACCACTCCATCAAAGAAAAAGACCAGTCTGATGCCCGCAGAATTAAAAGCCTCCACCCATCTCTTCAGGACATCCATGTATTCCTTCCACTGGCCGCCACACACCCAGTCCTTACACGAGTACCAGTGACGCAGGCATGCCATACCATCCACAACAAGAGCGGGAGCTGAATGAGAGTGAAACACGACTGTAACAGACAGCAGACCTGCATGCTAACCCACTCTGAGCAAACACACTCCCCAAGTAATAGGCAAGAAAATTCAAGACTTCTTTCTTCAAGTGTCGTGATTTACAAATAAAAAGGCTTTGAGCCAGTAATCAGCTGCAAACGGTGACCCTTAGGACTGCTGCCCTTGGCACCTACAGATGAGGAAGATCACAACACACTAGAACATGATATCAGCTGATATGAAATTGTCAAAAGCTACAATTCCTCGGTGAGATCCCACACATATGTCCATAGTACTCACAACAATGAATGACAAAATAGTACATCAAAGCTGCAGTTCTAAAAATGTGTTTTCATGGTAAAAAATGCAAATAAATACTAAAAATACTCATATCTTCATAGAATTACATTATACGGTGTTATTTGGGCATTTAAGAAAAGTTTTACAGGGATTATATGCACTAAACTTAAAGTGAAGTGTTACATTTTCAACTATTATCATTCCTGAGGTCTAACTACCTATCTCTACGTCTGTTGTTAAAAACAGCAGTGGGAGAAAAAATGTGTAAATATCTACAGAATACTGGACATAGATGTAAATTTGGCAGCTTACTGAACCTAATTGATATTCACACTAAAAAAACACGTTTGTTCAGATAAATGTATTTGAAATGTAATAATTTTGTCTGCTACCTAAATGCTTCATCTTCCAAATTATTAACAGTACTTTCATCAGCTTTGTAAACTCAACTGGTGGTGTTAGCTGTGGTTGTGGAGCTTTGCTGGCTTTTGGCAGCATGTTGCCTGGCCATCTCTCTCAGGTTCACTGTCACACAGGTTTCTGGGCAGCAGCGCTCCATAAAGGACTGAAGACCCTTCACACCCATTTCTACTAGACAGAAAGAAAAACACAGGGGGAATTATTCAGTGACAATTTAAGAGAGGATTTATGCCAGTACATTTGACTGTAACTGTAATTTAACGTCTTCGTAGCACGTTATATTTTAAATATTTGATGAATGACACTGTTTTGCTTTCAAAAACACGCTTTGACAGTTCGTCAGACTATGAATGCAGGTGTTCAGTACGAACAGACCGAATGCTAACAGTTAGCTTAGCTTCTAGCCGCGCAGCTCATGTATTCAGAGACATTCTCGTCTCTTGTCCCTTCAAACACACTCGTGAAAAACCGAGTTATGTCTTTAAATACCATCAACTCCTGTATTGCTCCGCAGAGCAACAAACTCACTCTGGTGTAGCTGAGCAGCATTAAGTCCGCGCTGTGTTTACTTGGTGTAAATTCAAATTACTTCCTGTAATCTCCGTGTGGCGTCATCACGTTGCAAAACAAAGCGCACGTGCCTGGCGCATGGAGCCTCCAACAACAGCAACAGTATTAGATGTTTTTAATCATCTGCGAGATTAATGTAAATATTAAAGACTGTGCGGAGCCGAAATAAACTGTGAGACAGAGCAGAGTGATGCTGTTGCAGTTGAGGAATAAACATCCTGAGCTGTCATGAATAAGAATGAACCATTGTGGTTTTGTGGGCTCCCCATTATACCTCTCCAGGCCAGGATCAGAGAGGCCTAATTGCTCTCCTGGAGAATGGGGGCTCTTCTCTGGAGTCACAAGCTATTAGATCTACCTTCTCAACACAAAGCGCCCCCGTCCCTTCCACTCTATTGTCTGAGCAGAACAGGAATAAAGAAGGCGACATATGCTGGCTGTCAGTCCAGCTGTCAGCATCTGTCGTTCTTCGGCCAGATGCTCTTTGGAGTGCTGGGACAATCCAACCCTCCCATACAACTGATCTTCAAGGAGGGAGGAGTGCCATGATTCTCAATCACCCACTCAAGAGTTATAGACATTAAACTCACTCTCAGCGTACCCTGGGCACCTGTCTCAAAAGCACCTGAGGCTAAAGTGACTCTGGTCTGTTTTCATTTTAATATTTGGGTTTGAATCTCTTTGTATTAAAGTAATCATCAACTTCATCCTGCACAGATGTTAAAGCAACAGCTGCTGCAAGTACTCTGCTTATAGCCCACCTGTCTTAAAGCTGCAGTGGGATGTTCAAAACTACCAAGCTCTTAAATTTGAGATTTTTTTTGTTGTTGTTCCATTTCCTTTTTGACTTGTATGGTTTTCAGAGAATGAGACGGTTGGACAACGAGCGGTGCTGAGATTCTGCAGCTAACATTTATTTTCACTGTTTATTCAGCTACAGAATTACTCAATTAGCTGATAAATCAAATGATCTGTAAAACAAAGGGAGCAAACTGGAAAACAGCAGTGTTCCCAGAGAGGAGCCAAATAACCAAAACCCGAAAAACAAACATCGTGGTAGAGTACAAAAACTAGCAAATATTTACATTTGAGAATTTGTAACACACGAACTTTGGCCAATTTTTGCTTGGAAAGAGCAGACGGAAGCCAGAAAGAAAGGAAATCCTTATTGCATGTGTACAGTGAGGGTGCTTGTACTGGAAATAAGTAGGCTGTTGAATTTCAAGCCGAGGAAAAAATGCTCTGTGGCATTTTGTTTTAAATTCATTTGTATTGTTAAAGACAAAAAAGATGTTATAGATAGATAGATGGATGGATGGATGGATGGATGGATGGATGGATGGATGGATGGATGGATGGATAGATAGATAGATAGATAGATAGATAGATAGATAGATAGATAGATAGATAGATAGATAGATAGATAGATAGATAGATAGATAGATAGATAGATAGATAGATAGATAGATAGATAGATAGATAGAATAAAACCAGTCCTTAGAAGGGGGCTTTTATAATACTGCATCTCTTTGTTAGCACCCACTGTTTGGGTCTGTTGTCTATTCACGTTTTAGTCACCTCCTCCTCCTACAAGAACTCTTCCTTCTCCTGTTCGATCTCCTTCCCTTTGAGTTCCTCCCCCACTGTTGCCTCCCCGCCTCCCCTCCTACCCTCTCCTGACCAAAGCTTGACTCAGGAGAAACAGGGGCAGATGTTCCAGGAGCACACGACGGCCCTCACCCACCCCCAACACCTCCCATTTGTACTGGACCAGCAGTTAACCCCCGGAAAGAATTGACCATACAAGCACGCACACACCCATACAAAGAACACCGCTGCCCAAATCTGTACGGGCTCAACAGTTGTCCAACTGAATGAACAACACACACACATACACACCGAGTGCCGTCCAGATCCCCTCAGGGTTCCTGATAGCAGCCACCTCAGGGTCAGGCCTGGTGTCAGCGTCCAGAGCCCAGGGTCTCTGTGGGCAGCTGGCCTGGCTAATCCTGCTGCTGGAGGCCAGAGCTTCTCAAACTAAAGGCCAAGGACCCCTGGGGGACCACAGGCAGGGATCTCAGGGAGCAGGGAGTGTGTGATTTGTTCAAAATGTATGAGTTTTTGTTTGTTTGTTTGCTTGCTTGCTTTAAGTCCAGATCAAACCTTAAAGAAAACATTACACATCAAACACCAGAGTCCTGTGGGAATTTAAATTCTAGTCATCTTCACAAATCTGATTCATCCTCAGAAGTAGATTTATTAGTGTTAACTCACATTTTGTGGTCAAGCACTGCTTAAAGGATGTAATTAACATTCCAATCAAAAACTATTTCATGGTGAAATTCAGAGAAGGGTGTAAAATGATGTACAAAATACCTCGAAATTTTCTATGGAACATAATGGTGGAACCATAATTTGAATATTATTTTGTTATTAATTACATTCAGCCTGTAAAATATGTAAACACAGGGGAAATGTTCCAAGACGATGTCTTCAAATTGTCTGTTTAGTCTGACAAATAAACCACAATGCAAAAAAAAAGAATCCTCACCTTTGTTTTTCACATTTCACTATATATTATAATGTGAAAAGTGAATTCAAGCAAAATTGTCATTTTTGCCAATGCACTTAAACACTTTTTTCAGTGATCAAAATAACTACAAATTCAAGTAGCTCTCAACTAATCACTTAATTAGTTACTTCCTATGAGGTCAGAACTGGAACATAGAGAATATGAAGTGTCCCAGTGACAAAAAGGTTCAACATTTAAGTTATAGAAGGTGAATTTTAAGAGAAGCACTGACATTTAAAGATTTAAAGAGCAAAAATGCACAATTTTCACATTTTCTAATTTCTTAAATCAGTTGATAGCCCAGACTAGAACAGGGTGACATGTGGACTGTCAAAATATCATACTATGCTACACAACAACACTGGAATAAGTTACTGTAACACTTGGAGGCTGACAGGTGGTGTAAGTCAGTGCATTCCTGACAGGGGTGATAAGTGGGCTGCCTCAGGTGTTGTGTGGGTGACGTGAGTCTCACGTTTCTGACCTGATATGAATGCTATCTATCTATCTATCTATCTATCTATCTATCTATCTATCTATCTATCTATCTATCTATCTATCTGTATGTCTATCGCAAATTCTATGAATGAAGGATCGATGAATGCAGTGACTCAGATTCACAAAATAACATTGCTGCACCATTTTCCAATCAAATTGAATATTGTCTCTTATTCAGTCATTCTCAAACACAAATTAAATTTATCAATCAGTGCATTGGGTAATTAAAACCAGTATTTTTGCTGTGCATGTGGGAGACGAGAATTAAAGTATTCACACTTGTTGGCTCCTGAGTCCCTGCGAACTTTGATTTTTGCAATTGACCAGTCCAAGGCTTGCCATGTTGTGTGTGTGTGTGTGTGTGTGTGTGTGTGTGTGTGTGGCTGGTGTGATGGTGATGATGTGAAGGTTCCCACGACAGCCATCCATCCATTTCTTGGCACACACACTCACACACTCGTGCACACAAACGCACAGGCCATATGGCCACCTCATACCCGTTGCATGCCTCCACTGTGAGCTGGCCCTGGGAGCAAGCAGCAGCTTCACCTCCAGAGGCGTCCTCTGTGGAGGGAGAAACGGAGGAAGAAGAGGAGGAGGAGGAGGCTCGGGATGGCAGAGAGAAGGGAGAAGAGGAAAAATGAGAAATGGAAGGATGGTTAGATAAAGACAGAGGTGAGGGGAACCATTTGGTAGTTGCTCCATGTTTTGGTGTTTGGTGAGCAGATGGCCGGGGCTCGAGGAGGGGGCGTGTCTTGTCCTCGCGACCCTTCACAAATCACACGGTTCTCCCCCGAGGGGCTCGCGACTCGCCGTTCAATAGGAATCAATGGGAATTACTCCGCGAGAGAAAGGGATGAATGGGCGGCGGGGCGCGAGACCTCTTCCTTTGTTGTTACCCTGCGTGTCACAGAGCTGCTGGTCCACACACACACACACACACACACACACACACACACACGCACTGGCCAACACGCGCGCACACGCACTTACGCACACACACACACGGAAGCACTTCAGTTAAACAATCGACCTCCAGTTAAACCATTTCTTAACCCGATGGGTGCGCGCGCGCGCGCGCGTACACACACACACACACACACACACACAGTGGGATCAGAGGGGAGGAGTTTCTACTTTCTGCTGTTTCCTTTAAGACACAATCAGAGAATCTCGTTTTAGGGGAAAACGTCTTGGTGCTGGTGAGTGAGGATGGGGGAGAGGAGGAGAGTCACTCTGCATCCCATCATGCCTCTCAGTCACGCTTTGGTGGCGTAATCGGGAAATGTGTGCCACGTCATGGTGATGAATGACTGATAGTATATTGGCCTAATACAGAGAGGGAGAGAAAGACCTCTGAAAGTCGGGATGAGTGTAAATAAAAGGCTTTGGGAGAAGAGATTTTACGCCACGCCACGTCGGGGCATTGCATTCTATTTATAAGGGGGCTGAAATCAACTGGTTAAATGAAATGAGCAGGCTGGAGCCGCGTCCTGCAGCTAAACATACACACTGGTATCTGGGAAGACGGTGGCAGGCAGGGATAATAGTGTTAAAGCTTAAGGTTAAAGGCCTTTCAATCAGCCTCGAGGGGTGTAAAGAGCACATCAAGGACACGCAACCACATTAGACACAGGCAGCTATACACTGACCCAGAGGGAATAACCAAGCAGGGTCATCAAGGCTTCTTCATTTTTATGCGCTGATGTGGGACTGCAGCTCTGGATGTGTTGACATGGCAGGCTCAGAGTTGTCCATATGCTGGTTTGTGGAGTGTGAATGAAGGCCTTATTTGTGGACACCAAAACAGTGATGCTATGCAGAGGGAACAGCTTCAGTGAGAGCTGTTAATTAAGACCCCCCCCCCCCCCCTTCTTCTTCCTCCTCCTCCTCCTCCTCCCTCTGCTCATATGTGTAAACATCAAAAGTGGTGTTGCACTCTGATGCAGCAGAGACACGTGTTCTTCTCTGGACTCCGCTGCTCCAACACATTAATAAAGAAATGATTCAGAAAGGAGGCCCTCTCTGGATCTGTGCATTGTTGAGGTTGAGTTGATTGACAAGTGTGGCACCAAAACCCAATTAACTGCTCTGTCCAATCAGCAGCTCTCTTCCCAGGCTTTCATTTCCTTTTTTATGAACCATCAGGTCATACAATCACACATGAATCAACCCTGTACAGATGTATTATACATCCTTTAAGCTCCACACTTCCACAGGAGTTTGATTTATTATTGAATCCTTTCTTAAACTTAATGAATCACATCACAAGGTTGTTTGATTGATGGCATACTAAGATCTTCAGTTACCACACAGCTGAAGATAAGCTCGTATTAACATCATGCCAACAAGTGTGGCTTCTTCCCCACATTTTTCTGCAGATATACACACATATGCAAATTAGACAGTGAGTCCATGTGGGGAGTT
This sequence comes from Acanthochromis polyacanthus, assembly GCF_021347895.1. NCBI lineage: Eukaryota > Metazoa > Chordata > Actinopteri > Pomacentridae > Acanthochromis > Acanthochromis polyacanthus. Next base: position 16,196,256 of record NC_067114.1, read on the forward strand.
GGTGTCATGTTGCCATCCTAGCAGACAGACACTTTCAGTCTTGTTGCTGGAGTCTGTAATGTTTAATCTCATGTGGTTGCATGTAATATATGACATTTCATTATCAAACATATTGTAAGACTACTGTTTATGCACCCTTCCATGCTTTCCCTCAGTCTCTCTCCCTCTCTCTCTCTCTGGTGTTGTATTATTGTGGGAGAGCAGGTGCTGCCGACCCAATTACCATACAGCTGAAAGCACAAAGAAAAAAAAACTTTACTCCCTCTATGACTCCCCTCCTCCCCCTCCTCCTGCTCCTCACAAAGTCCCTTAATGACAGCCACGCGAGTGACACACCACCAAGTCTTTTTTACTGCCTCTACCAAAGAGCCAGTAAGGGGAAATACACAGGCATGCGGTGAAAACAGGGTTTTAGGTGTGCTGGCCTGTAGCCAGTGTGCGTAATTTGGTGCGTCTTTACGCACTTTTTATCTCAGAGAATATTTTGCTTTCGAGCCCCAAAAATTGATCTCTATCCGATTACAGTTATACAAAATTTGTAATTTAAGACTGTGAATAGAAAGATGGACATTAGAGAGTAGTATATAGGAATTCGGTAGGAAAAAACGATAACAAAGATCGTGGTATTTTTCGGAAAAGGGTGATAGAGTGTCATATAGTGCGCCTAACAGTGACATTATCACAAAACTCGCATTGATCAAACAAATCCTATCTGACATTTTTATTTCCCATTAAATCGGCCGAACAGGGTGCCAACAAGACAGTTACTGTAGCACAGAAAACAGCCGCTGTTTATAAGGTGAGTGCGCACGTGGATAGCTATGTCTTCAGGCGGAGAAATAAAGATAAGGTAATAGGAGCAGAAGTACTTGTTTTGGGGGGCTGTGAACATGTGAAAACCACGGCAGGGGTATCACCATAGGAATGTGGTGGAGCAGATGGTCGTTGTAGCGCAGTTGGGACGGGCTGGCTGGCCGGCTGGCCAAGCAAGGAGCGGGGCCAACCAGGGCTTTACCATAACCCCAAATATGAGAAGCCACCGTCAGACTGGCTGCTGCGTATATAAATCTCCTGATGGAGCAGTGGAGGATTTCGTGCAGAGGTTAAAGAATTTGTCGGAATGTAAATGGGTCCTGTGTGTGTGTGTGTGTGTGTGTGTGTGTGTGTGTGTGTGTGTGTGTGTGTGTGTGTGTGTGTGTGTGTGTGTGTGTGTGTGAGTGTGATGTGGAGGAGGGAGGCATCAGGGGGGGAAACAAGGGGTTGTTGCACATTTAACAGCTCACTAGCCATTTGGTCTGTCCCTTTGAGAGACAGAGAGGAGGGGGGCGGGTTTAGAAAAAGTTGTGTGCACCCCCTCTCCTCCTCCTCCTCCTCCCCCTCCTCTTTCTTTGTGATGGCCCCGGGGCGGACTTGTGGTGGTGGCGGAGGGAGGGGAAGAAGAGGAGCAGAGGGGCTCATTTGCATCTTATTACCCTTCGCCTGCTGGCCCGGTATAAAACCCTGCGCAGGGCAGAAGAGACATCAGACATTACGCACTGTTACAGCAGGAGAAGCAGAGAGAGACGGAGACTCGTTTTCTGTGTTCAAGATCAGCATATGATGAGCAATCAAGTGGAAAAACAAACAAGGCCATCGAAAGCTGCGTCCACACCGACTGATTGGAATTAACTCTTACATTTCATCGGGAATTTCATTCACGCTTCTACAAGGGGATCCTTCTGCTGAGGATTACTTTACACTGAAGTTTTTTTCTGTCAAAAACTCACGCCTCTTATGGGAAAATAGAGAGGCAAGACAGACGCACCAAAGGAGAAAATAAAGTTTCACTTCATCTTCTCTCCTGTGCGTAAAAACACTCACCTTGACTGTGACATCGCGGAAAGCTTTTAACACTTTCTCCATGATTGTTTGAGTCTGGGTGCACGGACCTGTGGAGCTTTCACTGCTTGTTGAGGGGCTGTCAATACAATGGGACGCCTGTGTCTGCTCCTGGTTGTCAGTCTGTCCATGCTCACCTGCCAGGTAGGTCCGTAAGGGCGTAAATAGTGCGTCTTTACGCACGCTGTTTGTTTGCATATATTTCACAGTAACATTTTAAATGCACACTTTATATTGATTGATATATACATATTTCCAATACCACACCTGCCTCAGTCTTACTGGGTTGATTTTGGTTCGTAGGTTCTGTGCTCTGGAGTGTTTGAGCTGAAGCTGCAGGAGTTTCTCAACAAGAAGGGGATCCAGGGGAACGCCAACTGCTGCCCGGGAGGCTCCACTCATCAGCAGGGCCACCAGCAGTGCGAGTGCAAGACTTTCTTTCGGGTCTGTCTGAAGCATTATCAGGCCAACGTCTCCCCAGAGCCTCCATGCACCTACGGCTGGGCTGTGACTCCCGTCCTGGGATCCAACTCCTTCCAGGTGCCGGAGACCAACGCGGAGAGCTTCACCAACCCAATCCGATTTACCTTCGGCTTCACATGGCCAGTGAGTACTTATCTTATGAGGATTATTAGTTATCAGAATGTATTAATGACACCCTCAGATTTAAAGATAACTTCAACTGCATTTTTTTTTTCACATTTCTTGGCATTTTGCCTCCAAGGACGCCAACTTTCCTGGAGGATCCATGTAGATTATTTAATGTGCATTTATTTATTTGATAGTTTATTGATGTGATAATTGTTACATACTACATTTTTAGGGAGTAGGTAATGAAAACCATGAGCAGACTGTGAAATTATTCCAGTGGGACGTATTAGCTTTGAAGAGTGTAAAACGCAACAGATGCTCCCAAACTCAACACTTGTGAGGGTCTTTGTCAGCAGTGTGTGAGAGGGGCTATTGTAGTATTTCTGAGCTCTTTGGTAGGATAAAATGGGGAGGGGAGGAGGGTGTGTGTGAGAGAGAGAGAAGAAGAGAAGGAGGAGGGGGTGTTTCACCAAACGCTTCTCTCCTCCGACCAACCGTGGTGGGAAATTTAACATCCTCTGAGTTGGCACATCATTGGCAGCGCAGCGTGAAATTCCGCCTCGTTTGGTTTTACGGCAGTGTCAGAGTGTGATAGTGGCAGGGGTGTGAAAAAGGAGCAGGTAGCAGGCCTTATTAGGCCGCTAATCAACACGGGAATTGGGCTGTGAAGTTTATTGGGAGGCCTCCTGATGGCCCTCTGCTGCCCTGCGGAGGGAGAGAGGCCTCCAGGCCAAGCAGCTGTTGACTCTCTCTCTGTCTCTCCTCAGGGGACGTTTTCACTGATCATTGAAGCTCTGCACACTGACTCCCTGGACGACCTGGCAACAGGTGGGTGACAGCCAGAGAAGGCAGCACTGTAACTCAAAGACAGAGCAGAAGGCTGATGATGGCCTTGTTTTCCTTGGTGTGGCCTGTTTTTCACTTAGTGCTCAGCCATTAGTGATGAACTGGACACACCAAGTTTGATTAATGTCTGCTGTCGTTTTTCTCTGTGACATTTTGGTGGCCATGTATGAATTACTACACACTGATCTACTTTTAAGATAATGTTTAATTGTTACAACAGTTAGTTCTGTTGCCTTCAACAGAAAAAAGAGCCAATATTTCATCATGTATATGACGGAAAATGACACTCAACAGCCACATTCAGGTACTTTTTGTAGATTTATTTGTGCCTCATGATAATAAGAATCTCATTTCTAATACATTGTCAAACATTTGGCCCTGTGGTGAGGTTTACTGCTGTCATCTTTATGTTTTACTCTTATCACTAATTGAATGTGTATATGGTGGAGGGTAACATGAAGGAAAACCAGGTGGACTCCACATTTTGATTTGTGAAATCTGGCTCTGTTTATAAAAGAGGTCACAGAAGAATTGTTTTCATTTTGACAACAGGATCCACCACTTTGAACCATTAAAAATCATTTATTTTTGACCATACGGCAACCTCATATTTAAAAACACAAACATGTAACTGACATGTAATAAACAAAAGGAATGTAACTGATGACTTACAGCCATCACAAGATCATTTAAACTTTGTGTGCACCAGCAGAGCATCATGCAGTTGAATAATCACTCGAACATTACCAACATATGATTCATAACAAGCTACCTGATTTTTTACTTTTACAGACAACCCAGAGCGTCTGATCAGCAGGATCACCACTCAGCGTCACCTCACGGTGGGAGAAGAGTGGTCCAAAGACATGCAGACATCAGGCAGGACGGAGCTGCGCTACTCTTATCGCTTCCTGTGTGATGAACACTATTATGGCGATGGCTGCTCCGTCTTCTGCCGACCCAGAGATGATGCTTTTGGACACTTCACCTGTGGCGAGCGTGGAGAGATTATATGCAACTCTGGCTGGAAGGGACAGTACTGCACAGAACGTAAGTGGGTTTGCTTATTAGTCCAATAGTCACTACCATTCAGTCAGTATGGAGCAGCATGAGGAACAGCCATAAATATGAGTTTAAAAGAACAAGCACTTGTTCACCTCAGTGCAGGAGTTAATATTTAAATCTACTGGCAGCTGCTGGTGGGATAGATAAGCTGTAGGAGCAGCACGGTCATCAGTTTTTAAGTGCTATTTTTTTTACACAAGCTCAATATTAATGCAATAATAATAATACTCCAAGTTTACATTAGTTTGGGCTTAGCTTGAAATCACTACCATCTTGAAAAATAGTTTTATATATCTCCAAATAAAGAGTTTGAAAGTTATGGATTTCTATACAGTTTGTAAAACTCCCTCTCAAAGTTCATTTCCCCAACAGTCATTTGCCTCGCTTTATTGTTTAGGGACTTTTTCCACCTCATAATATGGGGCCCGTGTGCAACAGGCGTCAGTTAGTTATCCCATAGCACCAGAGGCCTCCATTCTAATGAGCCGCAGTGGCTCCTCAGTAATTCACACGCCGCGTGCCTTCCATTAGACCACTGGGGCCTCCTCGCCCCAAACCTCCTCCCCGATTGGCCAAGTGGGGGTCCTGTATTGTTGTGGCCCGAGCTGGTGATTGGCCGAGTGGGGCTGTGTATTGTTGTGGTGAGAGGAGACAATGGAGCAGCTGTCTGGTGGTTAGCTCCACACAGACCAGCTGGCCCTGGGGGGGGGGGGGGGGGGGGGGGGGGGGGGAATAGGAGGAGGAGGAGGGGAGTGAGGAGAGACAGGAGAAGAGAGGAAGAAGAGAGGAGGAGAAGTGAGGGGATAGGTGGATGGAGGAGTAAGGGAGGAGAGGAGGATCAGGGGGAGGAGGGAGATGGAAGAAGAGGAGGAAAGGGGCCAAGGGTGAGAAAAGGGACTTCTGACCCACAGTCAAGGGGAGAAAGGAGGCTTTGTGTGGGACGCTTTTGTGTTGGAGAGCAACCATGTTAAAAGAGAGGGCTTGTTGGCTGGTTCCCCTGTTTGGTGACCAAAACTGCCATAGCTCCCTTTATGGCTGCTGAAGCTGGAAGGTGACATTTACAGCAACTTTTTGTGGCACTGAAGACATCAGCACTTGTAAGTCTGAGGTCAGGAATGACCTGATTTACCTCCAGACCTTACTCTTTGCCACTTTGGCAGCTGCGTTTGGTTCAGAGAAGCTACCAAACATGGTCAATTCAGGCTCTACGACCGGTAGAAAGTAGAAAGAGAGAATAAAAGAGACTGTAGACAGACTGACAGCTGGTCAGGTACACATTTAGGGTAAACAGACGCGACACCAGACAGGCAGAAAGACCCACAGCAGATAAGAATGCTGGGCACCAACCAGACACACAGGCAAGCAGGCAGCAGTTTGAAAAGGCTCTCAGTGAATGGGAGATTGATGGAGAGCAAACATTCCCATTTCCCATGATTCACCTGGCACTATTTGTTTCCTGTCTGCAGCAATCTGCCTCCCTGGATGTGATGAAGAACATGGCTTCTGTGATAAACCAGGAGAGTGCAAGTAAGTTTAATAAACTGCTTAGATGGATCTGTAGTTTTCATAGATAAATATAAGAATCAATCATCCAGTGGTTAACTAGTCACAATGCATCTTGTTTCTGTTATTAACAGTATTAAATGAATGTGTTCCCTCCAGGTGTCGTGTGGGCTTCAGTGGACGTTACTGTGATGACTGCATTCGTTACCCGGGCTGCCTCCATGGTACCTGCCAACAACCTTGGCAATGCAACTGCCAGGAGGGTTGGGGTGGGCTCTTCTGTAACCAGGGTGAGTTTAGTGACAGATTTACTCTGTAGTTGTGCCTCCCATAGGATGCAGTCAGCGTTGTCTGCTTCATATATTAACTGGATTGTTCATTAATGTTGACTGTTGTTGGTGTTTATAGATCTGAACTACTGTACACACCACAAACCCTGCGCTAATGGAGCCACCTGCACCAACACTGGTCAGGGCAGCTACACTTGTTCCTGCCTGCCTGGATACACAGGAGCCAGCTGTGAGATCCAGGTCAATGAATGTTCTGGAAATCCTTGTCGCAATGGAGGCAGCTGCACTGTGAGTATCACTTTAGAGGAGGAGAGGTGGCGTGTAAACAAAAGCATGCATGGAAAGAAGCCTATGTGTGTAACCACTGTTTACATTATTTCCAATATAGGACAATGACAGTGGCTATAAGTGCACCTGTCCACCTGGTTTCTATGGCAACAACTGCGAGTTAAGTGCCAATACCTGTGCAGATGGGCCTTGCTTCAACAGTGGCCGTTGTGTTGACAACCCTGAAGGTGGCTACTTCTGCCAGTGCCCGATGGGATATGCCGGCTTCAACTGTGAGAAGAAAATCGACCACTGCTCCTCCAACCCGTGTCTAAATGGTACGTTGTCGTCTGTGTTTGCATGTTTACCTACACCTACAATTACATCTAAACCTAGAGTTAAAATATCTGGAGACTAATCCTTGTTCTTTATCCAAATCCCTCTGAAGGTGCAGAATGTGTGGATCTGGTGAACTCCTATCTCTGTCAGTGTCCTGAAGGGTTTTCAGGTCCTAACTGTGAGGACAGCATCAGCATCTCTGGAGACTGTTTGTCCTTCCCCTGTCAGAACGGTGGAACGTGTCAGGAGGGAGTCAATGGCTACACCTGCACCTGCCCTCCAGGTATGACCGCACTCGACTGATTCTTCTGTGTTTCTATTTGTGTTTTATGTAATTTTGTATCAGACTCTCAAACTCTGTCTCAATCTGTTTCAGGTTATACAGGTAAAAACTGCAGCTCTCCCATCTCCCGCTGCCATCACAATCCCTGCCACAATGGGGCTACTTGCCATGAGCGTGGCAGTCGCTATGTGTGCGCCTGTGTGCCCGGCTACGGCGGTCACAACTGCCAGTTCCTCTTACCAGATATTCCCAGGGGCCAGCCAGTTGTGGACGGACCAGATCGGCGATATTCCCCAGAAACTGCAAATGCTGAGGACAAGGAGGATGACGACAGCGGATTTCCTTGGACGGCTGTATGTGCCGGTGTCTTCCTTGTTCTTGTGATCCTGATCGGCTGCTCAGTGCTGGTGGTCTACGTTCGGGTCAAACTGCAGGAGCGACACAGTCACCATGGTGACAGTGTCCACAGTGACAGCCGTGAGACCATGAACAACCTGACAACCACCAACAACTGCCTTCGCAGTGACAAAGAACTGGGTCCTATGATGACAACGTCAATTAAAAACACCAACAAGAAGGCAGATTATCATTCAGACCTTGCCGGGTCACTGGGTGGTTTGAGTGGAATCAGTGGCCTCAACGGATCAGAGAAGAATGGCTTTAAAACTCGCTACCCCAGCGTGGAGTACAACCTGGTCCATGAGCTCCGGCCTGAGGAGCTGTCACTGTGTAAAGAAGAGGACCATGATGAGCCAGAGGCCAAATGTGAAATGCTAGATGAGTCTGACTCAGAGGAAACATACAGAAAGAGACGCAACAGGTACACAGATGTCAAAATATGTACTTACATAGTTACACTGCTTTAAAATGGTGCATGCCTTAAACTAAGCTGCTTGAAGAGCCTGTATTTCCCTAAATAGAGTGGAGCATGTGTTGTGTGAATGACAGTATTTGTGACCCTGTTTGTGTTCTTTATTCCACAGTGGTACATCAGAAAAGAAAGCAGCAGCAGAGTCACCAAGCTGCAGCGAAGCAAAATATCAGTCCTCCACTGATTTGAACTGTCATGCTGCGAGCGATCTCAAATACCAGTCGACTGGTGATGTCAAATTCCAGTCAAGCAGTGATGTGGAATACAACAGTCCCAGTGACAGCCGGTACCAGTGTACCACCGACACCAAATACCAGTCCGTCTACGTCATATCGGACCAGAAGGATGAATGTATCATCGCAACAGAGGTGAGGACACAAAAATGGAATTATGTGCCCAAAAAGTTCACCAAATAATTGAACTTCTACCAATGTTTGTGTGAAAACAAACTTGTAAAAATTGTAAAAATCTGTATTACAGGTATGATACCAGTCAAGACCGGACCAGACCAGGTTCTCTGGTTGATGGCGGTCCAGTCACACCAGCCCTGAGCAGTAGAGCTCAACTTGTCTCCAGGAGGTTTTACTCCTGCTGTTTGCTGCTGTTCCCTGGGATTTACCAGAGGACTTTGAGCCAAGGCGCTGATGAGCCAGCGCAGTCTGTACTGACTTGGCAAGGACTAAGTACACTCAGTACTACGGGTGAATTCTGGATATTTTTGACCTTCGATGGATGTAGGTCTAAGGCTGACTCAGTGCGATGGATGAAGCGCCAGAAGACAGTACCGGCACTCGTACAGACTTTGTACAGACACAGGCTGCTGGAGAACTGATGAAGAGCTTGTTTACTGCTCGAACCAGGATGAACTCTTCTCCCCTGATTGACTTGGATGTTGACCGATGATATTGTAGTACCGTGGCGTACTGATTGAATGAACAATGTAGTACCTTTGGAGTACTGAGAACTTTTGAAGTACCGTTGTAGTACTTGTTATGTGCTGTGGTTTTACAATGCAGTGTAAAATCTGATATGGATGTTGAGTAGTTCATGTTCTGCGCTGTGCTGCAGAGTGGAGGGTGAAGCTGGAGCAACATTAGAAGTCCCAGTGCTGCTGTGCTCACTCCTAAGAATTCATTCTATAAATCTTAATCGGAGCTTTCCTCACAACACAAAGAAAGAAAAATAAACAGTGGGACCTCTGCTGCAGCTGAGCATCTTTAACTCTGCAGCACTGCCAGAGAAAGTGTTGGCTGAGCTGGTTCTCAGCAGAAAATAGAGAACTGAAGACTCCAGTAGTGACTGCAGATCGATCCAACATGGATTCTGTTGGGCCATACTGGCCTCTGACCCCTGAAGGTTGTGATACACAGGGCAACGTTTGGGTAGGGCAACTTAGGAAACACTTTCAGCATTAGAGAACAATTGAGGTGAAACAAATCAAGCAAAAAATGTGACGTTTAATTCCTCTGTGATTTCTGTTGTTGAACTTAATCTGCTGCATATCCATTTACAGAAAAGTTTCCTGGAATCAGTGTAATTAAGGTCGCATCAATCTTGCAGCTACTCAACACTGACAGTTTGGCCTTTTTTCCCCCGACCTCTAATGATGCTGTTATTGTTCCAAGTAGGCCGAGTTATAAAGGACTAGTCTTAACTGCCAAGACCTCATTGCACTATGGAGGTGTGTGTGTGCATGCGTGTGTGTGTGAGTGTGTGTACAGAAGAGGTAATGCCTGTGTATGGTGTCAATGTATGCACTGCCCACTGCCACTCCCCTCACTCCCAGTTCTTCCACTATTAGCCAAGTCAAGGACACCGTCAACCCGCCTGCCGCTGGTTAGGATCATTGGTTTTTTATTTTATTTGTTATCTAAAGAAAGATGTATTCTTTTAATTTAATTATGTAATTATTTGTGCTCCATTTGGTCGTGATGTTTTTTTTTTTGTTAAACCTGTTATAATTTAAGTTGGATTGTTTTTATTTGGCAGATAATGTATGTATGTATGTATGTATGCATGTATGTGTTAGGCACTTGAGACCACTGTGACTGTGTTGTATTTAAGAGAAAAGTCGTATGTACAGAGCCTGTCATTTTTATTACTGGAAAAAAAAACACGCAATATTTTTCCAAAATAAAAGAGGAATGAAATATAGCACAACTGGTCTTGAATGATTTTATTTTTATTCATGCTTGTTTTTTCGCATTTAACTCTCGTGTTGCCCTGCGGGTGAAAACTGATCCGTTTTAAAGTTTGAAAATGTGGGGGAAAAGTACATTTTCACAGTGAAACTTCCGATGTCCACATTTTCAACATTTGTGGGAAATCTTTGAACATTTTTTGGTGGAAAAAAAGAAATGTTACGAATGTTTCTTAAGAATATTCACAAAAAAATCAACCAAAATCCAGCAAATTTCATTGGACATTGGTTGATTTTTTTTTATGAATGTTCTTAAAGAAAATATTAGAAGTTTTACTGATATATATGTAATCACTTTAGATATTTTTGGAATTTTTATGGAAGACTTTTGCTAATTCTTTTGAAAATATTTACAAGAATTTTCTTGTTAAATTTGCTTTTGTTTTTTTAAAAAAATTAAACTTCTAAGGGAAACTTTCAAGGAATTATTGGAATTTTCTTCTTGATGGTTTTGCAAATTTTCAGAAATTTGGGGATTTTTTTTGCTGAATTTTTGGATTTTTTTTCAGACAAGGAAACAAGATTTTTTGATGCCCGAAAAATGAAGACAACAGGAGGGTTAGAGAAGGAGTAGAGCGATTACAACACTTGGGTCAACTTTCTTTTGTGTGTTCATAATTTTAAAGGATGGCAAAACAGTATCAGCAAAACAAAAAATAAAAGCATACAGTCATGTGCAGCCATTTCTACATTTGCAGCTCCACTTTAAAAACTATCAAACAAATTCAAGCCAGGGGATATGTTGTCACTAACTGATTGTATAAGAGGTATTCATGTGTGTGTGCGTGTGTGTGTGTTTGTCTGACACAGCAGAAGACTGTCTCCTTGTGGAACCACTAAATGAGACAAAGACACACCCCATAATCATAGACCGCTTAGCTAGCCTCCTCTGAGGCCAGAGCCATCTCTTTGTGTGTATTTGTATGCGTGTATACAAGTATTTTTACATGTGTGTGTGTTTGTGTGAGAGAGCGTCCACATGTGCACGACTCTAAGTGTGTATTTACATTAGTCTGCGCCTTAATGTGTTTGTGAATGAATCTTTTTTTTCTATGGGCCTCTGTACACGAGTATCAGTGCATGTGTGCGTGTGATCTTGTTTTAAGCAGAGGGGTATTTATAGCCGGAGAAAGAAACCACCAGTCTGGATTTAGTCCCAGTTACCCCTGACTGACTACTCTGTGTGTACGAGTGTGTGTGTGTCATTTAGCGACCACTGGGAACGTAGAAGTAGTCATCAAAGTAACTCATCTGGTTTGCAGTCTTATATAAACACACACACACAAGACGGTGAAATTAGATGACAGATGATCAGAAATTCACTACAATTACAGAGGATAAACTGTATTAAGTGTCGACATGGAACACATCATCACACAGACACACACACACCGAGGTCATGGCCTGGCTGACTGAAGTAGGAAAGTCTACGTAAGTTGCTTTAATTCTACATATACTGATACAGTGTTGTGTGTGTGTGTGAAGCATCGTTCACATCACAACTGGCTGCACAGAGCAGCACCTCGGACCACTGGCCTACCCGCCGGCTGTAGACACAGCGACGGTTGCCCTTCCAAAGACTGCGACTGTGGCTGCTCAAAAAGTATTTGCTTGTATTACACAAGCAGCAGGCAGTTGTTAGCACATACCATGCTAAGCTTTTTAACTTAACTTTTTTCAGTGCCACAATAGCTTTTCGCTGAGTTGGAAAATCACAGGAGACAGGCTTAAAGCTGGTCCTTTGTTATTGTTAGGCTGTCCTCCGGCCCCCGAACAGTCACACACACTCGCGTCCTCCCTCTCTGCATCTCTCTGGTGTCAATAGTCAGACAAAGCCCTGGTCACTGGCTGCCATATGCTGCCCTGCTGCACATAAAGAACAGCACTCTTTGAACTTCTGAGGGGGAAATCGAAACTTCTTCATGGTCAGATAGATAGAGAAGTGTTTATTCAGTCAGCCACTCCCGTGTTCACATGGGCTTGGTTCTCCCTCTTCTGAACATAGCTCTTGAAGATGTCCAAGCTGTACGATCGTTCATATCGTACGACCTTCATTGTTTGGCAACACAAACATGAGCGAAGTTTAATGTCACTGACAAAAAGAAACACCATACAAAATGTGAACACAGATATTCACAAAACATAAGTATGTGTGTCGGATGATTTTGCCTCATTCACGCTCTCCCCCTCTCTGCTCTTATACACTTTTTATTCTGACAGGGAGTAGGCAGGACCGTAGCTAATCCGGAGAACAGGCTGTTTAAGTGTGTCTCTGCTATAATCTGATTAATCTGTCCATTCATACACTCCTCCTCTCCTCTTCTCTCCTCTCCATGTAGAAGTGTGTGTCTGTTGTGTGTAACCCTGCATGTGTGTGTTAGGGAGAGACAGAGAAAGATTGCTGGGAATGGGGTAACAGGAGAGGAAGAAAAAAGCTCACACTTGGCCACTGACCCTTCTTTTGTGTGTGCACCGGTCACCTGTCACGTGCGCACACACACACACACACACACACACACACACACGCAGGTTTTTAGTGAAAATGACTGAAACTGAAGAGACCCCTCATGGCAGAAGGGCAATGGACTGGTTTGAGTCCACATATCAGGTCGTCTGTCTCTCCATAACTCCCATCATCTCTCTAACAAACACAGAAAATTCCCAATGCACATATGGAATTGGACAAAAGTTTCCAGCACTTTAGATGTTTAGGTTGTTTCACAGCATCACTCAGTACCATCATGGAGGCATCTAATTAGTCCCAAAGTCCAATCCAAACACAACCAGAGTCATCTTCAGTGACAAAAAGTACAAGAAGCTTTAACTGAGTCAGTCTTGGATAACATGAAGCGATAGAAGACAATGAAATAGTCTAAATTCACAGAAGGGCTGCATCCAAAGCAGTCTCACTTAACTTTTAGCATCTAAATTTTTTGAGGCATAAAATCCATCTAAGGTATAAAAAGTAACACTACACAACACAGTTCAGTTGACACCTAAGAGACCATCCATCTCCTGTCTTTGCTCTGCCAAACAGTGCTTGAAGAAAGTTTACATTTCTATGAAATAATTGTAGATTTGACATAGAAATGTATTAAAAATATTGAGGATTGGATATTTCCCAATTCATTTTGCCCATTGCTAATATTGATATATGCACCCATTCTTCCACCTTACAGCAAAATACATCAATTTTTTTTTCTGTAGTGAAGTTAATTTCAATGTTTTTTTAATGTATGCAATCACTAAGCTAAATAAGAAAACGACTAATTGATAGAAATAGCACTTTTTTTTTTATCCAACTTATTCAAACAAAGCTGTATTTCCTTTTAGTCCAGTAGGAATTTTCTGTTCATCATGGGCCAATGCTGTTAGTTAATTTTAACGTCTTTGTCAGCTCAGACCAAATCCTGATGCTGAGACCAGTGGACATCCTTCATACAGATGGAGAACCAGAAGACAATGTTTTTCAGTTGAATCTGAGCGTCTTGAAAGGCCTTTTTCTTCTTCCAACTTTAAATTTCTGACCAAACTACCAGATTTACCAGAAATTTTGGACAACGTTTCTGATCACTTTAGCTCACTCACTGACACTGAAGAGTTTAATTTAGATGCAATTTCATCACTAAATAATAACATACATGTATTTCTTTTAATAATATTGATTGAGATACACAGTAAACACCAATCCTGCTCCTCTCTCCATGTCTTCAGCTTTTTGCTGATTCGCAGCCTCAATAAGCCAGCATCATAACAGTGACTCATTGACTTTACGCCCCTCTCCACTCTGTCTATTATTAGCATTTCAATTTGTCACCAGCACAAATCCCCACACATACAGAGCATCACTGACTAGAGATTTTTGGGCTAAATCTTGTGGGAAAACAGAGATTTCTCTCTCAGCCATCCTCCATTGTTGAGTTTGAACAAACGAAGTGACCACAGCAGCTCGAGTCACACAATGACAGACAGCTTATTCAGCTACTTCATCTGTCGCTGCTCCCCAGGGACCAGGCTCTGATCTTTTCCCAGAGCTCCATCTCTCTCTTTCACTCACTTCACCCCCTCATTCTCTTTCCTGATTGTCTCTCTTGGACTCTGTTAATATTTACAGAACATGACTCCGATGCTTTTTGTTTGTCCTTTTTCTAATTTCTTTTTTAAGTCATAGTTTTAGGTTGTGAGTCAAAAGCAATTAAAGCAAACCGCATTTTTCAGCTCTCTTTGAGAGCATTGTTTTTGTTTGTATTTTGTTTATTGTCATTTCTCCCTGGGGGTTAAAGCAGTTGTAAAGACACAGTCATTCCTTCAGAGACACTAGCTCCCATCAGCACCTTCTGGTCATTACTGGTGCATCGTGGGAACAGCTTGGCGAGGACAATGATTGGCTAGAACAATGAAGCTGGGGGCAACACAAAGGACACGCCCACTGCATGATGGGAAAGAGCAGCAGAGGAAGCAGATGTTGAAACAGAGGACACACAGGAGGGGAGAGAGAGAGAGAGAGAGAGACAGCAGATGTCTCTCTCTCTCTCTCTCTCTCTCTCTCTCTGATGAGTTTGATTTATATTCAACTCTTTAGCAGGAGGTGAGAAGATACAGCAGATTTACCTGCTTTTCACAAAACTATGTGACTTTGTTCAACAAGTCCAGAATTTTAAAAAACTGCTCAGACATTTACACTTCTCTGTTGTGGTTGATCTCTCTGTTGTGAAGCTGTGGGATGGGTTCTGGGATCAGACTTCTACACTTAGCTCGCCTCACATTTCTTCTTAACCCTCTAAACTCTAGAGTTGCCCATTTTAAGTCCTACCACGTCTTTAACATACAATATCTTACATAGAGATCAATAACGAATTGCTTTAAAGCCTGACATGCAGATGCTTCAATACAAGACACAAAGTGTCAGTGTAAGGTGTGTAATAATGTGTGTGGGTATGTAAATAATATGAATCATACGCTGTGACTGCAGTCACCAGATCTCATCACACGATGACTGATGCGTTTGTCCTCTCCAGCACCATCATTAACACCCAAAATGAGGCCTGTGTGAGCTGGTGGGATAAGATGCAAGTTAGCAAGAAGCATTTATCTTAGTTTGATATTAGACAGCCGAGAAAACTCGGAAAGACTGTGGGCAAAAGCAGAATGACATAAAACTCATAAGTCAGATTTAAACTCACAATACATGTCAACAGTCAAAGCAGCTTCAGTGCCACTAGTTGCGGTTTCATATAATTGTGAAGTGAACCAGAGAAACCGTAGAAGGATGAAACAAATAAAACCAGTTCCCTTGGCCATCTGTGACAGAAGGTTGTATTTTGTTCAAGTGGGAACGTTGTAATTATTCTTTCATGTCAGCTAATACCGGTGCCATTTCATACGTAGCTGTAAATATAAGATGGACGGAGATTCTGGGTCTGAAAAGTGAGATTTTTTTAAGAGAGCCAGCAGGGGGCGACTTCTTTGGTTGTAGAAAGAACTGGAATTCTATAGAAGTCTATGAGAAAATGATGCTACTGCTCAACTGGTTTGCTACCTCAGTAAACATTTTCCCAACAAGTTTATGGTTTAACCCTTTACGCTTCAGTGCGTCGTAGGTGTACCGCCGGCGGTACACCTACTAATTTGCATAGGAATTTCAAGAATGTCTGACGGCTGCAAACACGATTATACAAACACTATACGCCGATGGAAAGCTTAGATTCTCATGAATCCGCCGGTATAAACCACTTTCAGATGCGATTACTACAGCGGGTGAGAAAAACACATTTGTCCGACAAAAACGAATATTCATCCATCCGTTCTCTATACACGGCTTCAACGTACACAGCGCGACTCACATTTCCGGATTCATTACTACACACAAAAAAAAGATTCCACAAAAAACGGCCATAATCCAACCTTTTACATCCAGACGACACAAGCCAGTAAACTATTTTGTCCAAAACATGTCCTGAAGTCGTATAAAATCCCCGAATCGGTCATTTTCAAGGAAATGCACCTTGTGATGCCCATCCAATATTCCCCGTATTTTTCGTAATTTTTTTATTTAAAAATAGAATATTAGCGATTTTTTGTACTGAAAACGGCTGGAATTGACTGAAGCTTAAAGGGTTAAAACACAAGTTTCAAATGGGCTTCAATACAACGCGATGTTCAATTTGTAAATCTTGATCCCATTTACAGTAAAATGGATGATAAAGCAAGGTATGTTTTAGCATGTGGCTAAATTGTGGTAGTGATAGTTAACAGGTTGCTATGATAGATGCATGGTCTCCTTGAGAGAGAATCAAGGCTTCAAAATAGCAGTCTACAAACCAATGGGTAACGTTATGTTCATCAGATAGATTAGATAGATTAGATAGATAGATTAGATAGATTAGATAGATTAGATAGATAGATAGATAGATAGATAGATAGATAGATAGATAGATAGATTTTAAAGTAAAAACAGTTGATCAATCATGTGAGTTACATGTTTGCAATGTCCAAACTTATTCTGAGACATTTCCACCTCCCATGCAGCACATTAACTAATTTTCAGAAAATCACAAGCAACCTAAAGTGGATGTAAAACCTTTATTTTACTTTTTTATTAAGATTTTTTTCAAATTTCATATATCTTTTCTGATGCAATACATCAACATTGGCATCAAACTATAGTATGCACTCCTGATTACTGTTTAGACAACAAAAAATGTGACAAAATAGAGATTTAAACAAAAATAAGCATTTTTTTATGTAATCCCTGCATTTATTTTTGGGTCAGGCTGCTTCAGTCTCAGTCAAAAATCAGTTTCCATGTTGAACTCATGCACAGTGAAGTTTTGAGCACAGGAACATTTCATTTCTGCTGCTTAACAACGAAAACAGTAGAAATGCACCAGTCCCTATTAAGGCACATCTACTTCAAAGATGATCAAATAAAAAAAATAAAAAAAACCCTGAAAGACAGCTGTATATGCTTTGAGGCTTTTAAACTACATTACTACATAAACATACCACTTTACATAGTGTCTGCTTTTGCACATTTTCAAGATATTTATTTTTTATCTAAGCGTTTTATCTCATCATTTTCAGTGTGCTCCCTGCTTTCATACTTTTCATGCTTCTGATTTTATGACTTTGTGTAAAACACTAAATCTCCATTCTGTTACTTTTTGAAATTCAGAGTACTCGCACATTTGTAGATCCCAACAGGCAAATAGTTTCCAGCAGCAACACAGTGTCATTGTCTGCCTTTACGCGCCGCTCACACCTACTTCGTCGGTTCATGGGAATACACTCTTGTCTTCAATGATACCATTCATGATGGCTAGACAAATTAGACAGCAAATTCACACAATAATACTTGCCAATTCATCCCACAAAGACAAAAAGGCAAACAGCTGATGGGAACAAATCTCCTCGTGTTCACTCACGGTGCCACGAGGGAGCAGCCATCACTTCAAGTAAAAAGCAATTGAGACGTCACTAAGGTTGGCAGATTTGATAGACAAAAATTTGGGTTGGCAGGTCTGATCCGGTGACACGAGGGGAGTGGTCGAGATGTAGTAAAGTGTGCTCTGGGATATTTGTGTGATTAGGCGCTGTGTCTGTGTGTGTATGCTCTTTGTGTTCATGTGTGTGGTGTGTATGTGTGGGAATGGACCCTGGTCTGACTTGTTGATTAATGGCCAGTGTGTGTATGTGTGAAAACGCTCCCGGTCCTGTTTCCATGCTAATGAGTAGCGGCAGATGGGAGAGAGGAGGCCGGACCAACAATGAACAAACGCACCAGCAGCCGTATGACTTAAAAGACCAAACAGACCCTCCTGTATGCTGCTTCCTCGCAGACAAATACTCCGATATTGTGACTTTTCCCTCTTGTTGGCTGGACCATGTAAACACTGAGAACAGTCGACTCTGTCATGAATATGATGATGGCCGGGTGGGATATGCTAACAGCAAGCAGGACACTAAAGCATAATGTGCTTCAGTGTTATCTGCTGGGGAGCATAAATCACTTTTGGAGTTGTGGTGTGACCTAAAGCTGCAGCTCAGAGAATCTCACTGAAAAAATACACAGAAGAATTTCCGTATCAACTGTCTGTAAGAACACATTTACAGCCTTCTGACATTTCATCTTCAGTTTTTGAATTCTGAAGTGTTTATGGCTACCTTGCAAAACAAAATCTATATTTTGCAATAAGATATCCATCCATCCATCATCTATACAACACTTAAGTCTCACTAGGGTCATGAGGGTGCTGGAGTCTATTCCTACTGACTTAGGGTGAAGGGACACCCTGGACAGTTCACCAGTCTATCACATAGCTACACATAGAGACAAACAATTACATTCACATTGCAATTACATATGTATTTGCTATATCATAGCAAAAACAGGTTAGTAACTATAAAGGGACCAGTGGAACTAATATTACCATGAAATGACCGGAGAGTCCTATTTTATTCACTGTGAACCTGCAACATGGAATAACTTGCAAAACAATGTAAAATTTGATTATTTTCAAACTTTGGGCAATGTAGGCTTTTAATTTCAGCTTATTTAACTTCCAGCTGCTCTTGTTTAATAGATTTTTTAGCATCAATGCACTAATTAGTGTTAGTAATTTCACTAGCTTTGCCTTTAAATATTTCTTTGTTTTCTAAATTTATTTGTGTGCTTTTATTTTCATACTCAGCTACATTGTAAATAAGGTCTTTGTACCTCAGTGTGCTTAAGATTAAATGAATATGGGAAGAGACCTCAAGAGGCAGAAATGAGATATTTATGTGCAAATGTTTCTAAAGGTAGAGTCTGCAATTCTGAAGAAAGAAAGACTAAAGATATTTAGTCTGAACCTCTTTGTTTCCCATTTAGAGAGCCAGGATGGTGCACAAACTCCACTTTTCTATCAGCACAGAGAAAGAAAGCAGACAGCCAGTGGACTATTAAAGAGATATTTTCTGAATTTGACAAAGAAGAAGTCATGAATTGAATTAGAATCACTTAGTCTGCCTTTAAGTTTACATCACTGATCAAAGAGTGTATTCATTATTGGCTGAATAATAGGGTTGACAGAGGAGTCACCTGTTTAACAGTAGTTTAGTACTGCTAAGTAGAGTCAACAGAACTGCCAACACAACAGAAGTTGTCTTGATGATACATTTAGCAGCATTTCCCTCCTTCCACCTCCTTATATTACTGAAGATGTGAGAGAAATCTGAGCTTTAAAAGTCTTGTTGTCTATTATAGATAGTCCTCTGTGCTAGAAAGCTCCGGTTTTTCTGCCTTTGTCCAAAGCTTGGGATATACAACAGATCTAATCAGCCAGTTTTATAATGGAGGACGAGCTGTTAATGTCCCTTAATTGCACTCCAGAGACATGCTGCCTGAACCGTGAGAAGGCGAAGTCAGTGGTGGCATCTTCTGGATGATCTGTCCTCAGTATTTAACTAATAGGCCTCCAGAGGGTTTAGTAGTGAGAGATGTAGTGAGAAAAAGTCTATTATGCTGTCTCTCCAAGCAAATCTCTAGCAGGCGAAACAGATTTTTATAAATAATCACTGTAGATGAATGTGTTTAGTAGTTATCAGTCACATGTGTCTGTGCAAAACGTGAAGGAGCCCCACTGACATCATCAGGCATGTCTGCTGAAGTGACACCTTTACATTTCGGAGTCTTCACGTTTGCTGTATAGAGAGCATAAATAAGGACCTGGCTGCTCTTGGTGTTGTTAGCAATTTTAAATTTAAACCAAAAATCACTGCATCTTCATGTGAAACATCACAGAAGTGACAACACTAAGTTCAGGTGTAACTTTTCAGTGCTTCTTGTTTCAGATTTGTGAAAAAGCGAAAATGTTAAAGATAAAATTGTGGAGAAGTTCCTATTTTATTTTTTTACAGCTAACTACACAAAGATGAATTTAACGAACACAACGTCATGTACACAGTGAAACAGACACATTTTGAAATGTTCCATTTTGATCTGATCTGGTTGACCGTAGATGTGGCCCAACTTAAGACAAGCTTGCTGAATTTGCACCTCACCCTCAAACATAACAGTGAAGCAGGGGAATATTTCCCTGCAGGAGACTGTTTCCTGTCTGTCCCTCTGATTAAGATGAGCTTTAGATTCAAACCTAAATATTTGTGTAGCTTTTTGCACCATGTAGGCGATCAGAACCTCAGAGCAGCTGGAGAGAGAAAAGGCAACGAGAGGGAGACGTTAAGAACGCAGTGATGTGAGGACGACTGTGTACATTTTCCATACAAAATACATTCAGTGCATGTTCTGACCCAGTATGTGACTGCAGGTGTGTATATGTGAATGTGTGTGTGTTTGTGTGTGTTGATGTCTGTGTAGGGGGGAGTTTGTGCTGATGGTCTGTTTTGCTTTTGTGACTGTGTGTCACTTCCAGCACTGAGTGGAGGTCCAACCTTTTAGACAAATATAAACACTTCCCCTCCGTGAGTCTAGATAACACTGCCACTGATTAGCAACAAAAACGTGTGTGTGTGGCTCGTTAACACCACAGGAAACCATGCCTGTTTCCTGCCAAGAACTCATTTTATTTTTCATTCTTACATTCCTTATCTTCACTCTTTCTCCCCCATTTGATGACACACTTTCACACACTGACATTTCTTTTTCTGTGTCTTTTCCATGAACTGCGGGCAAGCTCTCTGACCTACTTACAGCAAAGGGAAATTAAATGATTCTAAGTTCACTTTTCCTTTTGGTTCTTGAAGGTGCTTCAACTCCAAGGCTCAAAAAGACTTCTACTGAAGCCTTTCGGACTACCATGACCTAGATGACTGAGAATTTACAAATGCTAAAAGAGCTGATGTTTGAGATGTCCTCATTAAGTCACAGTCACCTCAAAACTGTAACAATGGTAACCCACATACAGCAGAAGAAGAAAGTTCACCAAGAATGGGAGGCTTTAAAGAAACATCTGAGCTACAGGAGAGTCCCTCAGCCAACACACATACAAGATGAAGTAAAAACAAATCACACACGTAAAGACAAAGGCACGAGCTATAAGTCAAACCAGTAGAGTGGTGAGAAACCGTTTTGGATGTTCAGATTTTATGCATCATAGAATATCAGGAGACATATGATCAGTCCCAGATTCACTCTGCAGCAAACCAAGAACGTCAGACACAAGAAGAAGAGTCCTGCAGCTGAACTCTACATCAGTGGACCAGAAGACACCGATCATTTTGGATTTTTGCACAATCATCTACATGTGTGTGTTTTTGTGAGACTCCTGAGGAATGCTCTTAGTGCCGCTGTAGTATCTGCGAACAGGAAACGTATTCCCAGAGACAGGAAGAAACTTCGTGGAGAGAGGAAGTGTTTGCCAGCATCCGCCCTCTGTCTGCTGGACAGGGGAGGAAGGAGAGAGGGAAGGGGGGAGTGAGGAGGTGGGAGTGATTGGGGCAGAACGAAATAGAGAGTTGTTTTAGGAAGAGAGGAAGACCAACGGACTGTGTTGAAGCACGAGGGAGATCATCCAGATGACGTCTGAGGTGCCCTGAAAAACATAATTCAGCCGTTCAGCAGAAGTTCTCAGAAAGTCACATCCTGATGCTCTTTAGGCCAATTTGAGGGTCTTCTGTTAGTTGTAGCTTATTAGAGGATCTTATGCGAGGTGAAGTTCCTTCTGTGGTTGGTGTGATGGGGCTGTCTGAGCAGAGCATCCTCCACTGCGTTGTTTCCCAGTTAGATCCAGACTTATCCTGTCTCCATGTTGAACATAATTTATAATACAAAGTGATTAATGAAGTTACTGCAAATATTTAATAAATTCAAAGGAAGGACTCCTGAAAACAACCGGAAGCAACGGGCTGAAGTTCAGGCTCTATTAAAGTTTTGTCAAAAAAAAACTAAAGAAACCCACCATAATATATTCAACATTGGAAAGTATCATGAATCTAAACTGTAAGTGCCTGTTTTCACTGCAGCAAAGTTTCATTTTTTAACAGACATTTCAGCGTAATAGATGTGAACTTGTGGAGCAAAAGTGAATAAGAACAGTGTTTTGTTGTGGTTTTGGGATGCAAACTGTGTCTCTTGCACTGTCTGTTGCTGAAATGTGGAAAAGGCCTTCCCCAAATAGTGACCAGTTTGCTCATTCAGATATGGGATGGCCTGTTTGTCGGTAAATAGTCCACTGTTTCACAATTATACAAAACAATATGACACTATCCTGTGTGACCTCAGCTGGATTAACGCTTAGAATCTATTGTACAGAAGACTATCTCACTGACAAGACCAAAGACCTTTAACATAATGTCCAGCATAACATTTGAACCAACAAAAAAAGAGATCAAGTAGGAGAGGAAAAAGGAAACATAAAGACTGTGCTGCTGAGCCAAGATACAGTGCATGGCTCTACTTTGTTGGCATACTCGCTCTCGTATTTCTATACTGTGTTCCAACTTTGTGGCAACAGTTTTGAGAAGGTCTTCTGCTGTCAAGTCAAATATTTTTTGCAATCTGTTCAACATACAGCATTGTCTATCCTAACACCTTTTATCCAGATGAGGAAAAACGGCAAAAAAAAACAAGTTTAACATGAAAAAATGGTAGGGCAAACAGAAAGGGGGCGGTAAAATAACAGTATAGCAAATTATACTCTAATGAAATAAAATATATAGTTTATATTTAAAAAATCCATGTTGACCAAAGTGCTGCACATGTTATAAGACAGGAAAAACAAAAATATAGTAAACAAATCAGCGAAGAAAACAGAACAAAACTAAAAAAAAATAGCAAATATAAATACTGAAAAAAGGACGAATAAGGCCACGAGTTATAAGTTCAGTTATTAGAGCAACAGAAACATAAATCACTAAAACATTAGGACCACTAGGACCCTAACCCAGCAATACAAAAAAACACTGGAAACACATATATCTTAAAATTTTTCTTACAAATGTCAATCAGTATAAACATTTGACAGAAGGGGAAAGGTTCTTCTAAAGTCTCGATCTTCCTTAATACCCTCCAGTCTGAATCATGGAACAGTTGATCCGAACATCTAAGAGACCTTGATGTGGAGTAGGAGCAAAAAAGTTCTGAAATGTACACAGGTGCCAAGCCATTAATGGTTTCTAAGCAAATAATCAAACTTTAAAATGAAATTTGTGTTTAACAAGTAGCCAGTGCAGGAATGCTAGTACGGGAGAAATGCTTTTAATTTTCTTGGTGCCAGTAAGGAGTCCCGAGAGTTACATTAATCCAGCTTTGAGAAACTGAATATTATGGCTACAGTCTTCATGTCGTGGAGACAGAAGATACATTTCGATTTGGAAACATTTGTTAGTTAGAAGAAGCATGTTCTTCTCACAGAGAGAAACTGTTAAATTTGAGTATGCATTAGATGTAAAAGTTGACACAAAGATTCCTCACATGAAGGTTTGCTGTACATCAGTGGAATGACTTGATTGCAAAAATTATCACCCAAAAAGTTAGCCTAGCCCCGCTAGACAACCCATGGCAACGAATTTAATTCTCTGCCAGGGTGGATGTAGTTACCCTGGGTAAGCCTCGAGTTTGGATGCTCCTAAAACTGGCCGACGAATCACCATGAAGTGTAGAGTCAGAAGGCGGGCGTAACTAAGTGACGGCAGAGGCGCGACGATTCTGACAGAAACAACCGGAAACAACTAGCCTAGCCGCGCTAGACAACCCACGGCAACAAATTTATTTCTCTGCCAGGGTCGACAACAAAAACGACAACAGTCGTTGAGCTCCATTAGCACCGACTCTGAATAATCTTTCTGTTAACATGTCTGTAATATACTTGAGCTTCACCCATTGACTGTATAAATAAGGCTTCACCGAACTACCGCATCCTCTGATTTCCGGCGCTCTAGGAACTACGTCAGCCTATTTGTTGCGCTGATTGGTTGTATACCTACCCAACTGCTGCAGAGTGATTTGAAAGACAACCTTTTAGCCCGCCTCCCTCCCTGTCGAGAGTTCCTAGACCCTTGTGTCTTCAGACCTGGGTCTAGCGCGGCTAGGCTACCAAAAAGTAGGACTCATGATAAAATAGTGTAAGTCTGAAGCAGAAGAGCTTGTCTGGAGAGTTTAACCTCATCAAACATCTCTTATATCAACTGGAATGTCAACTATAAATGCTGGTCTTATCACCTGACATCAGCATAACACTTAGAGCTCGTAAAAAGATGTTCCAGAAGAGTGGAGGCTGTTATTCAGCAGGCTGATCAGGTGTCTCCATACTTCTGGCCATGAGGTGCATTTGTTTTCTGAGACACTGGTGTAAACTACGAGGCAGATGAAATACATCCAGGTAGCCTCCTCGCTCTCACACTCCACTGTGAACTCAGTCTTGTGACAGTAGCTGCTGCAGGCATGAAGTCTTTAACATGTGTCGTCCCAGCGTTCCTTACTCTCTTAAAAACTCCCAGGAGAGTCCATGTGAGGTGAAAGGACAGAGGTCAGCACAAAGTGTGTGTCTTCATGCAAGTGTTTCTTGGTCAGTAGTTGAGGCACTTGAGGTTGCAGAGTTCAAAACACGAACAACATACCACACACAAAGCCAAGGTTTGCAAAACAGTGCCTGTTTTGTTGCTGTAATGGCTTCTCCTTGACCCTTAACGGCCAATACGACTCTGAATGAGAGGAGGCCAGTGGAGCAAAGCCAAAAATGATACAGCTCTTTATATTTTACTGTACACACTCGGTCAGTGGACTCAAATGGATTTTTGAACTAAGATGAAACCTACAAAAAAGACAAATAAGGGGAAGTGTTGCTCTGTTGAGGCATGTGGTTGTGAAGGAGAAAGTTTAATGTAGCGTGTGTGTTTGTGTGGAGATGGCACTCGATGGACAGATGGTCTTTTGTGACTCCTGACACCTGCCAGCTGCTGCTATGCTCCTCCTCACCTCTTTTTTTTATTTTCACTTCTCTAACCTCACTTCTTCCTTTTTCTCCTCTGTTCGAGTCATGGTTTCTTTTCTTCATCTTCTTTTTGTCCTCATATTGTAGTCATTATTCACTCTAAAGGCATTTAGAAGATCACGTAATTACAGTTGGAGGACAGAGGTGGCCTGACTTGTTGGGTAAAAAACTCACAGATAAGAGACTAAGGAGACATCTGGAGGTTGGTGAGGAGAGGATGAATTCAAGTGTAACAGTTTGTATTGTTTACAACATAAATTTATGAAATATTTATCATGTTTACATGTTTTGCATGCATTGTAAAACTTGAACTGCGTTGTTGAATTTTCAATATTTAATACAACAACATGAATTTAAATATTTAATTGACACATTGTATCAGCATAGTATATTTAGCTGCAGAGTCATGGGGCAACAATGACAATGACGCTTTGAGGAATCTGTTTCTGCTTTAATTGCCTTACGTCTGGCACAGAGACAAGAGTTCATGTTCATTTACCTGAAGCTACAAAGTTGTAAGATGCTGTCACATACTGGGTTGTTGGAAGTCTTCTTTAACCCTCCTGACTGTCCCAATTTACAGGCACCAAAAAATATTCTTTTCTTGTCTGAAAAAATTTCAAAAATTCAGCAAAAAAAATTAAATTCCCCAAACTTCTGAAAATTTGCAAAACTTTCATGAAGAAAATTCCAATTTTCTTAAGAATTTCCTTTAAAATTTTTATTTGAAAAAATACCCCAAATTTGGCAAGAAAATTCTTGTAAATATGTTCAAAAAATGAGTAAAAATCTTCCCAAAAAATCCTAAAAATATCTAAAGTAATTACAAGCATATCAGCAAAATTTCTAATATTTTCTTTAAGAACATTCACAAAAAAAATAAATAAATCAACCAAAATCCAGTGAAATTCACTGGATTTTGGTTGATTTTTATGTGGACGTTCTTAAAGAAACATTTTAAACATTTTTTTTCCCACCAAAAAATGTTCAAAGATTTGCCAAAAATGTTGAAAATGTGGACATCAGAAGTTTCACTGTGAATTTTTTTTTCTTTCACATTTTCAAACTTTAAAACCGGTCAGTTTTGACCCACAGGACGACACGATGGTTAAACACTAGAAAAACTTGAACACCATGAACAAAATAAAAGGATGAGAGAGAGATAACTTTAAGATTTCACTGATGTATAAAGGAAAATTTCTGATGCTTTTTATTTACAGTTTGCTTAATTGGCAGCCGGTACATGTGATCGGTCTCAGCTGTGTGAGAAGAGGAGATTTTCTTTCCTCCTAATTGGTGACATCACAGCGAGCTACAGTTGTTTAAAATAGGAAAAGAGGTTGTGCTGCTGTGTGTTGATTTCCCTGCTGGGTGACATGTGGGTTTAAAAAAGTCAGTGGATTCCAGAGTGACTCTCTCACAGCCTGAGAAAACAATCCTGTCTGCCCGCCCGACTGAAGCTCTCACCTCCTCTCTGTCTGTGTGTGGGACAGTCAGTCGCTGAGGACAGCTGGCCGGCTGAGGGTGGACGTATATCTGCGTACATGTGTGTAGGTATCTGGGTTTGTGTGTGTCTCTCTCTCTCTTTCTTTGTGTGTGTGTGTGTGTGTGTGTGTGCGTGTGTTCCTGAGAGGTCAGAGGTGAAGCCGCGGTTCACAGAGAGCCACGCTGTTCCCTCCCAACAGGAAGGAGGGCACCGTCCATATGCTGTCTTCACTCACAAGTTCAGACAGGTACATACATGAGCTCACTCTGGTTCACACAGACACACGTTGCACACACATTCACCGACACATATGCAGATCTATTCACTGTCACTCGCGTAAACACAGCATAAATATCACGTATGTGTTTGTGTGACTATGACTCTGAGGACATAATGTATTCCCAAGCCCCTTCTACTAACATAGAATAGAAGAAAATAGAAGAGTACAGTAAGAAAGGTGCTAATATGCACTACTAGTCAAAAGTTTGGACACATCTTCTCATTCAGTGGTTTTTATTATTTTCTACATTGTAGATTAATACTGAAGAAATCACAACTATTAAAAAACACACATAGAATTAAGTTGTAAACAAAAAAGTGTTAATCTACAATGTAGAAAATAATATAAATAAATTAAAAAAAAAACATTAGATGAGAAGGTGTGTCCAAACTTTTGACTGGTAGTGTAGCCATATAATTAAAAAAGAAGAAAAGAAACAAGTCCAATATGAAAACAGGGATCCAGCTTATTGTTGTAAAGAACTACACACATTTATTTAAGCCGTGAAACCATGATCAGCCCCCAAAGTGTCCGTAAAATGTTCCGATTCTCAGAAAATTAAACTCAAACATAAAAGCACAACATATGTTGAAACTACGCCCAATAAACTAGAAAATGCATCTTTTTCTCTCCATTTTTGGCTCCACCTAAAACAAGCTTTCTGATCATGGTAAAGTCAGATTTTAGTAGATACAGAAACTGTGCTGATTGCAAAAGACAGTAAAAGTGTGTTTTGAACTAAGATGATCAAAGATGCTAAATCGACAAGGTGACAACAAATTCCTAACACCGAAGAACATCATGAGACGCAGCTAAAAGCTACAGAAAAAAAGCGAGTAAGAAGGCCTTGAGTTAAGGTTTGTGTTGACAGACAAATGTTTTAGCGAATCATTTCATTAATAATTACTCGGTGACTAATCTCTTAAGTTCATAAAATGTCAGTAAAAAGTAAGGAATGGTCAACACAGTTTCCCACAGACTATGATGATGTCTGCAGATCTCTTATTTTGTTTGACCAACAGTCTGAATTCCAAAGAAATTAGCCTCATGATCATATAAATCAACACCCACTCCAGAAACTGGAAGCAGCCAGCATGGCAGAATAATTTTCTGTCATCACTTTAAGCTTCACAGTGTTTTTTTTTTTTTAACCCGTTCTTAAATCATACAATCATTCTTCAGACTCACTCAGTTTGATGTTTGTCAACAGAGAAGCGGACGAGAACAGAGATTGTCTTGTTTGGACCAAACTTATGTGTTGATGTGACATGTGGTGTTTTCTGATAGTCAGCTCAGTGTGGAATAAGTCAAGAGTGATAAAACTGTTTAGGACAGCAGTGTGAAAGCCACTCTGCTGTAAAATGAAAACAACTTTCCTCCTTCTGTGTCTGTTTCGTCTCTACCACCTCAACAACACTTTTACTTTTTAAGCACACTCCCTGAGGCTTGCTTGGCTCCTCTCTTTGCTGATTAGATGCTTCGACTTTATTTCCCTCCTCTGGCAGCAGGCTTCAGACATAACCTCACAGTGTGTGCAGCGAGCAGACAGCTGCATACAGCTGTGTCCTCACACTGTTTGACAACATCTTTTACAGGCTTTAGGAGGTATTACACACATTAGCAGGGCAGAGTTTCAAATTTATTGTACCCCCCCCCCCCCCCCCCCCCACACACACACACACACACACCTGTGTGCACACTGCCAAAAACCTTGTTAATAGGTGGACATTTAGAACAGAATGAGAGGTTTGAAGTTGCCAAGATGAGGGCGAGAGAATAATCCTCAGGGTGTAAAGGTGACTCCTAAAAAACATAATCTAGGTTGAAATCTGCAGAGAAACTGCTGCTGCGCTGCAAATGTTTGAAAATCTCTAACTTTCTCACATCACTTTTGAAGCCAAGACGTCTCATTTTGAGCATTTTATCAAGAATTAACACCAAGTCTGAGGACAAACTAAGCCTCGCACCAGAACAAGTCTACTTATCCAACTGAATACATGTGAATGGAGCATGTACTGATCAGTGATTTAAATTTTTTTTAAAAAGATGAGGAAGTAAATACTACATACATAAGCACATATTTACGTTATCCTGAAAACAACATACTTATTTTTGATAAAGTAGTTGTCGTATTTATTGTATAGCATTAAGGAAGAAAATCCATTTACTGCTGGTTTCTTTACATTACAAAATCTATTCCCAGTTATTCATAAGTATTTGTACAGCTTTGAATCTGAGTTACATTAATGAAGACAAAACTGAGTGGGACATGCAGTACATCCCTTTAAACATGCAGCATACTAGCTGTAATAGTTCAAATGTAATTGGACACTTTGCCTCTAAGTGTTTCCTGAACAGCTGTGTGATGTTCACTGTTAGTTTGTGCACTCATGTGGCTCTGAGTTGCTTGAGATGTCCGTCAATACGAGGAGTCAACGCTGCATGTGACCGTAACAGTGGAGATGATAGAAATGAGGCTAAAGCAAAAGCAACAGTTGGGTTCATTTAAAAAAAAAAAGAGAGAGAAACCTGTAAATGACAACCGAGGAGCACAAGTCCTGATGACTGAACAGCAAGTGAATGGTGTCCTCCAGGATAAAAAATGACTTCATGACCATAAATCAGAGGATTTACCACAAGACAGAAACAACTGGTAAGTCTCAAAAGCAGAAAGCTGCAATTTTGCGACATACAGAAAGTAAGCAGTTTTTAACTAATAAGAAAAAACACTTTTTTAAACAAAATGATGGAACAAGAAAAGGAAAACAGAAGACAAACAGCTTATGATTTAATGAACCTTTAACAGTCAAAAATGGGCATTTAGCGTGCTGATTCAGACAAATGCTTCAAAACTTATTTCATCATTCAGCAGGACAACAATCATGAAAATAGAGGAAAATAATAAAGGAGCTTTAGAGAGTGAAGATATGGAACATCTTTGACTGGCTGAGTCAGTCACTGTCAGCGTTTCACCTGGTGGAGATCAGACTGAGATGGATGGATGGATGGATGGATGGATAGTTACTGACTGGAGAGGATTTCTAACAATGTATTACATACGCTGCATTTGTGTGACGTCATGTGTGTCTGTCAATCATTGTTAAACTATGTGATAAAATTACTAAATGTCTCACACAGTTCTTTAATTATCAACAAGATCAACTCACAATATAATTGAACATGTGCTATTTAATTTAAAACTGAATGTACAGCAGTGAAAACAAAACAAAAAAAAAGTTTGTCCAAATTCACTCTAGATTTTATGTAAATCACAGAAAGCACTGATCAGTTCTTCTGGATTTTTAAATATTACCAAGTGAAAAGACAAATACAAAATATAATTGCTTTCTCCTCATTGTTTTTACAGTAGCATCTACAGTGTTTTTGTCTCTTTGGATTATTTCAAACAACAGAAAAACAGATTCTCTTAGACTCTGAGCTGGATTGGAGAACATTTTAGAGCAAACGGTTTGACAAATGGCATCTGATTCCAGCTCTGTTGTTTTTCTATCCTGCATATTACAAAAAAAACTGTTCCAAACAGAATCAGTTCCAGCCTCTAAGACCATCACTGCTGCTGGTCTCATTACCAAACCAAGACAAACACAAAGCAGTTCTCACACCTCTCCATTTGGACTGATCATTTCTTGAGTCAATCACAACTGGTTGGCGGGACACAAACGCATGCACACACATTTCAAGAATGCTACAACAAACGTTGACTGTTTACACTCAGCCTGTTGTTGTTGTTTTTGTACTTTCTCTCAGTTCCAATTGTTGCTGTTGGGTCTGTAGGTCACAGCTTCTGTCTAGCAGCACTACAGATTATATTAAATATATTTCATGTGATGGATCATTGTTGCCAAAATGGTTAATGAAGAATCACTCTGATCATCAAGCTTTCAGCTCTTACCTTTGGTTATATGAAATATATCCGGTAAATATTTATGATGCACTTCTCTTTCACTTGCCACAGAAGTCAGAGACTGTTACAAAAAAAGATTAATTCTACTCATTGTGAAAAAAACAAGAAACCTGACCTGATTTTTCTGCTACTAATAAATGTTTCTCATGCATTTGGAGATGTTCCTATTCAGTCGTTACACTTTTATCATTCTGCCAAAATAGCACACATATTTAAGCAAGCACAAGTTAGCTCACTACGTGCAAAGGTAAATTTTGAAATTACTCAGGTGAAGAGATGCATCATACGGCACAAGACAGATTTATGGGTAGGAGAATTTTTGTGTAAAAACTGCAAACAAAAAAGTCTACCCATATTAACTAGATGAGCACAATAACATTTCATTACTCAAGTTAAATCCAAATTGTAAATCCAACTGTTGCATTAGATGAGTATGACATGCAGGTGCTGCCCCCTGCTGACTACAAAGCGCAAAAGTTTGTTTTATTGCATGTCCCGTTTAACACAAAAAAGTCACAAAAGAAAGCAACAGCAAAAGTAAACAATAAAACCAGCAACTAAAAATACAGAATTAATGATCTGCCACTTCCAAAGAACTTCTAAATATTATTTTCCATTTCTTTCCCTGATGGTATCTAATGAAGAAAATAACAATTTCTTATGCGACTTTAAAGAAACATTGAACAGAAAATGTATCCTCAAAGTTTCCGGTGTTTAGTCCTTGCAGTCTTCAAAGATGCTTATCCTGGACTCACAAATACAGTCTACACTAACGTCTGAGAAAGAAAAACACCAAATTCTCACATGTGAAAAGCTTTAATCTGCAAATGTTTATTTTTCTTTGACAAAGGCGAAAGGAATGTAGTGGAATTGTAACAAGCTAAATTTAAAATAAAAATGTAAGCATATCATGAAAGCCTACTCTGCTAATTTCCTAAATATTAAATTCTGCTCTTCTCCATTTTTAGCTACAAGCAGAAACGCCAAAACTTCTGCTACGATCCTCCAAGCTGAGTCCCTCTTCACAGGATTTTAATAAGATGGCACACATAGCATTAGTGTGAATAATAAGATAGAGAGTTCTCACCTGCCATAGGTTGACGATATGGTGTTGTTATGACGACAGGACGCTGCAGGCAAATGTATCCTCCATCACTCAACAAAAAGTACCCATCTGGTGGATACAGGGCCCGCTCAGGAAGGGAATCTTTTTCCTGTTTGCATGGCATCTTTTCTTGGCTTTGTAGGAGTAACAGCTCAAACATGGCACCCATCAATGGCAGCAGCAGCACAGCAGAAAGCCTCCAGAACAGCCAGGTGAGCAAAGCCGGCCCTCGCCTCCTCTGTTCCCTCTTGTTTGGGGAAAATAGAAGTTATTTCAGAGGGAAATAACTTTCAGATATATTCAATACATTTTTATGGTTTTTACAATATAAAACAAGCACCCGAATTAGTTAAATGTTAGTGTTAAGACCCTACAATATTATTAATCATATAAATTTACCACACTAACTGAAATGATAAAGATTCTACAATACTATTAATTATAAAAATATATCATGCATTAACTACATTGTCTGTGCTGGAACAGTTTTTAGACAGTTGGTTGATTCAGATGCTTATCTAACAGAATAAAAAAAATCCTGCTAGCTACTGATCTCTTGCTTGTTTCTATATAGCTCGTTAGCCTGCTTGTTGTCTTAGATAGCTAAGAAGTGATTAGCTTACAGAACACAAACTTACCAAACAAACTGCAATGACTCTTCAGGTAGAGAAGTCCATATCGGAGTGACTTTATCCAGGAGATTTTAGCTTTACTTTATACGACAGCAAGAGAGGTGTCCTCAGTGTTTATATACTGCAGGTGCTGATTGAACTCTGGCTCTCATCACAGTTAGTCTTCCTCAGTGACCCGGATATGTAGCAGTGTGCCAGAATCTGAAGTGTAACAACTACATTTTAAATTGCAAAAACTGAATGTAGAGAGCTGAGTTTTGTATAACAATCAAATATAATTTCAGAGCAACTGAACTGAATTAAATTCTAAACTGTTACACAATAAATCCAATATCACATTCTATGACTTTAATTTTTATTACAATTATTCAGGTATAATAAAACAAATTTGAATATAAAAGACTCAGATTCAGTTTCTAGTGCCATAGATTTGTGTGCATACAGCACCCTCTGCTGAAAGATACTGTCTAAAAACTGAAACTGCTGAGAGGACAGACGTTAACATCATGGACCCAATAATTTTACCCATTTATAATCAGAGCAAATGGGTAGAACGAAAATGAATCAAATAAAACCATATCAAAGTTAAATGTGTGGCTAAAAAAAGGAGAGGTGAGTTACTGAGGTGTGGTTTGTGCTGATGAAAACTGTTTACTGTGAAATGTAGATAGATGACATTACTGTTTCTACAAAGTAGAGCATTAGGCAGTAAAAATGAGAAATAAATCAATTTAATTGACTCAGAATTACCTCAGTTCGCTTTGCGTTTTACATCACACATCTGTGGAAAGGCAGCGACCATTCAACAAAATGGTCTGGTCAAGTCGCCTGGCAGTGCTTCATTATCATTCTGCTATAGGGGGATAAAAAGCACTCTGGCTTGTTTGTATTTCTTTGAACCAATCACAGTCCTAAGATGCAACTTTAATACTCTAGCAGGGCAGCTTTACTGCACGATCAAATCCTCTACAACATTTGAAACTTCCGGTGTGGCAGGTTGCTGCTAGGAGGTTGTGGTTGTCTCCAGACAGAGAGCACAAGGAAGGGAAAAGCTGACCGAAATGATCCTACATCTGGCAAAGTCAAATTAATGGAAAGGTAAACCTGCTTATAATGACTGATGTAGCTGCTGCTTTTTTCCAAGGGGAAATACGTCTGTTTCGGAAACTTAATACAATATCTAAAAATCCATCAAACTGCATGTTCCTACATTAGTTTTACTCTTTTTTTTCCCACAGGAAATGAACAATATTGCTGTATTCATGACCAGTAGCAGCCAAAAATTTGCACCCCACCTCACATGACCCCTTTGTTCGCTTAGTTAAATATCTAAGACGTCCTTCGTTTGACCTTGAGGCATCAGCTGACTGGCGATTTATCATTTCCAGATAAGAAGAAAAGGCGGGTTTGAACACTGCTGATCATTCAGCGGGTGAAAATATGTTGGCCAAGTCTGTTTTCTACATTCTCTCGTCTCTTCCAGACAGAGTAAACACAGAGGAGATTAGAAACAGTCTGGAGGAATGTGTGCTTAGCTGAGTTCAGTGAGGTGTTCTGCTGCAGACCAGGACCTCCCTCATGGCCTCCTGCAGTTTCGTGATGGACTCCATCACCAGTCTGAAGCTTTCATGGAAGTTGCCGTTGCCTTCTTTCACCCAGGCTGCCTGGAGCTCTCTGATCCACGACAGGATCCCGTCCAGCTGCTTCTGCACCTCCTTCTGCTCCTCCAGCTCAGCTAGCAGGGCCTGTCGGGCACAAACTTCTGCTTCGTAGGCTCTCTGGAGATCTGCCAGAGACGACTCAAGGCTCAGCACCTCCTGGACAGAGCAGTCAAACCACAGACAGCCACATCAGTTCTCAACCTGATGAGAAAACTAAAAAAAAATCTTTTCTATCACATGATAATTGCGCTGCTTTTACCTGCATGCTGTGTTTTTTCACTGGTGAATTCAGATATAACAACAACAGTCTCCTGTCATTACGTGACTACAGTTTATATAACATCATGACAACTGGGCCATCTCCAAGACAACTGAGTACACTCCATCTATTTATGAAGACTGCAGTGCACAATCATTTACAATATTCATTCAACCTGCATTTAAATCTTAAGCAATCACTGATGACAAGCCCTTATTTTTCAGTGATGTTGAGAATACAATCAAAGAGAACAGAACAATAACTAGAAAAATACAAATAATAGAACAGTTAAAAACAGTGTAGTCTAATCATGGTTTTAAATTTTCCATATGCTACTCAGGGACGAGTTGAATAATTGTCGCAGTGAATGGTAAACTGAATTAAGAGCTTAATATAGTTCCCATTTGATGATGCCATGTGTTGGAGCAATAAATATTTATTCTCATATGCTAAACAGAGTGGATGGATTTGGTAAAATATTACATGCTGCATCCATCCAGACAGTTCCCCTCTAATTAAAAAACAGTACGTAAAGGTCTTACTAGGAGGAATCATGACAACAAGATTAAGCTCTAATTTGAGCATCTTCTCTCAGTGTTACTGCAAAGCCATTGCCACTGCTCTTACAATAAACGCTGTTAAAACTATACTGAGCCCTTTAACTTCAATGTTTCAGCCCAAAATACACAACAAAACAACACAGCTGTTTCAGTGTCCACATATATCTGTACAGCACTGACATTATTATAGCGAAGTGAATGAAACAGTAGCTTGCATATGATCCAGAGTGCTGTAAACACTTAACTATATTTCTCTCCTCTTACCTGTTCGGCCTGTGGGTTGTTGCAGTGTGACTGGTCCTCGGGCAGCAGGACGTTTGGCGGCACAGTGAGGCAACGGTTCACCAGCAGCGCCTCTATCCGCTCCGACAGCAGCTTGAAGCGCTTCTCCAGGAACTGCTGCAGTTTGCGGCTGCACTCTCTGGCCCGGGACTGGAGCAGCTCCTCGTCCGCCTCGCCTTTACTCAGCTGCCGCACGCAGACCTTCTCCACGACGGGCAGGATGTCGTACAGACAGTCCTGGAAGGCGCTGTAGACCCGCAGCATGCAGGTCTGAGGGGTGAAGCCGAAAAACTGCGTCTCGTAGAGTTTTAAGGACGACGGAGGGAGCTGGTCCGCTTCTTCTTCGACTTCTCTAACGACATCCATCTCCTCCTCTTCCCGGGTTTCCCGCGCCATGTTGAATCTGTGACGTTCTTCTTCTTCTTCTTCGACGTTTTCGCGAGTCAAACATCACAGCCCCCTACTGGTAGGAAGAGGAAGCTGCTAATATGGAATAATGTTAAATTATAGAAAATCTAGGAAATAAATAAGATCAAATATAATCATAAAAAATATAGAAATAGAATATGCTTTGAATTTAAATATTTTTAAAACTGCTAACTGAAGCAAAAGTGAATCACTCTTGAAATTTTTGCCAAATATTACATAAATTTAGATAAAAATGTAGATATCAGTCATATAAACAGCCTTCTTATTGTTTCAAGAGGTTGCCTGTGTGTTGTTTTTTGATTAATTAATTAATTAGGAGATCATTTTACTTGCATTGTCACAATTATGGGTATGGTTTGTTGCAAATATTATTATGAACAGTTGAATACATTTTTGGTTTTTATGATTAAAATGATGCAACTGAGTGCCGTATTTTCTAAATATATCTTAAAGTCACAGGCTACTTTGTCAGATCTCAGTCTTTCAATATTTTTTACACAGATTCTACACAAGGCCACTGCCAGATTTTCAGTGCAACTCAGTAGTGACACTAGCAAAAGCTGCATTCAACACAGACACCCTTCATGTGCTTCTGAGGGAAATATGAACCTGATAAAACCATTGTGCAATTTCTGAGATAAAATATTTATATGTTACATAGGAATTGGAATTGCAGCAGATTTAGGCTATAACAATAATCTGGAAAGAAAAAACAATCTTTTGTTTGAACTACTCACAGCTCTTGGAATTATATCAAATTGATAAGGGGCTATGAGTTGATTTTACTTGGTTTTAAAATGTTGCAACATTAGAAATCACAGAAAGATGAGTGTTTGGTTTATGAGTTTAATTTAGAGTGTAGTAAATGCAAATTTGTGATGTCATCTAAAGTTTCTGGGAAAGATTATATCCTTGTAAGATGTGTGTCTCTTCATTTTTTACTTTATTTTATTTTTTATTTTTCTGGCAATGTTAAATTTGTCATGCAGAACAAAGATTTTTGATATTGTAGAAATATTGTGTATCTTCTTTACGCTCCATACGTTTGAACGTCTGTTCACAGATTTTAAAAAGTGACGTAAGACGTACACGCCGGACACGCCCCTTTGTTGGAAGGAAACGGACATGCGCGGCTGCTCACTTCCTCCACGGCTGCTGCTTCTTTTTAGTCCGTCTGTGTTGATAGCGGCTTTTGCTTCCACACGTGTAATCATTCCTATGTGAATCTCCGTCTTTCGGACCCAATTATCAGCTCGTCCTGCTCTGTCAGAATAGGTAAAGTAGGCGTCGGCGCCCAAGTGTTTGATGTTTCTCCAACTGCGCAGCCGCTCGCATGGCGAGGGCAGAGGTTACTGCTGGAAGTTTAGCCGGGTTCGCTCCTGTTAGCTCGGTCATGTTAGCTAGCCGATGCGTCTACTTTTTGTTGTGGCGTTGCTAACGTTAGCTAGCTAACAACCGTAACTGGCGAAGCTGGTTAAGCAGCTGGAATTTAACGAATGCTGAGTTTTACACGCGTGTCCTTTTGTGTGCAGCTAAAATGTGATGTTTTAACTCCTCGTCGTCTTCTCTCCAGGTGTAAAGACATAGAATCCAACAACCATGGGGGCATATCTGTCGCAGCCTAACACCACCAAGACCTCTTCCGATGGCGGCAACAGCAGCATGAGCTACGGCTTCTCTGCCATGCAGGGCTGGCGGGTGTCCATGGAGGTGAGGCACAAAATGAATAGCTGGATCTGAAACAACCATATTGCCGCTCTGCTTCCTGAACGCAACGAGGGATGATGTGTGTGGAGTTTTAAATGGCGGGATCTCTTTGTATGAGTGTTTGTGTGGGGTTTGTTGGTGTCTCCCAGAGAACCAGTGAGTCACTGCTAACCTGACTCTTCCACAGCACCAGCTGCAGTGATTGGTGATATTCATAATTCGTCCTCTGGGTGATTTTTTTTTTTTTTTAGCATGCCAAGTTACATTGTTAGCACTCTCCCACAGCATGTAATTGATGTCTGCTGCAGCCTTGTGAAGAAAGTATTTCACCGCAGCTGAAATAACAGATCTGGTGTTTGTGTCTCATTTTGTTAAGTGATGACTCAATTAGACACATCACCCAATTATGTAGCAGACAATGAGCTATAATACATCAATTCTGAGCATAATAGCCATTGTTAATAAATGCACAGTGCAGGTCAGTAATTTAGTCAAAAGACATTAATGAACATGTTGTCAGAGAGCAGAAACTTTGTTAACCTGCCAACATCATTTGGTATGTATATGTATTTAACCCTCTGAGCACCAAGTGGTTTCTAGGTGTTTAGTTCCTGTCTTGTTTATTCACTGTGGGCTCATTTTTCACTTTAATATACAGTCCTCTGCATGTGTGGAAATAGCACAACTATTACTAGAAGTAGGGAGTACTCAAAAAAAAGGCTGTTTCCTTAATTGTTTATTTTGCAATAATAGAAACAACTGAAGTCAATGTGTAAAGCATTTTTCCACGTACCCCCAACTGTTGCCAGTGTTGGAAAAATAGTGGCTCTACATGCTTTACATATTTTACTACTTAATTTTTAAATTTATCTCCATACTTCTCTCATGTCGGTCCTGTGTAAACACTGGAAGTCAGTCCTTGAAATTTTGTCACATGACTTTTGGTTGTAGCAGTCACAAATGGTGTCACGTTTGCTCTGGAAAGTACAGATTTTTTTTGTTTTTTACAGAATCTGGTTTGTGCAGACAAAATTTTATATTCGACTTGTGATGAAATATCGGCGTTTTAAGCTTAGATTTGGTGAATTTTCCAGTGAGAACACACCTCAGATGAGTCGTTCAACATCTCTCAGAAAGTTCAAAAAGTGACAAATCTTTTTTACAGTTTCTTGGTCTGATAAAATAAGTTGTTTGGGCTCGTTTGTGAAGACAACAAGCCTTTTAAAGCTGCCAGCAGGTTTGGCAGGGAGTGAAGATAATGTGCAGGGTCTCTATTTTTTTTGTCATTTCTAACAGGCCTGTTCTAAGCTTACAAGTTGCTTTGTTACACGAATAGATTTTAATTTTGCTGTGATTTGTCTGTGTTCCAGGATGCTCATAACTGTATCCCCGAGTTTGATGAGGAGACGGCCATGTTTTCTGTGTATGATGGGCATGGAGGTAACCGACTGCAGTCTTCTATGGATATTATTTTTTAGGCTCCAGTGTACCGCACTGAAGCATTTGTTTCATTCAAGACATGTTTCCGAGGCACAGATGTTCCTCCCTTTCTGATTCTTTTGGATCATAACACACCCAACTGTGTTTTTATGGTTTTCCTCATTTTGTTGTTTCTTTTACACACCCATATAACTGCTTTGTTTACACACACCTATCATAAGAATTTATATAACCCACTGTGCCCATTTAGGTGAAGAGGTGGCTCTGTACTGTTCAAAGTACCTTCCTGACATCATCAAGGAACAGAAAACTTACAAAGACGGCAAACTTCAAAAGGTGAGAGGCCGTAGTAGTTGAGGAATGACCTATTTATCTGAAATGAGGTTGTGTGAGAAGAGAGCATGACCAGATGTGGGCTGCTTGACTTTGGTATAGTTAGAAATTAGGCAGGATTGGAAACTGTGTGTTTACTTCCCTCCTTCTGCTCTACTGTACTGATTTGTTGCATGTTGTTTTCAGGCACTGGAGGATGCCTTCTTGGCCATCGACAGCAGAATGACCACAGAGGAAGTCATTAAGGAGCTGGTCCAGATCGCTGGACGACCCACTGAGGAGCCACCTGCTGAAAAGGTTTCAGAGGAGGACGACTGTGAGTACACCTCTGACATTCACTGAGAACTGTTTGCTGTGGACCTGTGAAAAAGTGTCAACGTAGGGTTGGAGTGTTGAGGTCCAACATAGAAAGCCAGGAACTAAATTATAATATCCATTAGTAATACTGAAGGAATAGAATAGCTTTATTGGGGCATGGTGAAAATATAAATAGCTTCCGCTGGATGGTGCATTAAGCAATAAGAAATAAGATATCAACAATAAATAATAAAATCAAATGTAAATGTATAACAAGACAAAATTAAAAATGACAACATATACAAAGGAGGCTAGATATATACAATATGGGAGGTAAATGAAAAAAGAACCAATCAAGTAGAATAAATATGGTCAGGAAATGGCATGAAAGCAGCAAAAAGTGATGTTGTGTGTTCAGGTAGACAGGTGTTTGGAGTTCAGGAGTCTGATGGAGCATGGGTAGAAACTGTTTCTTAGCCTGTTTGTCCTGCATTTTGACAGTGTATATACGCTTCTGGTAGATTAAAACCTTTAATGTCGAATCGTAAAAGTTGTGACAACATCTGATTGATTGTATGTTTCTGCCCTCCTTTCAGTGGACACGGAGGAGGCAGCTTTGCTCCACGAGGAGGCCACCATGACCATAGAG
The DNA here is from genome assembly GCF_021347895.1 of Acanthochromis polyacanthus. NCBI lineage: Eukaryota > Metazoa > Chordata > Actinopteri > Pomacentridae > Acanthochromis > Acanthochromis polyacanthus. Next base: position 16,236,364 of record NC_067114.1, read on the forward strand.
GAGCTGTTGATTCGCTACGGCCAGAACCGCAATGCCGTTAAACATGCTGCTGCCCTCAGGTAATCCAACAAACTCACTGTTATGACTCCTCATACCAGGAGCTGTGATTGGGAGATCGAGATTTGAACTTCCTGAAAATCTTATTTTATGGTGCAAAATCAGTGATGAAATCATGCAAGTCAACAAATACAGTCATCACAGATGTGTAGGGCTGCAACAGAAGTTTATTTTCATTGTCCATTTTTTCCCAAATAAGCAATTAGCTCTTTTGTCTATGTAATGTGAGAAAATGATTTTTTTTAAAAATGAAAATGTTGATTAATGTTTCAAAGTCCAAGATGACATCATCAAAGTCTTTTGTTCACAACCTAAAGAGCTTCAGTTACCTGTCATAGAGGACTCAAGATACCAGAAAATAGTCATATTTTTAAAATAGTTGGCTATTATTTCAATAATTTGCAGCTACTTAATTAATCTTGGACAAATATTAAGAGTCCTTCAGTTAAATAGATCTGTTGGACAAAATCCGTTTTTCAAACAACCCAGTTAGTCCTGTGTACTTTAATTGGTGTCTAAAACAGCAGTTACAATTTTATTACCAGCACAATAGCAAAGCCAGTATTGTTCTTTCATTTGTTTTTATTTTTAACTTGTGAGTCCGTTTGTGTGTCTGGACATCTGTGGACAGCTTTAGTGAACACAATAATGTTCCAATTGTGTGAAATACAAAACTTTACAGATGTTTAGGTGAGATCAAAGTGAAGGCTGAGAAAGCAGTCCAGTCCATTAATACTAAGTATTTTAATGCCATAATTTAGTGATTACTTGCATTGCATCACAACATGATCTCTTGTTTCATTTGTATTTTCTCTGCGTTTGGTTCTAGTGCCGCTGCTAAGAAGGCTTCTTGCTCGCATCCCGAGGCTTTGGCAGACAAAAAGGAAGGTGGAGACGGATCGAAGAAAGAGGGGCTGAACGGGGAGGTGGAGGAGGAGAGCAATGGGAAGGTGAAGGAAGGCGAAGGAGCATCATGCGGGTCTAAGCTGCGAGCCTGTCGGAGAGCAGGAGGAGGTGAAGGCAGCGGTGCAGGTCAGCAGATAAGATTAAATTCATTTGAAAGTTGAAATATTCCAACTGAAGACAGAAAGTTAAAATATGAAGACTAAATGCCTTTCAAAAACCCTTCAGAATGTATCTGTATCTTAGTACTGTCTACTGCTCCATGAACAAAAACGCTAAAAACACTGAGCAGCTGCTGTTTACAAGTATGTAAAAAAATATGTAGCCAAGCACTTGATTCAGTGTCTTCTGATCTGTTCTTCTTTGCACATACATTCGCTCTTTACTCCACTTGTCCACCATCTCACGTTGTTCTTGTTTCTTCTTGGCAGCAGCAGACTGTGGAGGGTCAGGAAGCTCCAATGGAGAAGAAAAGGCTGGAAAGGCCGAAGGAGATGCAGGTCCTTCCTGTTCCTCATCCTCGAAAGCCGCAGGAGATTCCAAGTCGAGGTTCTTTGATGACAGTGAGGAGTCTGAGGAGGGCGAGGAGGAGGAGGAGGGCAGCGATGAAGAGGTGAGAGCAGGAGACCAGAATAGAACCGTTGTGTTGGGCTGTGAAAGTTCCCTCTGAATAAGTTTGTAGGCATTGTGATAATTGCTTTTTGTCTGTTTTTATCAGGATGGCAGCGAAGAGGAAGAGGGTGACAGCAGTGAGTTGGAAGAAGAGGATACAGAGGAGGGAGAGGAAGACTCTGAGGATGAAGAGGAGGAGGAGGAAATGTGTCTGCCAGGAATGGATGGCAAAGAGGAGGTGTGTACGAAGAGGGCGACTGAAATGAACAGTTGAGCTGCTACAAATCCTGACACACAGTGCAGGCGAGACATATTTTACCTGATTTTAGGGATATGATCTGTCAAGACTTCATCTTGATCTTTTCAAATATTAAGTTAAAAGCTAAAACTTACTGAGCGGCTTCCAAAATTCCTTTAATGTGATTCAGTGGGGGTTGAAAACTCATCTGATCAATGATGGGTGTTTAATTTTGAGCACATTGTGACAAAATACTCACTAAAGCCAGTTCCCAGTGATTTCATCATGCATAATTACAAACAAATTCAAACCTAGTGCATCTGGTATGATTGTTCCAATTGAACATGTGCGCCGTACAACCACAGAACATCAAAATCATGGATTCGTCGTCTTTGGAAACGGCATTGAATTTCAGTCAAAATCACCAGATTGTGTCGTGTGGTGGGACACTGGGGAATCTAAATGAGGCGGCAGTGTGTTTTCCTCAGAGATGGTCATGGCTGGTGGTGGTTGTAGACATGCTTGTCGCTAAACTCTCATATGAAGTTTTTTGTAGCGTGTAAAAAAACTTCCTTTCTTCTGATGCCTTCAGTTTGAAGACTTTCAAAAGTTAGAACTGTGAGAAAAGCCGTAGCGGCATTTCTTTTGTCTCTAAGGACATTTGCCTTCTGAACAGGCCTTTATGCTGCTGGTGAGAAGTTTTACTGTGTAATAAAAAATGTGCACAACCAGAAGTACTTAAAGTGTAAAATATTATCCATACACAGCAATAAAGTGGCAGAGACAGAGAGCAGTGATGGTATTACAGGAAGCCGTAGTCAGTCAAAGTGTGTCAGTGTGCTTTGCGTCTATTCAAAGGTGTATTCAGGGACTGAGTTACTACGCAGCAGTATCAACAGTGAGAAGTTGAAGACTTTGTAAAGCCATCCAGGCCTACTTGTAGCTTTGTTGTAGCCATTTTCTTGGTGTACTTTAAGCTTTACTATAATTTTCCTCCTCATCATTTTTGAGAACCAGCCGAGTTAGTTTAAGCTGATGTTTTTTGAGCCATTTAAAGAGCATAACAGTAATTTCAAGCAATGAACCCAACAAACAACTGCTTTAAATCGACTACAGAAGCCAAAATCGATGACTTTGATTAAATGGAAGAAGCTTTTGTGGCAGCCTTCCAGTCTTCTCTCTGCTGAAAGCTTCAAAGCTGTTTGTTTTCAGCAACTGGCTTTTGGTCATAAAATAAATTGTTGGAATGCGTTTGCATGGGTGGTTTGTATCGTACACTGACACATCATGGAGTTTGAACAGTGTGTCACATCTCCTGTGTTTGTGTGCTCACAGCCCGGCTCAGACAGCGGCACCACAGCCGTCGTGGCTCTGATCAGAGGGAAGCAGCTCATCGTGGCCAATGCTGGAGACTCTCGCTGTGTGGTGTCTGAACGCGGTGGGTCCAAAGCACTCGGTGCAGTTTTACCCTTTTGACGTGTTAAATTGTAAGATGTTTGATTCACCAAAAGGTTGAGATGTTTTCAGTTGCTTTTGGCTGCTCTTAATTGTCTTGATGTTTCATATTTAGTTTTTAGAAATTGATCTTAGAAGTTGTTTTGCTTGTTTTAGTGTTTTATTCTGTTTAATTTCGTTTTACGGTTAGATTTTACTAGTTTTATCCTGTCTTGATGGTTTGCACATACAATTAAGCCTCAAATTATTCATGCCCCTAGCAAATTTTGACTTAAAGTTACTTTTAAATGTAAATATAAGCTGAAAAATGATTTTTTTCCACAATGATGCCTCTTGTGCATCACCTTATCTTTTGGGAAACACCTGTGTCATTTCCAATCAAAAAAAGACCTGGTTGAATTAAAGTAACTTTTAAGTTTGCTAGGAGTATGAATAATTTCGGGCTGGACTGTAATTTCTTTTGAAATGAGGATATATTGGTAGTGGCAACTCCTACAGCAGCAAGAGCTCAGAGTTTATTTTAATTAATGTCATTTGAATTCTCATTGCAGTCCCTTTCAGATGCTTTTTCATACTTTTTCTATTATTTGCTTATTTAGCGCCCCCGTAAAATTGAGTTTTTTGTGGTTTCCGCTGAGATGCGAAGTGCCAAAAGTTCAAAACAAAATTCTTGGCAGTAATGTTGAATGAAATGTAAGAGCTCTGTTGGTGCGTCGCTGTAGGCAAAGCCGTCGACATGTCGTACGACCACAAGCCAGAGGACGAGGTGGAACTCGCTCGCATCAAAAACGCTGGTGGGAAAGTGACTATGGACGGACGAGTCAATGGTGGACTGAACCTCTCCAGAGCTATTGGTAGGAATGACTTTAGTATTAAACGTTAGAGCTCTTGTAAGGAACCCTGTTGTTTACTTTAGGATGTGTAATTCTAAATTTAACACTGGATTCACATAATGAATATAAAATGTTCCTCCTCCTCTGTGATGACAGCTGCTTTTAATCTGAACTCTGATTCTCAGGTGACCACTTCTACAAGAGGAACAAGAGTCTGCCACCAGAGGAGCAGATGATTTCTGCGATGCCGGATGTCAAAGTTCTGACTCTCAACGAGGACCACGACTTCATGGTCATTGCCTGCGATGGTATCTGGTGAGTTTGAACAGTCGGTGGCAGTTTGTTCCAGTAACTAACTGTTCATTTGTAGAGTTCTTCTTCATGTTTTTTTTCTTTACAAATGACGACTGTTTAACATCCAGAAATAAAATTTTCTAAGCCAATAAGCTCTTCTGTCAAGAAGTAGAGCATTTTATTTTGTAGCTACAGTGTTGACGGTGTGTGTATAATTGTAGACTTAAATGTGAAAGAAGCCATATTTTCACAAGCTAAATTTCCTCATTAATACTCATTAGGTTTTTCATGAATCTGTTTCCATATTTCTGTTTACAGGAATGTGTTAAGCAGTCAGGAGGTGGTGGACTTTATCAGTGAAAGGATGAAACAAGACCAGAGTGGCAAAACCAGACCCCTTTCGTCCATCGTGGAAGAGGTGAGAGCAAACAATGAATATGTCATTTTTAACTCCTCTGTCCTCATTGTGCCATCTGACTTGCAATGCCCACGATTCACACCTTCAATTTCACACACCTTGTATCTTTCTAACAGCTGCTGGACCGCTGTTTGGCCCCCGACACATCCGGAGACGGGACAGGATGCGACAACATGACCTGCATCATCGTCACCTTTCGGCCACACCCATCCCCCACCCAGTCAGACGACACAAAGAAGAGGAAGCACCAGGAGGGGGCAGAAGAGACGGAGTTGGAGGAGAACGGAAATGACAGCAAAAAGGCAAAAAGTGACTAAAGGAAGAGAGAAAATATCCCAGAGGGAGCAGCTGGTCCAAGGCTACCCCAGATACACCAGAGACACATTCTGTTCAAAGTTAAACCCTTACCTCACAGACATCATTTCACCCTGAAACAGACATTACAAAGGCTATATACATATATATACCGGGCTTTGCAAAAGTTCTGTTACACTTGCAAAATGCAAGCAAAATGAGCACAAAGATTTTTTGATGCAATAAGATAATTTTTTATTTTCCAAATATTTCAATATATGTGTTAATGGTAATATTAATCAGAAATGTGGCCATCCAAAAGTTTTATCTTATTGCACCAAAAAATCTTTGTGTTCATTTTTGTGAATGTCTCAACAAGTGCAACAGAACTTTTGCAAAGCTCGGTATATATGTACGCTCAAAGATCAGCTAAGGTCATCACTATAGTTTTTGTACTCTGTTCTGGGTGGAGTTTCACTTTAACACACCCTGCAGTTGTTTTCTTTTATCGGTCCAGTTGGAAAGAAACTGGACACACTTTTAGTTCTTAAATTCAGACGAGGCACCACTCACTGGCATGCTAATAGCACAGCAGTTTCCATGTATTTGTAACTAGTAGGAGGCTGCAGGAGGAACCAGTCTACAGAGATTGGTGTCTTTTTTTTTTTTTTTTTCCTAAACATTTGCGAGGTGCCTCATCTTCCCTGCACACATACACTGCACTCTCATCGTTTAAATCACTTCCCATGTGATGGCTTCAGTTTGTTTTTAAAAAGTTTGAGGACAGTCTCATGTCTGATTGCCATGTCATTTTAAACCGTGACACGAGTTTCCATTTTGACTTTATGACATGAAACATGCACAGTACTATTAAGATGAACTGCACAATACTTGGAGTGTTGTACTAACAGAGTGCCATGAAAAGCATGGATTCCTTTTAGGTACGGTTTCACATTCTTCTCAGATTAAGTTAACCCTGAAAAGATCCAAATTGGCTGCGTATTGTCTCTGCATAAAGGTAACTGTAAAAGAACTAATAGAGGACAGTATTGTCCAGCGAACCCTAAATTGAAGCTTCATGATGCAGTGAGCGTGAGTGTTGCATTGAATGTGTTAGTGTTCTGTTTCAGGCTCCTCTCTGATGTCAATCTCTCAACCTGAGTTTGTTCAGGGACAGCTTGTGTGAATCACTTTGACTCCCACCTATAGAAGGAGAGGAACTGATGGATTTGGGGTACTAGTCCAGTTGCTCTAGTTTTCCATTTATATATTTTTAGCGCCCCTTCAAAAGGATATTTTTTCAGTCTTGCTGATCACAGAACAGCCCACATCGCCATCATCCTGCCTTTGTCATTCCTGGTTCGTGTCTTGTCTTGATTAAATCTTTACATTTTCAGAATGGAGGAGGGGATGCCAGGGTTTTTGGAGCTAGTGTACATTCAGTCTTTACGATATGATAGCAAGGACCCACAGACGAGCCTTTTATTTCCATCCATAGAGAAGTGGTCCGCCACACAGCTCGTCTCCAGGACTGCAAGCTTCCTCCAGCCCAGTTACTGTCCCCATCTGTTCCCACTTCTACACCTTTTTATGATTATCTCTAGGCCATGTGTTTTAAGTAAAAAAGTATTTCCACTCAACGGTTTATTTTTCTCATTTTTGATGAATCGGTCCTCTGGGTTTTTTAAACAAATCCTTTTTGTGAGCACACTTTGAAACGCCTTGATGCTGGACTGTGGAGGGGATGTACGAGGTTTTCCTTCTGAGTGGAAATACAATTTGAAGTTCAGAGCACCAAGACAGTGTAACTGTTAGATTTTTTTCTTTATTTGCAGAAGCCTCATATAAAACATTGTGTGACTGTAAGTTTGTTTCTAGTGTACTATCTTGTCACCATGCCCTTTTTTCTGTACATAGTTTTTTCAATACTTGTAATTGAAGAAAAAGAAAACACTTTTTCTTTGTAATTGTGAGTCAATGTGACATTTTTGGTGCATACTCTTTTGACACCAGTATGTAAGTACATACAAATACATTTTTTTAAATAATCAAAATTGTATTCCTGTGGGTTTTTTTTTTTTTTTCTTGTTTTTAAGCAACTGGCACCGCTTCAGCATTTTTAGTCAGATGCTTTTCATAGTTTAGTTGTCAGTTGAAGAAGTTTAATTGATCAAAATATATCTATTTGTTACAATTAATCAGAGTGTTTATTTATTAATGGAGACCAAAGAGGTATTGGTTTGAAGTCATCCGTGTATTAGCTGGTTCTACTTATCTGAAATGAGCAAACTTCCTGTGGATCAGTGGACAGCTGATGTACTCAAACAGTCCTGCAGGAGGCAGCAAAGACAACAGCTGCACTGTGTTCTATATGATGGTACAGATTCTACTACAAACGATATATACACCAGTCTGCCACAGCATTTTAACCACTGAGAGATTAAGTGAATAACACCGATTATCTTGTTACAGTGGCACCTGTCAGGGGTTAAGATAGACGAGCAGTCAGTTTTTGGAATTCATGTTTTGAAAGCAGGAAAAACACGGAGTGCAAAGATCTGAGCAACTTTGTAAGTGATGGGTAGATGACCGGGTTAGAGAATCTCTAGAATGGAAGATCAAAATGGTAGCTAGAATTCTTGGGTCCTGGTTTATATTACTTTGAATACACTTTGTATATACACAAATATGGGCACAAATTTTAGTAAGAGCTGTAGGTTTGACCTTCATTCTGTGGGAACTCCTTAACTTAATTTTAGCATGTTGCTTAATTATTTTGATAATTAATTTTCTATAATATATTCAGGACATTGTGCTGAATATATTATAGAAAAACACTGGCTCAGTATTTTATTTATAAACTCAGAATGAAATTGGAATGATTTAAGCATAAATAAGCAAATGTAGGATATTTAAAAAAAAATTTTTCACAGCAAATGGTGAAAATGTGTTGTGTATTTATGAATATTATTTTGTATGATTTATTTGCCTTGGAACAAAAAATATATCAAAAGTCTTTTTGAAGATTTTCCTTTGATACAGTGTGCCATTTTATCGATAACATTCGTGCCTTAGAGATGGACTTTGGAGCATCTTTAATGTGGATGCCTAATTCTTTGTATGTGTAGAGCATAAAGATGGTGTGATTTTGCTGGTGAGTTTGCGCTGGCTGAACATGTCTGAGTCAGTACGGTGAGCAGCTGCAGGTTCTGGTTGGAGTGATGCTTACATCTCTCTGCTTCATGGTAGCATTTATATTCAGAGGGTTTAGCTGGTGTCCTGGACTTAACCTGTAAGTTCAAGTACTTAAAAAAAATCGGGTTGGTTGTGGAGGAACACATCAAAGGGTTCATGGTGCTGAATACTATTAATGTCTTGACACAACAGGACACCTTTAGGTGTATTGTGGAGTCCATGCTTTGATGGGTCAGAGCTGTTCTGGCTGTACAGAAGGGACCTACACAACATTAGGCTGGTGGTTTAATGTTGCCACACTTCAGTATATTGTGTTACCATGAAGCAGAGAGACATAACCATGTGTCATGCAGGACAAAGCGTCAGGAGAGTTTCATCCCAACTAGACTCAGACATTTTCAACCAGGTCAAACAAACTCATCAGCAAAATCATGTCGTCTTTGAATCTAGTTTTGTCTTTCATAATCGCAGGCCTTCTGTGGAAGACATTATATGTTAACTATAGAAACAGCATAGTAAAAGAGGACAGACTGTAGCTCCCATCAGCCTCGGGGCCTCAGTGTCCTGCCCCGCCATTGGCTGCTGCTCCGCCGTCCTGGTGGCTGCTCTGCTCCCTGAGGATCACTGTTGCTGCAGGAACAATAGAAAGCAACAGAGGAAACACACACTGTCCTTGGAATCTAAAAATGTCTCTGCAGACACACACACACCAGAACACACTGATTTTCTCTCTGTCTTTAACAGGCAGGATGTTTTTTGTTCTCGTAGTGTAGATTAGCAGCTTCTGTGGTGTGTGTGTGTGTGTGTGTGTGGATACATGGAGTGCGTGCAAAGTTTGTTAGTCTGGGTGTTCATCCTCGTGTTAAGAGACAGAAATACAGGCCAAAACACACCACAGTGTGACTGTTTTGTCCCTGGAGGCATAATGAATGTGATTTAATCTGTTGTTAGCTGAATTTCTGTCCCTTTTTCACCAAACTGAGAAGACAAAGTTACTGCTGTGGGGCCTTTTTCAGCTACTGAACATCAGGTATATAGATTTTACACCCCGTCTGCCAGTTTCTAAAATACTAAGAACACTGTCTGAAACTGTTGTAAGCTGATTTTTTAACTGCAAAATGCTCCTTAAAGGCTCCCACTATGGAGCTCAATGATGGCCTTGTCCAGCTGTGTGTGTTGTGGGAGTTGCTGCTGTCTCCAGACTCCTAAACCTGACTGATGACCGTGGAAGAGAACCACAGGAGTCCGACTAGACCTTGTACATATCGAGCTGTGCGTGTGTCTGTGTGTGTGTGTGTGTGTGTGTCGTCTAGCCAACAGGTCCTATATAGAAAGCTAGACCACAATAGCAGGTTGTACTTAGACACTGCAGGCATTCATCAAGACTTGCGCAGTCTTTTTCGATCTGCTGCCCTCGCTCCTAAAACTGCGCCGGCCCCGATGCCCTCACATTGCAGAGAGTTTAGCAGCGTCCCAGCACACACAAAGACACACATTCCAGCGGTCACAGTAGTGCAGTTAAAGTATAGGCTCACAGCAAAGGCAGTTTGCTATAAGATCGTTTTTAGAGGCATACACCTCCAATCTGCTTTTCTGTCCCTGCTATCATCTGAAGGACTAGAACGTGTGATGTGAGATAATAATAATACTAATATTAATATTGTAAAGGCCCTTACTGATATGTTAGAGATTTTATGGCTCAGGTTAAGTGTTTCTAGGGTCACTTGGAATTCCTGCCAGATCTTTTTGTTTTTCATATGTAGATTACCAGTCAAAGTTTTGGACGCCTTCTCATTCAATGGTTCTTATTTAAGTATTTTCTACATTGTAAACTAATACTGAAAACATCAAAACTATAAAAGAATGCATATAGAATTATGTTGCAAACAAAAAAGTGCTAATTTTCAGTATTAATCTACATTGTACAAAATAATACCAATAAATCAAAAGCACTGAAAAGGAAGGTGTGCCCAAGCTTTTGTCTGCTACTGCATGTTTGCCATCTATCTAAAATGTTGTCATCCTCTCATTTCACTGCTTTGGTCTTTTCTGGGGACAGCATCTATTGGAAGAGGATCCTTTTCCTAAAGTTTCTTCCATGTTTGCTGAGGTATGTCACTAATTTGTGATGTAAGTCTCTTCAAACAAACTGTACAACACATGACAACGTTTTTTCAAACCCTAAATCTGCACTTGCGTATATGTTTATATCAACATCGGATTAGCTGACCATGTGTCACGTGAAAGCAGTTGATCAGAACAACAGACTCACACAGGTTTACGTATTCTCTGGAGTGTTCAGCTCATTGTGTTGCGCAGTTTTTACAGTTTTGGTTCACTCTTGAGGTTCTCACAGGGCCATCTGTGGCAGCAACAGTAAATATTGTGAGTGAAAATCTCTTTAAAAACTCCGCACTCCACCTGCTCGACACCAAATAGTTTGTGATTAGCTGGCAAACACTGGAGCATGTTAGCTGAAGAGTCTGCAACGTCCTCGAGCGAACCAAAACAGAGCTAAAAAAGTAAACATTAGACTTTCGTTCATCAGCTGGACGCAAAAATTACTCCCAAGGTACTGCTAATGCTGTTCCATGTGTGCTGGGTGTGCCAGCTGACATGTTTAACATATCAACTTTATGGTAATGTTGTGGTAACAGAGGGTGGCATGGTGGTGTAGTGCTTTGGTCAGCTGGGGCCTTTAAATGTGGGCTTCCCTGTGACTGTGTGGGTTTTCTTCAGGTACTCCGGTTTCCTCCCACAGTCCAGAGACATGCTTAGGTTTATTGGTGACTTGAGATTGGCTGCAGGTGTGAGAGTGTTTGGTTGTGTGTCTGTTAGCACTGCAGTAGACTGGCGACCTCTGGGATGGCTGCAGCCCCCATGTGAACCTTACCAGGATAAATCAGGTATAACTCATGGATGAAAGGATGTCTTTACAGTATATTCTATCTAAATTCCTTTTTTTTCTTTTTACATCTGCCCATTGTCTTTTCTAATACAGTACATGCTTTTTTGTTTGATTACATCCATTCTGTTGTAGAGATGATGTGTGTTGGAGCAAAAATATGTATGCCTCTTTATTAAAAAGAAAGGATAGAAGTTAATGAAACATCACATGCTTTGTTCTCATACAGCCCTCATCAGAGAGGCTTAATTTCCAACTTCATTTTGTCTTTAACCCTCCTGTTGTCCTCATTTACAGGCACCAAAAAATATTATTTCCTTGTCTGAAAAAAATCCAAAATTTCACCAAAAAAAATTCCCCAAATTTCTGAAAATTTGCAAAATCTTCAGGAAGAAAATTCCAATGATTCCTTAAAAGTTTTAATTTAAAAAAAATCCCCCAAATTTGGCAAGAAAATTATTGTAAATATTTTCAAAAAAAGAGTAAAAATCTTCAAAAAAAAAACCCTAAAAATATCTAAAGTGATTGTATATGTATCAGGAAAACTTCTAATATTTTCTTTAAGAACATTCACATAAAAATCAACCCAAATCCAGTGAATTTCGCTGGATTTTGGTTGATTTTTTTGTAAATGTTCTTAAGAAACATTTTTAACATTTCTTTTTTTTTTCCACCAAAAAATGTTCAAAGATTTCCCAAAAATGTTGAAAACGTGGACATTAGAAGTTTCACTGTGAAAACATATTTTTTCTCCCCATTTTCAAACTTTAAAATCGGTCAGTTTTGACCCGCAGGACAACACGAGGGTTAAGTAGTCATTTTAATACCAAAATTAAGGATACATGGGGGGAAAAAACTAGGAATCCAACTGAGTGAAAACCTCTGGCATTAAGCTATAGAAAGGATACCACCTCTTGTGCTCATCTGGGATTTATTCAATTTAAGTTCCTGCATAGGGTTTGTTTCTCTAAATCCAGACTTTCTGGAATATACCCAGAAGTGGAAGATGAATGTGACAAATGTCCTGGCTCTCCTTGTCACCTCAGCCAAATGCTCTAAATGATTTTTGTACCAGATATTTTAATAGTATGCCCTCTGTTCTGGCCTTCCCCATTGATTGCTATATTTGGGATCCCCGATGCTTCTCTTGCATTGAATTCTAATCAAAGGGACATTTTAGCTTTCACATCCCTACTGCCAAGACGTTGCTTATTATTACACTGGAAATCTGTCAACTATCCTTCCATCTCCTGGTGGCTTAAAGACACCATATTCTTTCTAAAACTTGAGAAGATAAAATATACTTTGAGAGGATGCACTGATAAGTTCTTCTGTAAATGGCAACCGTTCATCTCACATTTTATAAGTCTGAAGCTACTCCCCAACTGAATGTGTGCCTGTTTCTGCTGCATTTCTATTGTCGTTTATTCTACATTTCTGAGCATATCCCTCGGACTCATCCTACAGCCTGAACAAACTGTCCAAACATGTCCTCATCTTTGAAATCTGAAATTCAAAGACAGGCCTTCACAGACATCCAGAGATCCTCTTATCATCCTCTCATCAGCACACACACAATGGAAAGAGGAGGATGTCACAGTCAGCTGTTCTGCTGCTGGCAGGATGGATCAGCATGTCAGCTCCAGACACATCCTCTCTCTGTGTATGTGTGTGTGTTGTTGTTGCCTTTCTTTTCCTCTTGTCCCTTTCACCTCTTTTGTGCCTCCTTTCCCATTTTTCTCCTCCACCCACCGTCACCTCTTCCTTCCTCTTTCTCTGTCTCCTGATCCTTCCTCTCATTTATACTTCCTTTTCTTCCTGATAGCGTTCGCTCTCTTCCTGTCGCCATGTTTTATGAACACTGTGTTGCTGACAAAAATAACATGCATCAGATATAATTTTCTAACAAGTAAAAGCTGAATTCACAATAGAACAAACGTCCAGTATCAGATTCACACCATAAAGAAGTAACATCTTCATAGAAGCACTCCATGCTGCAACAGCTGAACAAAAGAGGAGATAAATCACCAAGACATGACACTATTACATGCCAGTAGTTGGTGTTTTAAATGAGATCAACAATATATCAAGCGCTGACAGAATAGCTGTGACAATGATGGAGGAAAACACAATAAAAACAAATAAAAAAGCACAGGATTGGAGGGGCAGTGTGGACGCACTGGTGTTCAGAGGACATAGTTTGATGTTATATGGTAACACACACACACAGCAACACGCATTCAGATGGTCTCTATTGCACAAGAAAGCACATAATTGCGCACAGCAAAGTGCCAAACTACGCTAAGCATAACAGAAATTCAGCTATATCGCAGTTCATCAGGGCAACACATACCAAAGCCTGAAACACACATGGATTGCAAACACACCTGTACACACACACATATACACACCAGTTTGTTCAGTCAGCAAACAGTCATACACACATGTAGGCTGAGGTTAGAGATAAGAGAATGTGAAAGAAGCAGCTGTCTGATCAACAGATGTGCTGCTGCTTTTACAAACGCCGCTCACATTCACCGTATTTAACTCTCCTCCTCTGAAGTTATGTGTTAATTCTGCATGTTGGACCATTTCCCTCAAAAAGTGATTCTTTATTCCTCTTTTTGTTTTGTTTTTTTGTTTTCTTATCTGTACTTTTCTTAGTCAAACACTTTTTCCTGAAGCCGGAAAAGTAGAATACACAATAATACTTCCAACAGACTGCTGTAACGTACATAAAGATAATCAACACTTTATCTGACAATGGTGCAAATATATCAGAATCAAAAATAAATAGCTGCAAAACATTTGGTAATATTGAGTATTTCTTAGTTTAAAAGCCCTTTCAGGAGAGATGGAGTTGGTTTAGGCAGCCTTTGATTAAGTTAGACAGTATAATTACAACATCTGGGTGAACTCAGTGCTCATGTCATTCCCTACAACAGCCAGATAATCCAAGATATAAAGTTCTAAACACATTTAGAGATGCAATGCTTAGAATTGTCCGATCTCTCTCATACCACAATATGCAAAGTGCCCAGAAGTGATTTTTACTGTGAATTGGTGCCATACAGTGCCTATAAAAAGTATTTAACCCCCTTGGAAATGTTCCTTTTTTTATTCCTTTTATTGCTTGCCAATGCTGAATCTTGGTCAATTTAATTTTTTTAGACAAGAATTTGATTTTTAAAAAGTTTTAAAAAGACTCACATCAAAGTAAAAACAAAAGAAATGCCAGTCAATTTAAATATAAGCAGCACTACCAGCTATTACTACACCATGAAGACAGAATAACTCTAAAAGCAGATCTGAAAAATGGGGTTTGAAAGGAAAATGTCAGCTGACAAGTCAAGAAAATTTCAAAGTCAGTGAATAACCCCTTGGGATACAGTTAAATCCATCATTAAGAAATGGATGGAATCTTAGTCGTTGTCCTCAAAAACGTCACCATTCAAGAAAGAGATTTGAAAAGGGAGGCCACCAAGACAACTATGACTCCTCTGAGGGAGTTTCAAGCTTCAGCGGCTGAGCTGGGAGAGACTGTGCATACAACAATTGTTACCAGTTCTTCACCAGTCAATCCTTTATGGGTGAGAGAAAACTACTGCTGAAAAGTTTATGGAAATCTTGTTGTTAGGCAGAAGGCATGACGTCAGCTGGATGAAAGTTCTTTGGTCAGATGAGATCAAAACTGAACTTTTTGGCCATCAGACTAGACTCTATGTTTGAACACCAAACACACATTCCCACTGTGACGCACGGTGGTGGCAGCATCATGATGTGGGGATGATTCTCAGTAATCAGTCCTGGTAGAGAATCCTGGAGGAAAACCTGATGCAGTCTGCAACAGAACTGAGACTTTGGAGAAGATGTGTTTTCCAGCTGGACAATGACTTGAAGCACACAGACAAAACTACACAGAAATACTTTAAAGGCAACAATCTGAATGTTCTGGAGCAGGTGAGTCAGAGCATTCTTCCAACTGAGAATCTGTGGCTGAACCTGAAAAGATCTGTTTAATTGTGTAACCCAACAGAGCTTGAACAGATTTTCAAAGAAGAATGAGGTAAAACTGCAGTGTTTAGGTGTGCAAGGCTGAATGAAAATTATCCATAGAGGCTCAATACTAACTAAATACTGGTGGATGCTATTTACAGCATTTGTAAACTGAATTGAATATCCTAATGATCTCTCAGAGGATTTTACTACACCAAAGGGCTGATTTCTGCTTTGTACCAAATACGTGTGAGTCTCTAATTATTTTGACTCATGATCACATTTTTTTTTTCTCTGACATGTTCTTTTATCTCTTTTATTTAATTAGTCGTGGAGATGGTCATGAGGTGCCGGGGAAAAGAACAAACATTCAGGAAGCTGTAGCATCACAGCTCTCTCACTGAAAATTAAATACATTAATAGTAGTTTTATGGGCACTTTACACTCAATGTTCTAAATATGTGTACAGACAATAGCACCATGACACTCTACATGTTCAGTAGGACACACTGGTGTATTTGCTGGTGTGCTAGTTAAAGCTTTTAGCCTAACATGACCTAATTTGAACATTACCCTGGGGTCACTGTGAGAGAGCTTCCACACTGAGGACATTTAGCGCCATTACTGAGAGCATTTGTGGGCTGTGAGGTCTCATTATAACGTGGACAAGATAACGCTTCCTGTCACCTACATGTCTGACACCGAAAGACTCGCTGTTCGGCTGTGACACACATTAGAGCAGAGAAAGACCGTTTCTTCCTGTTAAACTCAAGTGTCTCATCATCAGCAAGAGTTTTTCCAGTGTTCTCAAAGACAATGACAGCAGTAATAAACTTTAGACGCCAACAGAAACATTTTTAATCTGAAAATAGATTTTTTTGAACTTCAATGACCTTGTGATTGGAGACATTTTAATTCTGCCCACAGCTATTTCATCTTGTGACTGAGTTAAAAAAAAAAAAACATCCCAGTCTGTGGTCTATATGCATCACAGCTCGATCATATGAACGGTCGTCTAATATCTCATGACACCACTGATGATAATTACTTAACCAAGAACACGCATACTCTTCATAATAAACCTTCAGTGCTGAGCGCCGGCACAAACACACAGATGCTCTGACTTTTTCAACCTGTAAGGCCTCAGAAAAGAGACTGTAAATTAGATTTATCTAGAGATTTCTTTTAAGTATTTGGGAAATTTAAATTTTGACCATATGATGAAAAAGTCAGAGGATTACCAGAAGTAGTCCAGTTAATCCCTCTGACATGAACAAATGAGGAACATGTGTGGAAATCCACCCAAAACCACAACAAAGCGCTGCTTTACAGTGACAGTGACATTAGAGGAAAGGTCAGGAGAACATCCATATCATTAGGTTTCATCATCTGGTAAACTTTGTCAAAGACAGAGATTGTTGAAATATTTCAGTCTGGATCATTTTTTCCTCAGAAAACCTCAAAATGTTTTCTGTCTAACACATTACCGATATAGTGATCTGCCAGATAGCACTTTAGTTCTTTTAAGGAAAGAGAAAATATGCCTAATTTATTTATCCTGTATCTGCAAACAGAACAAGGTTTCAAAGTTTTGACTTTTTGCCAACAGAGACCTACAGTTATACCAAAATGAACTCTTCTCTGTGGATCAAAGCTACACGTAAAGAGATTTTTAAATGAAAATAAGCCTTTATTTCTTTAAATAGATAAGACATAACTCCACACTTTTCTTTGTTTTCATTGCATACGAAATAGATATCACATTAAAACTGTTCATCACTCAATTTCCCATTCACACACACATTTTCTCTAATAGGCAGTTAAAGGGCATTCAATATAGGTTCTATATACCTACACAAATATACTATGAACTGTGCTATCTTTGACCTGTTAGAGTCTATTATTGCCTGTATTATATGACCACCATATAAACCCTGATGACAGAAACGTCTCAGATCCATAAGAGAAGTTTTATTACACATTTAGAAGTGCACATGGGCCCAGCTGAAGTCTACAGTCAACTAACGTTAAACATAAAAGGTTATTGGTAACACTAGATCAGAACTCTGCAACACCTATTGCTATTTTTCTCATTCAAAAGCCCTGCATAACAGAAAATAATTGGTCTGATAAAACAAGTCTGTGTAATGGCAGAAAGGAGGTGATAGACATGACCTAGGTCAAAAATAATAATAAAAAAAACCCCAAATGAGATTGTTTAAACTACCCAAAAGGAAAGCAGCATTCCCTCATTTCAAAATGTCAAGACATTATAAGAGATTGATCAACAAATCTACTGTAAACCTATGAAGTCCTCACCTCTCTCCTCATTCACCCCTGCACCACTAACTGCAGCTCTAGCACACCAGCTCACCTTTGACTCTGCTCGAACAGCGTATTAGGACGACACAGCACAAAGACAAGCTGTAAGACTGGGGTAATTCAGCCAAACTTTTACCTGGAAACTGATTCTGAGGAATAATAATGATATTTTCTAAGACAGATTTTGTATGAAGGTGGTGCAGGTTTTTTTTTTTTTTAAAAAAACAAAACAAAACAGAAAAAAGCTTGCTGAACTGCAAAACCTTTTTTGAAAAAAGGTGTGTTTCTACAGTAATCAAGACTCAGCATATTTTCTCCAGAAACGTTGTGAATCATCCTCCCTCTGCCTTCAGGAGCAGTCTCCCATGACTCATACTCTATCGGATGAACTCGACTCCCTTCAGTTACCGCTTCAACATCTCATCACACACCCTTCCTCTCCCCCACTGTCTGCTCTGGATTAAACAAACACACATGTGCGCCCTCCAAAGAGCACGCACTCATACGTACATGTTCAAGTGTTTGCTATATTAATATGAAAACAGACTCGTGTGTTTAATTAATTCAAGCAGCAGCACTAAAACGTAATGAAAGTCTAACTGTTACAGACCTTTAAAGAACACTTGTCCTCGACCACAAAGATTCATTGGCTGCAGAGACGCATTGAAGCAGCGACTTTGAACTGTGCACAGCTGAAACTGGGCCTCTCTCTCCATTATGTGTCGGCTCACACTGTTGAGAAAAGGACAAAAGTTCTGGCCACGAGCCTGGTGGTCACTAAGTGAGTGTGTGTGTTTTGTGTGTGTGTTTGTGGTGTGTGTGTGTGTGTGTGCCAGCTGGTTACATCTGGTTTAAGAGGCCACAGAGGGAGGCTAGTTTCTCCCACCTCTCAATATCAGTTACTAATCCCTGTTTCCCAGAAGTGTGCTTTTGTAAATGTGTATGTGTGTGTGTGAGAGAGAGAGAAACACACACACACATTTCAAAATTTTAAGATAATGAAAATCTTAACAACTGTGTCATTAAATTAAATTTGATCAGATCAGATCAATGTCAACAGCTGCTTCATCCTTCTCTCATTCCTCTTTTGCTTCAAGTGACACAAACTAACCTCTCCTTTTTCCAGCAGCATTTTAAAGTTTTTATTCTCGACTTGTGCAACTCCAGCGTGTTGCAATGAAAGTCTGACCTTGGTCGTCACTTCCAGAACATTTCACATGCTGTTTGACTACTTCTGGTCTTTATGCATAAAGTCAATCACATGGCTTGCCTCTCATTACCCACCTTGGTCATTAGAACTGACTGGTCAATGAGCTTTTTCACTGTAGACGTTCTGACACGTCACGGTAGGGAAAGCGCCAGTGTAATTTATAACTTTAATGATGGCTGCGTTTCACGGAGTCGAGCCACTTCCAGGTTCCTGCTCTTGCGCATGAGACTGTCATGGCTCAGTGGGACACTTAATTGAGCGTTGGTAATGTTATTAGTCACACCTGTGTTATTCCTGCCATGTCTGCAGTGAAAGGGGTCTGTGAGTGAACCTGGAGCAGACCTCAGGTTAAACTAACAGTCAGATTTCAGATGGACGTTAAGTGAAACTCTCATTTTCCATGAATCCTAGGTTAAATAAAACTTTTTCCAATCTGTACTACTCTATCAAACCTGTCAACTCTGTTTGCCTCCTGGAAAAAAATCTGTAGATGCATAGTCGTTGCAGCATACAAAAGTTTAACAATCCCTTTGACCCTTTTCAAGGTTTTTGTACCTAACTGAAATGCGGAATTTAAGTGTTATGAAACACAGTAAACCTGTAATTTTCTTGTTAGGATAACCCAAAATGCTGTTGTGAAAAATATGTACTCAAAAAACATATCAGAACTGAGATGCTGTGGCTTCTTCATGTGACCACCACTTCCTCTCACTCATCAGCAGGTGTCACTAATTGTAACCATGGAGACATAGGTTGGCAGATGTCTTAAAGTTACCATGGAAACACAGGTCAACAGATGTCACTGATTGTTACCATGACAAAACAAGTCAGCAGGTGTCACCAACTGCTACCATGGAAACACAGGTGAGCATGTTTCATTGAATGTTACCTTAGAAACAAGTCAGCAAGTGTCACTGATTGTTAGCATGGAGACATAAATCAGCAGATGTTACTGATTGTTACCATAGAAACACAAATAAGTATGTGCCAGTGACTGCAACCATGGAGACATAGGTTGGCTGATGTCTTTGATTGTTACCATGGAAGCACAAGTCAGCAGGTGTCTGACTGTTACCTTGGAAACACAGGTGAGTGAGCAGGTGTCACTAAAAGTCACCATGGAAACACAAGTCAGCAGGTGTCACTGATTGTTACCATAGAAACACAAGTCAGCAAGTGTCACTGACTGTTGCCATGGAGACACAGCAGATGTTACTGATTGTTACCATAGAAATACAAGCCAGTATGTGTCACTGACTGTAACCGTGGAGACATATGTTCGCACATGACACTGCTTGTTACCATGGAAACACAAGTCGTCAGGTGTTGCTGATTGTTACCACAGAGTCACGAATAGAAAACACAGTTTGGTCATATGATACATTGTCCTGGGTGGCTTCATGTCATGACCTAAAATGAGTCACTCTTTATTTTTGCTTTGTATTTAACTGTGTTACTTCATAAGGCTATCTGCGAGTAAATATAGGACTGGCCTATGCGATTCTAAAACATCTTTGTGAAACTTAATGTTCCACGTCTCTGCTGTGAAACAAAATTCACAGAGGTGGGACAGAAAGAGGATTAGCAAATTTACCTTTGCTTTGAATCAAACTAAGTAAGAATAGAACAGAAATCTGATTGTTTTACTTACTTTTATGGACTTGTATTTAAAGCCGCTGCTCCCTGTAATAAAGCCACACATGTGTTTTCACTTATTTGCACTGATTACAGCCTCTCTCTCAGGACTGTGTGGGTATGTATAGACTGTGTTTGATTGACGTCTCTGCAACGCTCCTATTTGTTTAGTTAAACTATTGTGGCCGTTATCATTCTTACTGGTGCACGAAGTCCTGACTCCTGCTGATCCCATCCCAGCTTTGCCCACCTGCAGCCTGAGCAGAGGTCTAATCAGCCAGGACAAGTGAAAACAGGTGTGGAAATTTCAGCAAACCCATGATATACTGTATATATTAGGCAAACGCTTACTCAGTCTTTACATCAAATTACTTTTGTAGACAGTTGGAAGTCAAATATCGGGCCTTATGTTTTTCATTTTATTCAAGTAGTGAACAACAGGCTCAGATAGATGCATGCTGCCTGTGATTAAAAATCTAAAGCTTTCTTGTGAATCAGCTCTGATAACAGCTGCTGCAGACTGAGATCTTCTTCACATCTAAACTTGTCGTCATGGTGCCATTTTGCAAAGTCAGATCAAACACAAAATGATTTAAAACCACATTAAAAGTCGTTTAAACACTGGTTAGCACATATTCCACAAAGACATTTGACTTAATATGTTTCATCACTGTGCATGGAAGTGGTCAGGATGTAAAAATGCACCAGATCTTGACCTTGACCACAGTGTATGTGTTGCATTATCTGCAGCAATGTAAACGCAGCGGTCAGCTGTCAACAGCAGTCCGCAGGAGAGATGTATGTGCAGAGCAGGAGGGAGCTGTAGGGGCGTGAAGTGCATGTGTCCTGCTGTTTCTCAACTGTGTAAATGTCACAATCTGTGAACTCTGAACACATACACTAACACATATGTGATCACAAACACATCGGCACACTTTGTCTCCAGGTTATTGACATTATTCACAACTTATACATGCAAGAAGACAGAGATCAATAGAGAATGTTTTTGACAGAGAAATGCTGAAAATCAAACAAAATATGTGTGTATGACAGCAAAAGGTGAAGCACATTCAATCAGCAGCTTCTCTGCTTCAGTAAAGATCCCTGGAGAGTGTGTTAGTCTGTTTGAATCAGTTTATCATGCATGTGTACTCACATTTACCACATTGTGAGGGAAAGATCTGTTCACAGTCATCAGGTTCAGGATGGAGTCGTGACTTTTAATAACTGAATGGTAAGGATGTGTTGACTAGAAATGTATTTATGATTTTTCACAAACAAAAGCAATCCAGAAGAAAATATATTTCCATTAAACTATACTTAATAATGCAGTTTAGTTGTAGAGGAATGTAATTTTTAGGAGACCAGGCTACAAACTGAAACAGCTAAATGTAATTCAGCCATCAGTGTATTTGTTACTTGTGCTTTTGAACTGTGACAGCTCTATTGCCTTTCTTTTTTTATACAAGCTTGAATAAATGAAATGATCTCTGACGATATTAAACTAATCAGTCAGCTGGTGGTTGTGAGTTATTTTATTAAAATCTGGGCAGATTATCAAAAACAACTAATGCTGATGGTGTGTCAGCTAAAATAATAGTGACGAATTTCCATATTTAACCAAAACAAGCTGAGAACTTCAAGTAAAAACAGGTGGCTTTATTCAACTCCAAGAAAATACTTTTATTTACAGCAGCAACTATGGTTTAAAGGAAGCATAATGATGACCAGCTTACATGTCCCTGTGGCTCCATTGACTAAAAACAAAACCACCAATGTTGTGTTTGGCTGCACAGCATAACTGGAAAAACAGCTTAGTCCAATGAAACGTAATTTCTGAGACAGGGTTGTTGTAATATGTTGGAATTAGGTACAAAACCTTGTGTGGCTGCTTAAACTTGACAAATGTGCAGATTTCACACAAGAAAATGGGAATTACGGTTCAGGGAAAGTCAATCAAATAAACATTCAGAGGATTTTGTGTTTCACTGATGTTTCACACTAAACAGCTGTGAATCAAACTGGTGCAACTTTAATCTCCTGAACTTTTTTGATACAAAAAAATGTCCAACGGGCAGGACTTTGTTTGTCTGAGAAGTTTAGTTCTTTTTCCGTCACTCTGTTACTTTCTATAAGATTATTCATCTGTGAGCGTTCTTCTCTCTCCTCCTCCCCATCTGTCGATACCTCTGATGTTCTTCTCTTCACTTTCTCTGAACTAAAACACACAAACACACATGCACACACACACACACGCACACACACACACACAGCAGCTGTCTACACACACATTGATTGGGTTTATAGCTTGTTAGGAAAGTGGAGATTGTATTTCAGCTCTGCTCATTAAGAGTCAGCACTGATGTCACTCTGGCTCCTCTTTAGATTATGTAACACACACACACACACACACACACACACGCGCACACACACGCGCACACACACACACACACACACACACACACACACACACACACACACACACACACACACACACACACACACACACACGCGCACACACACCCGACTATAAAATTATAAAATGAGCTGGAACCGAGCCTCAAACCAATGTCTTAAGTACTGCAGCTTTCCTTGCGTGTGCACAGTTGTAACATTTTGTGATACGAAGCTAAACGTAAATGTACCGTATGCACGTTACACACTCTCTCCTCAAGTTTGTGTCCCTGTGTCCGTTTTTCCATCCCTGTATTTCTATGAGTGAATGCCGCAAAGACAGTAAAACACCTGCTTAACAATTGCAATGCAACAATTTGCTGAATAATGCAGCATTTGCAGATTATTTTGTTTTACCAGCAGTTTTGTGTTATTATGGTGCAACATTCTTCACAATTATAAGTCTGAAAACACCCAAAGCAAAACACAGGATGTGGTGACGAATGTCAAAGTAAACAAGTACAAAACTTGAGCAATGCCATAGAATGAAATGGTTGCAAAAGCTTGAGAAAATTTTACTCACAAAGCCTTTAAAGACCAAATTTACTGTAATTATACCAGGAAGCGGCTACAGATGGGATAACTCTCATTGTGTTGCTACATGTGTTATTGTTCATTTGCTTTCAGTAATGAAAACTGTTTAGTTTCAAGAGTTTTTGAGGTATTTATTGTTATTATTTCTATGTATTTATTTATATATATAGCTTTCACTGTAATACAAAGTCCTGCCCCTCTATGGAAACCATGGCTAGAAGTAGAGAGAACTCAAAATGTCTTGGACAGGACAATACTCTTATAACTGCAGAAATCATCAAGGAGAATAAACAAAAGTTTGATTTCTTTTCACATTTATTTGGGGGAAAAAACTGAAATCAACATGTGCAAATTTTTTAAACAAAATACTTAGAATAATGTGAGTTTTTCTGACGTTACATCACAGTTGACTAAATTTAGGACTATTTGAAAATCCAACAGTTTTTTCAGTAGCTATAGTACCTGGCTCTGATGAATGGTGTTTTGGTGTTTTGTAAAGACAGGGAGCCTTTCAAACCCGCTGGCAGGTTTTGGAGTTCAGAGGATTAATCGGCCTGATTAGATTCACAGCCCAGTCAGTGGGACGTTTTATTGCATTTGGACTGGTATTAAATAATCATTTACTGCAGGTCTTTGGAGATTTGGATTGCAAATAAAAAGTATCAAAACAAAACTGAAAGTTTGCCGACATCCAACACTTTCTGGAATTGCTTTCTCATCGCAACTCAATTTTGTGATTATCAAATTTTGAAACTAAGTTCTAATTTGCACCAGGGGGAAAGAAATATCACCCAACAGGACCTGGCACTGCTGAGGTCACTGAGCAGCTGATCTGAAGGGAACAAAGTCGGCCTTCACTGTTGTCAGGTAAGAGAAAAGCAGTTTGTTTCTCCCACACACACACACACACACACACACACACACACACACACACACACACACACACACACACACACACACACACACACACACACAAGCTCACACACACACACACACACACACAAGCTCATACACACACAAGCTCACACACACAGCCTTCAAGAGAGCAGAGGCAGACCACTAACCAAATGTCACATGACAGCCTTCAAAATAAAGCTCTTGCACAACCATGAAGGCCTGGAAGCAGAGAGTCTGTTTACAATGATCCAGTCTGAAGTTGGATGACTTACTGTAGGCGTTCTGTGTGCGTGCGTGTGTATGTGTGCGTGTGTGTGTGTGTATTCATGCCCTCAAACATTGCTCACATCTCCCCTGCCCTCTCTCCTGATGTTCATCAGCTGAGCGCAGCATGGTTGTTGCGCTTGGTTATCACAAAGCAAGCTGTGCAACTACAAAACAAGGCTTCAGCCAAAACAACGTGAAAAAACATGTTCAGCCTTTGAAATCCAGATTACCAACAAAAAGCCACGCATCGTCCTAAACACGGGAGTCAAAGGCCTGCAGATTTGAGACCAGTTTTCTGACCGAAATATTGAAATCCTGTTGGTTAACAGACACATAAATATGTTGCAAACAGACTCGTTCAGCCATGCATCCAGCTTAGAATGTAAACATATTCTCATTTACAGTGTGCGGGCTCTTGTGACATGCCGGTGGTACAGGGTTACATACATGCAGGAGTTATAATTAAACACAGACATTCTCCCACCACTGAGCATGCAGTCTCAAAATCAACAAAACACAGCATATATTATACCAAATATCCTTTATTTCTCAGGGTATAAAACGTCTGTACAAACACATCCTCCTTTGACTGATGCCTCCAGTCGAACAGAGAATTCACTGTGAGCAGATTCCAGCAGCACGTTATCTGTTACAATGTTTATACATGCAGGGAAAATGAAAACATGGCGATGATCCACGCAGGCTCAGTGGGCTGGTTTCCTAAGAGGAGCTCTCAGCTGGTGTTCCACGTGAGGAGCTCAGGTGTGTGTTGGGGGCATCAATAAAACAAATAAATCTGAAGAATGGACCACTCTGTTCACCTCCCTGCTGCTTCTGTTTGCACTCGCGGGGCTTTATGGGACAGTCTTGTGCAATCAAGAATTAGGCCAGCATAGGAATTTAGTACCCAGTTCAGTTTGAATGCTTAAACTGATTTGCTTACAGTACAAAGGGGCCAGCTTGTAGCTTTTGAATGGATTTTGTAGGTCTTCACTTTCTATCTAGTAACACTATTTGAGTCACTCATTTAGTAGCTCTATTAGTACAGATAGTTAGCAGTAAAACTGTCTTCAACTCTCGTTTTGTCCTGCAGGTCCAATTGACCCATTTTAAAGTTTGAAAATGTGGAAAAACAACAATGATGTCCACATTTTCAACATTTTTGGGAAAATTCTGAACATTTTTTTGGTGGAAAAAAGAAATGCTAATGTTAACTCTTAAAGAGAATATCAGAAGTTTTCCTGATATACATGTAATCACTTCAGATATTTTAAGGATTTTTGGAAGATTTTTACTCATTTAAAAAAAAAATATTTACAAGAATTTTCTTGCCAAATTTGGGGGATTTTTATGAAATACTTTTTAAAGGGAACTTTTTAAGGAATCATTGGAATTTTCTTCCTGAAAGTTTTGCAAATTTTCAGAAATTTGGGGAATTTTTTATTTTTTGCTGAATTTTTACTTTTTTTGGGTGTCCGTAAATGAAGACAACAGGAGGGTTAATTCAATGCATTTTTGACATCATGGAAGCCTGTTCCAACAATAACTACAGTAAAACTGTGACAGTGTGTCTTTCAATTCAACATCAAACATCCTGAGTTTGCACCTATCCTAAACACAGAGTATTTATTTCCCGTCTCACCTTCAACAGAACACCAGCACAACACCCTGTCTACCCAGAGGACAGTCACCACCATGTCTCTTCTGTGCCTGTCCTTATTCAGCATTATTCACTTTCAGAGATCCATCTATCCAACATTACAAAGCCAAACATCTGCCTTACAGGACATTCAAATCAAAATCAAAGTGTAACTTCACCATCTTAAGAGTTTCACTAATAAACAAAAGTAGGCATCATTGTACAATAATTCAAACACTCAGGGGTCTGGTGTAACCATTAGCTCTTCATGTTTGCTAACTTCAGCTATGTAACGAACATTAACATTAACAAGTCGACTTTACAACTTTTCTCTGCTTGTGTTACTGTTAAACTGAGTATCAGCATAGAGCTACATGACAGTGGCAGCTGTGGACTTGCTTTAACTAATGTATCAGCTGGTGCAACTTAGATTAGGAGAGCATAACCAAAAGACAAATGAATCAACCTCAAATCCTTATCAGAAACAGGTAAGATGTTGTCTATTTGATTGATTCGCTAAGCAACAACAGGCCAAGCTATCATTCAAACTGTTTTAATGCATATAAGCAGGAATAAATTACCACATGCAGCACACAAAACTACTGCTCTAACATGTCAGAAGGTAAAACCTGACGGAGGAAATGCCAGCTATCATAAGAGTCTGCATGGCCTTTAGCCTACTTAACTCCACCATCGGCCAAGACTACACACAAACAGCAAGACAAGAAACCTATTATGCCTTTTCCACTGCAAGAAACAATGCATATGCTATCAAGAGTAAAACATGGACACAGAGAGGCCATTGAGTCGTAGCCGTAACATCTTCAGCAGAAAACTAGCTAACAGCTCCAATAAGTCACAGCTTAACTGTGAGGCCTCGACTCAGTTTAGATTTAGAGAACAACACAGCACATCTCTACTGTTTACACTTAGTAGAGATTCATAGAAAAGCTTTCAAGAGACAAGCTAACTAACGGAGTGAAAATATTCCACAAAAGTCCTCAACTTGTCTGAGGTGACTGGTACACATCTCAGCAAACAGAGAGATTAAATTTTAGTTTGTCAGCTTAAAGTTAATGTTAAGATAAACACGTCTTAGATACCAAACATCTTTAATGAAAGAATTATAACGACTTCCCAGGCTCAACCCAGTTTACTCTATTTCTAGAAAATGTGATGCTGGTTAGCTCTTAAGGAAGAAAAAGGGTCATAAAAACGGTTACACGCTTTCAAAATGATCACATTTAATGAGTGAAGACACCTGTTAGTTACAGCATCCTTAGCTCTGGGCTACCTGTCATTTCACGCATTTAGAAAACAAGACATCCCTCAACATCAGCCCAAGATTTACTGAAACGCCCTGCGGCTTTTGTTGTTCAGGTCATTGGTGTAAATCACCTGCAACAAAAGCAGCAGGATATTAACTGTCAAATGAAGTCTTGCTTAACAGTAAATAATGAATTTTCGACAATGTCTTTCAAACTTTAGGTTACAAATCAGACTAAAATCTATGTGGTCCCTGGGCTAAAATAAAAGCACCTGTGAATTTTGTTTTTGTATTTACGTCTGATCAGTATGAATACTTATTTGCACTAAATAAAGGCAGATCTGCTCAAAGTTAATAACAGACTGCAGCCTGGTTGCACCCTTTTACTCTCTGCTGCTAATACAAAGAGCTATTCAGATGCGGGTACTACAGAGAAATACAGATATTACTGAGTTGTGCTCTTGGTTTTGTAACTACAATGTACAAAGGAAGGCGTGGCAGCGTAGTGTTTGGCAGTAACACATACTGTGTTTCAGTTTGCTTTTCAATTTCTGCTTTACGACATATAAGGCTTAGTCCATTTGATGATGCAGGGCTGACAGAGCAAACAGAACACATACTGTGGGATGAACAGTGGACGCCTCTATAGAATTAAAGCATTGTGGTTGCAGAATTACAGCTGAACAAATGCAGAGCAACAAACATGTACTAAACTATAGCTCATAACTTTAGGAAGAAAATAACAAAATAATACATAAATCAACAACTGCCCTGAAACTGAACTCCAGTTTGTTCAGATCATTTTCCTGCCGCAAACCAACACAAAACTCCCAGCTGAGTTGTTTTGTAATTCTAAACACAAGCAAAGAGCACCTTGCTAATTTGTTAAGTGCTCAAACTTAAGGCTGTTTAAGTGTCTGCAAAGATAAATCAAGCACACGTCAAGCAGTACAAATATCTGAAACCTATGTTTGTGCCTGCACATGTAAGTTACTGGTCGTCAGGATTTTAAATTCAAACGTCCATGTTGTCTTTTTAAAGGTGAATTTTTTTTTGTTTATTTTCACGGGAACAGAGACTCTAGAGAATCTACCTGGTTAGTCTGCTGAGCAAAGTGTGGTTTGTGAGGAACAATGTGATCATGAATTACAAAATGTGCTCCTGCCAGATTAAGGTCAAGTGCTAGCCAGACAACAATGCACCACCACAGTACAAAGACTTATATTTAACCTGACCACATTTGTACCACTCCATTTTCACAGACTGTACAGTTCTTCAGTACTAGCGTGGGATTGAAGATGATGATAAACTACCACAGCCACCGATGAAAACCCCAAGTAGGTCTCTGACTCTGTATACACTTTGTGTCTTTCTGAGGAAAAATACAACTTGCTGCTATAGAATAATGCTTATGTTTTCATCAAGTGGACATACAGACAGATAGGGCATGTTGTGTTGTTCAGCATTGTCTGCTGAAGATATGATGTACTAAGATATGTAGTAGGTTTCATTTTCCATTTAGTTTTGGAAAATTTCATCTTTGATCAAGGTGACAATGTGTAAAAAGTGGTGGGCATTATTTCTGGTCTACATTAGATATGATGTGAGCCACAGCAAAGCCTTCGCCTCACCAGTGACGTTAAAAGCTCTTAAGGCCTAAATGGACAAATTCCCTGTCAGGACACGGAGGAAACCACACTACGGTCTGAGCCAGACCAAATTCTACAAACTGATCAGATCAAGACTAAAATACAAGGTAAACCATGATCCAGGATACAGATGAATTTCATAGGTCCACAACAAACTGTTCATGTAACCAGGGTAAAATTATTAACAGCCTAATAAAGTATGTTTCTGATTAGAGTAACAATGGCTCCAGTTATAAAAAGCAGCTCTAAAATTAACTATAATTATGTCCGGTGATCACGTCTGGGTTAGAAAATCAAAAATGGCAAAGCTCTATTTCAGTCAGCAGTTCTTTCTAATCATGGGTATTTGAAACCGCTCTAAAGTTAGAAGCAAGTTCCGTTTTTTTGGTTAAAAAAAATCACAAAGATTGCATGCAGTTGCTTTTAGGTCAGCAATAATAATAATTATATTCTGCAGACAGTCCGGTTCCCTTCCAGGCTACATAACAAGGCTGCATAAATCCAGAAAAGGTTTGGAAGGATTTTACCAGAAGCCCAGAGTAAACACAATTCCACGTTCCTGTTCCAGTCTGGATCAGTCTAATCCTAAACAATATTATCACATCTTCTGCTAGTCACAGGAAAGTACTGGTTCGTACCAGTTTAATTCCAGGAGACGCAGATGCATCTTCTGTTGCAAAAGGGGGTCACACTGGAGGCTCAGTAGTAAATCTCATCCACAAGAAGAAGAAAAACAAAAACGTTTTACGTCTGTGGCAGTCTTACTTCTGTCCAGACTCAACATAGTTGAATCCAGACCAGGAAAAAGTCAACCAAGGATCAGTCTTAGACCCCAATCGACACTAAACTCATCCCAGGTCTGCTCTAGGCCACACAGCAGTACCTTTTCCACCACGACTTTGATAAACTCTTCATCTTGTCTGGTGTCTGCCGTTGCTTTTTTCTGCGTTTTTGTTTCCCTCTTGGGTGCTTATGGGAGCTGTAGTTCTGCAGACTGGCCAGTATGGCCGTGTCAAACACTTCCTTGAGATTTTTTTGTGTCAGAGAGGAGCATTCCATGTAGGCCACAGCTCCGATTTCCATCGCACATTCCCGAGCATCCGCCGGATCCACAGGCCGCTCTCTGTACTTAGCTAGGTCAATGAGAATCTAAAGAGAGGAGGTACAAATATACAATAAGATACTGTTAAAGATCATAAAACTGAGCATACCAGCTTAGCTGAGCTACATCAGCTTAGAGGCATCTGTCCAGAAAGTGGAAAGAAGACAGAAAGTAACAGGTGTTGACTTCCGAAGTGCAACAGCAGTTACAGGATCTGGAACTGATGACTGAATGTTCCATGCAGTTAAACTTGATGATATTTAACTACTTATGATAAGACACATCTGTGAGTAACACAGACATCTGACTAAGACAATATTACCAGTGGAAGCTCCAGATAACAGAATTAATGAATGCCTGGAAGTACGGCTTTAATTTTTTCCACTTTTACCGTTTTACTGTTAAATTGCCTCCTTTGTGTTTGAGTGCTGTTTACAGTAAACAGATCTAACTGCATAAATTGTAATAGAACAGGTCATTTTCACAGAATATATCTTAACATGTGACAGTAGGAAAAGCATAGTAAAATTGTTGATGTCTGAATTCCATTTAGCTGCTTCAGTTTGAGGGTCCACCTTCCTCTCATACTGTCTCTGCCTATTTGAACGGTTCAATAACACCCAAATTATTT
Organism: Acanthochromis polyacanthus; assembly: GCF_021347895.1. Classification (NCBI taxonomy): domain Eukaryota; kingdom Metazoa; phylum Chordata; class Actinopteri; family Pomacentridae; genus Acanthochromis; species Acanthochromis polyacanthus. Next base: position 16,267,171 of record NC_067114.1, read on the forward strand.
TCTGTTGTGACAAGTCAAAATGTCTGCTAAGAGGAAGACCTGTTGTCAAAGTATAAAAATAGGTTTTGTTTTGCTCATGTCATAAACAGAGCAACATTTTGTCTGCATTAAGTGTGTAGTGTTAGGCAGCAGTTTGGAGGCCTGTTGAATGATGCTGTATTACACGGTCAGTATTTCAAAGACTTGTGAACTAACGTTTTGGAGGCTCAAGTCTGAAAGTTTTCAAACCAAGAGGTCTGAAATTAACTGAGAACTCGACAGTGTAGACCTGTCAGACCTGTCAACCACAAGGTAGCCACATACCCTGTTTTATTGTGTTTTGCTCTAAATGGGAATACAAATTACAAAATGAATGTCCTGCTGTGTTAAAAATGTGCTAAAACTACATATTGACACCATGAACTCATAACAAAAATGTTTACTACGCTAATAAATCAAGTGACGAGTTGGGTCTTTTTTTTAGATTTCTATACAATCAACTTCCTTTCACAACCAGAGGAGTCGCCCCCTGCTCGCCTTTCGAGAGAATACATTTAAAGGTACTTTTACATTGTGTGAGTTTTCAGAAGTGGGGGCTACTTCCATCTTTAAAAACAGTCTGTCTGTCCTGCATTGACATAAATAGACTGAACAAAATATGAGAAACACTTGCGGTATTTTGGGGCACAATTCAACAGCAGTGTGTCTAAAAATGGCCAAATGATGATAGACCAGAAATAATATTTTTCTATTGCAGTTTTGGCAATAACTGAATATTACATCCTTCAGCATGGTATAATCTATTATTAGAAACATGTACCTACCAAACTGGTAAGTGAGTTTATTTCGTTCTATCACTAAGTAGGCTGGTTGGCGAGTGGTTTTAATTCTTTACATGAATACAAAAAAATAATCACAATTAGAAACAAACTGTAAAATTCCACAAATGCTGATAAATGAAGCCGTTAAAACTCCACACCTTGACATCCTCTCGGAGGTCACACTGGGTCCCAACGAGAACGAGTGGAGCGCAGGGGGCATGTTTCCTGATTTCTGGAACCCATTTCTCAGGAACGTTCTGGAAAGAAGCGGGGCTGACGACGCTGAAGCACAGCAGGAACACATCTGCACTGGTGTAACACAGAGGACGCAGCTTGTCAAACTCATCCTGGAAAAGTTGGGAGAGATCAAGAGGAGCAAGTGAGCGTAAAAGTCATTGCTCAGGGCATTTTGAATGAACAGAAGGTGCCACCAGCTTATACAACCAATAAACTACATCAAACTATGAGTGCTGTGTGTCCTAGCTAAACTTGACAGAGCAGCACGATAAAGAAGGAAAAGAATGATGATATAATGAGAAATATTTTAAGCAGAGGAAGCAACTGAATAGATTTAGTCCCACTGGTGGAGCAGGAAACTTCTGAGACCTCTCTTCCTCTTTATACATGTGTAGGAGAAAGAGAGACGTTTAATCTAGTGCTACCGAGTGATCTGTTTATTTATGGATGAAAAGCTATGAAGTTTTGTCTTGTTTCTCCTCCCTGTCGTTCTGCATTTCCCTTGATCTCCAAGTCTCCTTCCTCTCCCTGTGATCCTCCCATTCATTCTGTCATCATATCTGAGTACAGGCAATCATTATACTGATAATGTTGATTTGTTCTAAATTCATGAGTGTGACGTCTTGCATCCCACATTCACGGACTACACACTCGGTACATTATTAACAATCTGTTAAATAAGAATTTTATTAATATTTAAACCACACCAGCCAGTTTGTGGATCATAAAAAGACCCGTTTTGTTGTCCGTTGTTTGCGGCACCCACACACAATACTGCATGCATAGTGGATTTTACCAGCTGTGTGCTATCAAAAATGAGGGAGAATACATACCTGAAGTATCTAATGTGCATTTTGTCACACCCCTGCTCAAAAGTGTGTTGATTTTTGTTATCATTTGTGTGTTTGATTTTTTCCAGCCATGCTTTGTTAATGTCTAACCAGTTGTTGCTCATCCCAATGATATAGATCTTTTCAGACAAACATCTGCTGCAGCAAATGTGGACATAATTGCATCATTTCCTATGAGGCAGAGAATTTTCCCTAAAAAAGACCTGCTAGACACAAATAATTTCCTGGACAAAAACTAAGCCCATTAAAGCTGCATTTAGTATTATTTATATTAAGAATTAAATGTGGGTACAGCAGGACCTCTATTTGGATGAAAACTTTAAATGCATTTGTAGCAAACATCTGCAAGCTACCTCTATGCAGAGATTCTACTGAGTATGACTTTTATGAAACCATGACAAAGCACTTCATGTCTGTAACAAATCAGTTTGGAAAAAGACTATTCTAGATTCCTATTTTAGAAGCTTTTATGGGACATCCCTATAGCACAATGCCTGGGGGTCATACCACACGACCGCAGCATCCCGTTTCAACTCTGTCCAGGGACCTTTGTGGCATGTCATACATCCATTTTTACCCCTGTTTCCTGTGTAGATTTACAGTATCAATTATCAAAAGAAGGCAAAAGATGGGAAAAAAAAGCATTTGTGTTGGTGGACGTTACTTAGACTAGAAAAAAAGAATAATTGTCAGAGGAATCATGTCCAACATGAGTAAGACAACAACAGGAAATGCTTCTGTTGCTCTCTTTGCGTGTGTGTGTGTGTGTGTGTGTGTGTGTGTGTGTGTGTGTGTGTGTGTGTGTGTGTGTGTGTGCGCGCGCGCGCGCACTGAGACCACGGACCTGTCCAGCTGTGTCACAGAGTTGTAGTTTGACTGGTTGCCCATCCACCGATACCACCGCTACACACATGCACAAACACACACGGACACAGTGTCAGTTTCACTCATGTGAGGTTTAGTGCTGCAATCAGCTGACATAAATTTAGTAATACAGGCTCACAAATAGCCAAAATGTGCTGCCAACACAGAAATCGCACAATTCAATGACTAAAGGCCTACTTGAACGTTAATATGGTAAAGAAAAGATTCTGTGAATTGAGTGATCTATGAAAAAAAAAAGACTGAAAATTTTGATAAATCTCTATTTAGTCTATAAATATGTCAAATAAACATATAATTCAGTGTATTGTGACAGCTTCAAAGAGACAAACATTTGTTTATCTGAATGAGATAGCTTCTTATTATATAAAACAATTATTATGGTGTTGAAAAAACATCAACAACATGAATTTTGTAGCACTGACACGTGGAACAATTAATAAACTTACTGAAAGCTAATCAATATTAAAAGAAACATCTGTAGCAACTGTAAAATATATTCAAATAGCATTCAAATATTGTATAGAAGAGTAAAAAATACTTTACATTAGATTGTTTAAAGTTTATTCAGCGACTTCAGTCCTCTGTGAGTCCTCCATCATTTACCTGAGAAGTTGTCAAACGCGGTCGGGACATACTCGGTAGGATACCCGTTGGTGGTGTAGCTGACCACCAGGCTGGTTTTCCCCACAGCTCCGTCCCCCACCAGCACACACTTCACCCGCCTCTCCGCCGCCCCGGCTCCCGCTGACCCTGTCCCAGACCGCCGCGTCCTGCCCGAGCCCCTGTCTCGGCTCCGGACCCTCCTCGGCGGGACAGGCGGAGCAGGGGACACCGGCGCCGGCTTGTAGCCACCGTCGCCCCGCGCAGGCATCTGGCACGGAGAGGAGGGTGACATGGAGGAGAGTCAGTCCCGCTGAGGGCCACTTTTCACTCCGTTCATTCCTCCGTCCGCCTCTGAGAGCTTTGTCAACTGACTTTATGCTGCTGGCCGCTTCCTCTGGGTTTCCATAGCTAAATGACCGAAGTTTGGAGCTCCGCTAAGCCCGGAGCTGAGGCCGAGTCCAGTAAAGCTCCATGTTTTACTGAGTTAAAGTCCGTCGTACAGAGCCGTTGGTCCGGTCTGTGTCCGCCCGGCGGCCAACGGACAGACAAACTCCCCCAGTGACATCACGCTGCCTGTGTGTGTGAAGCAGCTTTACTCATGTTGTGAGGACACGAACCTGCTCACAGTGTATGGAACTGCTGGTGTTCTGAGGACAAAAACCAAGTTAACGTGCCAGTTAAGTTTGAGGTGAGTACTTAGTTACAGAGAGGTTGGGTTTAGGTTCGGTCAGGGTCAAGGACGAGCAAGTGGTGGTGTAGTTTCCCAAGAAAATGAACGAAAATTAGTGTAATGTCCTCTCAAGCCCGCATTAACAATAATTACGAGAAAATGATTCCATAAGCTTTAGTTTGGCATCTTGATTTTCTTTAAAAACACGTTTTCTGTGTGTGTGTGTGTGTGTGTGTGTGTGTGTGTGTTAATTCTGATTTCCCAATATTTTTTTGTCTTATCTCACCAATAGGCTCTGTTACAGTAAATCACATGTCATGTCTTATCAGATCACAACTGGGGAACAGCTGGATGTCTGGTGTTACAGTATGTGAATCACTGTTACATTTTAAACAAACACAGGTTAGCTACACCCATTATTTTTCGTTAATATTTGTGTTTTTAAAGTATATACATTATGGTTCATCCATATTTCGTCAAATGTTTTAAAAGACTCAATCTGCATTATAGCAGTTGAATATATCTGTCACGTTAATTAAAAATCTAGAGTATTGTCATGAAATCAAAAATATTCAATAAAGGTACAAGTAAAGTCTTACTTGTACAAATAGAGTACTTAAATACATGCTACTTTCCAGTGTTGCTTCTGTCACACTCAGACGCACCTTTGCTTTGAAGAAAATACACGTGGATATTTGCGCCATCTTGTGGACGTAAGGAAATGGAAACGTGGTGATTCGTAACTACATTTTAATAAAGCCTCATCAAAATGTAAATGCTGAAGTTTGAGACAAGCTACTAGATGCCATAATTTTTCACGCGTTGTATACATTTATTTTCATCTTTATTTCTACAGTGAGACCGCGGAACTAAACATCGGCTGGTGTTTCCGCACGGACAGATTTCAGCGCTGTGTCGGCATGTGTTGTGACAGGTAAAGAAACCCTCACTTCTTCTGGACAGTAGTTATTTACATTCTGCTCGTTAAGCTTTGGCAGACAGACAACCAGCGACCCCGACATGTCCTCTGCGGAGGTAGTTCTGGGTTTCCTGGAGGAGGCGGAGTCGTGGCGGCTTCGGTCCCAACAATTCCCCAGTAAAGTCGGAGGGAAGCCGGCGTGGCTCAGCCAGAGAGGCCTGCCCTCCCTTTCCGAACTAGAGTGTGAGATATGTCGGCTGCCTTTGGCTTTCCTGCTTCAGGTTAGTGTCCTGGAACCACTTCACCATAAATTCTGGTGATCTGTGGTTTAGTTTAAAGTCTGTTTTAACTTATGGATCGGAATAAGACCGTCATTAAGCTGTAGTACAGAAATGCAGACAGTGATGATAAATCATGAAATAAAGAACATACTGGAGCAAGTATTAAACAGCGGTTTTGATGGGAAAGATATGTGGATATTTTCTGGCTTGCTGGTAAAACTGCGTGCATTCATGTGCAATAATCTTCTATGGAAACCATTCCATTGTCCTTTCATATTTGAACTTTTAAACAGTACAGTTAGAACACAGAACAACATAACATTGTGTTAGTATATCTAGAGAACAGGAGCACACAGTTTTTTAATTTCTAAAAGTTCCATAAAGAGACAGGTACTGAAATAAATCATTAATATGTTTTAAATTTGTTTTACTATCATTTATGAGCATTTTAGGTGAGGGAGTTGTTACCATGATGCAGTCCACCCTTAACCTCAATCACTTTAACTTCTGCTTAAACTGTATTGCACCTTTAACCCTCAGAGATTTAATTTCTGTATATCTCTCAGCCTTATTAATTTAAAATCTTTGCAAAGTCTTTAGGCGTCTAAAAAATGCATATACAACATAAGTGATCTCAAGGTGCTTCACACAGCAATGTAAAGACCTTACATTATTGTATTTCGGAAAGAAACCTAATAAATCCAGATAACTTCCTTTGAACAAGCGCTTTCGACACAGTGGGAAGAAAAACCTGCCCTTCAACAGCAAGAATCCTCCAGCAGAACCAGACTCAGGGACAGCAGCACTCCGCCTCGTATGGTTAGGGTGAGGGTAAAGGTTAGAGAGACAGATTACAGATAAAAAACAGACAATTCATAACAGAACAATAAACACTGAGGAGGCTGGTGTGACCACTAACCACATATCAGAAACATGTAGCTCCAGATCTTTAGAAAGACTCATTTAAACTGTTTCTGCTCCATCCAGTTGTCCTCTTCATCTCTGCTGCAGGTGTACGCACCAATATCTGGTCAGGACCGAAGTTTCCACCGAACGCTTTTTCTGTTCTGCTGCAGAACTCCTGAATGCTACTCACGTAATGACAATCGCTGCATGAAAGGTACCGGTAACCATCTTTTCTGCTTTTGTGTTTGTCATGTTTGTTGTTATATGATACTGATCTCCTTCATATTTGTACATTTGATTTGTTTTGTGGCATTGCAACACTTTGTACATTTTTACAGCCTCTTTCTCTCCTTTTGTCCAGTTTTCAGAAGTCAGCTGCCCAGAAGGAATGAATTCTACCCCTATGAGCCTCCTCCAGGTTTGTGCATCTCTCACTGTTAAAATCTTCTTCAACTACTTTAGATGTTTTTCAGTGTCATAACAGAACAGAGGTTAAATCTACTGCATTACACAATAGCCCCTCAGAATCATGTGGGGTTTTGTGCAGCTCTCCATTACACCTGATGAGCTTCTGTTCATGACCAACAAGTGACTGTTAGAGAATTCACTCTGGGGACTCGGATGGCTTAGGTTGAGAAAAAGGTTTACTGATATCAGGAGAAGTGAGACAACGAACAACACAATGATAGGAGCATTGGCAGTGTCAATTCTGAGGATTCTCTTCAACCTTGGGCATATATTGAGTTGGGAGGAATGCCATATTTTGACTATGGCCTAATATGCCGACAACTTGTCTACTCCATAATGTCACATTAACAATATCTAATCTTAACCAAGTCATGTTTTTCCTACAGCATTTGTCTCTCTCTCATCTGTCTTCTTTTGCAGCATCTGCCTTTCTCAGGGTCATATTAGGGACAGAGGGGGCCTGGATGTGCTCTCAGCTTCAGTTTGGGAGAAACAAATAGGAACAGGGGTCATATGTGATAACCTGTAGGATAATTTTAGATGACTTATATCATAACAACTTGATTTAAGGTGACTTTAGATGACAGATGCATGATATCCCAGGATGTCTTCAGCTAACAGCTGCGAGGAACCCTGAACTGGATTCTCACTGACTTTTTTGGGGATGCATTCCGACAGGCTGTCCAGCTCGTCTTTAATGACAGTGCTGCTGCATTCATCCATGTGCTCGGAGGAAAGAGAGTCATTTTTCCTTCAGTGACATTATTCAGTGTTTATGCATGTTGAGAGAGTCAAGTATTTACAATATTTGCATTAGTCAGGTTTCACCAATGCTGTGTTTTACTGTGTTTTCAAGGTAGTTTGGCTTCATCTTTGATATTTTTTTCAGGTTCCTTTGTTAAAACTGTTAGCCTGACCAAAATATTTGAGAAACACTCATTGATGGTGAAGGGACACACATCACTGTCCCTCCAGAGACAAATTTATGTTGCACATATTGACAAACACAGCAAGTGTTCTATCTGCAGAAAACCTATTTTCTTTATACTGAGTGTATTTTCAGCATCTACACACAACTTCCATGCGTCGTCAAGCATTTTAACATGTCATCTTTTCTTCATTTGCCTGATTTTCTTCAGAGGATGAGCCTCCCAGCGATCCTGAGGAGGAGCAGAATGTGTTGTCTGGAGTTAAACTGTGTTGGGTGTGTGGTTGTCCCGGTAACAAAGCGTGCTCCCGCTGTCATGCTGTAACTTACTGTGGAAAACACCACCAGACCCTCCACTGGAAACACACTCACAAGAAAGAGTGTTGCAAAGGTGTGTGTGTGTGTGTTATTCCTTGGATTAAAAATGGACAAAGGTGCTTACCCTCTACATACTGTATGGTTATGCGCTACTGCAGTACAGCTGTCAGTGACTGTGGACTAAGTTTGTCTGCTTTGTCTGTCTCTCTGTGTATAGAAGCATCCACGGCCACAACCTCTCCCCTCCTCTTTCCTGAGTCTGAGCTTGTTACTGAGCCTGAGGAGGAGGAAGAGGATGCAAAGGAGGCTGAAGAAGAAGAAGGAGAGAGTACTCAGACAAGCGCAGATGTTCCTTCCTTAGCAGACAGTGAGTTTTCAGGTCACATAAAGTAATGTGCCAGCTCAGACAACCACTTTATTAAAAAACATATTTAATTTCTTTCATGAGCTGTTATCCTATTTTCTGTTCTCTATCAGCCCTAGCAGAGACGGACTTGGAGGAGATGGCTATGCATGAGACTGAAGACAACAAAGTGTTCCAGCGGTTTAAAACGAAGATCTCACCCGAGCCACACCAGGTAAAACTGTAATTACCGTTTTGTGATTGTATGCCTGCGCCAAACCAGTTAGCATCCATATCTGTCCAGATTCATAACATATGTAGTGGTGGAAATGTAATAGAAGGCCACTCACTATTTGATCAAATATGAATTATGGTCACAAATCTCCTTTCTGTTCCTGAGTTAAAATGTTGAATTATGACTAGAAAAGTGCTTTTAGAAGATTGTGATATCACAGTGAATTTGACCTTTTCAATATAAAATGTTATTGCATCATCATTTTATCCTATTAGCTATTAATACGAAATTTTGTCATACTGTATGAATTCTTTAGTTATGGTCAAAGATGTTTGTGAGCTTAGAACCCTACAATCTAATCAGTTAAAACTGGATTCCAAGTAAATGTTGGTGTCAGATCTGAAGCAATTCCGTTAAGGCATTCAAGAGATTTCATGTTTATCTCACCCCTATGAGTCCTCTGAAGGAGTTACAAGCTTCAGCAGTTGTACCATTGCCTGTTCTTGACCAGTCAAAGCTTTCCAAGAATGGGATGGACAGACAAAGAAACACCACACTGACAACAAAAAGTGAAAAAGATCAACACATTTTCCACACATTCTTTTCTGTGTCCATCTCACAGTGTTTTGTTAAATTCAGGTGCTGCGCTACAGTCGAGGCGGCTCACCCCTGTGGGTCTCTTCTCAGCACATCCCCTCAGATCCGGATATCCCACCATGCACCTGTGGCGCCAAGAGGACATTTGAGTTCCAGGTACTCACTGCTCGTTAAACGCTTATTAATCTGGTCTCTTAAAATCGTAGTCGGGTCTTTTTTCTTTCACTTCAGTGCCGTTGTTTCTTTTCTTCTCCTACCGTCATAACTTTTGTTAGTTTTGACCTTCACTCACTCAAGGGTTGCTGAGTTCATTACCAAAGTTTATGCAAGCTTATTATTAGGAGTGTTTTTTTAGCTTTGCAAAGGACATGTCTGAGATTTGGTGCAGGAACATCTCTGGCACAAATATCTCATCTGTCACCAGTAATGGTTGATGCCCCCCCCAAATTCACCTGTATATGCAGTTGTTACCCCTCTGTGTGTACCTTGTAGGTGAAACTGTGAGGACTCATTTCCCAGAATAAGAAAAACATTAAAGTCTCAGGTGGAAGAAAGTCTTTCTGATCATGTTCCCACTTGAAAGGATTAAAACAGAAGTGTCGGATTATATTTGTGTCCATTTGTTGAACTACATGTGTACCTGTTGGAGCCCTGTGCATGTAATAACCATGTGCGTGTGCGTGCAGGTGATGCCCCAGCTGTTGAACAGTCTGAGCGTGGACTCGGCAGGAGCCAGTATCGACTGGGGGACTCTGGCTGTTTACACGTGCTCTGTCAGCTGTAACCATGACGACCAGTACTGCCCTGAGTTCATCTGGAAGCAGGACTTCAGCTCAGATCAGCACACGCAGATTGAACATGCACAATAGAGCTTTGTGGCTTCTCATAGCAGGAAAAGTGCAGGTGTAATGGATAACATTAATGATGGCTGCATTCCACTCATGTGAGTCAGTTTCAGGGTCCTCGTATCGTGTGTGCAAGGTGACAACGGACTTTCTTTTCTCTGGCCGGAGTAATCACACTACAGTGATGCATCCATTAATGATACCCGCTTCGTCCTGTAGATGGTGGTGGGGGTTGGACCCCACTGCAGTGATGTCACCCTGATTTAACAGAGTGGATGTGTGCTGTTGCTCTGACTATCAGAGTGAAACTCAGCAAGATGTCAAACTCCAGATATTCACAGTCTGGATGGTTATCCACATTTCTTTACATAAGGCAAAGATGCAAATATGTAATTCTGTACATTGAGTATTAGTTCGTTAAAAGTTCAGATACTCAAACAACAATTGTGGATGTTAAGAAAAACGTGTTGGTGATATTTTCTGACCTACAGTGGAGTTTTAGCATGTTCAGTGTTATATACTGTTGTGCAAGAGAATTATTGGATCTTATATTCAGCAAAAACAAATAAAATATGACTTTGTGCCTTTTCATAACAGAATAAACTTTTTTTGTAAGTCATCAAAACAAGCATTCATATGATTTTCTAAATTTTTTTGGTTCATTTTTAACTGTCACTTGCACCTCTCTGGGATTACTGTCTTAAAACAGAAATGAATTAGCTGCATGCATCACAGGAGGACTGATACATGAAAAAAAGACATTAAACCTTCATTGGATAGTCAGTAATTTGGACAAAAAAAAATTTAAATCAAGGCTTAATGGCAAATAAATGCTAAAAATGCAATGTAAAAGTAGCACAAGTACAATGGAGCTGTTAAGTCAATAAACTGGTTGTAGAATGTGAGTCACACAGATATCTCCAAAGTTTGCTAGCATTACAGTAGCTAATGCTAGCAAATTTTGCAGATACAGTATGGCTAATGCTCGCAATATCTCCAAAGTTTGCTGGCATCGACCTTATGACAGTACGAACATCACGTATGTATGGAGCAATTATTGCAGGTTGTAGAGACGGTGCGCTTGATTTGCTTACCCAGCTGTCCAGAAATTATGTTAATAGTATTTCGTGCACACATAGCTTATATTGTGGCCACAATTTTTTAACCATGTCACCAGAGGGGCTCTGCAGGTTACTGTTCAGTCCAGAGTTTAAAAAAAATAGCAAAGTCAGTGTGTATTTAACTGTGCAGAGATGTGTTTTATTGCTTATGAAAGAAATTATGCCTTGTTTCATCTTTCATAAGATACAGTTTAACTTTTAATAAGGGCTGCACATTGACCCCAAACACCTAATCATACCTGTTAAATGGTTGAAATAACTAAAAAGACTGCATTTAGGTTTTACAAAGATATGCCCGCATTATTTTTCTGGGTTGGGAAAGATGTTTATACTCAGGTTTGATGTAAATCATGTTGCCACTGTTGTGAGGAATGAAGCTGTAACTACCAGTTTTTGTCTGTCCTACATCTGTACACTGTGTTGACTGTCGTTTCTACATTTTACACAGAAGTCACTTTTTTTAACTTTAGATAAAAGCAATACACATCTACAAATCTGACACCAAGATGACCATTTCTGTTCAACTCTTTTGTTAAAACTGCACTAATATGTTAATACAGTAAAGGAAGAGTCAGTATGTACATAATTTATTAATGCACAGTGCAGCACATTAACAATTTCAGAAGAAGCAGTAAATGTAACAGAGTTTGATAACATCTTCTGCTACTGCAAGACAAGTGATCAAACTGACTTTAAGGAACATAGTAACCCAGTGGGCTGAAAACCTAAATTACTGAGCTGGTTAACAGCTAAATGTTTACATTGTTGTCAGGAATGTGTCCAGCTGAACCTGGCTGGATCACACATGAGCAAATCAAGAAGGATTCGCTATTTAGACTTATTTTAAATGTCCTTTTTTTGTCGAAGTGTGTGCCTGAGCAAAAAGCACGAAGAACCAGGACAGTCACGTCTTCCAATGGTCGAAAAAAATAATTCTCAAAAGAAAACTATTAAATGCTGTTTGGAATAGCCAAAAAATACATATGAAAACTTTAAAACAATACATATACATGGCAATATGATGTATAGATTATCTCCCATTATACTGCTGTTCAGTGCTACATGTGAATTTAGGAGGACAATGGCAGCCTCTTCTTTTTTAGACCAAAACCCATCTTTTCTTTACATTTCATTCCTGCCTAAATTTGTCTAAATTTCCAAACCCAACTGCTCTAACAGGGTGTCTATTAGTCCACAAAGTTGCAGAGCAGCACCCCCTCAAGGTTGAGGTCCAGTCATTACAACTGAAGTAAAAAAAATAAACTATTTACATACTTTTTAAACATTAAAACACTTCTGTCTGAAATTACACTTTATCTGTTTCAGACTAAACAGTAAATGTACCAGGACCTTAAACCAAGTAACAAAACCTTCAAGAACCAACTAGAAATGACAACTTTGGAAATAAAACTTGGATCAATTGAGGCAATTAATTCAAAGTTTAAGAGCAACTAAATGAGCATCTGAATGGAGAAGGCATGAAGACTCACATAAAGCTTATTGGTTTGTATAAGATAGTCACTCTGACAGAACATGTCTTGATACAATTTGGGGATTGAACAATGAATAAAAATGTAAAGTACAAAAGTGTTTAAAACTGCTTAAAATAAAGTCAAAAACAGTCCCAGTCAGACTGCTTCTCTTCTAATAATTGTTTTTACATTTTTTTTTACAGTCTTATGTACAATCAGGGATGTGATCAGGACAGAAAAGTACTTGTAGAAACTAAAAAGTTTAAATATACCAACATGTGAGCAAAACACTGGGGGGAAAAAAATGTTTAAAATCCTGATCTCCAAAAAAATCTGAATCTCTAGAGGGACGAAAAGTAAAAGGTGACACTGCCACATCCTCACACAACAGCCCTTACAGCAGTCCACTCGTTTAGGTCAACATAAAGAAGACACTTTGATGTGACTCTTCAAAAACATCGAAGTAAAAAGAGTTGGATGGGGACACAATTACAGAAAACGCTACAGGTTCTACGTTGTCTTGCGAAAACCTTTCAGGATGGGGTATATGTTTTCAAATGCCTCGTAGATCTCTGCTCTCACCTTGGCACCTTAAAAAAATAAAGGTAGAAATCAGTAAGTAGATTAAATTACATTGACAAAAGCCCATAAAATATAACCTCTACACTGGTTAGCATCATGCTCTAGATCAGGGGTCGGCAACCCCCGGCTCTGGAGCCGCATGCGGCTCTTTCATCCCTCTGTTGCGGCTCCCTGTAACTTTGGAAAATATATAATCAGCAGGCTATTTAATTAAATTTTATTTTATTTTAGATTGTTAATTTTTAAAATTTAATTCTAAATTTGAAGATTATGGTGATCTTATAACATCTTAATTTTTGTCTGTCACAATATGCGTTCCAGCCGTCAATCTCCGACACTCGCCGGCCTGCGGGTATTCATCTGGAGTCCTGCTGATCTTCGGATCCCAGTGTTTGCTCTACATTCATTCAGCAGCAGTGGGCCACTATTCCTAAATCCTAGCCGTCGCTCCTTCAAATTTCTTACTTTTTTTAATTGTCGCAAATATACCGCCGCACGTCTCTGCCTTCACAGCAGAGTCCTGCATTGTGTCGGGTACTCGTGAGTACTAAGGTAAACTACGGATAATTGTCTTGCTCAGTATCTACTCTTTGATATGTCGGGTTAATACGACGCAACTTGCGAGAACACGGCTCGATGTCACGTCCAGCATCCAGGCAGCAGGTCAGAGAGTCAGACGAGTGTCGTCTTGGAAAATAGGGCAGCGACTTGCCGGAGAAAAGTTCTTAGCTTAAGATAAATAGATTTTACAAGTTAAATAGACATTCGCAAAATATTGATTTCCAGCTAACATTATGTAACATATGAGGTCCAGGAGCAAAAATGACATTAACCAAGTAAGATAAATATTAGTGGTAGGACACAATTTAAAAAATGAATCTAATTAGAGGCTTTGTAATTAATTAATCACGACTGATTAACAAGGGCATAGAGGTACAAAGTGTTGTCTTCATTTTAAATGCCAAAAGGATTTTGCAGCTCTCAGTGTTTTCTTTTCTGTGGGAAACGGGTTGAAATGGCTCTTTGAGGGTAAAGGTTGCCGAGCCCTGCTCTAGATTATCTCCTTCATTTGCATTTAAAGTTCTGCTGTGTTTTTTGAGTAACCTAATCAATCCTCCATCCAACACAAGGCCACAGACACAGTAAGAAGCACCAACTCAAACTGACGAATTTTTCCTACCTCAGGGTTGCGATTAGCATCAAAAGTGTCTGATGACAACTGACAATGAGTAAAATGAAGCAGTTCGGTCTTACCTGTGAGTACAACTTTTCCAGAAACAAAGATGAGCAGGACGATTCGAGGTTTGATCATTCTGTAAATCAGTCCTGGAAACAGCTCTGGTTCATAGCTAGGAAAAAAAACAAAACAAATCACTTTATTTTAAATTAAAGAAAATAGTCTAACATTGCTTGAATAATCTCAGCAAAAATTTCAAAAAGACTATTTTCAAATTGTCAAAAACTACCCTCAGCCTGAGTGTTCTGCATCCCATGTGCTGTGATTATCTATGCTTTTGGACAGTTTACAACAAACAGAATTTACCTGCTAAACTGCTGATGTGTCAGGACTAATCCCTCAAGTCGAATGGGAAACTTCACATCACAACTGCCCACCATGTTCTGAATCTTAAAGTCCAGGAACTTAGCAGGAAAACCGAGCTTCTGCACCACACGGGCATATTTTCTGGCTGCTAACCTTGACTGCTCCTCACTAGAAAGAAATGACAAGTAGATTATTGAGTAAGAACAAACATTTAGAACAGTAAAGCAGATAAGATGAGAATGTTGAGAATATTCTACTGAAAGGAAAGGCTGTCAGGAGGACACTGCTTGCACTAAAGACTGTGGCTTTTTATGATACCATTCACACAAAATGCCAGTAACAAGCTGTAATCTGACCTCTTGGCTCCGGTGCAGACCATCTTTCCAGAGCTGAAGATGAGAGCGGTGGTCCTGGGCTCTCGTATTCTCATGATGACCGCAGCGAAACGCTAAGACAGACAGTTGGGATGACGAGACGGATGTTTAGTACCAGTTCTTCTTCTATCATGCTCTGGACTTAACACTAAACAGGCAAAAAATGCTTGTCTTCAGCTAGAAAAGTCAAACTGCTGAGCAAAAGTTTGTAGTGTGTAACATTCTCACCTTTGGGTTGTACTCTGCATTTCTGGCTCTCAGTGCAATGGTCTTCAAGTCCAGTTTACAGCCCAGGTTTACAGTTGATACTATGTTTCTGATTGAAAACAGTACAAGAGAGGCAGAGACAACAGGAGTGAGTAAAAGAAAGAATATTGACAATGTAGTGAACTTTCCATGAGAGCAAAAGCTTTCCTGACTAAGCAGAAATTACACTAAGACACCCTGACGTAGTCTCGCAAATGTTGGCTCCATTTCAGTTCGACATTGATCACAGTTTATGTCTGCATATGCATTTCCAACAGTAAACTTTGTAAACAGTCTCCTATGGCAAACAAAACAAAACAAAAAGGTGACAAAGTTTCATAAACCACTCTTGTCAATTCTTCCAGTTGGATATGAAGCGTACTGTAGCTGTGGTACAATGCCAGAGCTCTCTGAGGCAGGTGTGGCGGGTGTGATGGGGGTCATGGGCGTCAGCGGGGTGTTGTAGAGCGGCGTGTTTCCCGGCAATGCTGTGGTGGTCGTGCCTGTTACTGTCTGGGAATGGAAGAGTTGAGGGGTCTGCCCCGACGTCCCTGGAAGGCCTGAAGGACAGAGAATGTTTGTTTTTTTCTCTGTAACATGAACTGAAGGTAAATATCTACAATGACTGAAAGATGAATGATTAATATTAAGATCAGCTGATCAGAACGGGGAAGACGCCAGTAATGATGATATTTGTTGTACCTGTGCTGGCCTGCTGTGCCTGTTGTTGTTGCTGTTGCTGCTGCTCCTCCAGTATAGACAGACTGTTGGTGTTCTGTACTGGCTGTGGTGTCAGGCCTGAGCCATATGGCATCATGGGACTGAACATTGGCATGACGGGGGTCATGGCGCCCTGCACACAGGCACATCACCAGGGGGAAAAAAAAAAGCAGTGATTAGGCAGAAAATGAACATTTATCCTGAGAAAGGGCAACAAGATTTTTGAAGTGTCACTTTTTTTTCCCCAATTTACATCTCTTATTTGTTGAAAGAAAAGTCCATCAGTCTTTCTTTCAAGCGTCAAACTCACTAAACATTTGTAGGTTCAACCTGTGTAGGCAGCAGTAGGCGTTTTAAAAACTCTTTTCCCCATCTCAGTCCAGCTCACTGATGAGTGGCTAGGTGCGGCTACAAAAGGGAGGTAATTGGGGATGTGCGAGACGTATGTATGGCTGCATGTGTGTATTTTAGTTTTGTTCTATGTGTCATGTATTTATTATGTATTCTTAATATCTTTTGTTATGTTTTATTGTGTTGCAGTGCAGCTTGATTTCTTGCCTTATCTTTGACAAATTTCTCCCACAGGAGACAATAAAGTATACGTAACTTAACACAGCTTCTTTCTACTAGTGATAATAACAGCATCACATTCAAAAAGTCATTTCAAACAATGTGGGCACATATTGACTTGCTTCAGGAAATTTCAGAAGTAGATATCTGCAGCAAAATCCAAAGTGAGGCTCGAAGCTCAAGACTGAGATCTTCTTTTAAAATACTTTAACTAATTCAAGTACATGACGGTCTTTGACACACCAAATGGCTGTTCACAAAAAAAGTCTTTTTCCAGACCTGTTTAGCATTTGATGGTTAACTTTCCCTCTAAATACTCCAGTTTAACATGACTGTCGCACTTCTTCCAATAAATGAAGTTGTTCATTTAAATTAGTTCCACATTAGCGTGAATTACAGGGGATTTGACTGCAGACACAAGTCACAATGCTAATGCTCTACAAGATGCTAAGTCATGCGAGGCTGGCTCAAGTTGCTGCTATGCTGGGCAGCTACAGTGAGCAAAGAACATGAGGTGGAAGATATGACTGTGTGAAGTACAAGAATGAGTATAATTTGAAGATGTCAAGTCCATGTTACCTGAGGGGAAGCCAGCCCCTGGAAGGGTGGTATACTGTTGTTCTGGTCCATCTCTTCAGCTCCTCACGTTAACTTACTGCCACCCAAGAGCAGGCAGTAACAGGCTGGATAACTTCACAGCTGGTGTGTTAAAGCACTGGATCTAGGGTCTATATTACAGTAGAAACAACAACCACTGGGGACTTGGCTCTGCAGGAACACGACTTTTCGTTTCTTATCACTGGCAGCTACCTGAAAAGATGAACAGAACCACGACTTAAGTAAACACGTGATTAACAATGATTAATTACCACCATCCATCAACGTTACGTGAATCACACGCAAGTGAATGGAGCCTAACTGGTGCAGCTGCAGCTGCAGCGGTGGCGCGAACACACACGAGCTTTGACGTTTTGATGTTATACTTATGCTCTTTCACTCATTTGGGCCCGAATGTAACACGTGTCCTTTAAGTAGTTTAGTATGCTGAATATAGTTGACAGCTTCATCTATATGCAAACAGGGCGTCTTGACATGCTATAAAACGAAACACACTGGCTAGCGGCAGTTAGCCGCAGCGTTAGCATGAGCAACACTAGCTAACATGAAAACGTAAGCAACACGCGCTGTTACCACGTTAAAATCAGCGCATTTTGTGTTAAAAAAGTTGCAAATAACGTTGGTATTTGTCCGTCAACTTACTTTAGCAGTCTTGTAGTTATAAGCAGAGCAGAAACAGCATTAAATTAGCTTCAACTTCGGGTCATTCTCGGGTCTTGGCATTCAACGATTGCAAAGCGGCTTCGGCTATTTCCGGAAGCTGCAGTTTTATGTTCCGTTGGGTCACAGTTCAGACACACAGAGCAAAGATGGCGTCGCTGAGTGACAAATCAGTTTGGGATGAAGTGGAGGATGGTATCGGCGAAGAAGTGTTAAAAATGTCTACAGAGGAGATAGTTCAGCGAACTCGTCTTCTCGACAGTGAGATAAAGATTATGAAGAGCGAGGTGCTGCGTGTGACCCACGAGCTGCAGGCTATGAAAGATAAAATCAAAGAAAACACGGAGAAGATCAAGGTGAACAAAACGCTGCCGTACCTGGTGTCTAATGTGATCGAGCTACTCGACGTGGACCCCAACGACCAGGAGGAAGACGGGGCTAACGTGGACCTGGACTCCCAGAGAAAAGGAAAGTGCGCCGTCATTAAGACCTCCACCCGGCAGACCTACTTTCTGCCGGTGATCGGGCTGGTGGACGCCGAGAAGCTGAAGCCCGGAGACCTGGTGGGTGTCAATAAAGACTCCTACCTGATCCTGGAGACCTTACCGACCGAATACGACTCCAGAGTCAAGGCCATGGAGGTGGACGAGCGTCCCACAGAGCAGTACAGCGACATCGGAGGGCTGGACAAGCAGATCCAGGAGCTGGTGGAGGCCATCGTGCTACCCATGAACCACAAGGAGAAGTTTGAAAACCTGGGCATCCAGCCACCTAAAGGGGTCCTGATGTACGGACCACCTGGCACTGGGAAGACCCTCCTGGCCAGGGCCTGTGCTGCTCAGACCAAGGCCACATTCCTGAAGCTGGCAGGTCCACAGCTGGTCCAGATGTTCATTGGAGATGGAGCCAAGCTGGTCAGAGATGCCTTTGCCCTGGCCAAAGAGAAAGCCCCATCCATCATCTTCATCGATGAGCTGGACGCCATCGGAACCAAGAGGTTTGACAGCGAGAAGGCGGGAGACAGAGAGGTGCAGAGGACCATGCTGGAACTGCTCAACCAGCTGGATGGATTTCAGCCCAACATGCAGGTCAAGGTAAAGATGTCTAATAAACCTGTTTAAAATGCCTGAAAGGTTTGTGTAGAATATGTATAGCTGCGGTGACCATTACCTTTACCTCCATACAAATGGGAAGTCAAATTGGAACTGTACATGTGACTCAGTAATTGTAATTCAGACAGCAAAATTGTAAGGTAGTAAAGAAATTACGCTGAAGAGCTCAAGAAATTGTATCACCTTACTCCAATGCAATCGTTAATAATGACAAACATCACCATATAAATTTTGTCAGGGTAAATCTATGTCAAAAAAAGACATTAAACATCATGTTATGGTGCCATTAGTATTAATGGTTGTTACACAGAATGAAGAAGAAAATTCCAACATGAAATACAAACATCATAGACAGTACAAAATGAAAAAATACATACAAAGAGTTTCCTAAAATAATTTGTGGATTCTAGTATTATTTCACAGTATAATGTTCACAGTTTAACTACAGTAATAGTGTTCATGTCTTTAGGTGATTGCTGCCACCAACAGAGTGGACATCTTGGACCCTGCCCTGCTCCGTTCAGGTCGTCTGGACAGGAAGATCGAGTTCCCCATGCCAAACGAAGAGGCCAGAGCTCGCATCATGCAGATCCACTCCCGTAAAATGAACGTCAGCCCCGACGTCAACTACGAAGAGCTGGCCCGCTGCACTGACGACTTCAACGGAGCCCAGTGCAAAGCAGTGTGCGTGGAGGCCGGTATGATCGCGCTGCGTCGCGGAGCCACGGAGCTGAACCACGAGGATTACATGGAGGGAATCCTGGAGGTGCAAGCCAAGAAGAAGGCGAACCTTCAGTACTACGCCTGAGGACACTGCCTGTGTCTGCATTTGTGTATGAGAGAGTCTTTGATTATTCACACAGCTGTTGAGAAAACACTTGTTACTTGTTAAGTGATGATTAATTTGAGTTAATAAAAATGAAAAAAATGCTTTAACTAAGTGATGTTGTTTCTTTCAGCTAAATACAGAGGATAGAGTTTAAAAACATGTTCTTGATTTCAGGTGGTGCAGAATAATCTCATAGCTGCTGTGGATTTATTGCTTTCAAGTCTTGAATCATCCATTTACAAGTAGCACATCTGGAATTATGTTTCAGTCATTAATGAAACAAATCCCTCAGGTGATGTTTACAGTAAAATTTCACTAGTCTGTTAGATTAAGTAGTTAATGTGCTGTACACCACTGGTAGTATCACTTGTCAGTCATTTTAATTCTTGCCAGTATCTCTGAGCGATGTATGGGAGTCACAAGTAGTAAGGAATATTCACATTTTTCTTTCTTAAGTCTAAATTAAATGCTCAAAATTGAAATACTCATCCAAACTGTATCATGTACACTTGTTTCTGCTGAACTTATCAATAAAAAGATTAAACTGGTGAAACTATATAAATATAAAATATCCCAAATAGAAATGTTGCCTGTTCCCCTCTCTTACTGATGTTTATACCATGAACAAGTCAATTATAGTTCCTTATACAGTATTATCATGACGATATTTTGAATAAAAAAGGGGGATAGCGACACATAACTACAGATTAATTTGTCCTTCAAGTTTTCTTTTACATTCTTGATTATCAGCTGCTTATCTCACATAGAGGAATGCCGTTCAGCTACTTTGATGCAATCATGAGTGAGGCAAACGTGACAAAGTTGAAATGATCCGTTTCTGTAATTCTCCATCAACAGATGTAATTAAAATATTAATGTTATTATCCCATCTGGCTGGAAACTTCTCTTTTTATTGAAACTACTGACTGCCATAAGACTGAAAATCATTGAATCAAGAATAATAAATACATAGAGAGATTTAAAAAAAAAAAAGCATGAAGGAAGCTCTAGCTCATTTCAGTGATATTTTGATCAATTTTTAAATTTATTTATTTCAAACTAAAAATGCATTAATTAAAGATGTGAATGAGAATTAATCTGACTTCTTGCTTAGTTCAAAGGTGTTCAGTTATCTTTACTAATGGAGCTCAGGTTACATGTAATTTTGGAATTTCAAGTTGAATTAACATATTTAATGACATGAATGTTTCTGAAGCTTTTAAAATCGTATTTTAATCTGAGAAGACGCAGATAAACAAGGCTGCCTCTACTGTGAACACAAAAGAATGTGTGTGTGTGTGTGTGTGTGTGTGTGTGTGTGTGTGTGTGTGTGTGTGTGTGTGTGTGTGTGAAAACCAGTTTGACTGTAGCTCATTTCTTTGACTTTCATTTTCAAGTTGCAGTTTGAAATCACACACCAGAAACCTTTGAGGACTCTGGAAAGCAGCTGAACATGGCTGACAAGGATTTAAATCCAGAGAGAGGTGAGTCCATCATCATTTAAACGGTTCACCTGATCGATGCAGCACCTTTACAGCAACATGGAGTTTTGGTTCCTCAGCTTTCAGGCTGGTGCTGGTGGGATGGGAAAAGTCTGAGAAAAGTGCCTCTAGCAACACGATCCTGGGCAAAGAAGAGTTTCTTTCAGGAAGGACTAGTTCTAAATGTGTGAGCCAACATGCTCAGCTGGCAGGAAGGTTATTTCTTGTGTGTATCAAACAAACATATAGATGTTTTATGTGAAAACTGAAATGATTGGATGTTTTCAGGCAACTTCTCTCACTAACCTGAAGTTGTGCTGCTCAGAAGTTGTATGAATTGTTGCATGTATTTTTCAGGGTTTTGCAAGAGGAATCGCTACGTCATTATAGCATTTGACACATTTTGACTCATCTTGCTTGTACACAAGATGAGAATTTGATATATTTTGACAACAAGAAGTGAAAATAAGTTGGTATATAGCAAGAAAAACATTCTCTTGACAATGAGAATTTGATCTTTTCATCATTGTAGCAGCAATGTGCCATAGATTTACAGAGCCAATAACAAATATAAAATATGTAGAAATGATTTACTCACCTCCCACCATTTGGAAATTTTATTCTTGTATTATTTCCAAACAGTACATCATAATCAATATATTACACACGTGGACAAAATTGTTGGTACCCCTCAGTTAAAGAAGGAAAAACCCACAATTCTCACTGAAATCACTTGAAACTCACAAAAGTAACAATAAATAAAAATTTATTGAAAATTAAATAATCAAAAACAGCCATCACTTTTGAATTGTTGATTAACATAATTATTTAAAAAAACAAACTAATGAAACAGGCCTGGACAAAAATGATGGTACCTCTATAAAAGATTGAAAACTATTTGACCAGAGTGACATGATTAACTCAGGTGTGTCATTTAATTGACATCACAGGTGTTTCCAAACTCATAATCAGTCAGTCTGCCTATTTAAAGGGAGACAAGTAGTCACCCTGCTGTTTGGTGAAAAGGTGTGTACCACACTGAACATGGACAACAGAACGCGAAGGAGAGAATTGTCCCAGGACATCCGAAAAAAAAATTATAGACAAACATCTTAAAGGTAAAGGCTATAAGACCATCTCTAAACAGCTTGAAGTTCCTGTGACAACAGTGGCTCGTATTATTCAGAAGTTCAAGACCCACGGGACTGTAGCCAACCTCCCTGGACGTGGCCACAAGAGGAAAATTGATGACAAATTGAAGAGACGGATCGTTGGAATTGTATCCAAAGAGCCAAGAGCAACCTCCAAAGAAATTAAAGGTGAATTCCAAGGCCAAGGTACATCAGTGTCAGATCGCACCATTCGCCGTTGTTTGAGCCAAAGTGGACTTCATGGGAGACGACCAAGGAGGACACCACTGCTGAAAAAAACTCATAAAAAAGCCAGATTGGAATTTGCAAAAATGCATGTTGACAAGCCACAAAGCTTCTGGGAGAATGTCCTTTGGACAGATGAGACCAAACTGGAGCTTTTTGGTAAGGCACATCAACTCTATGTTCATAGACTCAAAAACCAAGCATACGAAGAAAAGAACACTGTCCCTACGGTGAAACATGGAGGAGGCTCAGTAATGTTTTGGGGCTGCTTTGCTGCATCTGGCACAGGGTGTCTTGAAAGTGTGCAAGGTACGATGAAATCTGAAGACTATCAAGGCATTCTGGAGAGAAATGTGCTGCCTAGTGTCAGAAAGCTTGGTCTCAGTCGCAGGTCATGGGTCTTCCAACAGGACAACGATCCAAAACACACAGTCAAAAACACCCAAGAATGGCTGAGAGAAAAGCGTTGGACTATTCTAAAGTGGCCTTCTATGAGCCCAGATCTGAATCCCATTGAACATATGTGGAAGGAGCTGAAACATGCCATTTGGAGAAGACACCCATCAAACCTGAGACAACTGGAGCTGTTTGCTCATGAGGAGTGGGCCAAAATACCTGTTGACAGCTGCAGAACGCTCATTGACAAATACAGAAATCGTTTAATTGCAGTGATTGCCTCAAAAGGTTGTACAACAAAATATTAAGTTATGGGTACCATCATTTTTGTCCAGGCCTGTTTCATTAGTTTGTTTTTTTAAATAATTATGTTAATCAACAATTCAAAAGTGATGGCTGATTTTGATTATTTAATTTTCAATAAATTTTTATTTATTGTTACTTTTGTGAGTTTCAAGTGATTTCAGTGAGAATTGTGGGTTTTTCCTTCTTTAACTGAGGGGTACCAACAATTTTGTCCACGTGTGTACATGGAGCTTCTTGGTGAGCAAGCCTGGGAATATGTTGTAGTAGTGTTCACAGGAGCTGATGTGCTGGAAGGCATGGACATGACATACTTTCTGAGAAATCGGGATGCAAGCTTGCATAAATTCCTTGACAAGTGTGGGAACAGACAGTACTTTTTCAATAACAGGAGCAGAGGCTACAGCACTCAGGTTACAGACCTTCTTGAGGGGATTGAAAAGTTGTCCTCTCAACACAGCCCTGGGTTTTACGAGATTGACAAAGCTATCGCAACAAACATGGAGGAGATGAATCAAGCTCTGACTGACAGGGCACAAAAAAGTGCACAAAAGGCTGCTGCCAGAAAGCGTGCCCAGCAAGTCATCTTCCGTCAGGGGAGGGCACATAGACTCACTGAGGTGCGAATTGTGCTACTTGGTGAAAAAAGGAGCGGAAAGACCACTGCAGCAAAAACGATGGCAAAGTTATTTTATCAAGAAGAGAAAAATAAAAGTAAATGTGTTGCCACTCGCACCATCATCAATGACAGGATAGTCCAAGTCGTGGACACTCCCAGATGGTCTATTCAGACGTGGGGACAGTCAACTCAAAAACAACACCCAATCGAAGAGGCACTGTCCCTCAGCCACCCTGGGCCACATGCTTTTCTCATTACTGTGAATTTAAGATAAGGTTTCACAGAGAGGCACAGAATTGCCCTGGAAAACAATCTCGCTTGCCTCTCAGATACAATGTGGAAAAATGCCATCGTGCTCTTCACCTTTGGGGAGAGGTTGCGAGGGGAAACCATAGAGATGTACATCGAGAATCAAGGTGAAGACCTCAAGTGGCTCGTGGAACGATGTGACAACAGATATCATGTTTTCAGCGACACACAGTTCAAAGATCTCCCACAAATCAGAGAGCTGCTGGAGGAGACAGATGGAATGGTGGAAGCAAACAGTGGACAGTACTTCAGTGACATCCTCTCCCAGCTCCACAGTGAAAGACCCTCCAGTGAGAGGAGCGACCCCTTGGACATGGAGGAGGATGATTCCGAGTACACACCCGGGGAGAGGAAGATGATGGAAAAGATGAAGAAGGACATGCTAGAACTCCTGCGGGTGGAAATTATCCGCTCCATTTCTGCACAAATTACAGCAGCAAAAAGTAATTCATTCATACTCCCCGACAGTAAGGCCACCTCTCAAATCATTTCACACCAAATTAAAAAAAGAAAAAAATACTTAAGTCTTTGAACAATAGCAAAATGTTAAGCAGACTAATACATTTCAATCCTCTGCTTTTTTTCAGTGAGTCTGGAGCGGACACCATCAGAGGGTGGGATTAAAGAAACAAATAAAGGTCACCATCAACCAAGCTCTGGAATAGGCACCGACTCCAATGTGGACATTATTGACACTGAATAAGAGATGAGCAAAAATCACACACAGAATGAATAAATCCCTCCTGTCCAACATCTGTGTACCTCTGGTATCAAACCACCCCATGCTTTTGTTGTTTTGCTAATTTCTGTTTAGAAAATATACATTAACATTATATTAAGATGAATGAATGTACATAATGTAAAGATACCTAAATGTGACTACTACATCTGAAATGCTTTTTTTTGTGTTTTTTCTTAAGTACCCATGATGGAAACCTTTATCATGTGACAATATTAATGTGCACTTATGTATTAATATGAGAAGAATCCTAGACTTCTACTAGCTTATTTGTGGTAATGATTTCCTTGATGTTACGGCCACAAGTAACTGTGTGCAGTCTTGTTCATTGGATGGGTTCCTCCTTGGCCTTTGTATGGGGAGATTACATGTGCAGGGACAGCTGTGACTGGTTTTCAGAGCCTCTCTAGAACCCCAGCTGCCACCCCTCTCAACTGATGACTCCAGAGTAGATGACCTGCACTCCAGTCTTGTTCGCCTCACCTCTCGAAGCATTTAGTGACTTGTGAACTGTGTGTTCAGAGGCACCAGTTTTGTTTAGTTTGTTTTGTACACTATTAATATTTGTTACTTGTGGTGGGTGTTGCTGCTATACTTAAGTCTAGTTCGGAAGTTGTTTTGTGTTTAGCTAAATTACAAACTGTTAGTCTTCACTTTGTGATATTCTGCTCTTTGAT
Source organism: Acanthochromis polyacanthus (assembly GCF_021347895.1). Classification (NCBI taxonomy): domain Eukaryota; kingdom Metazoa; phylum Chordata; class Actinopteri; family Pomacentridae; genus Acanthochromis; species Acanthochromis polyacanthus. The sequence goes on from NC_067114.1 coordinate 16,292,804, forward strand.
TTGGCAACATCCACCAGTCTTGTGTTCTTTGTATGGTCACTTTTCTGTTAAATTAGCTACTGAGCAATAAATTAATTTACCTGAACCAATAACTGGTTATTTTGTTGCATCCAGTCAACTCTAGAGGTTGGATCACAACACTTGAGAATAAAGTTTGAGCTCTTTATAGTACTGATGGCATCACCCTTAATGCCAACCTGTTTAAAATTTTGAAAATAAACCCAAAACACCTTTATTCTTTAGTCACTGCTGGCAACATTTCCTGTGTTCTTTTCTCTCAAGATTAATTAACTGCAGTGTACTCTGGAAAAACAGGTCTGTGGACACATATTGAACAAGCAGAACCAATTATATAATTCTTTACATTTATTAAGAATGTAAAAAGAATAGCAGAGGATGTATCCTTCCGAAACACAATGAAAAATCCAAACAGTAGCAAGTCTAGGCAAGGGCGAGTGAAGAATTTGTTTCTCATAACAGGCGTGTTGATCTAGGATGAAGCTGACAGACCGCATAAACATGTATGTGGTAACAGTAAAACTTTGCAGGAAATAACTGGGGAGCAGGAGAAAAGCATCACTTGTGAATGGATGGAGATTGTGGATTGTTTTTTAATGGAAAAAAATGTGCTCCCCAGTTAAACCTCTAGATCAACACTCCAATTGTAAGAAACCTGATGCTATTGGGTCTAAACCAGCAGGTTGAAAGTGGAACAAGCAGACCAAAGAGGAAACCATCAGCTGTCCTGCTCAGTCTTTCCTCAGAGGTATTGTCTGCTCATTAATGCCCTCCTTGGTGATGACACACACCCGAAGAGCATCTCCGGTGTAGACATCTCTCTCTGCGGCCGAGATGAAGACGTCCTTGACCAGCTGAATCGCTTTGTCCTGAGTCAGAGGGACATGCTCCACGCCCTCCATGTTCTTAAAACCAATCTGTGGAAGTACGGGTTGAAGTCAGGCTTTGAGGAAACTTGACAAGAGGAAATCTTTGTTTTTCTGCATATTAAACGGTAAAACAAAGGTGGCAACAGCAGATTAGTATCCATATGTATGTGTGTTTGCTATCTACCTGGTTGTCTAGTAGTGGCTGTAGCATGGCACTGGCTGATCCTCCAGCCTTGTAGGTGTCTCTCTGGTAGGAGCCCACCGGGTCAAAGCTGTACACGGCTCCCTTGCCTACAATAAAAATAAAATACAGCAAAATTTTTCAGCTTCCAGCTGAGACACAACAAAGACAAAACAACCCAAGTGTATGGAAAAGTCAAGAACAATGTAAGTAACAACCCAAGAAATAGTCCTTGCCCCCTGCAAAAAGACATTTTGACATGGCATAGCTGGAAAGGCACATTTCTACACACGTGGACAAAATTGTTGGTACCCCTCAGTTAAAGAAGGAAAAACCCACAATTCTCACTGAAATCACTAGTTACTTTTGTGAGTTTCAGTGATTTCAGTGAGAATTGTGGGTTTTTCCTTCTTTAACTGAGGGTACCAACAATTTTGTCCACGTGTGTAAATATGAATAAGTCTCGGTGTTGTGCATGCCTGCTCCCTGGGCAGTAAGTAGAACTGAGGAATCTGTAATTAATTCAAATGTTGCTTTCCTGCTTTGACAAGGTCAAAGTGTCGACTGTAAAAAAAAAAAAAAACAACAACAAAAAAAAAACATACAGTATTTTGTCCTTACAGTGCAGTGCAGATGCACACAAAGCAATACATTTACCCATCATAACATCAGTACCCACCCTCCTCATCCAGTCCTCCAATGATGTTGTAGACATAGTATGGAAGAACCTCCGGCGTACAGAATGGTTGACAACATGGCTGCAATGGCTCCGCTGGTCATCGTCTTGTTGTTGAGTGTTTGTACATCTGAAAGAGGACATTACCATTCAATATCAAAAAACAAAATACAAAAATTCTAATGTAATGTACAAATTAAATTTAAAAGACAGCACAACCAAACAATCCTTCTGCACCAACTTCACCTTTAGTCTGGCATCAATGATTTTGGTCAGAGTCAGGCAGTCGCCATGGAAACCGCTGCAGCCGATGACAGTTGTGTCAGTCCTGTGAGATGAAAAAGACGAGGCACATTAATCAGTGACAGTCAGAGCTATATATTCTTCAATTTGATGGGATTCATGTATAACTGACACATGTTTAATACATAAATAACCAACTTCAGCATTGCTGAGGGTCACTTCATGTAATTACTGAGTACCAGCTGGAAGCACCAAAGCACATCTAAAGTGACTACTGCTTGCACGTCTATATTAAAAAGGCCGTTTAATTAGTATACTATGAAAACAGCGAGTAAACTGAACTGTTAAAGATTAAGAGGAGCTGACAATGTGTCTGATTACTCCGAATATGCTGCCTTTCATTAGCTAAACAGAGAGGTGACTGTGCACTTACAGTTTGTAGCATTTCGGAGAGTCCCGGCTGTGGATCGAGTAGCCTTCACTCAGTCTGGTGTCGGAGGCTACGATGGCAAAATCTTCCCCGGCAACAGCTAGTACAGTTCTGAGGAAATGCACAGCACAGGTTATTCCTTCATCTTATAGAAACACCGCAATAACGCTCAAAACAGGCTGATGTTTCTGACACAAGCTAGAAGAAGCTAAGCTGCTGTATCGAAAACGAAACTGTGACATTAATTCATTATTCCCTTAATTTGTCGTTAATATTGTAATTCAAAACATTTAGATTAAAATAATATACCTTCGTTTTGGGCAAAGAAACTATATTCGCAACATTTCATTAACTTAGCATCTGTTTTGTTTGAGTTGCTTAGCCGGTAGCTAGTTAGCCCTCGTCCAGTGTAATAGGATGTAAACGTTAGCTAGCTAGCAGGCTAACTGGTCAGCAGCCGTAAATTCACTCACCCTCCGTTGAAAGCTATGGAGAGAACTTGTGTTCTACTGGACCAGTGTAATGATAATCTTTCATCTTCCCGGGGTCTCCAAAAACCCTGAGCAGAGAGCATCTTTGTTTCAGAGAGCTGAAGGTGGTGAAGCTTCTGTCAGGTAAACTCGCTGTATCACTGCAATATGGCAGCCTCTTCTTCTACCGACATCACATCCGCCCGTCCAGAGCGTCTGTGTGTCAGAGCGCCCCACAGGCGGGTCGATGCAGAGCAAGACATGTCAGACAGGAGGCGGTGGTTTAAGTCATGATCCAGATGGCAGTGGAGTAGTTCGTCCCCATATTTCACCATCTGGAAATAGTGTATTTTCTCATCTATTTCTCCCAAAAAAGAAGATCAGAACTATCAGTAAGAGATTGTAAAAATCCGTAAAGTCCAGATTTGGGTTTACTTGACTGCTCGTTATTACATAATCTATAAAATATCTAAATGGCATGGTAAAAATGTTGTGACTAATATTCAGCACAGAATTCTGCATGACTGACAAAACGATCACGAGAGGCAAAAATGATGAGAATAAAGCTGGCTCCATATTGTGACTTTGTTTTATAATGATATTACATCCCTTGGTCAGGAGGTAGATACCAAAATGGAATAAAGTTTTGTATTTTTAACACAATAGATTAATAAAAACACAGTAATGCATAGGCTGTATGTATCTGCACTACAGATAACAATTCTCTTGTCCTCTGAGGGATGAGGGAAATTTAATAATAGTGTGTTATTAATTTAAACCCCAGAATTATAACCCATTTATACACAATTCCACATTAGTATATCATATATTTCCCTTACTCCCAGACTTTGTGATATATTTTAAGGTAAAACTAGGAAACACTGAAGTTATAGCCCATGACAATGTATATAAATACTATTAGAGTAGAATAAACACATATTGTAACAGACCAACGTTCCATTTAGCATCATACCACAACAGATTAAGAGTGAATCAGTCTTTTAAAGCAGGTTTTATTGAAAATGCACTTCAGATATCAGTGACCATGACATTATTAACAAATATTCCTTTAATAGCCTGCTTATTGAAGGACAATTCAAAATAAACAAAAATGATCTAAAAAGACAAATGAAACATTTTAAGATAATTGCAAATCATTAATTAATCATCAGGTTGAGTGATGCTAATTGCAGTGTAATTACAATTCAAAGTAATTACAAGTGGTTACATTTTGTACAACAATAACAAAGGACTGAGACACTTTGTTTTGATAATCAAGACTCACTCCTGCAGCCATGAGGTCAACACGGCCAGTGTCTTTTACATTTCGTCACACAGGATCAGAAGCACCATGTCGCTATTTCAGACTACACTTAAATAGGATTTATCTTTACTGGCCTGCCTCGTTAAATAAAAACGTATTAAAAAATACAAACTGGAAGTAAAAAGATACAAAACAAATGTACAAAAACAATATTTAAAAAGAAACTCAATGACATCAGTGATCTCTTGCGAACTGCTTGTTTCAGTAGTACAGAAAAGCACCATTTGTTCAACTGAAACAACTTCCCAGCAGTTTGCCACTGCAAGAAACACAACCAGACAGAAACAGCCCCAGTCACTGCTGAGAATATCGTGATACAGTTAGTGGTTGAAATATTTAGTGAGGTACATTTGGATGGATGTGATGCTGTCTGGAGTTCAGATCATCAGTTTGTAACACCTCCAATCTGCTCGTTAATACTTGATCTGATATATAATCACATAGATAAACTAAAGGTTTGGCTTACAGATGGGAATTGATTATGATTTAAGTTCTACCTATGCCTTGCTGATGTTATCACAGCATTCACAGAAATGATTAATATGTTTCTTGTGTTGTTTGAGAGCAACAAATTAAGATCTTGTTTCGATTGTTGACATTTGGCAGAAGGCAACACTAGACGGTTTTTATTTAGTTACATATTTATTCTAGATCATAAACAAGGCTTTCATGATTATCATTCTGCAGCACGGCTTTTGGGATAAACAATTGTCTGATGTTTTAAAGATTACTACTTCTGCAGCTGGTTGAATGACTGACGTGTGTAGCATTTGGTCAAGATACTATGATCAATGTAATCTGTGCGTCATTTTTGAGCAGACTTGGACTTCTTAGGTGTTTTGGCTCCTCCTTTCTTCTTAGGTGTGGTGAAATCTTTGTCGCAAACCTCACATACCCAAAGACCTGAGGAGACAAACAGAATGAATCAATAACAGAGACAAACAAAAATAAAAAAGCAAACTGTCTCTGTACCTGCGCGGATGTCCGTCCATCCACTCACCTGTAGGTATGGAGTCCATGCCCACGCAGAAGGTGTGATAACCTCGATCACACTTGTCACAGAACATCATCTCGTCCTCGTGGTGAGGCTGCTGGCACACGGTGCACGTCTTACACTCCATGCACTGCCAGCGGTACGTCTGGATCACAGAAATCAGCTCCTCGCTCATGTCCAAGCAGGACGGGTGACCTGAGGTTTACGGACACGGAGACACGCGCACAGAAGCAAAAGAGCCGGAGGCACATACAAATAAATACGCAACACATGCAGACACATACAAACACACGGCGAGACACAAATGTATCATGTCAACAGGCCCATGTACACACATTAATTACACTGCTCTGTTATTTTAGAGGAGCTCTCTCAGGAGGCCTCAAACGGATACAAACACTCATCTTAGTAATTTTCTTTACTTTTCCCAAATGTTTATAACAGTCTTCAGATGAATAACTGCATTGAAGTGTCAGAACCACAAACAAATTTTCTAACTGTACACCAGAGCATTGGTAAATCATTTGAAAAGTCAATAATACACATTACAAACTATACTGTCTAAGTATTAACACAGTGTGTTTAGACACAGCAGTATAAATACAATAAAACAATACACTTACACACAATGACATGAAGGTGGCTGGTGGTTTAATAGACAACTACACAGCTCAATTAACTATTTATGGAGATGATCTATAGACACTGAAGGTATTGTGAGAATAATTCTCAGTGTATGATGACAACACTAATCAAAAATATGAACACCACTATCATTACGGGGCCTAAATTGCGCTAATGTTGCATAACAAATACTGTAGAAAATAAAAAAAACCACAACAAACAAGCAGGAGACTGCTCTATAAAATTAGTGTGTGCACTTACCGCTGTTATCACATTGCGAGCAGTGAATGAGAGCCTCTGGTTTGCCTCTCTTGTTGGCCTCTTTACCCTTCTGGCAAATGCCACATATAGCATTGGGAATGACCTTAGGCTGCAAGGGCAGAATAATGCTATAAAAACCAATCACACACCAGTGTCCTGTTGTCATGGAAATACAGCAGTACACAGCACTTTTAACTGCCTGGGAGAAAAACAAACATTCAGTAAAGAAATCTTATACTTTTAGGAGTAAAGTACAGACTTTATACGTCGACTTGTTCTTACACTTGAAACAGATTTCATCACCTGGAATCAAAGCTGCTTTCCACTTAAAAGTGTTGACAAGTGTACTGTAGATGTTATTTTAGTTTTTGGGCTACAAAACTGATCAGTCTTCGCTGGAAATAGAGACCACAGATTACTGTACACCACAGCACCACAAGAAATTCTGCAACAATGCATCAAGTACCAAGAGATTTAAATATGTCTCAAGGTATGAATGCAAGGAAGAACTGTTGTTGACTTGCTGGAACATACAGCGAGTGGCATCTGTTGTTTCACTCTTATTAAATGGTAGGTTGCATAAAAGCAGACTGACTGTATGGATCGTAAAGGTCTCTTTTTTAATACCATATTTATTATTTCCCAGTATTTATCATGTCAGAATGGTCAATACCATTTCACAAATATATATATACTGTATCAAATTCCACTATTTAATTTCTCTCTATGAAGGTTACATTTACTAAAGAGATTTAAAGACGACAGAGAGGAAAGAATCAGAAAGAGCAGACAGATAAGGAGGCTTGGGAACATTTAAATCAGGATATCACACAGGTAGACATACAGACTGAGGACACAGATAGGTTACTGCCAGTACTGTAAGTAGGGAAACAAAAGCCTCAACAGATTACTCAAGTAAAAGCTCAAGCTCCTATTTTTTTCAGAAGTGACATATACAGCTAAACTGACTATGTCAGAATCACATTAACCAAATGCCTGTTCATGGCACAAATTCGCCTTATTTTCTCCTTTTCATTTGCAAACCATGTATCCTTTCTTTGTTTATTATAAATCACGTCTAGTTACTTTGAAAGCTTCAAAATATGGTGTGACATCCTGCATGAAAATGCTCCCTGACAGGAAATGAACAGATAATGCCTAACAGCTAAAAGGTAGATAGAAGACATGGTTTGGTAATGATGAAAATCCAACACTAGAAACAAAGCAGAGAACAGAACTAAGAACAAGACAGCAGCAGGAGAGGAAAGTGAGAAACTACAGCACTGGATATAGTCTCCTGAACTTCTTTTGCAGAGTTTATACTTTAAAAATCAGAGGTTTATAAGATTGGCCTGGTTGGAATGATATCATTGCTTAAAGATTTGTTTAAACTGCGACTGTAAAGTAACAACTGTAAAAACGTACTTATAGGTGCAGGATGTGCTTTTGTTACCAGCAGTAGCCCATTTTGTGATGGTTAGTAAGTCTGGGTGATGCCTAGACAGTGAAAACATCTCACTGGAAACATTCACACAGTGAAATTGAAAATGAGCAGTTCAGAGGCTGAATCCAACTACTTTGAAACCTTTTATTCTCAACTAACTGAATTTGGACAATAAACACTGTATATTAGGCACATATAAGAAAAAAAAAAATCAGAATTTTCACTCTCAGGTATGTTTGCGTTCTGTAGCGTGGCATCATATTGCTCAAGGTACTTCAAAACGGGCCATAGAGGTATACATACAAAAGGAGAAAGGTGCCAACTTTGTACTGGCTGACCACACACACCCACAGATTTTACATCAGTGGACCATCATGGGCGAAAAGCATCTTGTTTTGACATTTAAGTAATGGATTCTATGCTGTCAAGGAATTTCTGTAGTAGGTTTTGTAGCTGTACTTTATAACTTTCTGCTCACTTGCATTCTAGTAAAATTATTGGCCCTCATTTGTAATTCGCATTAAAGACAAAATAAATAAACTTTCTAAGCTTCTTCTGTGAGTTACACAAATGTTGTGGAGTCACAGCTTTCAAAGTGATTAATATCTGGAATCATTAAACTTAATCAGTCATATTAACGGTGCAACATGCAACATGGATCACATCTAAACAAAATATTGCTATAGAGGCAGTTAGTCATCAATCTAATTCCAAATTTTAAATTAAGATTTTTTAAAAATGATTTCCGAGCGGTTTGTGAAAAACCACTACTTAAAAACTGTAGAGTTTTGACCAATCAGAAGGTCACCTTGAACCGCATCCGTATGTCCTGTAGATGGTAGACAGACCAGAGCGAGGCGACGTTAATCAGCTAGAGGCCTTCACCACTGACTGAAAGTTTTTCCATCAAATGTGATGTTTTTTTGGAGACATGACCAAACAGTCTTTGATCTACTGGGACTGTTTTGAAAAGGGAAAAATACATTAAATTCTACCACTGAACAAAAGACAAGCACATTTAAACTCTACACTGCCACAGGCTTTTTGCTTTGGCCAGTGTACTGATTTCCATATAGGGCCTGAACGATTTTACATCTACATCCTTTGGAATTTATCACAAATTGATACAGTACAGGGAAGTCAATGACTAATTCTAGAGATTTCTGGCTACCAACATATCATGTTTGCAGGCTCAAAATGATCTTATGAGTAAAGGTCAAGCCAAAATTAACTTAAACATGAACACACTGAAACTTGTAACAGGTAACCAGACACTATTCGAGGACCACCATGCCCACACCATAAAGCTGAGCTGAGCTCAACTGGACATACCCAGGTCCATTATACTCCCTTTAGCTTTAATAAAAACAAGATTTTTTTTCTGCAAGGTTTAACAGTGGAAAATAAACACAAATCAACAAATGCGTGGTGGGCTGTGGGGATCATGTGGCAACAGCAGGTCGAGCATTTAAATAAAATTCTAGACTTTTATGGAGCACAAGTACTACTACTGGGTGTCAGGGGAAGGAAAGCTGATGTATGGTTTGTCCGTCTCAGACAGCAGCGTACTGACTGCATCTAGCTCAGCTCAGCCACAGTGTGAACAAGGTCAGCAAGTCCTCGTCTCTCCATGATGACATTATAGGGACAGGTAACGTCCATGTCAAACAGCTGTCTGATACTTATTAACAGTACATCACATTGTGTATAAACAAAGCAGGATATTTTACCAATACACACTTAAAACATTAAGGTTAAGTGTTTTCTACACTTTAGATATAAATGTTAAAATCCTCTAGTGTTAACAGCAACTATTTTTTAAAAGCAACCACAGTTGCATGTGGTTTATATTTTCTATATCAGAGTAACAAAAAGAATTTTCTTTTCAAAAATGAAAACTAGCAGCCAAAACATCCACTTACTTGTCTTGGGAGTATCTTTTTTTGACAAGTGAGGACAGACAAGAGGTATATTGAAGACAATCAAAAGGAAAAACTTTTAAAGTTCAAATTTGTCTTCGCTGAAAAAAAAAAAAAAAAGGTGAAAGTGCAGCGAAAAAGAAACGAGTGAACTGTTCCTTTAAAATGTTCTTATTGCTCACAGTCTGGTATGAAGAGGAAAAAAGCCACATGGCAATCATAAAAACAAAAACTGCAGAAAGGACCCCCAGTGTGTGTTTGTGTGTGTGTGGACCAGGTTGTCCCAGCTGAAAAGCTGACAAACTGTAGAAGCCGGAGAACAAAGTGAAGAAAGCTAGGGAGGGGTGGCGGGATGGATGGAGTAAGGGAGTGGTAGTAGTAGAAAGAGGAGGAGGGGGTAGAAAAGTGCTGCTGTTGTTGTTGGAGAAGAGTTCAGGTGGTTTTGTCCTCTACCTTGTACCCTGGGGTGGCTTTGTGGGAGGCAGAATGGCGCTGGTTGCCGTCTTTGCCTGGAGTTGATGTTCTGTCTTTGGCCTTGGATTTGTGGCCAGGTCCGCCTCCGCCCTCCTGACTCTCCACATCTGATGTGTTGCCTGAAGAACTGTCCTGTACAGTAACAGAGGAGAGTGGAGATTTAGTTAAGAACAAAACTAATGTGTTTACAAAATATCTGACTTGTGTCTAGTGGAGGTTAGTGATTTTGAAACGAGATCTACAATCTGTCACACAGGTACTGGCTTAACTGCACACTAGTCTTCCATTTAACATATGTGTTACTTAGGCAGGATGAATGCGTGATCAGTTACACAGCAAACATTTCTATGAGTCTGTGTGCAGATTAATGTCTTACAGATGAGTTCTTGTTCTTCTTTTCATCTTTGCCATCCTCAGCGTCGTCTGAGTCGGGTTCTGAGTCCAGCGCAGGAAGCTCTGGATCCAGTGGAGGCTCAAACAGAGCTGTGTTCAGCGGCAAGTATCGCAGCTCATTGGGAGAGTACCTGCAATGTACAAAACAATGACAGATGAGTGCAAAACACTCGACACAACAGCAGATAATAAAGGCTGCTTTGAGGCTACTTTCACTCAGGAAAATCTAACAACTGGCTTTGAGTTGGTTACTCTGAATAGAAAAGAAGAAAACTTTAATGTACCTTTTGTAGTAGTCTTGGAACTGTCCTGGTATGAGAGCTACAGGGTAGGGCCCTGTCCTGGTTAGTTCTGGAGCCAGCACCTTAAACCGGCCCTGGGGCACCTGGATAATCTGGGACAACGGAAAACAACAGAACAGATGTCCAAAAATTCAACTAAAAACACTGCCAACGATAAATCTCTGAAAAGAAATCACTGCATCAGCTGTATTGTTAAACTGAGCTTACATGAGTCTGGAGGTCAAAGTAGGCTCTCCTCTCTTCCATACGCTCCCTGTTGAAATTACTGTTGAACTCTGCAGCTTTTTTCGCTGCCTTCTTTATGTACTCAGGAACCTTGCTGGCTTCCACCTTCTGAGGGTTCTGCTGCTGCATTTGCTGTGAGAGGACGACAAAGAACATCACGGTTCAGTAAATATATTAATGTATGTAGATATTTTTCATGAAATGCAAAAATAGGCACTATATCAGCAGTTTGTGTACTTACAGAGTACTCTTTTGCTATCCTCTGCCGCTCCCTCTCCTGCAGTATGACTGAATACTCTGAGTGTTTGGTGGGATACTCCTTTATCATCAGATCTATCACCTCATCACTCCGCAGAGCTGTCAGACCTGGAGACAAACATTCACAGACAGTAAACACCCTGCATCGAACTCACAGGGCAATCTGAATTGCCTTAGAAAATGCCAGGACTTTGTGTTAAACTATAGTGCGAGCTGTGTTTGGTTTCTACCCAAAGTGCACTGTGTTTCAGTGATGACGTTCTGTTCACGAAGATAGAGCTTCTCTTTGTGGGACAAGTCCCTCCTCTCCATATCTACAAAAGAATTAAAAAAAACACATCACTGGTAGACAGAATAAGGAGGCAAACATGACTGGACAAGTATTATTGTTTAAAGGTCTCAATTCTCTTAAAAAATAATTATATTTCACTATAGAATATGACACATTTACAATATAATACACCTGTGTTTCGAAAAAGACATTGATAAAGGATTTCTCACTAACATCAGAAACCACACTTGAACAGCATACTATTGGAATAATACACTCCAGTTCTTACCAGGATACTTCCTCTTGAATGATGTAACTCCCAGATACTCGCTGACCTGCTCCTGCAGCATGTAATACTCTCCTGTGTCGTCTGGCGGCCACTTGTACTCTGTCAGGTTTTCTGCTGGGAAATATGTCGGACTAGAAGGAGAGGTGGGTAGAGCATTAGCAACTGTTTAAATGATGAATCTTCTGTGGCATCTCTTTATGGGCATGAACACTGCTATGGGGCATCAGCAGAAACTGTCAGGTTCTAAGCTGAAACTGCAAATTCACACAAAAATGTAGAAATTATGTCTTTAAAAAATTAAGAAAAAAAAAAGGGGGAACACCAAAGACAAAGGAGGGCTCCGTATTGACAGTTATGTCTTTCAGTTTTATCATTAATAATGAAAATATGTATCAACAAATATATTTTTAGGGGTGCAGGATCAGCAAAATATATTGTACCAAAACATAAAATTGACCATCTTGTCGCAATGGCAATGTCATTTTTTTGCTACATGCCAAGAGTGAAGCCAACCTACCCAAGCTCTTGACTGGAGGTGTCACAGCTTCGGGAGCTGTCACCTGAACCCATCCTCCTCCTCTTGGGAGGTTGGCTGCCATCATTGGATTCCTCTTCTATTACATCTTCCTACAGTGGAAAAGAACAAAAAATATGTGTTTAACATAACACGGTATGCTTGTGCTCACACACAAAAACTGTAATTATAATTGCAAATGGGACACATTCACAGAGTGTTTATTGTATAATGACTGCGCAACGTTCATGTTGCTGTCCCACTCTATGATTAAGGCCAGCACAATGCAGTATTTCTTGAAGACTAGTTTAACGTTTCTTTAACGTCTTCAGTCTCAGTGGTCATGGATGAAAGACAGACAGAAGGTTTAGGAATTCGAAACAGCCACAACCTTGTTTTAATCTTGTAACATCAACCTGCCCTGGGACTACAGATGAAAATTAGCCACTCTGGCTAACTCTGACATATTTACATGTGGACTTTGTTGGACTCATGTTGATTAATATGCACTGTCCCATCCTAAATAAAGAAATAAATAAAATAAATAACAGGTGTCTGTCAAAAGCCAAAAAATCCCTACAGCCATGCATATAAGGTATTGCTCCCTGAATTACTGTATATGTAACACGCAACTTATGAATCTGTGTAGTTCAGCATCACTTTTTGGACATAAAATCAGACACGCAGTATGTTGAACTTGAAAATGTTTTCAGGTAAGGTAGAAAAATTAGCACTCAGTCTGCATGAATGTGAAGGTTCAAATGTATTCAAAAGGTTGCCTTGTTGATGATTTAGGCCATCTGTAGCAAGTGTCATTTTAAGAACAATGACAATGCAGTAAACATACAGACACTAAAATCTTTTCACGAATTACAATCAAGTGTTTTGTAAAAAAGAGAAGCTGTGTACTCCTTGGTAAAGCCAAATCATTTCACTATTAAACATCAGCCCCTGCTTTGTGTGGATCAAATAGTCATACTGAGCATAGACACAGATCTTTAGGTCCATAGGCCCATTTTTGATGTTTAGGCTGCACATGTTTGGCATGTCTGACATCCTAGTTTAAACTGTAATTAACATGATTTGAGGATTTTTTTTTTCTCTAATTATTCTATGGGCTACAATCTCTCAAATATAACCCTAATACATGAAACCAAGTCACTTTCAAGCAGGTGGAAATATGAGTTGAAAAAAATCCCACAATGTAAAAACTAATGTAGAGCACGAGACATGTGAAATAACAGCCATTTGGATAATGGCTCCTACAATCACTTTTTGGAACAAACCTTTCATTGGACTGATGGACCAGCATGAAAATCTACTACCCATCACTGATATGAGGATGAGATCTAATTGCGTATTGTATTTGTATTACACCAAAACAAAAACATGAGTTTACATACACAGCTGGTAAAGAAACAGTGACAGCAAGGACGAAGAGAAATGGTCAGACCACTCTTAATGCAGTATTAAAAATCATATTTCTGACTTAGACATTTCAAAAAGCACACAGATTTCTGTTTACAACCACCACATGTAAATGCACGCTGAACAACATAGCTAATCATTCACCACACAGCTGAAAACAAAGGGGTGATGCTAAAGTGGCTAACAGTTGCCATTCATGGACGGAGGTGGCCGTTGGATAGCCAGGTAGCTGTTAGCTCGGCCAGCAACCGCGCAAAGCTCCGGGGACGGAGCTGTTAGTGGTTCGGGGTTTTTAGGGAGTACAAATGTCACCTTAATGGATTGTGCTCCGGGAGTAGCGGGGTTGCTGTCGCAGGGCGGTCTGACGGGGAGCACAGCAGCCATATTTCGCTAAATAACGCCAGCAGCTAGGCTAGCTCACGAGCCGTGTCTTCGTTTCTTCTTCTATAGTGCGGTTTTGCTGCAGTTGGCAAACGTTTAGAAACAAGACGAACACCCGCTGGACTGGAGTTTTAATTAATAATAGGCTAATAATGTTGGATACTTAACAACACACAATAATTGTATTGTCTGGTTATGTAAATACGAATTTTAAAGTACGGTCAACACAAACTGTAAACAAATTTAAGCGAATCTATAAAGTGTGTATGACAAGTGTCATACAGACCAACAGCGCCACCCTGCGGCAGTCTGGATATACAATACAAATCTGGGCTCGCGGATGAGACAACCACGTACGGGAAGTCGGAGGGGAAAATCAGCTGGAATCCGCGGAAATCCTCCACAGGACTATTTTCCTTTACTTAGCTAGCTATCCATCTGTCAACTTCTATCCCACCCTTCCTTCTGTTGGCTGCCAAACCGCCACCCTGGCGATGTCGGAGTCTTACGGTAAGGAGGCTGTCTGGCCGAGCGGCCGCTCTTAACGGCTTCCCGCAGCCACCGAGCGGGGATGAGGCAGGTGTGCCCACGAAGCTTTTTCTCACCGTAAACAGATAGCTGACGGGCTAACCGAGCCTCAGTAGAGGCTGCTGGCCTTAAAAGTGCCGTGTCAGCGGGAGCAAATCCACAGAGGTTTCACGGTAGAGTTCACTGGCGTCGTAGAAACAAAATGTACCGACTTGACGAGGTCAGAAACCGGCTGAGAGGTTACCGGACAGGAGGCTGACAGCTGGCTGGATGATGATGGAGCTGCTGCTTGAATATCTCACTGAGGCTCTGCTGCTCTAGCTTCACCATTTTTATTTAGGACCGTTATTATTTTGAAGTGCAGCTGGGATAGTACTACACAGAACCACCGTGTATATATGCTGGTGTTCAGTGATTTATTTATAGATGCCACAGAATAGGGTTTATTTATATCCCTACAACTAGCTGGAGTTATGGTTTTGTGCATTTATGAAAGAAGTCAGATTGTTTTTAGCCATGTGAAAGCAGTACACAACTAAGCTGTATTGTGGTTTATGATGTCATGCATGTGGAATTTGGAGTATCAGTATTGAAGAGCTGTAAACTCCAATAATCTGTTAAGACTGAAGAACCCAAGCACAGACTCACAAACTGGCAGACACGTTGATAATTGAAAGGGATTTATTAACCTAAAAACTAAACTAATACATAATGGAGAACAGAACTAGAGGGAAAGAACCAAACCAAAACTATGAAAACTCTACAAGCAAAACTCACCAACACTCGAATACAACACAATAGAACCAACACCAGGAATACAAAAACAGAGATCTATAAACCAAACAGCATTGACAAAACAGAGCTAAGGAGAGGTACTCACACTCAGGGAAATGAACAAACAGGCTGAGGTAACTCCAAAACAGACAGGTGCACTACAGAGTACAAGAGGGGGGAACAGAAGTGTCCATAAACTGAAACAGTCCAGAGGTGGTAGGTTTAGTGGGAAACAGAATCTATGATCGGACGGGGATAGAGTGAATGAGCAAAGTTTAAGTAGCGAGCAGGAGATATTGCCGGCAGGTGAGCTGATTACTGCAGGTGACTCACACTGCAGTAATCAGCTGAGTGTGGACAGGTGAGAGACAAGACAAAGGGACGAGAGAAACAAAAGGGAGAGGTGACAGACAGAGGGAGCCAAAGGAGAACAGATCAAACAAGACAGATACAGGAATGAATGACAAGGAAAGAGGGAAAAGGAGGAATGGCAAGAGCCAGAAGCAGGGATCATAACGTAATCATAATTAAGTAGCTAGTTCTAGTTTAACATAAACACATAAACGTGGTTATTAAGTAATTACGAGCAAGATGCTGTACTAAGCGGTATATTCTACAGTCCTAAACTCAAGTGCTGCTCAATCACAACCCCAGATTGCAAGCTTCTATTACTGCACAAATTACACAACCACTGGTAAAAAAAAAAAAAGGAATTAGAACACAACAAACACTTTGCTCAACCCATGCAGCTTCAATCAGCATCGTTTAATATCTTAACTGAGAAAGACACAAATGAGTTTTTAAAATGACAGATTTTACATTGGGTAATTCGTATTGTCTGCTAGAGTGGAGAATATGAGAGGAGTCAGACAGTATTGTCTGTGCTTGTCTGAAAACAGATTGATCTTACACTGACTGGAGGGACTCATAATCATTCCTCTGTGTAACCTTTGTGGCAGTTTGTACCAGACAAGCAAGCTTAGATTTGAACTGTACAGTGAGACTTTCATCTATAATACAGCCTGGTGGAATAAAAACATAATCCTCTGATCCACTTTATACACTCTGGCTCTGTGTGAGAATCTCTGCTGTGATAGAAAACACAAACTTTAGACTTCCAGCTAAAGGCTGGAAACCCAAACTGTAAAGATTAATGTTGTCTGATGATGTTATGGCAGCTGTGAATGCCGTAACAGTCGATAAATCCCATGTTGTGTACATGAGCCATTATTTCTGTGTTCCTTCTGCAGATTTCCTGTTTAAATTCCTAGTGATTGGGAACGCTGGAACAGGCAAATCCTGTCTGCTGCACCAGTTTATAGAGAAGAGATGTAAGTCAGGACCCTGCAGCAAATCTTTCATTGTCTACTGTTCACACGTTTTCTTTTGTAATGTTAGCTCAGGTACTGTCATGTTTTAGAATCCTACAGGTGAACTATTTACTGGTAATACTTCAGACAAAGGGGAGAGTTACACAGTAGTAATTCACACTGCATTGCAGACTATAGAAGTAAAATTGTAAATGTGTTGAAACAAGTGTTAATGAGTAACAGACACATATTTAGAGGTGATAATTGGAATCCTTTTCTTAGCATAGTTTAAAGAGAACGATGTGTCTGTAGAGATGTGTTCAGACCAGATAGTGATTTTTTGTTTTTTAATACCTACATAAAACATGTAGCGTTGGCAGTTCATCTGAGTTATTGAATAATGATGGCATGATTCCATGTTTTACTCTGTTTTCTAGTTAAGGATGAATCCAACCACACCATTGGAGTGGAGTTTGGCTCTAAAATCATCAGTGTGGTCAACAAAATGGTCAAACTGCAGATTTGGGACACTGCAGGACAGGAGAGGTTCAGGTAGGAAGCAACCCCAAGAACTACTGGCACATTTACTCCTCAAACCCCACCAATTGAAGAGTTCATTTGCAAAAACGGATAACTCCGTTTTGATAAATTTTCAGAAAACTTTTTTTATTGTTTACTTGAGATGATATCAATCAAACTGAAACTGAGTGGATTTGACTCAGTAGAAAATACACAACAAAAGAGAGAAAAAATAAATTATTATTGTTATTATCTCAAGTAAATAATAAAAAAATGAGTTTTCTGAAAACAGAGTTACCTGTTTGCACGCATGTAATTCTGTTGAAGAAGATATATATAGTTGAACTGTAATTTACCACTTGTGTATAAATGCCAGGTGTAACAGCTAAATTTTTTTTGTGACACTGCAGTCCTGTATTATTGAGCAAATAGATTCTTTATCACTGAGTGGTGGGTATTAAATACAGAAGCCAGATTTTGCATTGTATTGCGTTACTTGTTTGTATGTTACTATAACTGTGTACAACGAGCTGCTCCAAACAAATTGCTCCTGCTGGAATTAGTAAAGCTGTTTGTGTTGTATTGTATTGTGCTGTAGTGACAACTGTAACACAGCTGTAATATAATTTGTTCCACTTTCTGCTGTGACAAATCAAACTGTCCCTGAATTAATTATTTTCTTCTTCCAGTAGGGGCTATGATTAACAACTTAACTTTTATAGCGATGTAACGTATTCTGTCTGCGTTTTTTCATTCTATGTCTCAGGTCTGTGACCAGGAGTTACTACAGAGGAGCAGCAGGAGCTCTGCTGGTCTATGATATCACCAGGTATCACACAGTGTGACTCTGTAAAGTCCTTTGTTAATTTGTGTTTTCTATCCAGTCATAAAATGTAATCTGTTCCTGTCTTTCTTCTTTTTCTTTACTTCTCTGTATGCTGCAGTCGAGAGACATACAACGCTCTGACCACATGGCTGAGTGACGCCAGGATGCTGGCGAGTCAAAACATCGTCATCATTCTCTGTGGGAACAAGAAGGACCTGGACGCTGACAGGGAGGTCACATTTCTGGAGGCTTCCCGCTTTGCTCAGGAAAACGGTGAGATCATTTGCTGATCAGGTGGGATTCTCGATGACAAAAACTGTTAACATCTGAGGAGGCATTGTTTTATGCCATGTCATAAGCAATTTACTACTGTTTTTGCTATGCTGATCATTGTAAATAGAGTATGCTGACTGACATAGCTTATACACTAGCTGCAGCTGTAATCGGATAACACTTGTTTGTATCACAGAGCTGATGTTCCTGGAGACCAGCGCTCTAACAGGGGAGAACGTTGAAGAGGCCTTCGTCCAGTGCGCTCGGAAAATCCTCAACAAGATAGAGTCAGGTAGGAGCTGCAGTCTTCACCCATAACTGACAATGCCGAGTCTAAATCCCTTCTTATGCTAACAAGATCAACAAGCAGGCTTAGGTATGACTCCAGACCCCGCTGCCTCATAGTCCTCAGAGTTTTCAAGTCACAAACAAACAATATTTCCATCAGTTACGAGAGCAGACTATGAACTCATCATTGAGCTGGAACAAAGTTTTAAAAATAACAGCTATATATATATATATATATATATATATATGAGTTTACGGTACAACAATGGTACTAAAGGTGTAGCAGAAGAAAAACTTGGATGTCTAAATTCAAAGTAGATCATTTGAAATGGAGTGTTACGATATACTATCATTGATATCATACTAATAATAGAGACATTATACTATTGTAAATAATACAGTGACAGTGACTATGTGCTTGAACTTTCAGCAGTGAAACGACACAGAGCAGTAACTGTAATAGATACTAAACACACAATAAGGTGAAGATAAGATGCTCAGACCTCCACACATTCAGATCCGTTATAAAAAGTCACCTTTTCAAGTGCGCTTTTAATGTTTAACTGTTGTATGCTCTTATACCTGCTCTATTTTATTTGTTTACTTGTTTTTATTACTTGCCTGTAAAGTGTCTTTGAGTGCCCAGAAAAGTGCTATACAAATACAATTTATTAAGTTACATTTTCTACAATTATCACAATAATGTCATCACTGTGAATTCTATTTACTAACTTACTTGTGGCATTAAAATGTGATATTGTGACAACCCTAATAAGAATTAAGCTCAGGATTATTGTGTGTTTGTTGGTTAAGTGAGTAAAAGTCTTTGCACTCTTTTCACTCTCACTTCTCTTTTCAGGGGAGCTGGATCCAGAGAGGATGGGTTCAGGTATCCAGTATGGCGACGCTGCGTTACGACAGCTTCGTTCTCCTCGTCGTGCTCAGCCACAGGGCAGCCAGGAGTGCGGCTGCTAGTTGGACACATCCTGTAACGTACACAGACAAGGTGAACGCAGCAGAGTTGTGTAGTGTGTGCACGATATACAACAATGATAGAGTCGTTGTGTACAAGCAGACTGAAGCAGCTTAAGATGCTGCTCATTTCTCTCTGCGGCATCTCTCAGATAGTCGTTCACTGTTGGTCTGCGACGCTTATGTCAGTCATCCGGTGACAGTGGAGCGATTTTGGGGGCATTTCTGCTTCAGTCAGAATCCTAATTTTTTCTGCTTCAGTACTTGTCAGAGGTTGCACTCTTGTATGCCTCCTTAAGATACATGAGGTTTTTAATGCTGATAGTCATTAATTAGAGACTTATAGGAAGAGGTATATGTTTTGTGGCTGTCATCAAATCTCATGAAACAACCAAAACCAACATTTGTTTGTGTCTTAGTACTTTTTCACTTTCCCACCTTTTCTCTCAGCTCCATGGCCATTTGCTCCTACTGAAGACATAAATCTTAAATTCAGAAATTGGATAAATAATTTACCAAAACATGTGCTGGAACTGTATCCGGGTTTCTGCAGAAATCAGCCAGTCAGATTTAATGCATTTTAATGCCATTTTAATGCTCTACTGTAAAATTTTTAATGCCGTGACCGTGAACTCAACAAATTACACAGGTTTGTTTTTTTGTAAAAGATGATTTTTCTATGAAAACTGTTCCTACATTTCACTATTTTTGAATCTGGAAACCACCCCTGAACACCCACGGGCTGTAGTTATTTTCTGAATTCCACGTTTTCTAGCCGTTTTTGCTGGAATTTACATTTCCCAGCTCTCCTATACCTGGTCCAGCCTGCCGGTACCCGACTGGCTGGAACAATTATCACAATGCTTCGCCATGTTTATGCAGATGCACATATCTGATGAATCGCAGTCTATAATTATATATTGTTATTATCAAATATTTTTCTTGAAAACTGCACAAAGAATTTTTAATGCCCCTGAGAATCAAATTTAATGATTTTTAATGCCATTTAAGGCCTTCATTTTCACTAAATCAATTTAATGGCTATTAATGCTTCTAAATGCCCTGCAGGAACCCTGGTAGTTTTTATCACTATTCACACAGCAGTTATTTGGGTGGCAGGTTTTGTCTGTTTCATGAGGATTTCCAGCAGTGAGATGTGGGACTGACTCAGAATGAATGACAGTAGACGTGTCGATCCTGATGAAGTGTGTGTTTGTGGGTGACATAATGCAACAGTGTGACTCACTGACTTACTTCTCAACATTTTTTGGACAATAGAGCTCTGTGGCTCAGAGGAACAAACTGCATCAGGCTTTGGCTACACAGAGAATAGCTTTTAGTTAGTTGATGCTATTTTGGTGCTTCCAGTATCTCTGCAGGTCTTTGTCCAGTAATGATGAGAACTGCTCATTAGGCGTTTGAGTACAAATTGTTGAGGCACCTCTGCTCTCTGCCCCCACATTGTTGCTTCACGGCTGTTCTGTGTGACAGGTTTGTGAAGACCAGGAGAAGAACAGCCACGGGAAACCCGACCATGTTGGGTTCAGGTTGCTATGCTGGTGACTCCTCCCTGACCTTCGACCTTTGCACGGACCCTTCAGAACCTTTGTTGTCATGGCTGCACCTGCAGAGAACTGAACAGAATTCCCAGCCCCGCCCCCTCTCAGAACTCTGAAGATCTCCAAGGTAACCAGAGACCGCCCACCCTCCAACAATCTGCCCCCCTATTGGACCAAACTCTCCCCAGTCCTCCAGCCAGGATGTGAATTACTGACTAGCTTCTCCTACCTTTCTACTTCACACCTGCCTACGCCGCTTTTCACACTTTGTTTTCCTACTGGTTCCTGTCCAGCTTCTGGCTGCACTACTTAAAGCTGCTGTCCGGAGTTTGAATCGCAGCGTCTCCCAAAACGCTGTTGGTCCCACCGTCCCTCCCTCTGATTTCGCCCCTTTATTTGTGCACGCGCGCAGTACATGAGAGGAGTGCCCGGAGTGCTGCAGCATCTCGCCTGTTTTGCTGTTTTCCCCTCTTCTGCATTTAGTACATTTAGTAAATAATAAAGGAATTACGTTAGAATGCTGTATTGAGTCTAACTTGTCCTAATACCAAAATAACATGAATCTGCTAGGACGAACGAGTAAAGTTTCAATATGTGATTACACTCGTGTATCCCTCTCGATGACGTTGTTTATCAAACTTAGTGCATTTACGCGTGTATATGTGTTAGATTGTTTATTTATTTCTAGCTAGAGTTCAGAATTGCATGACTCCTCTGACGAAGAGTGTGTCCCAGACGCCCCAGCATCTTCCTCCAGAGGTCGGGCATCTAAACGAAGCCGTCAGGCGGGCTATGGAGGCCGTGGTCGGGGAGCGACGCGAGCACCCCGAGCCAAAAAACGTCCTGCAGTCTCTTGGCCTGACAAGCCGTGGGATTGGTAACTTTTCTGGAAGTTGCTGAGCCCTGATGCTCTCTCCTCCACAAGCAAAACAAATGTGCGCGCGGTTGCGTAGTGCGTAGCTCGCCCACCTCTGCATGGGCTTGCTTGCTGTGCGCGTAACCGTTGATTGACAGCATGACAAAGCTGAAGCTCGAACTTGATTGGTCGGCAGCAACCGGCGCTTTTTGGAATAACATGGGGGTCTATGAGAGGAAGGCGGAGCTCAGGAATAAATTTTCATATCGCGTTATACTAACTTTATATTATAGTATCGAACTAGACTAACACATTTAAGCTTTGTTAAAAAATGATACATAAATTGAAAACAAACGGAAACTCCGGACAGCAGCTTTAAAGGAGCAATCGACATTTTGAGCAGATATCACACATTATTTAAGCTTTTTTCATACATGCAATAAGTAACATTGCTGGCTGCATTCTGTTGTTCAGACAAAGACCACATTTACATTAATGTTCCTCACTGCTTCGTTTGGAGACACCCACAATAGTGATGGAGAGAGGCACTGTACACACACGATACTTACCATACATACAAGATTGAGCTGTTGGTATGTCATAATCTTGTGCATTCCCTATCCATTAATGTGACTGCATGCAGTTCAGCCATGTGCCATGTTGAAAGTGACACATAAATGCTACTAGATCCGACCTAGTAGCTTACAAAACACTCACCAGTGTGATCATTCAGCCATGAAGTCAACATGATTGGATGCCATCAGATTAATGGATAGGAGTGCATGTTTGAAAGGGGCTTCAGTTAAAGGTACGTGGAATTTTGGAGCGAATCACACGAACCTTCATGCTAAGCTAAGCTAACTGCCTCCTGACTTCAGCTTGATATACTAATGCAAGGTATCAGTTCTGTCATCTAAGAAGAATTATGTAACCTTTAACTACATAGTCCTCCCTTTTCACTGCACCTCTCTTTCTCTATTAACCTCCTGCTCAGCTGTTTTAAACACACCACTAACAGTTCACAGACTGCCTGTACATTTTGCTCTCTCTGTATGCCTGCTCTGCTTTCCCCTTATACAAGTTCTCTCTGAGCAAAGTTGCCACCAAATGACATGTTATCAGTTTCCCTGCTGTGCCCTCTGGCCCTCGATCTGTACCTTTCTTGCATTGTTTACATCCCTCCTCTCTCTCCTCCGGTCCTCCTGCAGCATCGTTACACACTGTACAGTGTTCCTGTATATAGAGACTGACGCATGTTTTCTCAAACAGAATATCAGAGTATTTCATTATGAAGATATATGTATATTAAAGTCGATATCATATTCAGCATCTGTTTCATGCTCCACTGTATTATCATGTTAAGCTACAATACACTGGCAACTTGTGAGCAGTACAGATGAGCAGTACTGTTTTCAGCAATCATGTGTATCGTGGATGTGGATTTTATTATCATTATGAGGATGAATGCTGACAAAAAAAATCAGACCGAGGCAGCCTGAAATATTGTGAGAAAGCACTGGGCTTTCTGTTTGTTTGTTGAAGTCATTTGTGTGAGATGTTATTTTTGGATTTACAGTGGCAGATTCAGGATTCGCCACTGAGTTACATGGTGGCGTAACACACCTTTATCAGAACGATTCCATTCATGACAAAGACTGATTTCTCACTTCTAAATGTTGCCTGTTTACATGAGACTGACTGACGCTGCCAGCTGTGGGGTTATACTAACTGAAAGCATTTGAAGATTTAGCAAAACTTTCTAATGTGTGCTTTATTTATTTTTGTCTCTTGTTCTGCCACATGAAACGCTAGTTACATGCGGATTTTTTTTTTATTTACAGATTGATTCAGAGGCATGTTTTTTGTTTTCTGGTGCATTCAAGCATTGCAACAAGTCATTATTGCTTTTACCTTAAGCAGTTTTTATCCCTTAAAAGTTAGACTTTTAAATTAGGCACACTTCAAACGGTAGAAGTATTTCACATTAAATTATCCTCATGTGTTTGATATCTGATGGTGGCTTTGGCTGCTCCACATCAGGTTCCTGTCTTGTGTTTATCTCATCAGGTCCTTTTGTTTTCTATTTATGTATGTCCGTTTTTCTGTTGTCATTATGAATATCATAGATTTTTAATTTATTGTGTATGACAAAAGGCATATGTTTTTAAAATAAAAACTACTGCAAATCCAGAATTGTTATTCCATCATTTTCAAACGGTTTTTTTAAGCTCTAATGGACAGCACACACAAGAAAGCAGAAAACACAAACATGATGTTGTTATGAGCCGCTGAGACGCCAGAACGTGCCAGAGGAAGAACTGACGTCTGTTGTTGTTGATGCCAAATGAGATTTAAACCAAAGAATGTCACTTTGTGCAGAGACAAACAGGTAAAAAAGTGATTTATTAAATGCTTTATTATAAGCTTTATCATTTAAGCCAAACAAATCTTCTAAAGCATCAGTTATGTACATGGATTATATTAAAAGCCTCATATGTAAACATGAAAATGTGACAATTTAGGCAGTTTTACAGTATTCAAGTTGTTTACATTCTTTAAGTCTTTAAGATTTTATTAGTTGTTTGAAATGAGGGAGACTCATGAATGAAATCTAGTACTTTATTTCCTTTTTCTTTAAAACAGACTACCGTCAAGCTTCAGCACTTCTGGTGCTTCATTGGTCAAAATCTCCACTTGTTCCTCCTTACTGATTAAACATTCTGGTTCATTCTACATTCTGACACCATCCTGGACCGAATGAATATTTTGTCTTGGTGGATTTCTGTTGCACATGACCAAGTACATCTACAAAAACATGTGGAAAGTATAGGTAAAATGTCTCTACATTATAAACAGTAACTCCACTATAAAGTTTGGTCTCATTAACACACTAACAAAGAATTAGGTGAAGTAATAACTACCCTGTTTGGTTCCTGATCTCTGAGATTGTCAAAGTTTACTACATTATAAAAACACACTGGCTCAAATGCAGTCATTTACATTAGAATATTGCACAAAGCTATATTGCAGTATAACTTAAAACATTGAAAAACTTTACAAAAAGAAAATTTAATGCAACACTGAACCTAAATTTGCTATAAAACACTTTTTTTAAAAGCCATTAAAAGTCTAAATGTAAAGCACAAGCCTCCTGCCCTCTCTTCTTTTTCTGAAAAATATTCACAACAATAACAATCTAACAATGGCTGCTAAGGAAAAAAAATGCTTGTCTTTATGGCACATAGCTGATGTTATGGTTACTAGAACTGATTTTTATAGCAATGAGGAGATCCAATCTCTAATGCAAAAGGTCACATTTTTCTTACGTGAGTACAAATATCTGATGTTCACTACATTCACATATAAATTACGTAAATTAGCTTTGAGTTAATTTTGTACAGATATTATTTCAGAAAGGTGACAATTTATGAAAGTGCAGTTTTGATTTGGTCATAACTAAACAGTAAATTGGTAAAACATACTTAGTTATTTCTGACTACAGGTTATTTCAGCATCATTTAATGTCCTCTTTTTGGCTCTAAAGCTGATTCAGTGTGAAGTTTGGCCTCGACAAACATTTGATTGTTCTTCTTTGAAAGTGATCTAAACTACATGTATGTCGTTTTTAATATTACACTTTTTTCTGATGAGAAATGTCCCACAACCACTAGATGTATAAAACAAATACTACAGTATCCACAGAAACACACTGCTCACATTCATCCAGTGGCTTTAAAGTACATAGTTAGCATCTGGCGGTTGAATATAAAACCATTATATTGACTACAAATCATCAACTACATGTCAAAGTGTTCATGAGCTCATTAGGAAATGCAAGTGCCACAACACACAAGTGTGATTTCGACCGTCAGTACAGAGTGATTAACTATCTAAACCAAATCCCATAGGATCAATCCATCAAGCATTACACAAATGAGAACCACTTCACGGCAGTAAGTAACCTAAAAATCTAAAGCTGTAACACTATTAGGCATATTTCTGTGTTGATAAATACTTTGCACTGTACTAAGAAAAGAAAATGCCTAGAAACATCGAAAGCGGCAAAAATTTGAGGAAAAACTTAGCCGCTGAAGCCATTTTACACAATAAGTTAGAATACAAATAATGTGACTGTGTGTTTGTTTCCATAACTGTTCATTTTACATCTGCAGTGTTTTAACGGCAGGACTTCATCTAGTCAGACACTGTGCCTCCACTGTGGTTTGATATCTCCGTATAAAAATATGGACACGTCATATACAGCATGTGTTTAAAGGGTCTGCATCAAAGTATGGCTGTAAAATTCATTTTGGATTCTTTATATATTTGCACATTATAGATGTATTCATTTACTATAGTTTCTTTCAAGAATATCTTCTGTTCTTTAAAATGTTTCTTACTGTACTGTATTTATTAAAACTGATGTATATAAAAATGTGACAGTACACATCTGAGAGAATATAAGCCACACAGTGAAGTTCAATGTTCAAGATTTTGTCAGTTTGCATCCTGAATGGGAGAATATTATACACATTTAGGAGCCTTTGTATAAATCCACACCGCACTCTACATCTGTAAGTGTTTGAGAGGCAATGACGGCTTTATATTTGTACATTTGTCTAGAATTATCCTGTTGTTTTTACTGTATGTGTCCTATCGGGAGCGAGCAGAGAAGCAGCGCATGTACTCAGTGAGCCAGGGGTTGTACTCGGGTTGAACCAGCTTCCTGGCCTTGTCCGGGTCAGCAGACTTAGCTCTCCGGCGCTCACTTCGCTGGGTCTGGATCTGACGCTCCACCTCCCGCCTGGTCTTAGCACGCAAAGCCGATTCGTGGATCTACCAGAAAAAAAACATTAAAGGTCAGGTTCTGCTGTTGGTTCTACATCCACACATCGACACAACAATGTGTAGAAGATTACCTCTTTAGTCGAAGCTGCAGGGCCAACATTGTGCGTCTTCCTGCTTGCCATGTCTGCATCCTTCTCCCCTGAGCCGTACAGAGCAAAAGGATGTCTGCTCTCCTTACTGTCGTCCCTGGGCTGCCGTGATGGTGCAGGCCTGACCCGCTGGGAGCGCCAAGTCTGTCTTGTGGATTTGGAGGGTTTACTCTGCTGTGGTTGGGGTCCTCCAGTGTCTTTCACTATAGAAATAAAAGACAAAGAGACTAAACCATCACCAACAGCAGGCCCCAGAAGAAATAGGCAGCATGAAGGGTAATTGCACTTGCTAATAATAAAATGTTTAAATGGGTTCAATAGGAAGAAGAAGTTTCAGGCTTCACACATATCTGATAGGCACTATATTCTAACTAAGAACAGTAGGGCTGAACGAAAATATGTAATTGCAACTTTGTCTGAAAGATAAAGCAACTGATATTTTTGATTTGCAATGTCATTTTTTTAAAAGTCAAGCTTAGGTTCCATATTTATTGGATAATAGATTTAAAACATGAGATTGAGTATTTCCACATAAGACATCATCAAAAATGGAACCACCTCACAAGGAGGCTGGTGAAAAGCTGTCACAAACATTTAAACCCTGTGTCAGACATGCTGCACAACATGCATCAGAAATTGCAGTCTTTGTATTGTACTGTCAATTTGAGACATTGTACTGTCTCAAATTGCAATTTTGATTTGAAATTGATTGTTTACTCTCAGGGTCAGTACTTTTCTACTCTGGATCACCTTTGTCTCTGTGAGGAGCTGTTAATGGTTTGCTGCCTTGGCTGCTGGCTCTCTGCTCCTCCCTCTCCTCCTGTAGCACTCTTGTCTCCTCGGCACCATCATGCTGAGAGCCTGAGGAGGGAGTAACAACGTATAATACTATAGAAGAACATGCATGTATCCCAATGTAATCCATCCATCCATTCTCCATACACCGCTTTATCCTCACTAGAGTTGCGGGGGGTGCTGGAGCCTATCTCATCTGACTCGGGCGAAGGCAGGGGACACCCTGGACAGGTCGCCAGTCTGTCGCAGGGCTACATATCACAGTCACACTCACATTCACACCTACGGGCAATTTAGAATAATCAACTAACTTCAGCATATTTTTGGACTGTGGGAGGAAGCCGGAGTACCCGGAGAAAACCCACGCATGCACAGGGAGAACATGCAAACTCCATGCAGAAAGATCCCAGGCCCACCCCAGGATTTGAACCGGGGATCTTCTTGCTGCAAGGCGAAAGTGCTAACCACTACCTCACTGTGCAGCCCCATACCAATGTAATGTAAATATATAATTTTTAGTTTGAAATGAGGGGACCTGTAGAAACTCATTCATGAAATCTGGTACTTTTTCCTTTTTCACTAAACCAGATTGTACTGTCAAATTTCAGGGCTTGTGAAGCTTTGCAATTCGAAATCTCCACTTCTTCCTCCTTACTGATTAAAAATTCTGGAGCAGGAAGATTTTGAATGATACCATCCTGGACCAAATGAATATTTTGGCTCAGTTGATTTCTGCTATACATGACCAATTACAACTACAAAAACATCTGGAAAATGTAGGTCTCTACAGAATGAACAGGAGCTACATTATAAAGTTTGGTCCCATTGACAAATTAACAAAGAGCTAAGTTAAGTAATAACTAGCCTGTTTCATTCCTGTTGTGAGATTATCAAAGTTCACTACATCATAAAAAACACACGGTCTCAAATCAGCTACTTACATACTCATAATATAGCACAAAACTATATGGTAATATAACTTAAACACTTAAAAACTTTACAAAAGGCAACTAAACAATCTAATATTGAAGGCAAATTTGCTACAATACAAAGAGTTTTTAAAATGTTGCAATTTTGAATGAAAAGCACAGGCCTCCTGCCCTCTATTATCCTTCTTCTGAAAAATAGTCACAGTAGTAACATCAATAACAATCCAACAATGGCTGCAAATGAAAAAATGCTGGTGTTTATGGCACATAGCTGATGTCATCGTGAGCAGAGCTGATGCAAAAAGAAAGCCAAGTAATGTAATACTGAAGTACAATTTTCAAAACAACACAAAAATTTGCCTAATGTGTTGTTTTTGTAGCTCATAATTACCCTGGCCTGCAGATCCGTTCTTGTTCTCCTCCTCTTCTTGGACAGGGAGCCTGGGTACAGGGCCTGTGGTGGAGGTCTGCTGCTCCTTCCTCGCCCCCTCACACTCCTCTAGCTCCTCGGCCCCTACCTGGTTCTTGCTGGGTGGAGGAGGTGGAGGAGGAGTGGCCGGGCTTCGTCCTCCGGAGTCTGAATCAGTGTCGGAGCCACTCCAGAACCAGGGGTTGTGTGTGTGCTCCAGCAGCCTGCGGGTCAGCCGGTACTTCAGCATCTCCTCGTAGCATTTAGTGTAAGTCTCCCATTTGGGGTCTTTGAACTTCTTCATGTACTCCGAGCGGATCCTCTTCGTCACCATGTTGTCGGTTTTTAGGAAACTGAAATGAGACAGACAACAAAGCTTGAAAATTCTGCTAAAAATGTTGTTACACACACACACACACACAGAAGTGAACGACAATAATGACATACACTATTACACTGAAAACATTGTGTATTAACCTAAACAACGTACCTACTTGCACTGTGCAACCTCACCGCCAGACATTTAAACCATAATGTGGAAGCAGTTAAAACCAATGGAAGAGCAGCAGGGCTTCCCCCTCTGCCTCAAGAACCCGCCTACTTCCTACCCGTGTTAGCAGTCACAGAAGGTTTGTAGTTCCCCTCTGCAGGTCACCAAAAAACTCAAGAGTCTAGTTTTGGTCAAACTACAAAGCAAAGCAACCGCTCAGAAAATGAACTCAGCGTTTTCCTTTACAAGGGAGCCGCAGGTGAAGATCTGATTAACCGTTACGACGTTCGCAGCAGAAATTTCTTGAACGTGATTACGTAGGCGCCAGCTCTTGCTCTGATTGGCTGTGGTGGTAAAAGCAGTGTTGAACACTAGATGAAAGGTCAGCCGCAGCCCTGATGAGAAAACACCACAGCTACCCCAACCTGCTCACCTGACACATTATAATCTAGTTTTAATCGCTAGAATACGGTGGATCTGCACCCCCAGCACTTTAAACAGGTTGCTTATAAATGTAGCAATATCGTCTGCGCCACTACGCGGCAACAGTGTTAATGTACTGCTTATTTTATTGCTCTGCACTATATCACCTCCTCATGATAAATGTGTCCATGTTATGTATAGATGTCTGTTAATCATATGGTAATACGGTGCATTGATAATCGCCTGTCAGCGCTCGCAGAAATAGCCCAGCAAACGTTAAATCTCGCTGACAATCCCTCGGCTTTGGTCAACAACAGCGCACAGCCCGACAGGAGAAATTCAGGGCGGTAAGAGTCTAATTTTATGTACAGTAAATATACTTACACTGGACTCGGATTTCACGGAAGCGCAGCAGAACAGATGGTCTTCACCGACAGCGCTGCTGTAATCACACAGGCTGCGTCTCCCAGCTTAGCTCCGCCCGCCTGGAGACGTTTTTAAAAAGCCAAACACACCCGCAACAGGTGGCCCGGGCTGGGATGTCAGGAATGCAGCCCAGCATTTGGCTGATAATGATTTCTGTCAGATGGGAAAAGAGGAGGAAAGGACAATTTGTTTCATTGTACTGACGCATGAAGTCAAACCTTTAAAGGGGATTCACTGGGTGTCTTCTCTTAAATTGGGGTAGATTGTACTTTTAATTGACCACTGATGCCTTCAAGGGACCTCGTGAAAATACCGGAGCGGGAGAAAATGGTTTAAAGGTGCCTTATTACTGGCTGCGTAAAAGGACAAATGTGCGCACCTAACCTCAGACCCGCCCTGCGCCCTCCTTTGTCCTTTCAGCCCAGACAACCGGGTGAGCTTCTATGCATATAAGGCAGGGCTGTGGAGATGCCCAACTGTACACGGAGCCTGGTTTTGTCTAAAGATGGTCTGGGGGCCGAGGGAGACGCAGGGCAGGCAGCTCAACGGGATTCAGAGCCGGGTGTCAGGTGTCCAATGCTACTGATCCGGGTCAGTCTAAAGCGGAGCTGCTGCTGCTGCCTTGGCGCATTCCTGGCAAGTCAAACTCCGACTGTCGGAGCTGGAGGGCGTCGCGTTTTACCCCCTCATTCACCCAGCACCCCCCAGCATACAGTAGCTGATGGGACAGAAAGTCACCTTCCTCTCACTCATCCAGTAATGATCCAGGGATCAGTTTCAATACTCTTATTGAAATGTATGAAGTCCACCCTTCACCCGATCAGCTGGCCTATATGGGATGAAGTTTGTCATAGGTCAATTTTTGTGATTATTTTGATTAATTTACCAATCTTTCCCTGATTCTTGCTGGAGTTATTAAGCATTGTAGGTACTTTAAGATGCCATTGTAGCCTACTTGTGTGGCTATGAAGGCAAATTCAGTTTGAAGGTATCTTTTAAATGCTAAAAATCACCCACATTTGACCATTTAGTGTAATATTGACCAAAAAGCTTTTGTTTATATGGTACTGTCCCTCTAATATGAAAAATGAAGGCCAGGGGCAAAATATACCAAATAATGGACTTTAATAAATTATCAATATGTATATACACTTACATTCACATGTGTTGGGCAACATGTTGTTATTTTTTTTTATTAAAGTTTTTTGGTGGATGCATGGTTCAGTGATGGTTTTCACAGCCTTTCTCCGTGCAACACAGACAACAGACAGCTATAAAATATGCACATTTTAAAAGGATAAAAAATGCATATGAATGTCAATAGCGCAGACAGAAAGTCCATTGACAGCAGAGTGTTGCTGTGCCGCAGAGGTTGTTCCTCCTCCTTGCTTGATCTCCAGATAGCTGGTGGTGATGGAGAAGCTGGAGAAAAAGATGGAGGATTTAGAAGCACTTCCTGTGGACAATGCTGGGGCCAGCCTCGTCGTACTCCTGCTTGGAGATCCACATCTGCTGGAAGGTGGACAGGGAAGCCAGGATGGAGCCACCGATCCAGACGGAGTACTTCCTCTCGGGAGGAGCAATGATCTAGAGGAGGAGGAGAGAGTGGATCAGTAAAGTGGAATCGTGCGTAATTGTGTAATTTACGCGTAAAATATATCAGTTTCTGTTTAAGAAGTTATGCTTTTAGGTCTCATATTTAAGTTTCAAGTACCTTGATCTTCATGGTGCTGGGGGCCAGAGCAGTGATCTCCTTCTGCATACGGTCAGCAATACCAGGGTACATGGTGGTACCGCCGGAGAGCACATTGTTGGCGTACAGATCCTTACGGATGTCAATGTCGCACTTCATGATGCTGTTGTAGGCAGTCTCATGAATACCAGCAGACTCCATACCTAGTCAGATGAGAGGAATAAGTGTTAAGAGAGGGGCACCCAGCATGGCGCAAGGCTCTATATGTCTGATTCGTGTATTTATGAGAGAAATAAATGAATATCTGAAGTACCGATGAAGGAAGGCTGGAAGAGGGTCTCTGGGCAACGGAACCTCTCGTTACCGATGGTGATGACCTGACCGTCGGGAAGCTCGTAGCTCTTCTCCAGGGAGGAGGAGGAGGCAGCGGTGGCCATCTCGTTCTCGAAGTCCAGAGCCACATAGCACAGCTTCTCCTTGATGTCGCGCACGATCTCACGCTCAGCTGTGGGGAGACAAGTTGATGAGATTATTCAGAGTGTCAGAGTGGAGACCACAGACAAAATGTGCGTAATAACAAAGTAATTTATAGCCTTAGACTACACATTTTACTCTGAGTTACAGAAATGTATACATCTCCTTTTCGTTGCTTCAATAAACAAATTAAAATAGTATCCCCAGCATTATTTCCAGGTACAAGGCGCACAGAGGTATGATAAAAATGTACCTAAAAGTATAAAGGTTAAAGCTTTTGTTTTTGTGCGCAAATCTCTGATGCTGTGGGTCGATTTTACATCAGTCGTCAGAACAAATTATTCCACATATGCCGATAAAAGAAAATTTAAATTTTGATGCCAATTCATAATATATTTCGCCAGCTAGTATCTGTTTAAAAAGTGGTGTATAAGCCTTTGTTTAGATCCTCCCCTCCATATCCTTTTTTTGGCTGAGTTCCTCACCGGTGGTCACGAAAGAGTAGCCACGCTCAGTCAGGATCTTCATCAGGTAGTCGGTCAGATCGCGACCAGCCAGATCCAGACGCATGATGGCGTGGGGCAGGGCGTAACCCTCATAGACTGGGACATTGTGGGTCACACCATCACCAGCATCCAGCACAATACCTTAAGAGAGGCAAGGAGGGAGTTTAGCAAAGTCCGTTTGACAAAAATCCTATGAAGTATTGTGCGTAAAAGTGTGACTAAACTGGAAAACTGAGTTTCATAAGAGCCGTAAACGTGAACAAACAGTCGCAGAAAGGCTTGTCGACTGTGCGTAAAAGTTGTGCGTAAAATGCTTTAAATGGGAAAATGCCCCATTAACACTTCAGTTAATATGTGTTGCATTTGCATTGTAATTTTATCAGTCAGAAGTGTTAAGTGCATTCTATTCTATGATAAGGTGATGTGTTATGTGTGTTTAGGAAGCTGTGACTGGCAGCTGTTTGTTGCTGTCGGTCTTACCGGTGGTACGGCCGGAGGCGTACAGGGACAGGACAGCCTGGATGGCCACATACATGGCGGGGACGTTGAAGGTCTCAAACATGATCTGGGTCATCTTCTCTCTGTTGGCCTTGGGGTTCAGGGGAGCCTCAGTGAGCAGGGTGGGGTGCTCCTCGGGGGCAACTCTCAGCTCATTGTAGAAGGTGTGGTGCCAGATCTTCTCCATGTCGTCCCAGTTGGTGATGATACCGTGCTCAATGGGGTACTTCAGAGTCAGGATACCCCTCTTGCTCTGGGCCTCGTCGCCGACGTAGGAATCCTTCTGACCCATACCGACCATGACACCCTGAAGGGGGGGAAAGAGAAAAGGGATAAGTAAAAGGTTAGCGGGGACGTCAAATAATCCATACAAATGTATGACCTTTTCCGACAGATTAAAAATCTTTGGACGGGCATAGTGACAGTTGCGTAAATGTGCTAAATATCAGCGTGAGTCACAGAGACAGACAGAGAGCAATTGTAAGACTGTCAGTTCACCTGTGACCAATTTAGACTCAAAGTGGCAAAGGCCACATTGCTGGAGGTAAAGAGAGCCACAACTACATGGCTCAAGGTACATTATTCCACGCTGATATCACTTGTCACTCTCACACTGAAAGAATTAAATGTCTGCCAAATATTTAGAGTAAATCCAGCAGGATACCTCTGTCAAAAAATACCGTAGCTAAGATTGCTCAGCTATTCTTTTTTAAATTTAGTTTAAACATTTATCTGTATTGCAAGATAAATTGGCTGAGGTGTGTTAATTGCGTTCAGTGTCAAATAATCACTGCTGCCAATTGGTCTTTTCCCTCAAAGTCTAACCTATTGGAGGATTTTCTCCGCTGTTTACCTGATGACGGGGGCGGCCGACGATGGAGGGGAACACGGCCCTGGGGGCATCGTCTCCGGCGAAGCCAGCCTTCACCAGGCCGGAGCCGTTGTCGCACACAAGGGCGGTAGTCTCTTCGTCGTCACACATGTTGGCTTCTGTTTGAGAGGAGCGGAAGAAAAATATTTAGTGTCACGGAATCAAATCTCCATGGTGCGACATACTGTATGCCGCAGGAACTGCTTCCAAAATAAAACTTTGCTTCACGCGTTAGTTTCCTGAAAACTCATACCAGGTGTCTTAATTTTAGACTTAAGTAACTAAAAATAATTGAACCCACTGGAGCATGAACATGATCAGGCCCATGGCTTGCGCTAAATGTCTCCATGGCACACTGACGCAGGCCATTACGCATGACGTATAGGCCTGTTTGAATCAAAAAGTATCATTAAAAGTGATGGATGTAAAGCTTAAATATAGTTTTGCTTCAGATGTCAGTCGGAATTTGGCAAGATCTGACTAAGATCTGTCGTTTATAATGTTTTAATTTGTAGAATTTAAACCTATTCAAAAATTTAAGCAAAATCAGTGCTCTAAGATGTGCTAAAATTTAACAAAATCTACATTTTTTCTGTCTCATTTTTGGATCTTGAGAGACTATTTTGGCTTTTAAATTGATCTGATTTTCAGGAGTCAGTGTTACAGCCCTGAAAAAAATTGTCTATCAGTAATCTGCTCTATCTAGCATAGAAAATAATTCATCTATCCAGAATTTCTAGACCTGATAATTCAGATCTCTATTGTCTAATATTTCTATGTATTCTCTCAGGCCTCAGCTACCAACAGTTGTTCTCCTCTGGTCTCTACAGTCTAGCCTGTCCTCCAAAGAAGATGCCCATGTGGCCTTTAGCAGTATCTCATCCTAGGCCTCCTGTCCTGGGATACTGCCTAGCTTCTGCTCCAGTAGATGCTCCAGTGGTTCCCTGCATGGATCAGGCCTAGTCTGCTGTCCCAACCTGGATGAGTGGCTGCAGGAGTGGCAGGTTCTCGCTGGGTCTTACCTTAGGAGTGTGTCTGCGGCTCGGAGAGAATGACCCAACCAGTGCTGCTGCTGAACCAGCTACGGTCCTGTCTGCTGCCTGTCCACCTTATATACCCAACCTCCACCATTCACAAACCTCAGCACTGGCCCCCATCCCGGCCCTCTGCCATATTAGGATGAGGCTGACAGGCCGAGGCTGAGGAGTGGGTGGGGAGGGAGCAGCAAGGAGGCGCGCCTCCCGGTGGGAAGGAGGGCGCGCCTCCATCCAACAGGTTGCAGGACGGGGATCAGGAGTGACGCTGCGCACCCCCGATGTGCAGAGAGCGTGCGCCATATATGGAACTGTCGCTTTGACCTCCCATCGAGCCCCGCAGTCCCACCTAGAGGGCCGTATAAGGAGCGCGCGGGCCACTGGGGGGTTTCTAGGGGAGACGCCAGTTGCTACCAAGCAGGGTTATAGATTTGCTGCTAGTAGGCCTCATCCAGCCTTAAAATGGGAAAATGCTTCCCTCATCTGAACAGATTTAGGCCTCAGTGAGAGCCAGGTCCTAAACCACCGACTGACAAGGAGGCTTCTGCAAAACATCAATTAAGAGTTCAATTCTCATTATGGGGATCAATAGATCACTCAGGAGGAACTGATAAAAGCCATAGAAGGACGTTCTGTATGTAAACAGTTTGACATGCGCTTCATTATTCCACTCACAAAATCACAGTAACAAAATTTTCATTTGACTATTTATAATTATTTGCATAAAATCTTGTAGCCTGAGTGACTTTAACTTACATAATGTTACCTCAATGAGCAGAAACCTGAAGGATTTTATGCATATAAACATTACAACCATTTTCAGACTCACATAAAACATGTCATTGAATAATGTGGACATCACATCTTGCTCTTCAGCATTAACAGACTGCAAAATTATTATTTTCTACTTTCACATGCAGTAATTTTAATAGTGCAAATTAGCAATAACTATTGTCCAAATCTGCTTTTCTGCAGACCACATGGCTGCAGATTCACACAGATCTGTGTGAGTTCGAACAGCCAACAGCTGAAACCTTATCTGTCAGGACTACTCTGCTCTGTCACTGGAGCAGTTGGATTAATTATAACTCCAACGGAGGAGGGGAACTGGTGCATGTGTGTGTGACAAATGGAGAGGGTGTGCACATGCATGCACATGTATGTCTGTGTGTGTTGAAGCCTGGCAGACCAAAAGTAGAAGAAGAATCCAGTCACCTTTAGATTATATAGCACATTTAAGATAACAGAAGCTGACATGAAGTGCTTTCAGTTAATATTAATACAAATCTACATCATTAAAAATAAATAAAAAGTGCAAGTTTTAATCAGAATAATGGGAGATGCCAAGGTGCATATAACAAACTCATAAGTGATGAAAGGTGAGGTGTAAAGGAAAAAGACACAAACATGATTTGGTAAATTAAACAATAAAAAAACAGAAGACAGAGACACAAACCGCCGTGAGATGTGGAATGTCTAATGACACCTGGAGACGACTGGAGGGTCCTTACTGAAAGCAGCACATGCTGCAGGGACAGAATGCAGAAAACAGGACGAAATCATGACAAATTCAACAGCCAGAGCTTTTCAGTCAGAGCTGCATGTCAGGTTTTTCTTTCTAGACAGTGGTTGTGGATGTTGCTTATGTACAAATGACTAGAAGTAGTTTATTATGTAGCACAGACAATATTTAATCAACTATTAAAACACCCACATGTCATCACCTACAGTTGTATTCATGTGGAAATGGAAGAAAATCAATAAATAATATTTTATGAGCAGGATTCTGCTTTGCTTAAGATTGCCAGTAGTTGGAAATGACACCATCACTACTTATATAAATGCGCCTACATTATGTAAAGGGATTACTGGATATTTTGGCACATTCTTTCTTCAGGTAGTATTTATTTACATGTACTGAACCTGCAGGTTTTTAGTAGTCTTCCTGAACTTGCATTCTTTTAAGACCAAAAAAACCTTCTGAGGGGAACCCTAACACCTCCAGAGAAGTAGGACAGGAGGAGGGTGAAAAATCTTCGAAGTCTTCATGGATGGAAGCAAATGGGAAGGGCCTTCTTGGGCGCAGGCCGAAAGTAGTGAGAGTGTGGATTAGGGAATGTGTGAGTGTGTGGGAGGGGGCGGCTGGGGGCTGCAGGGCAAGGTTGCGCTACTTTTATGCACTTGTTGTGAGCCGTTCTCGATCCGAGGGCCCGTTAAACGCCTAAAATGTAAAGGGGCTGGTAGTTGTTGGGGAGCGAGCGAAGGAGGGAGGAGGGGCGGGGAGGTCAGGGGGGCCGAGGGGGAGGAGAATGGAAGGAGTCTGGCCGGGGAAGGGGGAGGAGAAAGAGGGGAGGTGAAAGGGTGTGCATGGCAGGTGGCAGAAAACAGGAGTTTAGTTTGTCAGAAGATGTCTAACCAAGACGGCAGCTGAAGGGAGACTTTGGAGATTTGTTTTTTTAGTGTTTGTGAATGTAGTCAGAGTGATCACTGATGCACTTTAGCCAGCCATTTTTTTTTAAAACAGGGAATTAGATTTTTTTATTTTATAGGAGCGCGCTCAGTAAATATACCTCGCTACATATTCAGTTAGGTTTTCTTCTCTCCTCTCCTGAGAGCACAGAGGGTGAGCGAGTCACAGAAAGTTTAAGAATAGCACAAGCGCCGGCATTCAATAGCTGGAACCAATACTCTGGCTGTACACGAGAGTCCTACCTTTTAAAGTGCGACAGCGTGCTCACCATGTACAGTAGCCTTTTTATTTTTTTTTTAAAGAGAGCAGACAGAGCATCTCACTGGAGATGCAGATCAATTTGTTATCTACGTATGTTGTTGCATTGAAGAATGACTGAGGATACTGTGGATATTGTAATGGACAGGTAAAACTTAGAACACCTAACTAAATTGATTAAATCTCAGCTGTTTAATCAATTCCTGTTTTCTCTTATTTTGTTATTGAAGTGGTGGGGGAGAAACAAATCAGCTTTCTGCTACTCTGTAATGCTCTGAATGAGGCTGAAGAAGACAGAGTGTTTGCCTGGGAGGAAACACAGACAGTGTAGACAGACAGAGCCGGATGAAGGTCCTCTGATTGATGGGAATCACATCCTGACAGCCAGACTTACTTTAAATAAAGCCTGCTTGGCTGAGCAGGTCCTGATTCCTCAACAGTTTCCAACCATGCTGCTGTAGCATGGTTGAAGTGGAGCGAAATGCAGCAGAAAACTACGGATGCATCTCTGTCCAGGTTGCAAATAGGTTTTGTGTTCCCATCTCAAAACATAAAAGCCTCTAGCCTAGTCTAATAAAGACTTGGAATATTGTTGCGTAAGGCCAGGAAGGGTCAGAAGCTCTTTTCCCGTAGTTCCTCAAATAGCAGCTCCAGAGAGCAGTGAGGGGAGCTGCAGCACATGGAGTTGGAATTGCAAACTTGTGCAGGGCTGAGCGGCACCTGGTCTGCTGCATGAACACAACTGCTGGCTGGCTCTAAGGAGAATGACACTTCCTTGTAGAGTCACAATAAGAAGGGAAGTTCTAAAGGAGTGAGGTGAAAATGACTTAGTCCTGGACTAAACTGATTTCTGTTTGAAAATTCTCCATTAAAACTCGGTTTAATCCAGAATGAGGCTTAATTTGTCTCCAGGAAAGCATCCCTTGGAGTTTAGATAAGATTAAGTCCTTGAATTAGATATTCAGCACCATACTCTGTAAACAAAACTCAAAAATTAACATCAGTGAGCATGTCTACACCA
This sequence comes from Acanthochromis polyacanthus, assembly GCF_021347895.1. Taxonomy (NCBI): domain Eukaryota; kingdom Metazoa; phylum Chordata; class Actinopteri; family Pomacentridae; genus Acanthochromis; species Acanthochromis polyacanthus. Next base: position 16,331,931 of record NC_067114.1, read on the forward strand.
AGTATAACTATACATTATTTCTTCTTGTGCTTGCACTTTTCTGAAGTCACTTTCCTATGACAGCAAATAGACAACTGACCATTTCAAACAATCCAAATGAGTTGATGAGCACTTGTTTAGTCTTATGCTGCCTTCAGGGTCCAACAATCTCCTGTGAGGTTAAACCCACTGACTGCGTCCACTTGCTGCATGAGTGTCTATTTACAGAGGAGCTCACGACAATGTCAACACAACCTACCAACAGCTGAATACACATTACTCATATCATTACCACAAAGTTATATTTTGGTATGACAGACTCAATAAACACTGATCCCACCGACTTGAGCAGAGATCGCCTCAGAGCCTCAGTGTATGAAGCAGCAGCGCCACCTAGTGACAGCTGGACACACAAAGTTCATTATAAAGCGATTTACTGCATGTGTTAAGAGAAATGTCAGTCTTACCTACAGCGACAGACTGGCTCTGTCTCATTTTACCATCGATTTTAGTAGCTCTGTAAAGGAATAGTGACTAAAGGTGTTTTTCTAAAGAAACTTAAATGCATTCAGATTCAATATGAGCAAAAAAAAAAAAACGTTTCAGCAAATAACTATTAATATTTCAGTTTATTCATCTTTTCATAGAAGTATAATAACTTAAACACAAAAAATCATTTAAAAATCTATCATATATCCTTTAGATCATATTTCTATCTCATTACATACAAAGAAATTCTTAGCTGTGTTCTGTGATTTGCATGAATACATGAATCTATTATCAACTATTAAACTTCAAAACACCTTAATCATTTAGTGCAGAGTGCAACGAGATGATGAGTCATTTTTATCTGCATGTCTTTCCATTTACATTATAATGAAAACAGTTTGGCAATATCATTTCACACAAAACAGAGGCGACGTTCAACGCATCGTTTGAAGTGATATTTACCTTTGAAACGTGAACGAACATGTCACAGTGACACGGACATCCAACGCCATTCAAGTAAAAATGACTTGCTGTTGATGTGAGACAAGGAATGAAGAGAACGACGATTAAAAAAACCAGAACTACAATAAACATTTTGTGATGGATGTGTTGATTAACATACAGAACAGAATTCCAACTGTGCTACCATATAGTCAACACACTGTAATGGTTAATTATGTAACATCATGAGGGTATTTAAACCACCTGTGATCAGTGCTGGGTGGACGTGATTTCAGTCTCTGCTATGAGCCATAATCCATTGTTATGAGAGTCTTCATGCCATTATTGTCACAGTGGCAGTTTTCACTCTCACTCTCACTCTCACTCTCACTCTCAGGCTGAATCCCAAACCGCCCCTTACACACTCCTCCTCCACTACCGAGTGTCACTCCAAAAGAAGTCACACTCGCAGCTGTGGAGGGCACCTATTATTGAAGGGGGAGGGTATAAATACGATCGTCAGGAATGGGGTGCCCCGTCGCCTCACCGGAAAACGGAAGACGTCATTGCCATGGTAACATAAAGACGCCTACTGTGCATGGCTGTACCGCTGTGGCACAGGTTGCAACTAACAAGGATCGCTGCTGCTTCCAGAAGACGAACGCATCCCACTTTTTTTCACTCACATGTTTTCCAATCCTATTATCTGGCATTTCAAATCCAACAAATGAATAAATGAATTCTGTCAGTTGTGTTCAAATTTTAAGGTGTCAGGGGGTGCACAATTAAATCAAACGTCAGCAGAGAAGAAGATTTGTTTCTTTTGATTTATCTTTTTACATCACTCTTTTTGTGATGCTCTGTCAGTGTAAAAAAGGCGTGGGAGAAATAAGGGACGCATGTGGAACTCAAATCAATATGTTGGTTTCCTCCTCCATTTCGACGTTGCACTTCCTGAAAAAGTTGTCCAGAGTGAGCATCGATGCAGACTCGCTATTTAAGGGCTGAACAGTCCACTCTCCCTCCGCACTACGCGGTTTGGGACGGCCCTTAATATGGAGGACCCTCCGCGGGAACGCGCAAACGGAGGGGTAGTGTGTAGGGATAGTGTGTAGGGGCCGGTTTGGGATTCAGCCTCACTCTCACTCTCACTCTCACTCTCACTCTCACTCTCACAGAGGCTGGCAGCAGCTGTGGCTCATTCCAATCAGCTGTGACTACGTTTAAGTCCGACTCGGGGTATGAGAATGTCTGGACTAAAAGGGAAATCCTCAAACATTCTGCTGTAGGCTCTCGGTGAGCAGGGAAGTGGGAGTTAACAAGCCAAATATTTACTGAGGAGAATTCTGAGTTCTTAGGCAGCCTCTCCATGCCAGCTATAATATTTAGCCGGCTTAACAGAACCGTGGTGAAAGTGTAGGTGGTTTGAGAGCTGTTTATGTCGAATTTAAGGCTGGTCAAGTGCACATCCTGTAAACACCAAGCGGTGTACTGAGTATGTCTGTGATAAAGGTTTCATTTTTTTTTCCAAACTCTACCATAAAGGCTGAGTACAGGGTAACATTGTAAAAATGAGTAATGAGATGTGATGAAGGATTTGTGGATTTAGAGGTCACTGTTGAGATGACACACAGAGCACTTCTGACACTGATGATGAAAGCACATCATTCAGAAAAGAGGCCTCAGTCCCCAACTCACTACATTTTTTCTGACATACAAAGATGGCAAAGTTTCACGGTTGTCAGTTAAATCCGAGGCAAGTTAAACTCAAGAACGACGGAACGTAACTGTACAAGCAAAACAATCTCACTGCCAATACAACTCAGACCAGAAAAATATTAATTTCAAATTCGTAGCACCTCAGCTTGGATTTTCAGGACAACTAATATTCTTTTGTGACAAATGTGCATATATAAATCAAAATATATTAGAAGAGTGTTCAGTCCTGTTCTACAACACAGTGTAACCACATATAGCTGCTTTTTGTTTTGACTCCAAAATGACAGTAAAAGTCTCTGTGTGTAGGCTTCAAGTTAAAAAAAAACCAAAACAATAATACAGACACAAATCCATAAACAAATATATACTAGCAGTTGGTCTGTCCAAGACATACTGAACTCTTTTTGGTTTTGTTATGATTCTGCACTTTCCTCTCGTGTGTCTGAACTGTGTAAAACAGTGACACCGATCTCAAATCAGAGTTACCGAGAGCCTCCTTCACCTCATCCTGGTTTTCTTTTTAAGTGCACAGTGAGATACGTCCAACACAGTTTCTTAGAATTCACTGATACACATTTCCGTTCTTGCTACCTGTTGTAGTCTTTTTAGCAGTGAGACAGCACAGGGGGGAATTCAACCTGGAATAAAGCCACTTATTCCCAGGTACTGAGCTCACCTCCTGATTTCTCGCACTTATCTGCGCTCCTCGTCCTCTCAGAGAAGTGCTCGTTGCTGTTCTTCCTGTAGAAACGCCTGTTTCTCCATTAGCTTCCTGAACAGTCCTTGCCTGTTTCCTAGCAGCTCTGTTGGCCTCCCACACTCGGCTATACGTTGCTGGTCGAGTACAGCGACAGCATCAGCGTTCTTAATGGTGGACAGCCGGTGAGCGATGATCACCACTGTCCTCCCTGTTGATGGGAGAGAAGAGCAGGAAATAAGGAAAGCTGAGTTTGATATTAGATGTTTGATGCAAGCTAAAAGGAAAAGAAAGAAAAGACGGCAAGATGTACCTTCCATAAGACGCTCCATTGCCTCCTGGACGAGGAACTCGTTCTCAGAGTCCAGTGCACTGAAGAAAGACAAAATAACGTGTTATGGAAGTGTTTCCAATCAGCATAATGGAAACTAGATTTTATAAAGACAGCACAGGCATCACATTTTATCTGATCAGTAAATAAAGGCAAAATGATCAACATAGACCAACAGTACATTTGATTTTCATAAAATAGAATCTCATATTCTTACCTGGTGGCTTCATCTAAAAGCAGGATTTTAGGATTCTGTGAAAAGAAAACCCAAACAGTATTAAAGATACTGACTCAGGTTTCATATAAAAATGAAAGGTGAGACTAAAACCGTTAATTCAAAGCTACTTTCATAGGCCTTAAGCAAAGACAGGAACTCCCAGTTTTCAATGAACTACGTCAGCTGTCATACTATTACCTGATTAGTGGATGTAACTCGTGAAAAAGAAAACTAACAGTCAACCAAGTGTCCAAATAGATAGATCCAGATAGATTGTTTTACTGAAATGTCACTTAATATGTTGAAAAAAAAGAATGCTGTTGTATCTACCTTGAGTAGAGCTCTGGCGATGGCTATTCTCTGCTTCTGACCACCTGAGAAACAAACAGTTACCCATGAACACAAATATAAAGGGGACATCTAAAGAGTGTCGACTGCACTATGCACATGATAGTTTTAAAAACTATTTATATTCTGTGAAAAAGAATAGACATTTTTCAAAGATGCTTCTCAGGAATGAAACAATAAACGAAATAAGACGCAAAAGAGCAAATGCAAGGAAGTCTCAATGAACATTACAGCTGCTTATGAAATAAAAACAGACTAAACATTGAGGGGAAAAATAAGAAAGAACTGCTCTACTTAAATTCAGCTTTAAAAAAGAGGCCTTTATACTAATGAGTATAAACTCTGAGCACATCAGCTGGAGAGGATGTGACCCAAGTATTAGGAAAAGCAACTGACCAGAATTCTGCAATGTGATGAAAAATGTGCAAATACAGTAAATACAAATGATTGTGAGAAAGTTAGAAGATAACTTGTGAAAAAAAAAAACTGTGATTTGAGACTAGAAACTTTGAGCTAGAAAAAGACTTTGAAGCAGTAGGTGTTTCATGTCTTTTAAAAACATAAGAAGTGTCTTTTATAAGTTTAAGACATATTTTTTAAATGCAAATCTACAATATTTTTTGGGGATTTTCTTATGTGAAGTTCACATTCAGCAAAGCATTAGAAAATATGAATGCATGATGGAGTATAAATACATTACTGATCCTAATTTCGATAAGGTGGACGTGTTTCTTCAGTGGCGTTAATCCTGCTAAAACGCATGGATAGCTGACTGTTGTGAAGTGAAGCAGGTGTTGATTCCATCATTTTGTCTGCCTCCGTTCCCTCACCTGACAGCAGCACTCCTTTCTCCCCCACCACAGTGTCAAAGCCCTTAGGAAACCCCTGGATGAAATCATAGGCGTTGGCCACTCTGGCAGCTCTGTAGATGTCCTCGGTGTTTACAGCACCTGGGTCCACAGCACCATAGGCTATATTATCTCTAATAGAGCAAGAAAACAGCACCGGCTCCTGGGAACATTGGTGGGAAAAGGAGGGGAGGAGAGTCAGAAGGACAAAGAAAATGTTTTTTTTGGCCACCTACCGTAAATGAAAATACAACCTAAGTGTTGTGTGTATGCAAAGTGTATTGTGTGGGTAACATCTGCTGCTAATACCAATTTATTACCTGGCTGACAGTCCCAACATGATTCCTGAGCCAGTAGGGATTTAGATCCCTGATGTCATGACCATCTACAGTGATGACACCTGGAGACAAACAGGAGAATAATTTGACATACTCTTGCTTATTGTGTTTTGTCACTATCAGATTTTCTAAGCATCTAATAACCAATCAGTGGCTGTCGTATCAGTGTAAGGGGGAACACAGAACAAACTTGCTCTCACCAGCATCCGAGTCGTACAGTCTGAGCAGCAGTGAGACCAGGGTTGACTTCCCTGATCCACTGGGTCCCACCACCGCCATAATGGTGCCAGCCGGGACTGAGAGGCTTAGATTCTGGAAAATAGGAGCCTCCTTGCGAGTCGGGTAGGAAAAAGTGACATCACAGAACTCTAGCTGGCCTTTCAGCTGGTCTGAAGAAAGGACTCGGCCCTCTGTGGAGGAGGAGAGGAAGAAGGACACAAACACAGAAATATTAAGTTCAACTTGCCTGGCTGGTTTAGTATGGCAATACAATTTAAGAAAAACAAAAGGAGAAATATAAAATATAGCTGTTTTTTAACACAATGACAAATAAGATGCTTGGTAAAACAGGTGTGTGTGTGTGTGTGTGTGTACCATTTTGAGGAAACTCTGGCTTTCTGTCCAGCAGCTCCCACAGTCTGGCTCCTGCTCCAAAACCCTTCATCAGCTCAGAGTAGAATGAACTCAGACCTGCACATCAAAAAAAAAAAAAAAAAGCATCACACTATTAGCGATCACACACACAAACGGTGCACACCTTTGGAAACTGCACAGATCAGGAATGCATATGTATGTGTTACCTGCGATGCTAATGCCCACCCAGAAGGTGTACATGAGGAACGATGAGAGCTCTCCGACAGTCATGTGATGACTGGCCATCAGAAGGCCTCCTTTGTACAGAACTGACAGAATCATGATGTTCCCGCTGAGACCAGTCTGAAATACACGCGCACACACACACAATGTTGTTTAATTAATGCAACATCTGGTGTCACTGCGGCTTCCTGACACAGCACAGAACACGCATAACGGATGAGCCTCTCTTGATGTCTGTTACAACCTACAATTCACATTCAATTCATGATATGAATTAGAGACAGAGTCTTGAACAGGAGATACAGGCAGCTTTACAAACTTAATTGCAAATTAAGAGGAAAATATTTTCCACATTAAGTAAGAATTTAATCTTCTTCTAAATACCGCACACATACTGTAAGTTTATCAGATCTGCCGACTGAAATGTCCCATTCAACAGCCCACACTATATTTTTATCTTCTTACACAGCATCCTTTTTTTGGTGACTGAGTTGACTGGTTAGATTGAAAGGTCTTTCTGATATTTTGTCTGTCAACACTGATGTAAAAGGGAGGAGGACAGCTTAATGTAATCCAACTTTAGGAACAACTTAACAGGTGAAAAATGTTTACAAACGTGCAATTGTTAAAGAATGTGAAGAGGGAAACCTGCTAAAGAGCTGAAAGGTTTGTGTCCCTTAAGCTGTTTCAACACCGTTTTGAAGCACACAAGTGGGACCTGGTACTCTCTGTCCTTGCATGCACGACTGGATGTTACTCGTTTATGGTGAAACAACTCGTTTCAGAGAATGTGGTATTGAGACAAACCTGAAGTATTGTGGCAAAAAGGAGAAGTCCCTGTGTAACACCTCATTTGCCGATAGTGGATTTGGTTTGCATCAGTGAAAGAACACACACACACACACACACACACACACAGACTCACACACACATGCACTTACCACTCCAAAGAAGCCAGCTTGCATTACAGCCTCCTTCCTAGCCAGGTCGAAGACATGGTCCGTCTTCAGTGTGTATGAGCCGACTTCTGACAGCTCTTTACCAAAAGCCCTGACCGTCCGCATGTTGCTGATCCGCTCCTCTGCCAACTACACACAAAAGCACACACAATTTTATTAGTGCCTTTTTCAGATTGCAAATCAAATTATCAACAAGCAAATTTACTCCATCTGCAAATTTAATTAAGTTAGCACAGCCAGTGCTGCATTCATATCGCATGTACACAAAACTGAGACGGACAAACAGTACAGCTTCACTGATATGATTAAAATCCCACAATGGCAAAACCACTGGCTCATTTTTCATGAAAATAGATAAAGACAAATGAGATCTGTAACTCCACTGCTCCTACTGCAGCTTCTTCAGTCTGTTTGTGTACCTGTGTGGCTTGTGCAAGCGCGTCCTGTGTGCGTTTGGATATGGAGCGAAGGTATCTGCCATAGATGATAGCCAGACCGGCCATAGGAGGAACAATCAGCAGCACGAAGCTCGCTAGACTGGGGGAGATGTAGAACTAGAAGAGGAGAGAGGCAAAACAAAGTACAAGTTAATAGAAATAAAATCAGAGGAAGAAAAGGAAGAATAAAAGAGGAGGTTAAACATTAACAGCATTGTATTGGTGAAATTTCAAAAGCCACAAATCTCAAATTAAATCTGACACCACGATGTAGAAAGCAGAACCAAATTTCATTATTTTATCGTAAAATTGCGTGTTTATTTGTGTTTTATTTGCAACAGCAGATCTTTGCATTGAGGGATCTACATGAACTAGTGCAAAAAAAAGTTTTCTGCACCAACTCCTGCAGATATTTTCACATTACATCAGCAGAAAACGCTCCTTAATAATTCCTGAGATATGGCACACACAAAGTAAACTTTAATTTCTGGAGGAAATAATATGCAGCATTCGAGCAGAAGATAAAAATGATGGCACTGACTGGACTCTACTGTAGAAATCTGCATGTAGAATGACATGACAGAGGCTTTCAATAGTCAGTGCAGTTGCTGTTGCTGTGCCACCTGTGTAAATGTCTCTCCTCTCAGCTTGAAGACTGTAGATCTGCTTAGTTGAACACCTGATTGGAGTAATTATTTCCACTGATTTCCCATAATGTTCATTACAACAGGAAATCCTTTCACTTCCCTGTGAGGAAGCCAAACTGTTTGCTGTGAGCACGTCTTGTGTTTAATGATTTTCTGTTCCTGACAGTGCAATTAGCAAAAATAGAACTAGAAAAAATACAGATGAAGAAAAGGTCTCAGATGACAGATCTGCAAATGACTGGTTGATGGTAAAATGTAAATAAGGCAGACAGAATGGTGACAGAACATATGCAGTCAAGAATCACTTTGAAAAATACGACTACAAGCCCAGCAACCTGTTGGTCAGCACTTACTGTGGCACGTACACACATAAAGGCACTCCTTCAGCAGAGTTTAACCATTTCTTCGTAAGGACTAGAAGCATTTTAGCAAACCTGTTTTGCAAGAATCGCACTAACAGTAAAGAATAAATAAAACTCAGAATTACTTCCTTGTAGTGAACACAAAAGAAAACATGCCCGCTCTGTTGTTATCAGACTGAATGACTAAAGCACAATGAGCTCCTATAAAAGCAAAGGAGACATTCGTGAAAAGTTTCTAAAGAGAACTTTGTCACGTCAGGTTTAAGATGACATTTCTCACCATTCCTCATTTCTTAAAGCCGGACTGATAACAGAAAAACACTGGAACATTTTGACACATCTAAGCGAGGAGAATTATTTCTGCGGCTAATAATAGCACAGTAAGGGCGACCTTATTTTGTATTCTATTTCACAGCATAAACGTCTGTTGACCCGTCGCTCATGGCCAAACCAAGCGACCACAGCAGACCACTCATACTCACCATCATGCTGACACCAGCACCTGCCTGGGCGACGGCTCTCAGCCCGTCTGAAAGGTTGTCCGTGATGGAGTGACCCACCACTGCTGTGTCTGACGAGAGCCGGTTGATGAGCTCGCCCGTCCTATTCTTGTCAAAAAATGCCACTTCTTGTCTGAGGATGGATGAGAACAAGGACGCACGGAGATTACGAACAATCTGTTGGCCTGAAGAGAAAAGAGATTAGTGAGGAAGATGTTGACTGCCGCAATGAATCAATCTGCAAATTCACCAATCAGTTAATTAACAGACAATCAGTTGATGAAATTACAAAGCTTATCTTCAACTTAACACACGTGGAAACACTTTGAAAACATTACTTTAGGCTTTCTTAAGTCACAACGACAAACTGGCAAATGACAGACAAAAAGAAAATGCATTAAAAAGGAGCGATCAATATTGTGGGGGATGCATTTATCCATTTTTTGGTACAGATCTCATGTAACTGTCAGTGAAAAAAGGTTCAAAATCTGCCACCTGCACCTCTAAAGCTCGCTAAAAAGCCACCTCATTTGTGTAATCTGAATGCAAACAGAAAGACTGCCAGGCAACATGCAGAGCCTCCAGGAAGTCTCTACATCTGGATGATGGCTGGAAACAAATAACTACAGCAAGGAACTTTCCATAAACCAACAATGTGTCATTTCTGTCGGTTATAGAGAAATAATATAGAAAAAATGTGTTAGTAAATGACTTTAAAGGTGCAAGAAGGTAGATTCTGTTACATTTTAACTGAGGATAGCTAGCTGTGGTTTTAGTTTCACAAGTTAAACAGATGTGAGAGTGGTCTTCAAATCTAACTGGAAGCAAACATTCAGATTCATAAAAGTGCATATTTCTCACATTCTGCTTACTGATACAGGCATCAGTGAGTTTACACCTAGTTTTAGCTGTATGTACTGTATAGTGTTTCTTTTTAATGACAATTTGTCTGAAAATGTGTCTGTTTTCGCCACATGACCTCCCCTCGTCTCACCTGAAACCTGCATGAGGTAGACTCTGGCAGCGTTGGCAGCTCCACCGCACAGAAACACTCCGGTCAGCATGATGCACAGCGATGTTAGGGAGGCGGTCATCGTCTCTGTGTCTGTTCCAGTGGTGTAAATCGTGTCGATCACTCTGCCCAGGAAGAAGGGAGCCGACATGCTGACTGCACTGGAGACCGTTAGGAAGCCTACAGCAGCTGCTCAGGAGAAGAAGAGAAGACACAAACACAGAGAAAGATCAAAGCAAAGAAAGTTGATTAAAGAACGCAAAATCCAGAGCTATAATTCATAAAAATTAAGTCGTATCTTCGAATGCAAAACAGCATCGCTCAGAGTGGTTTTCAAACTACTTAGCAAAGCTCTCTGAAACATCAGTAAGAGCTGAGGGTTGGAGGGTAGCCAACTACTCACTACATGTACACGCTTACAGTCTGGAAAACACCAAGTTTAAACTGGGTCAGAGCAAGTAACACATACTTAAGAAGGGTGAGGGAGAGAAACCTGTAAAAGCTAGTATGTCCTCAGTACAAAGTGCAAAAGGGAAGTACAGTCAGATGGTGTGTTGTGAGCAGCTGCCAGACAGAAACTGATGAAATGAAAATATGATTAAAAACAAGTTCTTTGTTCATCTTCCATCGAGACACGGCTGAGTCAGGTGCTTCTCAACTACAGTGTTTAAATGTTGAGCATTTTGCACAAGTTTAAGCTGTAAATTCATCTGCAGTGGATTCATACCGCTACTTCACACTGTGAGACTTTTAAAACAGGCCTAAAAATGTACTCCAAATCAGGAAGTAGCTGAAATGAAAGTACCGTGTGATCTGGGAGAATGATGATACAGAGATAGCAATCACCACATCCCCTCTTTAGACGAAAGATAGGAGGAAAAAAATGACTATCAGCTCTGAGACTTCATTGGACTGACAACATGCAACATTTAAACCCAGCAGGAACCATTTTTCAGTGCTAAAAAGTGCTGGGAGCTTAAAAACGGAAGCGACATTACAATAAAAATGACATCTGTGTTATTATTTGTAAAGACTGCGCCTTTAAAACATATGTGACCTTATTTTAGTGAAGGTGAGAAGACAGTGATGTTGGATATGTTTTGTGGATGGATTCCTTTATCATAACTCTGTGTGATCAGACAGGGAAATACAGTTTACCTGCCAGCGTCCATCTCTCCGGGTGAGCAAGTCTTATAATCCTTTTGACATCCTCCAGGGGGACGGTGGTGGGAGTCTTCTCCCTCTCCTTGTCCGTTTGGGTCTTCCCTGACTCGGCTGGTGTGGAGTCTGCTGAGGAGCTGGCGAAGGCAACAGGTGTGTGTGTGACCGTCCGTGCTCGGCCTGTAGGTGTGTGTGAGCAGAGAGCTGTGAGGGGACTGCAGGACAGCGCCGACACGAAGGTCCTGGAGGAGCAGGGAGGGAAGGCAGCTACCGGATGGACTGAAGACTTCACCCCGGCGGACTGTCTCTTCCTCCGGGGGGCAGCTGCTCCAGCCGGCCGGTGCTCCAGCCATAACAGCCTGGACTGAGTTAGCTTCAGTTTGCACAGGTGCACTCTGTGTGTGCAGTTTGAAATGCGAATTAACAGCCGCATTATCAGCAACTGGTCAGGTACTAGCTAAATATGACAACAACTTTAAAAAATAAAAACTCAGCGTATCGTCCGTCTCGTCCAGCCAGATTCAGTGACCGATGTGTTTCCTGCTGAGTGAGTCAACCAGAGGAAACATTTTAGTGCTCCAGCCGGTTGATCAACACACCGAGTCCTCCTGTTGAGCTTGTGGTTGCTACATTGTCGAGTTCAGACCGTTATTATTGCTTTTATCTGCCCCCAACAGCCGCCTTTAACCCACTTTATCTCTTATCACCGAGCAGCTACCAACACCCTGCTGTCACTGTCATCTGCCGCTAAATGTTAGCCTGGCAGGCGGGCGGACGACGAGCACACACTAACGGAGAATGGCTAGCACCAAACGCGTTCTACAAAATGAAACTAATTTGAGTGGAAAAGGGTTTAAAGAACAGAAACAGAAAAGGTGACCCCGGTTTGGCTCGCATGTACACACGATTCCTCCTCCTCGACGGGAATTCAACGGCTGATGATATAAGCAAAGTTTCCCCAGGCATAACCAAACAATCCCAGATCGTTAGTTTCATGGTTTCAGTCACCGGGTTAAAGAGGATCCAAAAGCGAAACTCATCGTCATTTTTACGCAAAAAGCACAAAGTTATTATATATATTTAAAATTAATTTTATATAAACACACACATTTTGCCTAAGAGCAGTCAGGACAAATTACATTAAGTAAATCATTTTCTAGAATACAGACATTTGCCTTTCGTTTTTTGTTTATTGACAAAATTCAGTTGTAATGATCAGAAAAACCCTAAAATATGTATATTTTTTTAACAGGGTCTCTACAATGACAAAAGTGAAAAAGCATATTTGTGGCTTTGATAGTTAAAACGTTAAAACGTCGGCCGGTGTTTGTATATATCTATGGGTATGACCGGTATTGTACATCTGTTCTCTATTGCTTTGGCCTGGCCGGCAGGGTGAAAGTTGAAAGTTCGTCCAAATCTGAAAACAGGAGACACGTGCCGGTAGAAAATCAGTAAGTTAAATCAGTTAAATGTTCTCAAGTGCATTTAAGTGTAACTTAAACAAGTAAAACTGAAGCTCGGGAACGATTTTCTTGCGTGCAGACGAGTAGCAGCTCATGTATTAGCTTGTTTTGACGTTAGCAAGAGTATGCCATGGAGCTAGTAGTTAGCTTTAAGGCATGCCAGTCAGTGTAAACTGTGTGAGTCAGTGAGACTCAAGCAGATGGAAAAATTAATACTTTCCTGTCCATCACACCTGCGCCAAATTGTGCAAACCTCTTTACTTGTACTATTCTTGAATCTGAGTGGGAACAAGATCTGTGCTCTGAGTTATTGTAGAAAGAAAGTAGTATGTTTTAAAGAAGATTCAGGTCTGGTGTGGGTGCTTTTGGCTACTTTGGTCCTTTCCTGGGAAGCAACCTGCAAACATATCTTCCTGTCTCCTTAACTTTAGTATTTTTCTTTGTCTTTATGTTGTCTAGATACTTACATGTAAGTAAAGCACTGCTGATCACCGAGAATATTTAGCTTGACTGTTTTTGTTCACTTTTCTTTCTACTGTACAGATTCTCTTATCTATCCAGTGACAGATCTATTGTATCACAGCGATGTCAATCCAGTGAGGTGTGGCACAGCTGCCTCACGAATACTTTTGTTTTGTGGTTCCTGTCAGATGAGCAGTGTTCAGTAGAGCTTATAGTTTTTACTTTTAATTTGCTTTACAACATGACATAATGGGACTTACAAACAGTTTTGCTTTTGTAAGTGAAACACACATGTTCCATGAAGTATAAATGGGGCGAGACAAACAATTGAGTAGGTAAAGAGTGAGAAATCAGCCATTACATATTATATGCACACATTTATTAGTCCTCTCCTGCTGTATGGCATGCCTCTTTTATACATCACAGTTGCCATACAGACTTCTGCTTAGAAAACATCAAGGATACACCTGTGATTCCTTGTGTAGAGTTCCTTCAACAAGCCTCCTCTGTCCTCAAGATGCATTTTTGGAATTGAAATATCCTTAATAGTGGCATGCCAGAATTTATTTCCAGGTCACAAGCAGGAGTATGGAGGACAAAGGTGGTGAGGTGGCTAAAAACTGTGAAATGAGATGAGCTTCTTGTCTTTCTATCTCCTAAGGCCTGCACACCAGTAGCAGCGATGGCTGCCATCTACTCAGGTATCCACCTGAAACTAAAGAGTCCACAGACTCCATGGGAGGACAAGCTGAAATTGGCTCGTTTTGCCTGGATCTCCTCTCTGTGCCTACTGCCCAACAAGGAACAGGTAATAGATGGAGTTGTTGCATCTTCAAAGGATGACAATGTTGCTTTTGCCTGTTTTCAATGCAGGTGTGTTTTTAATAATGGGAACCCAGAGTAGTGAGAAGTGGCCACCCTAATTTTGCCCTACAGCATATCTAGTTCTCAACATGTCATCTTTGATCTCTCCATCTGTAGGTGCTGTTGGACTGGTGCACCCATGCCCTCACAGGCTGGTACAGTAAAAAGGTGGAGTTTTCACAGGATGTCTTGGAAGGTCTGTGGTGCTACCTTGATGACGTGCTTCACAGCCGGAAGCTCCAGTCTCTGCTCAAGCAGGGAAAGACCATCAGTCTCAGGCTCAACATGGCACAGGTACATCAACAGTTAAGCAAGAAATGCACTCAGAGAGCGCAGTACTCCACCAAGGCTGTTCTTTCCCCCATATGATATTGTCAGAAATGCAGCATTTGTTTATTAGTTATTGATGATCAGAAATCACAGACAAATAGAATATGGCCATTTAATATAGATATACCCACAAACAAAATGACCTTGGGCTGGGTCCAGGTGTGTGTTATGCATGTATACGCTATGTAAGGATCGTGTTACATTTGTGGAGGTTTTGATGACAGTTTGTTCTGTTTGCCTCTAGCTGCTGCTTGACCATCTGCAGGAACGTAAACACGTCGGCTCCAAGTCACCAGTATGTGTGTCCACCATACTGAGTGTGTGTCAGGGTATTCTCTCTTCTCCTGCGCTCTCATCGGTTTTTACCACTAAGTATGAACTTATGGCTGATCTGCTGGCCAAGCTCTCCTCTTTGGCCTGCCATGAACTACAGCAGCCATTACTCACAGAAGTCAACATGACCGAGGGTGACACATGTGAAGATGAACTGATGAATGAATGCCATCAAACTGAACCTACTACCAGTTTGGAACTTATCCAAACTGACCTGATCGCTGCGAGTCGACCAGATCAGCCAGAGATAGACGGAAATAAATCTCCTACGAAGCCAAAGGAAAAGCTCCGTTCGGCTCATTTATTTGAGGTGTTGCTTCAGGTGCTGTCATGTTATTTGTCAGTGCAGCGACAACAAGCCAACCCAAACAGAGTTTTCACTATGGTGACCAACCAGCTGCTCCAGCCGCTGGTCCTGCTCCGACACCTGCTGACCTCCGGAGACTTTACGTCTTCTCACACACAGCTTCGCCTCCGTCAGCAGCTGTGCAGAGACGTCCGCATCAAGGTAGACTCCATCCTTCAGTTAGCTCTCTTCCCCTCTGAGCAGCTGAACTCATACAAGGACGAGCTCTTACCATCAAAAGAAGATTCTAGGAAACGCGGTTCTGGAGGGACAAAAGGGCCTTTGAAGCCCGTCAGTGCTGTACTTTGTAAGCTGAGTGCCCAGGGCTACTGTGAGCCATCGCTGCACTACTCTGTGAAGTCCAATGCGTTGTGTCTGCTGTTTAAGTTTTTCCTGGAAAAATATGGCAAAGGGAGGGGAGAAGGTGAGGAGGAGCAGAGGATGCTGTGCTTCTATTTTCTCATCAAATTGGTCCCAGCGTTAGATCTTCATATTGATGGATGCTCAGCCTCACCTGCCAAAGCGGAGCAGCCCGGCTCTGTTTCCTCCAGGCAGAAGTCACCTCCAGCCTCCCTCAGCTCCCCTGAGAGCTGGAGCCTGGCTCTGCTGGCTGTGGAGTCCCTGCTCAGCCAGGCTCTGTCAGCTGATATTTATAATGTAGCTGCAGATAGGATTCGACATGGAGAGGTCCAGCTCAGCTTTTACAGAGCCTTGGGACAAATGCTCTTCAATGAGGCCCAGCCAAGGTAACAGGCTGCTGATGCGTTTTTATTGTTGCTGAAAGATTTTCCACATTCAGAATCATTTTGGCTATCCTATTTCTTTGGTCATATGCTTAAAAATCTTCCTGTCTTTGCTTTCAGCATACCTGCATGGTACCGTTGCTTAAAGGTGCTTTTGAGTCTCAATCATCTGATTCTTGAACCAGACCTGGACCAGCTGTTGTCTGCAGCGTGGGTTAATGCTGAATGCATGGAAGCACGAGTGGAACGGGCAAAACAGGTCTTGATTTAATCAGTCAATTACATTTTATATTTTACAAATCGATTGCATTAAAAGTATGACCCACATCCATAATTGAAAATGAAAATACCTGGACATTCAGAGGAACATTTTTGACCGTTACAATGTTTGTTTCCCAACAGCTCACGGTGTGCAGCCTCCTCCAAACCTACACTAAGCTCCGTCAGCTGCCTCGTCTCTTCTCAGAGCTCCTGTCTGTGATCTGTCAGCCAGCTCTGGATGACCTCCGACCTCCTCTCCTGTCTGAAGGCATCTCTACGTCCCTCAAGACTTGTCTTCTGGACACACCCCCATCCCAGAGCCTAGAGATCTGCTCACTAGTGTTGGAGAGCATAAGGAAACATCTACTGCCTGACCTGGTGAAAGACAAGATGGAGATTGATGGAGAGCAGGAGGACCTAGAGAGAAAAGATGCATCTCTGAAGCTCTCCTCTCTCAGTCAACTGCTTCATGTTGTTTTATTCAATGTAAAGACGCTAGACAACACGTCTCCTGTTCTGTTTGTCCGGCAGAGTCAAAACCTGATGGAGGCAATGCAGCAGTTAGTCAGTGAGCTACTACATGTGTTGACAACAGAGAAGAAGCCAAAAACTGGAGCACTGTGGGAGCAGAAGACCCAGGAAGCTGCTCTCCTGCTCAGATACACCTGGGTGGAAGTGGACACGCTCTTCCATATCCATTGCACCAAATACACATCTCTTGACTCAGCAGCTAATGAAGAGAATGAAGACCAAGCTTCTTCTAGTGCTCCAGTCCTAACCCACATAGAGAGTCTTCTATCAGGGGAGATCTTACCAGCAGATCTCCATCCTTCCCCCTCCTGCAGTCCCATTAGCTGTCTGCTCCTCAAGCTCCTCACTTTACAGCAGATCAAGAAGGCTTTGTGGGATTCCAGCTGTGAATCCAGCACTGCAGCACTGCTGACCAGAGCAACCCAGTTTATTTTAGCTAAGTCCAATCTTGAGATGAGTCTGGATGGAGAGCAGGTGTGGGATGGGCAGATAAGCAGCGTGAATGCTAACTCCTACCATGTAGCACACTGGCATCTTATCACGTCAAATGTGCCTTTGATTGTTCCCCACCTGAGTGGAGAAGATGTTGGCTGCATAGCAAATGTTCTTGTAAGCTCATTGTTGACCAGACAGATGGACAGATCCAAAGACCGGGTGTCCAGCTGTCTGACTGTCTCGCTCATATCTTCACAGCTTCTTCAAAGCTCAATTCTTGCTGAGTTGCCTTCACTGTTCTCTGCTGTAGTTCAGTCCCTCACACAAAAGATTATCAGTGTGCTCAAGGCAGCACGTACACTCAAGGTTTGTCCAACGCTACTGACATTTCAGGAGAAAGAAACTGGAGCTCCCTCTTCAGAGAGAGTTGCCAGTCAGCCTCTGTCCTCACTGGTGAAGAAAGAGACCATAGTTGAGGACATATTAGCATCATCTAAAACTGGAGAGGTGCATGTACTGCTGACTGGCACACAAATGAAGGAGCTGGGAGTTTTACTCCAAATCCTAACAAACCTAAATCCAGATGGGATGAGCTCGGAGGATCTCTCTTTTGTTTTCCTCGTCCTCTTCTTCATGGTCACTGCCACCTCTGGTCAGCCAGAGCAGATAGCCACAGATCCTCCTGAATCTGGAGTTGAAGCTCTGTTCCTCGAGAAGCTGCTCAGGATTCTGACTTATCTTGTGGAGAGTAGAAACTTCCAAAGTGTCTTGAAGCTCATCCACGGTGGTACTCTGTTGCAAGCTGCCGTGTCGTGTCTACTCTGGCAGAGCAACAGTGGAAGGTTTCGAGCCATGAGCAGACCGGGTTGGTTGGATTTAATCAAAGAAGTGCAGGGCTTCATAAGATCTCTGGTCCAATTGATTATAATGAGAAACAGCAGCGTTCGACTCAACCTGGACCAGTTTGCTTCTTATCTTACTGGTGAGGCAATGGAGAGTAGGAAAACTGCTGTATCCAGTTCAGGAGCATCCATGTTATCTGTTCATCTTCTGCTGGCGTCACTGACATCTTTCTCTCAGGCAATGGCCTCTAATTTGGGAAGAAGCAAACCAATGGATCAAACCTTAACTCAAATGCTCAGAAGAGTCACTGCTTCACTGGGACCAGCTGTCGAGTCTGTCCTAAAGCCTCAGACTGTGAGTGAGAACGACGTCCAGCCGGCTAGCATCCTCGGTCAAGCCTTTGTAGCTGAAGTTGTTACCGTCATGCTGCACTCTGAGCTTTCCTCGCTGTCGGTAGAGGATGAGAACAGGCAGAGTGGCGCCCAGCTGAAACATAGGACCCTCTATCAGTGCTTCTGCCAGCAAATCCTGAAAGAAATCAGCTCTGCGCCCCGGCCCAAGGACTTCCTGGTTTCCTCTCTTCATTTTCTTTCTGCTTTTTACAAAGCAGTGGTGAAGACCAAGGGAGAGCAGGAGGTGCAGCAAGGAGAGGCAAAGGAGGGAGGAAAGGAGTTGGATGAGCTTTTCGTTCAGATACTTCAAAATGTGCACAGGCTGCTGACAGGTATATGGGTCCATATTAAGAACAAACATCATTTGCTTGTGCAGTCTTTCAGTGTTGTAGTCTCATAAATTACCTCTTCATAGTGCACATACTGACATAAGCTTGACATTGAGTCTTAGAAAATGAGCTTTTGCACTGAAATAGCTTCACGAGTATGAGAAATTATCAGATTTGGCTGTTTACCGTGATCAGTGCTAAAGTTTAAAGCCAAATTTGTTCAATTCTTTGACAGTGTATTTAAAAAAACACAAAGCAAATAAAGTTCCATCACACAGCCTTTATTTTTAGTTTCAGGGAATCCAGCATCAAATTATGCCCATATATATTAAAAAACATTACAGGTTGAACTTGCTGCAAATATTGCTAACATTTTGAAGTGTTTATGTCTAATTTGCTATTTAATAGACTAATTTATGTACTTGTATATTAGATTGAATTGAGTTCTGTCTTCTTATGGTTCATCTTTTACCTAAATGTAGCACACCAACTTTGCTTTCAGCTCCTTGGCTGTCTTCAGATGTTAGTGAACTGGAGCCATCAGTGCAGGAGCTGTTACACCACCTGGTGGAGAAAAATACAACAAGCCAGTTTAATGTTCTGCTGCTGATGATCAGGGAGGGACTGGACAGTGGCAAGCTAAGGGCAGGAAACTACAGGGTGAGGCCAAGAACGTTCTGACAACTTTTTATTGTTTTATCTCTGAAGGAGGTTCCTGTCTGATCTGTTTTTTCAGGGATGTTTTTAATATATGTTTTTAATTCCAATTTGCACTTACTTGACTGGAAGGAAAGTGGGCTTTTTTTTTTTTTTTTGTGTGTGTGACATGAAATACAGAACTAACTCTTTCTCTACTCACTGTTCTCCAGGAGCCGCTATCTGCAGTGATCATCATTAAGCTGCTGTCCTGCTGTCAGTTACCTGAAGGCTGCTCTAAAGCTCTGTGGCTCATTGCACCACAGATTTTATCTGCTATGGTGGTGAGAAAAACACACTCAAACACATGCAGAGTCACATGCAGTTATCAACGCTTTGCTTTAACAGGCATCTTGGGTGATCCGATCAGAAGTGGATAGTCAAAGTACATCGGTTCACACCAGGCAGTAAAATCCAACTCCACAAGTGACCACTTGTGATTAGATCTCACTTCCTCACTCATTTTGCAAATACACGTGTGCGTAATTTCTGCTGGCACAAACCTGATGGACTGCTGTATTTAACCAACAGCGATTCACTTCTCGTGCAAAGTCTGATGGGAATTTTAAAAAAGGAAAGAAATCGCTAATTTGACTTTTGTTGTTGCCTGCTGATGCATTTGGCACACAAATGAGTAAATCCTTCCATTGATATTGAGCACATCAGTTGAGTCTGCAGTCTTCCCATTGTGGTCTGAGTGATCACAACTTTACTTAGAGCTGTACGCTTTTGATCAGATGCACATGTGTGCATGTATTTAAATACAGGTCTGTAACTTGGATTTGCTTGAATCAGTTCAGTAATCAAAATCAGAATCAGCTTTTGTGGCCATTTATGTGAACACTAGCAAGGAATTTGACTTCAGTGTTTTCTTGCTTTTGAAGTACTCACACAAAATTAAACACACATACATTTAAATAAGGACAACAGGTTACAGAATTAAAGGTTAAACTACTATATACAACTGTAGATATGTGTAAAATAAGAAAGACATTTAAGATGAAACCAGTTTTGTATTTGATGATATATGTCATGGGGGCAATTTCTTTCCCAGCCTCTCAGGAGAAACTGCCATTCAGGCTAACAGAATTCAAACAGTCTTGTTTTTTTTTTGGTAGCTCTTTGACATTGCATCGCTCACATGCCTGTTTCACAAAGGAAGCCCATCATTCAACAAATCACTGGAATGAGGATTTACTTATGTGTGCAGAAAACACCCCTGTGAAACTGTCTTTGTGCATCTAAAGCACTCGCTTAGTGAGATTCTTGCACACTGCCACTAAAATAGCTATCATTACATTTTAATAATTTAGCGCTTTAACTCTTCGTTTTTTCACGTGCAGATGAAAGGAAAACCATAGAGACAGAATCCTCAGTATGACTTGCACAGCAATGCTAATGCGAGTAGGGGACAGTGCCATGCTGGGAATATTTCACATTATGTTTTCTGCTCCAAATCAGACATCATTTTAGTGACAGTCTGCTGAATGTACATGTAACAGCCGTCTTAAATGACCCAGCAGCTATGTGACAATCACAGTGTGCTGATTTTTGCTGGGATGCCTGCTCAGTGTAATTTCCACTGAGGCTGTTTTGGTCAGTATGATTTCCATCAGGTGAACACACACACGCACACGCAGCACTTAAATATGCTAACCATGCTGTTCTGTCCTGTTAGCCACACTCACCATGTCCGTATGTTATCTGCCTGATGTGTAGTTTACAGATTTCTTCCAGACAGTGTGACATTACATCCATTTACTAGTCCTAAGTTATTCATTTTTTACCAGCAATAAATTTAAATGTTACAAAAGTGGCAGAATTTCTGTTAAGTTCCTTTTTTTTTTTAAATGTGCAGCTCTTGATCAGCAGGCTGTGGAACTGGGTAAAACAGTACCGTATCCCAAAAGGTTATTTTATCAGAATTTGTTCCAACATACCAGGCCTGTTTTTTTTTAACAAGGGGCAGTTTGTCACAGTAGGAAAATCTCAGGTGTAAATAATTAAATCAGTGATGGCTGAACTCCTTTTAGCTGCTTCAGCTGGTGTTGTGCATGTTGGCTCACTGTCAGCGTTTACTGGGACACTTGAACAACATGACCATCGTTTATGAAGTTAGTAACACCTGTGTTGTTCCTTATCAGTCAAAATGTCTAGTGAAAAAAAGGCCTGTTGGTGTTGTCAGTTTCATATCTAATTTCCAGAAGCTGTAACAACTTCACTCATGAAGAAAATCCCTTAAATATTTTGCGTGTCCCTGCCTTTATATTTGTGTTTGACTGTGTTTCTCTTTCTAACTTTCACTCTGTGCATCTTCTTTGTGCTACAGTTCTTGGTAAGAGCATCCAGTGAGGATGTCTCCCTGACTCTTCGCTTTACCGTTCCCACGGTAACTTCAATGACATCACTGCTGCGCCAGGGGGAGGGGCTTATCACCAACCCTCATCATGTGACTTTGATCCTCGTAGCGCTCCAGTCGGTGCCCCTCGACCATCTGATCCCACCCGTCTACCAGTCGGCGTTCTTGGCCGTTCATGAGGCGCTGTTTGCCATCATCCAGTGTCATCCTCAGGTACGAGGAGGAAAATGAGCTGTTGGTGGAGCGAGGAAGTGAAATGAGAATGAGGCGAAGTGGCAGAGTAGTGTAAAGAAAAGTCATTTCATTATAGATGAATATGTATCATTATCTGGATGGCAAGAAGATCAAAGAAATGTCCTTACATGTGAGCTGCGTGTTCAGAAAATTACCCTTTACTGCCTGAACTGTATCAAATTAGATCTTTTTTAGCACTGAACTGACACAGTTGACCAAAGTAGTTGATTTACCCTGCAGTGAAGAACTTTGTCTTCCATTTCTGGCAATGACAGTAAGTATACTGTCAACACATGCTAATGACGTTTGCCTTTTTCGGACCGTAACCTTTCCTCTGAACAACACGTTTCTTTTTAATCTGGAGCATCATAAACTTTCCTTGGGCGCTCCTTTCTGCTTTAGCCTACCTTACCTCTATCACTAACAGTAGCTTCACTCTTCAGCTCTGACAAACCAGTCGTAGTTGTTGGACCGCTGTGTCAAAACAGGATTCTTATCACAGACACCTGAGTTACAACTCTGGTAAACTGTGAATTGCAGAGAGATTACTTGCTGCTGATAAACCTTAACCGCATTGTGTGAACTTGTTTGGCTTGAATCTAAAGGTGTGTTTATTTTCAGCTTAGGCAGTTCCTTCATCAGTGATGTAAGACCGAGACAAGTTAAAGATCATGTGAGAGGAACAAATAGTCAAACATGCATTCAGTGTTTGTTTCTCCCAGTTTACAAGTCCGCCTTTAAAGGTAGAGTCAAATATTTATAATCTGAAACCCTTCATATCAAGCCAATGCTCTTTAAATGTAAGTACATACAGTGGCTTGGACCGATCCACACAAAACTATCCAACATTCTCACTGTTTAAATATATTAACCAGCTAAATATCAGCAATTTTTCACCAGAATTGCCGACTGCACCTTTAAATTGAGCGTTTAATGGCACCATATTAATGACATCTTAACACGTCAACGAACAGAAACACAGAGAACATGCAAACTCTAAACACAACATCAGACCTAAACAGAACATCAGACCCAAACAGATGTGAGGTGACACTGAGCTGCTGAGGAGCTCGAGTACCTCAAAATCAGAGAGTTTATCTACTCCAGGAGATATAAAAAGATCATTATTTCACAGAGCTCTTTTTTAAATTTCATGTATTTGTTCTTAAGTCATTTAGAGATTTTATGTTAAGTTACTACTCTACACTCTCAGCATCTACACTTTTTAAGCATTTACTGGTGATTTGTTGACTTATTTTGTCCTGAATCTTGACTGTAGACACTCTTCAGGACTCAAAGTCTTCCCATACCTGTGCATTTAATTGGTTTAAAAATAATGATTAAGCTGTTTGTGCTTACTGACCATTCTCCAAACATCAGCCAAAGACAGGGTTTCTCTTTGTAGTTTAGACAGAAATAACCACCCTCCCCACTTATGAAACCAAATTGCGTAATGAAGGTCACTACAGGTCAAGATCGCTGGTTTGAATCCATGATTTGAAGAAAATGCAGCATGCGCGCCCACAGGATGCCCCAGAGGAATGTCGCTTTCGACCAAAGGATATTGCAGCTCACCAGAGTCGTGCTGCAGCTGCATGAAAACCTCATAACGTCCACATGGTTGGCTTTTACTGGAAGTGTTTAAATTACACCAAAGAATCAGAAAGGGAAAAACATTTTGTTTTTCCTTAAAGAAAGGCGCATTAAAGTTTTAAATGGGAGCGTACACATTCCTGCCCACACAGTGCTGTTTGTTGTGCTGGTGTTAATGTGAAAATTTTCCAGTTTGTCACTCTCTGAAATGTTGACAGTGTTTTTTTTGTTGTTGTTCAGAAACAGTGACAGCAGGACAGAACTGGGGCAGCTGCATTGAATCAAACAGGCCAGGAACCAGCTAACTGATATCAGATGTTTGTGCGGACAAGAGACAGTAAAGGAGACCGACAGAGAGGGGGAGGGAGGGGGGGGGGGGCATAATAGAGAGGAGAAAGGACACTGTGAAGGAAAGCAGAGTACATTCATGGTGGGGAATAAAACACAAGTGATAAAGAGACGAGAGAATAAGCTGGAGAACAAAAGAAAAAGATTTGGCCAGGGTGTGATACATAAGAGAAGTTTGGGGACAAAATGAAGAGGAGGGGTGTGAGCTGGAGAGAGGAGGTGTGATAGGACAGAGAGGTGGGTGGGGGGGGGGGGGGGGGGGGGGGGGGGGGGGGGGGGGGGGGGGGGGGGGGGGGGGGGGGGGGGGGGGGGGGGGGGGGGGGAGGTAGCGGGGTTGGCATGCAGAGTAGGTTGGCATGAAGCGGGTTTAAGTCGATGGAAACCATCGCTGAGCTCCAACCAGAGCCGGTGACATCATCCCTCCCTCGTTCATATTCACTCTGCCTCTTCATCCCTCCTTCAGTCGGCTGCAGGCCTTGAACAGGCACCAGAGGAGAGACGTACAGGCAGAAACGCACACGTAGCTCTCATGGGAATCCAACTTTTACCTCAGTCGTTTTGCGAGCAGCGAGTTTGTGACTGCTCTGTTATGGCTCAAGCCATGAAAATGACGTCAGAAATGGATCTTTCAGGACTGCTTTCTCCTCCCGTTCTCCATTGAATCTGAATGTCGGAAAACTTTTCACTTCTCCTTAAAAGTGTCTTTAAATTCAGAATAGTTTTATTACTCTATGACAGCCTCACATCAAGACATCTGGTTGAGCAGGATTCATGTGAACGTTGACCGTATTAGAGCTGTCAGTAGGCAGGAATATTCTATGAAGTCAACTGGAAATCCTCAAGAATATACGTCCCAACTCTCCCATGAACACCACAAACGGTGTGGTCTGCAGCCACCGTGCCTTAAAGCAATACCACTGGAGCTCTTCATAGAGTTTAACAGCCTTTTATCTGTGAGGAAGAGTATATACAAAATATACTTATCAACTGTAACACTGAAACCAGATGCCTCATATTGTGGAGGACACAGCACCTCTGAGGTGTCCTGTGGCGTCTGGCATCGAGATGTTAGCGGCAGATCCTTTGGGTTCTGCTGCTATATATCCCGTGTATCCCATTACTCATCAGATTAGGATTAAGGGAATTTGGAGGCCAGATCAATGCCTTGAGTTCTTTGTTTCTGATCAGTTTTTATGCTGTGGGTTGGTGCACTGTTCTGCTAAAGGAGGGAAGCTGTCACTGGGGAGTTTTGTTGTCTGACAGTGGTTTTAAATGGTGCGGCTGATTCAGGATGCATTCATTTATTTGTCACAAACACAGTTATACGTCATATAATGCGCAGTGATTGCATTGTGCACCTGTTCCAAACTGAGACAATAACAATAACGAAATAAAATAGGTATAAGTGATAGGTGATAGGCATATGTATACTTGCATGACTATATACTTCTTCTTTGTGTGTACAGGTGATGCTGAATGCAGCTCCATCGTTCATAAACGTCTTCTATCGTCTGGTGGCTTCTATCATGCAGGAGGGTCGGCAGAGAGGAGACAGCGATACAGGTAACACACACAGGACAGATAAGCATGTTGTCAAATAATAAAGTTTTTGGTCAAACAGAAATGTTTTACATTTGTTTATGAAAATAATTGTTAGATGTTGTGTAGTTGCTGCATCAGATAGATCAAGGTGTTCTCTTTTGAAAGCACGATGAAAAGCTGGAGAGTTTATCCAATCCTTCATGTGATATAAGAAAACTGTCTGTAGATTACGAGCATGTACGATTAAATCCAGGTCTGACTTGTGGTTTGATGCCCTTCTGTCCTTGAAATGTACCAAGAATAGCGCTGCATGTTGCTGAAGAGAGTTAATTGCATTGTGTAAGCTGGAACTGACAGGTACGCTGTGTCATGCTCAATCACATTTCCACACTGCTGGCAGTAGCCTCCCAGAAAATAAGAAAACTAAAGACAGTCTTGATTCATCTTTCAGTTTACATCCTAAATGTGGGAACTGCAGACATCTGTTACAAACATTTCTACTTGGTCACCATAGAAACATCTTCAATGTTTGATGTTCTTACAGACCAGTTTATTCTGCTTTTTAAGCCTTAAATGCATTTTCAGAGAAGAAATCCTAGGTGTAATGTGTAAATGGACTAACTTTATTTGCTACATGTGGACAAATTAAAGAGCTAACTGTAAACTGTCTCCATTGTGAAGGTGCGGATGGTGACGTTTATTTGCAGTGTTCCAGGCTGATACAGAGGATGTATTCTCACATCGCTGCTGCGGCTGAGAGCTTCACCGTGCTGTCAGCCTTCATGGTGGCTCAGTATGTCACAGAGCTGCAGAAGGTACACACACAACACACACAACACACAACACAGACACACATTTTGAGTGCTCTTCATGTCTTTTTATTTTATTTTTTACCCAGTATTTGCACTGGAAAATGATTCATTCTGATGGTTTTACAATTTGGTGACAGAACAGTGAAAAGCCAGCACACAACACAACACAACACACACACAAAACCACATACAGTCATAATATCATACAAAGCCAATACAGTTCCTCATCCAAAGCCATCTGTCATCCTCTGTGATTTACTGCAGCTGTGACTGACACACTTACACACACACACAACACACACATGTATGGAAGAGGCAGCAGGATCTCAGCTGATCCTTTGATCCTGCACAGTTTGTCTGCTGCCCGTCGAGCCAAGTGACGGAGACGCTGACGCTCAGCAGCCGAGACGGGAAGCGTTTCCATCGGCCAAATTGTAGATGTTCCCAAATCTGAGCGAGCAGGTCCAGGATTACTGTAACTCCATGTGCTGGAGTGGAGCTTTGGGCTGGATGTTCCCTCATTGCAGTGAGTCACGTCTGGCTCAGGAGCGGGCCTCCTTTCCGCTGCCAGACTGTATTTAATGTGACGCCAGCCTGACTCAGCAGTTTCCAGCCGAGTTCCACACGGAGAGGAAGACGTTAAAGCACCCATGCAGACAGACAGACAGACGGGCAGACAGACAGGCAGAGACAGGACAAATAGTGTGGAAGAGGTGTTTTATGATTCCTTGAAGTCTGCGTGAATCATGTAGGAATCCTAAAATTGGATTTATAATGTGCTTTTAATGGAGGACCAAAGAGGTCCTCTTTGTAAGCCAGACGTAATTTAGCCGTCGCTGGCACTCATCTGGACTGAACTACTTATGCAGCAGCCAGGTGTTATTAGACAGGAGCTGCAGCTAGTAGAGCAGCTGCTGGAGTTTCTTTTTATACTGAACAAGTCTTCTCTGCTATTCTTTGACAACTAAGTGAACGTTGCACAGTGTCAGAATCATGAGGATGGATGCAGCAAAGCTAAAATATTCATTTTTTTTTCTGCCTCCTTGTCAAAACTTATCACCTGCATTACCCACAGTGAACCTCAGCCAGTGAAAGTTGGTGATTCGGGATATAGGACATTTATCGGACAAATACCTCTCTGAGAAGGCTTTACGCAACAGTGGGGCTCAACAGACTTCAATGTGTAAAATCAACCTTTAATTGTAACCTTCTTCCGGTATGCTTGTTTAGTTTTAGGTAATAACATGTCACGTGTACATTTGCTGTAGCAAATGGACACGGCATCAGCAGATAGAGGTGATCACACTGTTGAAAGAACTCTGCTAGTCTACCCAAATATTACAGTGTGTAATTGAGCAGAGCCAGTCTTGTTTACTGGCAGTAGATTGTACTGTAGAGTTCTGCACTTGTACAACATGTGACACCCGCCTCTCTGCTCCACTATTTGGTTTAGAAGGAAAGTCTGAAGATTTTATGAACAAAACAAAGGAAGACGACCCTCAATAAGGGCAATAGAGGATGTTCACATTCACAGACAGAAAAGCAGAATTACAAACAAACAGAAACATTCTGGTCCATGTCTGAATCCAGATCTAGGTGTACACTGGAAGGAATGCCCCTCTCAAAACAAGGAACTTTTAACTTGAAATAAGTGAAAAAAATCTGCCAATAGAACAAGTGAAAAATGGCTTTGTAAGATTTCTTGAAATAAGATATGATATTTAGAATATTGAGATCTTAAAATTAGCTGGGATAACTTAGTTTAAGCAGTATTTTACCGGGATTGTCAGGTTTAGGTGTCTTAAAATAAGCAAGATATGCTAAAAAAAATAAAATAAAAAATAGCAGTTTTTCACTCATAAATGGATTTTTGCTTTCATGTAATCTCCTAATCTGAGATTTCTTTATCCTCCTGCTGTCTTCATTTACGGGCACCAAAAAATATTGTTTCTATGTGTGAAAAAAATCCAAAACGTCAGCAAAAAAATTTCCCCAAATTTCAGAAAATTTGCAAAACCTTCAAAAAAAAATTTCAATAATTCCTTAAAAGTTTCCATTAAAAGTTTTATTTAAAAAAAAGAAAAACAAATTTGGCAAGAAAATTTTTGTAAATATTTTCAAAAAAAAGAGTAAAAATCTTCAAAAAAACCCTTAAAAACATCTAAAGTGATTGCATATATATCAGTAAAATTTCTGATATTTTTTTTAAGAACATTCACATAAAAATCAACCAAAATGCAGCGAAATTCGCTGGATTTTGGTAGATTTTTTTGTGAATATTCTTAAAGAAACATTAGCATTTCTTTATTTCCACCAAAAAATGTTCAAAGATTTCCAAAAAATGTTGAAAATGTGGACATCAGACGTTTCACTGTGAATATATATATTTTTTCCACATTTTCAAACTTCCAAACGGGTCAATTTTGACCCACAGGACGACACGAGGGTAAAAACAAGTCCCTCCATCTTGCTGAAATGTCTTTTGTTACGTGAATTTATCTTAAATCCAGTGGGATGAGACATTATGACTAAAAATGAGACAAATAGACTTGGTAAGATTTAGAGTTTTTGCAGTGTAATAACATTAGGTCTGAAGATACTTGGTTTTCCAGTAGCTCTAACAGTTAGTGATCAGAATCAGAATGTCTTTATTGTAATTGTATGAGAACAACACAATTGAAAGTGCAGTGCTTAAAGTGCATAATAAATAAAATAAAAAAACAAAAAAATATGGAAGACCATCACAATAAAAACATTCATACAACTATCCAGTAAAACCCATTAAACTAGAATTATTTAATGTGTCTTGAGTTTCGTGCACAAATGGCATCCACGTCATTTAATTGGTTGTCTTTGAGTACACAAAACCCACAATGGCCTGTTCCCCTCATACCATGGACCCTGTCATTATTGTTTTATCGGATCATGTAGCAGGTACACAGAGCAGCCGTCACCTGCTCACTCTTTGTCATGATGTATGTCAAAGGTCTGAAGACTGCGGTCGCCGTGGATACCATCAGGTCATGGGGTGGAACACCTGTATACCTCTGTGGGTGTTGTGTAACGCAGATGAATAACCAAATGCTATTGAATATCCTGGTGGCTTGTTAGGCAGGGTTCATTGACTGCAGTAATTAGTTTTGGTTGTGTTCCACTGCTCTGCTTCTGTCACTCAGGTGCATATGAAATGCATTCAGCTCCCTGTTTTCATGATCCTCTGCAACACTATTAGTCCATAGAGGCTGGATCATATTCTGCAGTTCTGGATCATTTGACAAAATCCTGTATTGAATTTCATGTCTGATCTTCAGTGGGGTTTAAAAATAATGCTGTCCACTCAGCTTTCAGCTCAGTTCAGAGCAACAGTGAAAGAAAGAAGCTGATTCTTAACATAAAATTTAACCCTCGTGTCGTCCTGCGGGTCAAAATTGACCCATTTTTAAAGTTTGAGAATGTGGAAAAAAAATATATTTTCACTGTGAAACTTCTGTTATCTACATTTTCAACATTTTTGGGAAATCTTTGAACATTTTTGGTGGAAAAAAGAAACGTTGTAGATGTTTTTTAAGAACATTCACAAAAAAAATCAACCAAAATCCAGTGAATTTTGCTGGATTTTGGTTGATTTTTATGTGAATGTTCTTAAAGAAAATATTAGAAGTTTAAATGATATTTATGTAATCGCTTTAGATAGTTTTAGGATTTTCTTTGGAAGATTTTTTACTAATTTTTTTTAAAAAATATTTACAAGAATTTTCTTGCCACATTTGGGGGATTTTTTTTAAATTAAACTTTTAAGGGAAATTTTTAAGGAATTATTGGAATTTTCCTCCTGAAGGTTTTGCAAATTTTCTGAAATTTGGGGAATTCTTTTGCTGAATTTCTGAATTTTTTTTCAGACAAGGAAACATTATTTGGTGCCCGTAAATGAGGACAACAGGAGGGTTAACCGCAAAGTGGAAAGATTATAATAATAACACATGGATATGATCCCAATAGGAAAACTCTTCTTTGGCTTTAAGCCTCCGGCAGTTTAAATCCAAGTTAATGGATCCTTTTTTTTTTTATAATATAATTAACCCTCTGCTATAATTTTACCTCTTTGAAAATATGATGTGTCAGTAATCCTGCTATTAACATTTACACATGCTGCCAGGTTTGGTGATGTCTGTGCTTTGATGCTTCTGATTGAGAGCAGAATGTAACACTTAAATAATTATTCAGCTATTCTGACGCATAATTTATGGTTGATATATTTGCCTGAGGCTGTCCCTCAGGCTGTGGCGTATTGCCAAATATAGTAACATGTTACCATAAAAAGATGATCTCGGTGTAGAGCGTGTAGAAAACGGGGAAGCAGAGGCAGCATCATGACTGCCTTGTATAAAAGCCTACTGATGGAATACCAACAAGTGAAACAAAGATCTAAATAATGAAGCAGAGAAACATTTGATCTCAGATTATCTGTGTTGCTTTTGCCATATTTAAAAATCCAATATTTCCTCTCATCATCTCCTCTGCGGTCTTCTCCTTTTTCTGAATTGCCTCTCTAGGTGACTCTGCGACCAGATGTGAAGCAGCATCTAACTGAGGGCATTTATCAGATACTGGACCTGTGTGTGGAGCAGGATATCAAGTTTCTGACGGCCGGGCTGCAGATGGGAGTCAGAGAGGTGTTCAACGAGCTGTACAGCAGCTACACCCACTACCACAAAGCTCAGAGGCAAGGAGAGGACAAGTACACAGTCTGAACTGCACAAACAAAGACTGGCGACCTTTTAACTTTCAATGTAATTAAACAGAAATGCGTTTCCTGGCTGTGTGTATGTCCAACTTTGGCTTTTCAAAGGCACACCGGCTTGTGGATAGCATGGGATGAGCTCGCTGTACATTTGTTCATGCTCCTGACACAGTTTTTTGATACAATTCGCACAATGTACACCTAAAGACAACAAACGGCTGCGTCCCCGAACAAACTGGTTTCACCTCTCTGAATATTGCAACAGATCGAAGCGCAAATATTTAAAAAGAGGCCTGTTAAGTTGATGCTTGAAATTCCCCTGAAGAGGGTTGTAACCAGAGCAGCAGGTATTACAAACACAGTTGCACCACCTCACATGAATATCATTTAACTGCAACAGGGCTGAGACAAACAAAGCTGGTTACAGACAGATAAGTCTGATTACACCGTAAACACACGGCACATGGATGACTGGAGCAGAAGTAGCTGTTAACCCTCCTCAGATGTCACACAGACCAGACGCTGTGTGAATGAGTCGGTGAAAAACCACCACCTGTCACTGAAAATACGATTATCATAATGTACAAAATGTTAGAATTTAAAGAATCAGTGAGGTATTTCCATGTATTGATTTGCTGAAAACTGTATGGATGTGTGTGTAAGTTCTACTTCATGTCCTCTATATTACTTTCTTTGTATTTTTACAAGAACTAAATGATTTAAATACAGTGCCGCTCTTTGTCTTCTGTTTATGGTCATTTTTATACATCACTGTGAATAAGCTCTCTCTCAGTTAGCTTCATACAAGGTTCTCAAGCAGCACCAGCATGTATTTGGCAGGTAGGTTGTCATAGCATCTTGAAGAGCTTGTTACAGGTTTATACTGCCTCCACTGCTTTAGTATCTACTTTTGATGAAGGTAGTTCTGTGTGACTCTGGCTGCGGGTTCTTATGTTTGTTTTCATGCTGCAAAATGAATCAGGGATGGTCAGTCGCTTCCATGATGGTGTTGCGTTACTGATTGATCTTCCTGTACCACGCAGAAATGCCAGTAACATCCACTATGCTGCACTGTTGCATGCAGACGCTTATTCTCGGGTTAGCGGTTGCTCAGAAGGTTTACCGCTATTTATAAAGTTGATGGTTTGATCCCCTGCTCCTCAATGTGTCCTAAGGGCAAGATGCTGAACTCTGAAGAGCCCCCATTACCATTTTTCTACACCCCACTTCTTGTGTTTTTGTGCTCAGGTGAGTGTCTTGGCTTCAAGTCCATTTTCAGACAAATGGCTTTGCTGACTTACAGCACTTCCACAAGACCACTTCTGGTATCTATATTATATAAAAAAAGAAAAACTTGCTAAAAATAACGCACCTTACCACTTAACTAAAGAGACAGAGGGTTGTTCCATGGTGCCACTGGTCTCCACACCATTTCTGATGGCACTGCTGGACATCTTCCAGTTTCAAAGTGAAGTCATCTTGATGTTTCTTTTCTCTGCTGCCCCGTGTGCCTCTGGAATATTTAGCTGTTTTTGAAAGGAACTGCAGAAGTTATAAACAGCAAACGTTCTTTCGACACTTATTTGTGTGCATCTCTACATTTATTTGGTTCAGTTGTAGTGAGGGATCAGGTGGGTTGTTTCAACTCAGAATGTGTAAAGTGCTGTACATCTAAGGAGTCTGAAGACCTAACATGTTAAACATGAATCCATTTACACAAGTAAAAGAAGTCTAGAACAAAAGCAAAATCGCATGTTTGTACTGTGAAGGGGAAGACAACTGCATCTTTGGCCACTGAATCTCTGAGGAACTTATATAAAAATGTCCACAGAGCCTGCACATCAAAAATACAGAAAGTGGCTTTGTTTTTTTTTAAATAAATAAACTACTAATGATGAATAAAATAGATGCTCAGCCGTGTTACTGTCAAACAAGCAGGTTATCATTAAGTGGATTTATGGAATCAGATTTTATGAGGTTCTGGAGCTTTTCCATTTAAAGCGCCGTAAGAGTCTGGAAGGACAGGCTTTGCTATTGTTGCTGTCATCACGGCTCTCAATTAAACACACACTGTTGTCCTGCCAACCTCATTAACGGTTTAGATTTACTGTACTTGCTCCGTTTGTGTGCAGCTGTTAAAACAGTCAGTCTAATGAGGGGGGAAGCACTAATGAAAGTATATTAAAACTACTGTAAATCTGTCACTGTGTAACACCCCTGAGCTGTTTTATGTTTATATAAACTAAATGACAGTTGTTTGGTTTTATTTTCAGTAGAGCTACTAAGCTGTTCAAACAAAAGATAGCAGTAAGTGACAAATCACACTGTAAACTGATTATTGAGACTGACTGTAAATGTTTGCAAATACCTGGAACATTCCTGTAAATAACAAAATATATGATGTTGGTTCTACAATATTTCAGCTCTGATTTTATTTACTTCTCTTCTTCAGACAGAACTATAAAATGAATAAACTCCACCCTTGTCACAGTGCTTGCACCAATGTAATATGCTTTCTCATAACACGGTGAGCAGATAGAAAATTCTCCTGTCACAAGTTCGTGCATCAGTGCTCAGAAATGGAAAATATTAAATTACAAAACAGGAGCATCAAAGCAAAGTTCAAGAAAGTGGAAAATTGTTCTTAAAACCTTGTTTCCTATTTCAGTAAAAGCTTCACAAATGAGGCATGTAGTCAACCAGAAATAGCTTGAAATCTTCCCATCATATTTTGCAGCACATCTCAGAAAAGTTGGACACTTTTTTTTTACTCATAAGTCTCCTGTTTGTTCCTGGAAATCTGTGCAGGACTGAAATGTGAAGGCTGAACAGGCCAGAAGGCTCCCTGTAAGGGTTAGTCACTAGCTTTTTTTAAAAAAAAAAGAATGTAGCGGTGTAAAGTAATGTTTTAGTGCCACTCTTGAGGCAGAAGATAAAAATGGTGCTTATACAACTGCTAGTGTTGTGACAATTTGTGATTTTTGAAATGCTTGTGTGAGTATTGTTTATTATTGTTTATTTATTTGATTATTATTACTAAAGATCCATCATCAGCTCAGGCTGTTCCACACAAGGGTCCACACAACAGGTGGCTAAAACTGTGATGATCAGACTAAATTAATTAATATATATGACTAATAAGTATGAGCTTTGCCTTACATTTGTTTTAGAGTGACAGACAGACATTCATATCTCCCATTGCTAGGATACCTCAACGTGTCCGCCATGTTGGACCAAGACAGACTGCTCTGTAACATAACGGAAGGAAACTGAGAAGCTGCGTTTTTTCTGCATAAAAGCCACTAAAATGTTCACATTTCTCATTTTCAGACTCAAGGGTTGATATTATATGTTGAGCACAACATTATTTTATTATCAGCAGTTACTTAGAATCTCTAACTAAAGCTATAATTAATGCTAGAGGCTCAACAGAAAAGTATGTATCAACATTTTGGCTAATTCAAATTACTTAAGTGGCTGAAAAGAGATCACGGTCATAATGAACTGAATGAATTTGACTCATTTTCCTTTTGTTGGGTTTAGGTTATTGGCCATGGAGTTGTCCCTATTTAACATACAGTTTTATAATTTAATGCTCAGTAAATGTACAGAAAGTCTTTCACATTGTGGAAATGGCCTTTCTGTCTGAGTCTCCTTCATTTCAGCATTTCTTGTGCTCCAGTTCACAATATAGCTCATTAGCTCTGAATTATGGGAAAATATATTGCTTATGCTTGTGACATAATCATGCAAATATGTGAAGCGGATATGCAATAACAAAATGCCACACTGTTCCTTTCCCTTTTATAACTTTTCCAGTACAAGAACAGAAATATAGTGGAGTTACTGAAGTATGTATGATACTATGTGTATCTTACAGATGGGCACATTGTCTATCATGCATATCTATATGTATATCCACCACACCATATCTGTACATGTAAAAGGTGTACATAGTTTTTAATTCCATCCCTATAGCGCTTTTATATTTCTTGTTTTGCTTCTTACTCTGATGTATTTGTGTATAGCTGCTGTAATGTGAATTTCTTCAGTAGGGGATCAATGAAGTTTATCTTATCTTATCTTATCTTATCTTATCTTATCTTGTCTTATCTTATCTTATCTTATCTTATCTTATCTTATCTTGTCAGTTAGGTTAATTAACCATCACTCAAAATTGAACAAAATTGGCAAATATAAATCAAATAGTGAGATCCTGGCAATCAGTCTTCTTTCTGTCCTTTTATATCACTGAAACGATATTTTCTAAGAAATAATTACAGATTAGTATATTTATGTTTATTGATCACCAAAGGGAGAATCCAGGTGTTACAGCAGTGTATATTAAAACTATTATACAGTATGAATAGGATACAATATAAGTGTGATATAGTATAACATGGGCTGTACTACTAGTGAAACATTATATGGTATAGGGCAGCAGTTTAATAAGTAAATAAATTATCAAACAGTCGCATGGCAGCATTCTATCCCAGATGATTAGTAGAGACCAGTTCATCACAAGTGGACCCAGAGACAGACTGATTCCTCGTGACACACCTTCTATTTGGACTGCTGACAAGTTGCTTAGCTCCGTCTCTTAACCTGTCAGTCTGACCAGCCCGTCAAAGTCCTCTGGTTTGAAGGATTCACTGCAGAGCATGGAAGACTCACAGGTAGGAAAACTTTACCTTCTTGCTGCTACTTTCCACTGCTTCCTCAACTCTTTGTGTTGAGGAAACCTTAGAAGTGTGAGAAGAGTTAGGCTGCCAATGAACTACAATCAGATTTATAATATGTTGGTCATTCAGCCAAAACAAGTAGTTTGTAAATAGATGAAAACCTTGACAATGGGTAGGTTAGTGTTTATTATTTCTGTCAGGGCTCCCTCCTCACCCCCGTTCTTCCCACCTGACATCCTCAATACCCCCTTTCCTATCTGGTTTCTCCTCCTCTCCCCCTCTCCTGTTCCTCTGCCCTGTCTGTCTTGCCTGTCTCCCATCCGCTCCTCTGCCCTGTATCTCCCCCTACAGCTCGGTGCCTGAGTGGAGTCTAGCTTCCCAGCTGACTCCACTCAGGCAATCAACCACCTCCACGGCTCCCGGACAGCTGACGATCATCACACTAATGACTCACCTCAACAATAAGAACCGGTTCATCCTTCCACTCCCTGCCAGATTGTTGGACAAGAACCACGCAGTTCAGTTTGCTCTTTAGCCTCTACAAGATCTGTTTTGAGTTCCTGCCATGTTTTCTAACGTTGTTTTCTCCTGCCTCCACACAGTCAGCTGTCCGGGATCCCCCGCCATCCTCCTTCCCCTCCGGCTCTCCCCGACAAGTCTTCACCGGTTTCCCCTGCCTGGACCCCCCACTCCTGCCTGGACCCCCCACTCCTGCCTGGACCCCCACTCTTGCCTGGACCCCCACTCTTGCCTGGACCCCCACTCTTGCCTGGACCCCCACTCCTGCCTGGACCCCCCACTCTTGCCTGGACCCCCACTCTTGCCTGGACCCCCACTCTTGCCTGGACCCCCACTCCTGCCTGGACCCCCACTCTTGCCTGGACCCCCACTCTTGCCTGGACCCCCACTCCTGCCTGGAACCCCCCACTCCTGCACCCTGGATTTCCCCCCTCTGTTCCATTATTCACCCCCCCAACAATAAATCACTTTCATTCAGCCAGCCTTGGTAGTGTGGCTTTCTGCTTGGGTCCACCTGCTCGCCATGACAATTTCCTTTAAACTTTGATCTTCTATTCCTACCATTATAGCAAATTATTAATAGTCAGACTTGGTGGCCTACTAGTTAGCTGTAAGTAATATTATATGATAACAAAATACAACCAAAAACACACCACAAAAAGGTGCACACAACTCAGATATCTTTTCTAGTTTAATCTACCAAGACTTGTGGCAAGTTGCCCAGTCCAATATGGCATCAACTTTGACGAACAATCCAGTGGCAAGTGCGGTATTTACATTTTGTCTGGTGATGTTTGTTTATGATTAAGCCTCGTGGACAGAACTCCAGATTTTTGGACTTAAAATTTAATCTTATTTTAATGAAAATAATGGCCACAACTAACTAAAAAGGACATACGTCTCTGCTTAGTTCTTTTTCAACAATATAAACCATTAACATTTTTTTTTCCAGAAAAATCAGAGATCAATTCTTGTCTATAAAGGTCTAAAACAGATGTATCTGCTATGTGCTATTTTAATCAACAATAGACTGTTTCATGACAGTAGTAATATCTTCCTCTTGCATCATTTTGTCACTCTAGATCTCCCACAGCACTATGTCTGTCAGGTGAAGGAGGTTCTCACTGACCAGCAGCTCTGTAACCAGGAGAGGAACTCAACTCTGGACCAGGAAGAACCAGAACCTCCACAGACTAAAGAGGAACATGAAGAACCCTGTCCCAGTCTGGATCTGGAGGACCTGGAGCATCTACAAATTAAAGGAGAACAGGAGGAACCCTGCACCAGTAAGGAGGGTGACCAGCATGCACTGAAACAAGAGACTCATATGCTGGCTCGGTGAAAGTACAAATGTGAAAAAAAAAAATATATATGTTGAGAAATATTGAGAGTCTTTGAAAACACACTCATGCTGTATAAGGAAGAGATTTATTGTCAGAGCAGACTGCTGGAAAACATCTGGAAGCCCTAAATTAAAATACACAGAATACAAATGTATCTAGCTCCATGCTGCATACTGTATATTCTTAGGGTGACAGGAGAATATTATGGGTTTACTGCAATAAATAGCATTAATGCATCTCTTTTTGAAACTGAAAGATGCAACCTTAAACCTACAGTGTACATGAGACACAGAAGACACTGGCTTATACATATTTTTTGCACATTTGTACATTCAGAGTATTTTACACTGTTGCTTTTGGTACTTTTCCTGAGGTACAAGATCTTAGTACCAGCTGTGTGGGTAGATCAGTGCTTTCTGAAAAATGCCATTTTTACAATAACTGAGTGCATTTACTCAAGTACTCTATGTCCAAAATGATTGTCCTCTGATGGACCAGATTACAGATGACACACACAAGAAATAGACAAGAAAAGAACATTTTTGAAGTTTTAATGAAATATATACTAGATTTAAACTACATTTCACTGATAGCTAGAATTTACAATGAGCTTCTAAACTATAACCTTTACTGATAGTGGAGATTTCAAGGCCAGTATGTGCTGTAGAAACTATGTTGGACCTGGTAACTTTGTCACCACAAAAGCGACCACAGATCACGACAGCTTGCACAATTCTCACTCTCTGAATCTGACAGATAGTTGGCAGTTGCGTTGAGATATTTCAAACTTTGGCTCATCACTCCATGTTCATAGATGCACAGAAGAAAATCCTTTTCTCTTGGCAACAGTAGCTTTTACACAATCCTCCCCGCTCGGCTCATGTTGAAAAACCTGCACTTAAAGTGGCTGGGCTTATGTTTCACTGCCACTTCATCACAGCTTTATAAGACTCATGACTTGAATTAATTATATGTTTAAATCTGACGTCGCCTGGCTGACAGATGTGCATTGTCATCTCGGTTGCAGGAGTTTTCTTCACTGAATTAAGTACAACAACTAACTATAGTGGTGTGTTTATGCTGCGTGTTCATATAGTGATGACACACCTGCACATGTGAACAATGATTTGGATTTGAAGGAATTTCGATCAAACAGATGATTAAAATCAATCCTCCGTCTTCAGTGTAGTAATAACTGTTATTTTCTGGTCATATTTTCTGAGCTGAGTTTTGTCAAGCCCTGTAATCCCAATTGCTCTGATGATATACTGGGTGTCCATAAAGTCTCTTTACAGTTTAAAGAATTTATGACAAAGGCAGCTGATAAGATATTTGACCAGATTTGTTTCATTGTAATCAATAGTTGTCAAAGTATTTTCTACCTCATTTAATACACCTCTATATTGACACCATTAGTTGCTCGAAGCACTTCAAGTCGGTACTCGATTTCTTGCCATGTACGCTGTAGCATAGCCTCATCAATGGTGGGAATGGCATCAGAAATCTTTAGCTTCAAGTCAGTAATGTTCCATATCTTTGTTCGATACACAATATCTTTAACAATCAATCATCATAATCCACCTTCAATAAACCATGATACACATTGTGCCTTCTCTTGAGGAGTGGCCATTTTTTAGGGTTTCATTTAACAGTACCTCTTTCACCAACAGGACACCCAAAACACACAGTTTCAATGTGATTACAAACTTTAATAAACACTGATTACAACAAAACAAATCTGGTTAAGATATCTTATCAACTGCCTTTGTAATAAATTCTTAAAATTGTAAAGAGACTTTATGGACACCCGTATATTTGTTATTACCTTCTGAAAATTACTCATTAATACAGTTTATCTTAGTTAGAGGGGCCATATTGGCACCACCTCTCCCACTGTTTTGGACGATGCTTCATTGATCCTTTAATTACAGTTATCTACGTTTCCAATGTTAATTTGCACTATTGTGTTCTTTTTATTGTACAATGAAAAATGCCGACATTCAAACCCATGTGTGTTACAGACACCGTGTGTGTTTTTGTGAAGCAATACAAAGAACACAAAAACATGACAAGTGATTTAACATAGACAGATATGATATGACATCTGCAATGTCGGTTTAACAGCCAGGATCAAAGGCATCAAGATGTTCTTTGTTGCCTCTGATCTTTATTTCTGAAGGACAGGCAGGCCGAATTCTTGAAGAGTCAAACTGACCCTCTTCAGGGGTAATTTGAGACCCTCATAACAGCTATATAAGGGCATCCAGGGCAAAGGGCAAAAGATAAAAACCTCTTTCACCTCTGTGCTGCTAAATTTGCACATCTGTTTCTCGGCTTCTTACTCCTCCTCCCCTCTCTCTCTCTCCTTGAGTTTGACTTCCATCCATCCATGCTCTAACACTACTGTAGGTAACATAAACACACACTTCTCAGACCACCGTAGTGAGGGCAGCTATGAATCAGTGTGTGTATGTGTGTAATACTACTGGGACGTCTTTGGAGGCACGGCACAATGTTCGTATTGATAGCATTTTTAACTTGGACTGCGGGGCATTTCGCTCTCCAGTCAAAATCTCATTTTGTCACCATTAAAATGAGAAATGTCAGGGGCAGATTGAACCGTGCACAACACGAACTAGACCTTTTAGTTTAGCCAGAGGTGTTCCAGCTGAGCTCTGTCTCACAGAGAGTTGATCTGAGAGCAGCAGACCACAGAAAAATCTATTTGTACTGCTCTCTGAAATTGTTTTAACGCTGTCAGTTTGACTCGCGCTAAAATTTCTCACTGAACACTTAAAGATTTTCTGAAATGATCCATCAACTTCCTTTTATTTGTGCTGGGGAGTTGCTGAATTTTATGGATTTCTGCTGCTTAAAAGGCCCTGATAGCTTCTTACCATGAGCAATGAGAGGCGATATAAACACAGAATTGTCTGCCAAAATGAAAGCAGTTTTGCTTCTTTCATATGGAAGATTTTCAGAGTGTTTGGTTGTGTCTGCGCTCTTCTCTCTAGCGTGGCGTTGGCAGGGAAATGATGATGTTACAGAGATGTACTGGAAGCAAAATGTTCAGGCTTTGTAAAAAAAAAAAAAAAAAAAAATCCACCACCTAGCCTCTTGCTTCAGAAGTGTCATTATTGTGTGTTTTCTTGCTCATATTTAGGACAGTCCATCTCAGGAACTACACTACATGTTACATTATAATTATGAGAAGCTTGGACATCATTAAAACTTTTTGCTCCGTCATCATGGGGCTCATTGAGATCAGGGTGTGACCCTCATCTGCTGCACTGCCACGGTCCACGTCACCCACATGCTCTAACTGTATAAAAATACCCTGAAGTCCCAGAGTGACTACAACAGATTTTAGTACTTCGCCTGCATATAAAAACATAAAGAGACTTGGAAATGAGACAATAATACAGATTTTTAAAAAAAAAGTAAACCCAGGATGAAGCAGTGAGCTCCAACTGAAATGTATTAAAATTACTTTTGTAAGGTGATTTGTCCTTTCCCAGTATTTATAGAACTTTTTGTTGTGATGAACCAGAGTAATTGTGAGCACCAATTATTGATCTAAATGATATCAAAATTCAGCTGATTGCACATCATTGCAACTCAAAATGTGCAATCTGGCCTGGTCTTCATGCAGAGACCCAAACGCGCTTTGGATTTGTCATCCTGCAGTCACTATGAGACTCCTGATTATTGTTTTATGACCCTGGTTGTTTGGTTTGACACCCTACTTAAGGCGGCTAAGAAACAATTAACACAATTATTTATTAACCAGCTAATTATTTTTCCTTCACTGTTGATTTAAGTGTGAAAAATGGCCATCACGGTGTTCTTACCCCAAGGGAGGGGGGAGAAAAGCTTGTTAGTCTGCTCAACCAAAAGAATGAACCTCAAGGTGAGGTTGTTGCTGCTTAAAAGGGCCAAGAATGAACTTTAAAGTTTAAAGCCAAGTTCTTACAAAAAGTTCTTACAGGAGTTTGAACAACCATAACTCCATGACCAAATGTAATGAGGAAGACTATGTGTTGAGACTGATAGATAGATAGATAGATAGATAGATAGATAGATAGATAGATAGATAGATAGATAGATAGATAGATAGATAGATAGATAGATAGATAGACAGACAGACAGACAGACAGATAGATAGATAGATAGATACTAAATTGAGGAAATGTTCAAATCCCATGATCTGAAATCTTTGTCATGTATATTACACATCTTTTATGGGATGTGTTTTCTACAAATTTGGACATTTCAAGACATTTAGAATCACACTCCACTTTTTTTCCAAGCAGGTTTTCACATGAGTAATTTGACTTGGTGTCTTGATGCATAACCACAAAAACTGAAAAGTATAGAAGTACAAATAGACAAATAGGATGAAAGGATGTAAATAAAATAAACACTTTTATGAATACATATATTTATTTATAACTGTAAGCTTGGTGTATAAATCAGAACAGAGATCCCAAAATATTGGGTGGAAATAAGAAAGAGGACATTATTTCTTTCAGATATTGTCTCTTTTAAAGGTTTTGACACTGAAAAACATGAAAGAATGCATTGAAACAAACACAGCATATCAGACTGTCAGAGAAGGAACAATAAAGCCACAGTTGTTTCTGCTGTTGCCCCAGATGTTTTCACTGGAAAAAATTTCCTTTGAGGTGCAACATCAGAAGTAGAGGGAGAAGAAAAGGGAAAGGAGACAATTAAATAAAACAGGCAGTGATCCAGTGAAGGCTTTAAAGAGGAAGCTTTTGCATGCTGCTTTTTAACCCGGTTTAAAGTGTCTCTGGCGCCCCTACCGTCTCTCACACACAGTGAAACCATGTAGCACGGTGATCACAGACACTCTCAGCTCCACATAACTGAATTTTTACAACAATCGTTTCCTACAGGGACTATCCCCACCCCCTCCGCTCTAGCACGGCACGGCTCGACTCGCTGCCAACCCCGGCCCTCCTCCAGGACTGACTGAGCCGGTGTTTGATTGGATTAGAGTCGGCTAGCCTTTGCCCTCTAACCCCGCTGATGTTGGCTTGCTGCTTCCTGCTCCC
This sequence comes from Acanthochromis polyacanthus, assembly GCF_021347895.1. Classification (NCBI taxonomy): domain Eukaryota; kingdom Metazoa; phylum Chordata; class Actinopteri; family Pomacentridae; genus Acanthochromis; species Acanthochromis polyacanthus. The sequence continues at coordinate 16,374,514 of NC_067114.1, forward strand.
TCTGACCGACTGACGAAGCCTGCCGAAGCCGCACGGCGAAGCGCCCTGCACGGACACAGCCGACCGGGACGAGCCGCGACAGCCGGAGGAGAGCGGAGCCGAGAGCCGCGCAGCACACAGGCAGGCGGGCGGACGGAGAAAACGGGCAGCCATGCGGAGGAAATCAAGGATATTGTTGTGTTTTGCGGTGCTGTGGGTGCTGGGGATAGCCTACTACTTCTACTCGGGGACAGCGCTGAACAGAAAGGTAGGATTTCCGTTCCTAGACTGCTTTTTTTTCCTCCTGGCCGCTCGGTGCGTGTCGGTGCCCGTGTGGAGGTTTTTCTTCCAGGACAAAGCGAAGATGGAGCGGCTGTGATTCGGCGCCGCTCTGCCTCTTTTTTTAACCTCTTTTTTGCGGCTGCACGACGCTGAGAGGAAAGTGATAAGGGGCCTGCTAGTATCAGTGGGCAGGCATTGATTTGGTGGAGATGAGTGTGGACAAGGGCAGCTCAGTGTAGCGGGGCTGGCGTGCACGGACCTCCCGCTGCGCCGCCGGTCGTCTCCCCGCGGCAGCCCGAGCGGAGCACGTCATCACCGGGCAGAGTGTCCGGCGCTGAGCGCCGGTGGTTGCCGGTCAATGTGTAGGCAAATTGAGAGCATGCAGAAGCGGCTCTTCTGGATATGAGGCTGCTGGCCTGGCTGGCAGGGCCGGTGGGGGGTTTGAGCCTGTAGAGCACGTCAGCACAAGCTGCTCCGAGAACCGAGCACAGATCAGGAAGTGTGCAGATTAACGACGCCGGGTTAGAGGGCTCTCACGCCGGCCTTTCAGCGTGGGACTTCTCCTTATAAAAGAAGCTCATTTTTAAACATTAGATCGTCGCTCTGCTGTGAGAACAACCGAGACTGTAGTCCAGATTGTGTTTGCCGGTTGTGTGAAAACATTTTTACTCTGATCAACACTTAACTGAGCTACAACTAATCCACAATAATGCCAAAATATCTTATTTAGTTTTAGCTGAAACAGTTTAAGAGATCAAACTTTGTGTTTCTGATATTTTCTCCACCTCCAAACCTGTCTGCCGCTGTGACAGTCAACTATTTTTATGACAAACTTTAGTCAGATGAGAGAAAATGGACTGTAATTTGACATTTAATGGGTAGTAATTGTCATGTAGGTCATAGCTTTTGGTTGTAATCTGTTGTCTGTACATTATAAGGCATTCAGAATCAACATCTGTTTAATGTGTAATTTGACTTGCAGACGTGATGCAAAACAGGAAACAACGATGAGCAGAAAAATAGGGGGGAAAAGTACGTCAAGTAAGCATGTTACAAGACAAATAAGAAGTGTTGCAAATCAAAGCTGCTAAAAAGGGAGACCTTCCATGCGATTATGGGAAGCTGCAATCCTCTGCAGATAAATCGGCTATAAAACTATAATTAGTGGCATCCTTCATTCCAGCTTAACAAATGTGAGGCTTAAATGATAATAAACCGAAAAGATCTTTAAAGTTCTGGGTTAATGGAGGCTGATGAAGACATCACTCTGGAAACTGTGGCGGGCTTCTCTCATTATTTTCTGATGTTTTATGGATCAAATGATTAATCATCAGCATCGGTATAATCAGTCTTTCCCTGAAATGTGTGGATTTTCATGCGTGCGAGACGACGTGGGCTTGCTTCTCCAGCTAGTGGGTGTGTGTGTACCTGGCGGTGGAGTCACAGCAGTAGTCGCTGGTGAGGCTGAGTGTGTTTCTGTGGAGGCACAGATTCCATTCATGATACTCTGGGCCTGTACTTGCAGCAGTATGTCATGCATGAAATGTAAGTAAAATATCCTCAAGGTGTTCGCATGTGGAGTTAGACATGGCACTGTTGTTGTGCTCATGTGTGTCAAAGAGAGACTGAATCACTTTTGTGTGTGCGCGCTAATGTAGGCCAGTGTGTGTATGTATGGAGTGCTCTGCATGAGTGGTTGTGTGCACAGTACACTGCCTCTATTACCCCTCTGGATTTGGTTGTGTGTGTGAACATCCTGTGTGTATTCCACCTGTCTCTTGTCTTGTCCTATCTGTCTCTCTGTGTTTGCTTTGCTCCAGTCAACCAGAGCAGCCCTTTTACTTTTCCATTAGGCTGATAGCTCCAGTGTGTGTGTGTGTGTTTGGGGTTCTTAAGGGGGTCAAAGTGACACTCCACGATAAGCAACTTTCTCCGGCGTTGGATTGCAAGTAGCATTAATATGGATGATGGGCCGTACACAGCTGGTGTCTTTACACTGTGGGACATTTAATCTGTTTAAACAAACGCAGCAGCTGCACAGGTAGAGCGTTGTTTTCCATCACGTCTTCGTCCCGTTTGAAACAGCTGGGGCATTTAATAGTCCCTCCCTGCAGCCGCAAGGCAAACTTTATAACTCTACTTTTAGTGAGATTTGTCAGAGGCACTCAACATTGAGAAAAAGACTCCCAACGGACAGACAAAATTTCACAGATGTTGGATTTATAAAACCAATTCAAAAGCAGATCTGAAGTTTTAGACACCTGCTGCTGGTTGTGTTAAAACTGAGGATCTTTTTCTCCATCAGCTAATCTGCTGTGCTGATGTCTTCAAATACAGTTAAAATGCTTAATAATTATATGTTTCTGTGGTCCAAAGTGCTGACTCACAGTTCAGAACATCCACTAATGCAAAACAGAAAATGCCCTCGTTGGATCCTTTTCCTTTGTAAATTGCTCGATGACTTAAAATTGTCTTCGGTTAAGTTATTGGGTCTCTCGACCTCTAAAATGTCATAATCATTCTGCAGTAGCTCCTGGTGCTTCTTTAGCTCACCGGTTTTAATTTCATTGAGATAATTGAACACAATGTTGCAGCGAGAAGCATGTCCAGGAGCAGCGGCCGGATTTGAACCATGAAAACTTCCCAACAACTTCATCAGACTGACCAAACGGTGGATATTTATACCACACTCCAGCCAGACCTCGGTCCTGCCGCCCTCTCTCACTGGTCTCAGTTAGTTCCCCGCATCCAACATTACACCTCACAAAGCTGCGTGTTGTTGTGTTGTCGCTGCACTGTGAGGTGCATTCAGAGCCTCCAGTCCAGACTGAGCAGGACTTCCATTCCCATGGCACCTAATTCAAAAGCCCACTTCTGAATAATCTGAAAGACAGTGTCTCTGCCAGAAGAATTAGTTCTTGAGCTCCGTCACACGCCAGTGATACTGCAGCCCGTGAGATAAAAGCGCTCACCAAATAGCATTTCTACTATTATCGGCTGTAAAGTCCCTTATTTGGAAGAATGTGTCTCTTGTTGGAAAGTTTACGCCAATTTAAAGTCCCTTCTTGGACACAGTATCAGTGCCTCTGAGCGATCACAGTGCAGAGAATGAATGCTGCCGTTCCTGACAAATATCTTGTGAGCTTCTTTAATATTGCAGTTGGAAAAAAAACAACACGTCTCTCGAGGTCAAAAGCAAACCTTTGTACAAAATGTTCCTCATATCTTTGATCAGAGATTTCATGCGGCATCAGTGGGAAGGATTCTGTCTTTTATTAGTTTACACAGTGACACTGAGGGTTCTTGAGTGTTTCTCAGGTTTGCTGAACTCGGCTACATCGACCTGCAGCGTAAAAGACACGGGCTGAGACTTGAACTGGGCTGTAACAACAACCTTGTTTTGGTACTTTTAAAACGGACTCTTAAAGTAATCCCTAGAAAAGTCTTGTCATTTGGATCATTTTTTAATCTTTTAAGGAGTTTTTGCAACAAAGGCCAGCAGTCTTTTATAAAACCTTTTCAGATTACCGGCCTCTTACAGCTGGAATTTAAAAATGCATTTCTATGAATTCTAATTCTTTTATATTGCTACACAGAAGTGATCTGATGGACAGACAGTGAAATTTCTTCCTCGTTTCTTCTCCCATACTCTCTCTGTAAAGTATGTAGAATGACAGGAAACGTTTGGAGACTCCTAGCAGCTGAACTCTGTACAAACCCACGTATGTGTAAAGCACATTGTTGTGCACAGCAGGATAATGTTGCATCAGGATGCCCCATGAAAGTCTTCTTTATTGGACAGACCTTACAGGGTTTTTTCCTGGCACCTCTTTAGAAGCCAGCGTCTCACTGTAGAGCCTACTTTTCCTGCTAATCAGCGGGATGTGAGGGGAGATAAATGACAGACAGATGAGGGCGGCACCGAACCACAGGAAAAACCAACAAAAATAGACTTTTTTAGTAAAGTTATCTGTGTGAGCAAAGCTGCAGACAGGCGGTAATTGGATTTATCAAAGTTTAAAGCAGTGTGACTGCTTTGTTTTTCCCTCAGATGCAGTGTGTTACATGCACTTCCAAATCAAGTTCAACCAGTGCGACATACCTGTTCCAAACAAAAATATATTTAATTTAATACAAAATAAATTCTGCTTCTCAAGGGAAAGGAGAAGAATGACATTGAACGCTGCTGAAATGAAACTCAGCTCTCATCCAAAGGCGCATCAGAGGTTCAAACTGCAGGTATTTCAGAGAGGATTCTGTGTAGCCAGAGGTTTGGATTATTCTCCTGCTGGACTGTAGAGTGACTTCTTCTTCCAGTGAAATAAAGAAGGGAGAGAAGTGCACATGAACTGGCTCAGGAGGGATTCTGGCAAGTCCAGAAGTCTTGAGTGAACCTTACAGTCTCTGTTATCTGCAGCTTAAGGCTTTCAGCTTCTGCCTGTCCGTGCATGTCTCAGACTTCAGCTTTATCGATACATCTGCCTCTCATCGTGGGCAGCAGGACTTCACTGGCTCTGAGCGTTACTGCTGTTTTTTTTTTTGAAGCAGAAAATGTTAGAAAGACGGTTCAGCTGCTGCAGACCACAGTGTCTGTGAGGGAGCAAGTGATGATATTACATTAAGGTTACTGAGTATGTTTTGTGTTAGACCTGTCCCTTAGCGGGTGGACTCCCGTCTCTGTTCTTCAGGACACAACACTGCTGTCAGCTCCCTCAGGAACACACACTCACACAGACCAGCAGCTACATGTGTGTCATCTTTACAGTAAAATTGCTGCTCACAGCTTTACTCATAATACTGATTACATGTGTTGGCGTTCCTGCTGTTGTGTAACCGCATCACAATCATTGAGCCTGCAGACCCGTGGCGGTGAAACCACTTGAGGCCTCAGCGGCTCGATATGTTTATAATGCCAAAATACAATGTAATTTTAGCCAGCGCACAGATCCATTACTGCTAACTAACTAAATGCAGTTCCACAGAAGAAACACTGAGTCAATAAAAGGCTTAAATTAACCCAGGGATCCCTGGGTGCTGAATCCTTTACAGATGCACAGATTTTAGTTTGAAGTCTTGACTGTGTGTCATTTTTTGCTCCTTAAATAATGATAAGTTCAGACAGGCTTTCCACTGATTTGGGGTGTCAATAGAGATGCCAAAGAAGAAGTTGTGTCATTGTAGAGGGCACCGTTACCTGAAAACACTCCTTTCAACCTGGAAAATGTGTCACAGTCACTTTGGGGTTACACAACTTCGTAGCTGGGAGTCCCAGGAGAGAGATGGTGTTGTTCTGGTGGAGCAGCTCCACAGATGTGTGCAGGCGGACCGATGCCTTGCTCAAGGGAGAGAACATGTGAGCAGAACATGTTGCTGTTTGACAGTGTGGCTGCTCCAAAGAGAAATGTAAGGAGCTACTTGCAGTACGCTGAATAACCGACTTTTTTAAAAACAGTTTTTAGCTATAATTTGTAAAAACAATGTATTTTTATTTTAAAGGTTTTCCCATCTTCTTTAATGATCAACATTTAGCTAAATCACAGAGAATAAGTATAAATTCACGTTGACCAATAAATGTTGTTCGCATCAAACATCTGCATTTCAATGTTAGATCATGTTTACTGCATTTAAATCTGCAAAAATAGTGTTTTACAGATATTTATTGTAATTTTAAAAGAAATTTGTGTACATTCAGAATTGAGCAATAATTAAAAAATTTTTCAAGTATTGTTTTACAGAATTTTGCGGTAAAATCACAGACAAAAATATAAATTCACACGTTGGCTGTAAAAATGAAAAGAGAAGTCTACGGGGCGGCATGGCTCAGTGGGTAGAGTGGCCGTCTCACAACCGGAGGGTTGCAGTTCGACCCCCCGGTTTGTTGTGCTCATGTCGAGGTGTCCCTGAGCAAGACACCTAACCCCTAATTGCTCCTGGTGGGTCGTGGTTAGCGCCTTGCTCGGCAGCTCCCACCATCAGTGTGTGAATGGGTGAATGTGACGTATCATGTAAAGTGCTTTGGATAAAAGCGCTATATAAATACAACCATTTACCATTTACAACTGTAAATAATGTCCACATTAAATATCAATATTTTTGCAAATAGTAATTAAGTCTTCAACATTACACAGTTTTACTGAATTTAAATTGGCCAAAAAATGCTGTTATTTTTTAATCATTTTTACAGTATTGGACTTTACAGTATTCCACAGTTTTGTCTTTACAGCGTAGTAACCTAGCATCACTGTGAGTGCTGAACAGAGCAATATTTAGTTCGGTTTTAGGTTAAATAAAAGCACCTTGTTTCACGAGAGCACATCCGCTGTCTGGATTGCAGTTTGCAGCTACTTCGAGATGCTTTGCCAGAGTTGAAACTAACAGTGCAGGTCTGTACTTCATGGAGGTTGTGGGTTCGCCAGCATTCATAAAACTCACCAAAGCTCTCTCTTTTTTTTTTTCCGAAGATACTTTCCAGCTTTCTAGCTGTAATCCCTGATATCGAGAACCTACTGGAGCATTCACTACACCAACAACTGCTGTTTTTTTTTTTGAGACACGGCACTTGATCCTGCTGGTGTCCAGGGCTGATTCTGAATTCACTTCTGTTTAACTTGACTCCACTTTTGCTTGCTGCCTTTTGTCTGATTTTCGACTGTGTAAATGTGTCCGTTAGGGATGCATGTTAAATATTTCACAAAGAATAGAAATAAGCTGCGTTCACAGCATGTAAACATTCTGCGAACAGTCCCACAATGCCATGTTCTGCATTTTATAGAGAGCTGACAGTCATGATAAAAGAGTTTCTGAAACCTCACTATATTGATCATTACTGAATGAGTAAAGAAGAGCTTATTTTAGATACAGCTCAGGGCTTATGGGAATTGGCGTTCATTAAAAAGCTGCTATAAACATGTAGTGGAAAACATGAAAAACATGAATGAACCACACAGCACCCTGCTGAGAAAGGCGGCTTCATGTCTCTATTTTTAGTTATCAGCAAATGTCTGAGGGATTTCAGTGAGGTTTTCTTCTTTTCACAACTTGGAAACTCCAGTTTCACTGGATAAGCTGTCGTGTTTGTCCAAATATGTGAGCTAACCTGCCCAGCTGGATAACACCGGAGTGGAATAACAGTCTTATCTCACGGTTACCTCTTAACATTTCAGTGACTCTGTGTAGAAAACAAGAGTAGTGCTCCTCCTTTGTTTTCATGTTTAATGCATGGATCATTAACTGCTGAGGATGATGACTGGCTGCCTGGGACCTGTTAGCTTTGGATTTTTCTGTCTCTCACCATTACATCACATACCCTGATCAGCCACAACAATAAAACCACTGACAGGTACAGTGAAGAACACTGATGCAATCCTTTAGGGTTGAGTTCTGGGATTAGTATGGATGTGACTGTGACACCTACCAAATGCCTCAATGTTGTTGCTCAAGAACAGCTTGAGCAACGAGATCAGGAGCCTGAGATGTTGACCCATCCTCCAAACTTCCTAGATTCTAATCAGATTGAGCATTGATGAGATACAAATACCTGACAGCCAACAAAACCCAAAGGTTCTCCTGCCAACATCCTGGTTCCAGATAACAGGTGTGTCTCTGGCCTTATCGGTACAAGGGGACCTACATAATACTCGGCAGGCGGTTTAAATGCTGTGGCTGATCGGTGGATGTAGCCTTCAAATGCCGATTAGAGAGCTCTTTGTGGGATTCAGGCTCAGAAATGATGGTTTATTCAGCTGGAAGTGAAATTAAATTATAACAGTAGCCGGGGACAGCGTTTCAGACGACCTCTTGAGGCTAACGTTACCTTTATTACCCAGACAGCTGCAGTTGGAAAATCTGACAATCACTGGCTCGAATTTGAAGCCTGCTTTTAACTGAATCTGTATGACATTAATGACCAGATTCTTAAAAAAAAAACAAATCTATTTAAAGATATATCAGCTGCTGCCATTCTGGATCTGTGCAGTGTAAGAACAGAAACGCATGATATGTGAAGTGATGGTAGATGAGTAATTTAGCCAACACACCAATTACTTCCATTTATTTCCACTAAGAAGGACAAAGAAAATAAGTGATGGAGGAAAAAAATGATGACTGAGGGAAAAATATGGTTGAAAAAAACCCAGCAGCTGCATCCAGAACAGGAGAATGGTGGGTTGTGTCGGGTTTGGCAGCTTTTATTTCCACCAGTCAGAAGGAGTGAGCCCTGATGAGCCAGCTGCAGGAGCCAATGGCCGACTGACTGCAGTGAACCGACACACAATTGTGCAGATACGAGGAGATAAAGACTGAATCATGGCCAAAAAGGAAGACAAAAGCTTACTTAATAGTGCCACGGAGGTAGAGTGGTTTATATCTGGTATCAAACTGTTCGTCATCTGATCTGAGGCATGAAAACTCCAGGTTTTGTTTACTTCTGTTGTGTGTTTTTTATCTTTTGTCTTACAAATCCTCCCAGTCATTAGTGGGGTCTTTGTGGTTAAATACAGCAGCGTGTTGCATCTGTGCGTGTGCTCTAAACTGGATTATTTTTTTTCTTGTGATGATTTTCTTCCCCGGCAGATGACGAGCGTTCATGGAAAAGTTGAAAGGAATGAGGATTTCCATTGTTCAAGGGACCGGCGATGAGACGGAGAGCATTTCAAAGGGCTGTTTATATTACCATCAAGAGAAAACACAGCAGCCCTCTTTTATTCAGTTTGTCACTGAGAGGCAAACGACTGTAGCCGCGTCACAAAGCTGAAGCTGACGTCCTCATAACTTCACCGTCGGGTCAGCAGTAATCTGTGTTCCCATTATCAGGCTCAGCTATTTAAATAGGCCTGATAATGAGCGCAGGTGGTCACTTTGTTTTGCCTGCGACCTATCTGTGGCAAGGACATTTGAATAAAGGAAACGAATGAGAAGTATTGCGCAGCTAATTGCAACATGTAGTGGCTGCTGTACTTCCAGCCACTTCTATTGGACTGTTGTAATGCTTTAATGGAGGTGATGCACTCAGTTTTAGATGAACGTTGTGCAAACGTTTTGAGAATATCAGGAATAGCAGAGATGTAGACACCCTCAAGTGTGAGCTTTTTGCCTTTTCTTGTAATGTGGCTGCATTTCTGTGTCCCTGAAATCTCACAGTTTGAATCTTATTTTTCTATTCAACCACCTGAAGGGCAGATTGCTGCACATACATTACACCTGATTTTCAAGTCAAAATAGCTTTGTGGTTTTTTTTTGTTTTATCTTTGACATATTTCAAAATCCAAGCTCAGGGAAGGCACACAAAAGACTATTTTTGCTCTACCAGCTTTTGACAGATGCTCCATGTGCCCCGCTCTTGCCTTTTGTTACTTACAAATCAAATATCCAATAAAACGCAGAGAGGATTGAGGTACGTGTAAGCAGCAATCCTGGCCAGTGGTCGCCCACCTCGACCTCGTCACAGTAGATGCGTATGAATCTGTTGTGCATCGATTTCAACCTCAACCACGGTGCAGATCTTTGTTTACTCATGTCTGAACTGTACTTTTTTGTGTGTTTTCGGCCACATTCGGAAAATTAATACAGCACTGATCTCATGGAAATTCACGTCACACTGTAAAATTAAATTCAATGCAAGAAATTCAAGAAGTTGGATTCTTTAACCCTCCCGTTGTCTTCATTTACGGGCACCAAAAAATATTGTTTCCTTGTCTGAAAAAATGTGCAAAAAAATCCCCCAAATTTCTGAAAATTTGCAAAACCTTCAGGAAGAACATTCCAATAGTTTCCAGTAAAAGTTTTACTTTAAAATAATCCCGCAAATTTGGCAAAAAATCTTGTAAATATTTCAAAAAATGAGTAAAAATCTTCCAAAAAAATCTTAAAAATATCGAAAGCGATGATATATATATATATATATATCAGTAAAACTTCTAATATTTTTTAAGAACATTCATATTAAGAACATTCACAAAAAATCAATCAAAATCCACTGAAATTTGCTGGATTTTGGTTGCTTTTTTGTGAATGTTCTTAAACATTTTTAACTTTTTTCCACCAAAAAATGTTCAAAGATTTCCCAAAAGTGTTGAAAATGGAGACAGCAGAAGTTTCATTGTGGAAATATATTGTTTTCCCCACATTTTCAAACTTTAAAATGGATCAATTTTGACCTGCAAGACAACGCAAGGGTTAATATTTACCAGGTGTAGTATTTGAAGAATTTTGCGAGTATTCTTGAATAACTACGCGAAATATCGTCCAGAGCTTTCTTCGCTGTAAATAATCATTCAGTAGATGTTGTAGAGCAAAGAGGAGGAACCAGGACCAGGCTGCTTGATGCGTTTTATGTAGAGCGGCTTTCACATAAACACAGAAAAGCTCCTCCTTTGCTGAATGTGAAGTGGAAGAAATGTCCAAATAATGTCTGGTCATCTGCCAGAGCGGTGGGTAGATAGATTTTTAACAGCGCTTTGTGGGAGGTGTTAATTTCTCTCTATGCATCACATCACAGCCAGTCAATAATCACCTGCTATTTGTTTGAGCTTTTCTCAGTGAAATCCTCCCAAAGCAGTAACAGTTCTGTTACTATTTGTGCTGCACTTTGGCTTTCGGATGTTGCAGCAATCGATTGTTGTGGTTTAATCTGCATCTTCTTCATGCTTGTACCGTCTTAGTGGTCTCCTCGGGATTTCCTACCGGCCTGTCAGAACGAATCAACCAGGCGTTCTGTCTTGTCGTGTCACCTTGGTGGTTGCACGGCTGGGAAGAAGATACAGATCTGACCAGTTTCTCCACTAACAGCGGCCTTGATAGACGAGAATGCCGCAGTGTTTTGTGCGAGTACAAATGTCGCTCAAATGGAACAACAAAGGTAAATTACAGCACTCTGTCCCTAGTGCTGTCACTGCTGATTCTTGTGGCCTCTCCACCCTCGTAGTCCTGTCAGACGGGCTGCTGCAGGACCCAAATGAACCGAGTCCTGCACAGTAACACTCATAAAAAGGTCCAGATTCCACAGTTAAGATTGTAATGTTGTTGGCCAACGCTAGTAAAGAAGAAGCTTGTAAAGTGTCTTTTTACAATATGTCGAAATGGGAAGCAGAGATGCTGACTTGGCTGCACCGGTGTCCTGCATCTGCTTTAAAATGAGGAAGAACTGGACTGAATGACTGAAGGAACAGCAACCAGAAAGATTTTTGTTACTGAAACTAGATTCCTGTGTGTAGAGATTCAAGTGTTAGTGTACGAAGAGTCAAAACACCGTGGATGGGAGTGGGTGAAATGAATAATCAGAGAGATTTAGTGTGTTCTTTTAACGCTCAAACAGTTCTCCTCTCAGGGACACGTCAGCAGACTTTTGTGTTTGTGTCTCCGGCTGTCTCGTGTTTATACACCAGCTTATTACACAGTTTGGCATCTCAGAAAATGCTCCTCGAGTCAAGTTGTGGTGTCAAACCTGGATAGCTCACCAGAAATCACTAAAAAGGTAGCTTGAAAGTGGAATGAATAGGAGTTGTCTGTTCAAGTGGTTGAAATTCTGCAGAAAAAAGTCTGAAAATTGCATCATTTAAAAAAAAAAAAGCCTCCTGAGACAGCGCAGCCAGTCTGCTGTTAAGAAACAGACTGCTACTGTATGGCATATTCCTCTGCTGACACAAAGTTTGGTTGGCGGTCCTGTAAAAATAGACTCATTTAACATAATGGTAAAGTTCGCCTCTGTTTTAACATAAACCCTCCATTTTAACACAAACCGTCCAAAGCTCCTGTCAGCAGAGGTTTGTGTGTAACGGCGTGTCCTAAACGGCAGACTGACTCTGCTGCCTCAGGACTGTGCAGCCGGCGCTCACTGTAATTGTATGAGTTCATGTGCGGTGATTTATGGTCGGAAATTCTTTGTCGCTGCCGTACCCATCGGTTCCAGTCAGGAATACCAGCGCTGCCAGTAGCCGAGTATCAGGCACTGAACGTGATTTTAAATTCCTCCCTGTACAAGAGCAGAATTGCGAGGACTGGATAAGACTTGTGTGTTTATCTGCTCTCATGTTTCTACCTACTTATTACCATCAGCGGTAACCTCAGCCCACATTTCTTTATTGGCAGAGGGAGATGACGGTTGCATTACTTAAATATCTGTTCATGATACATCCGCTGTGCAATAGTTCCCCCTCCTGTTGTTATGCAATATTCTGTACAAATGGTTGCTGCTGTTTGCATGAATCCTTTTTTCAAAGTGTGTTAAAGAAAGAGTATTTAGATGCTGCAGACAGTTTAATTTGTGTCACTGTCGGAAGATCTATTTAAAAAAGCAGGAATTATGAGACACTTGGCATTTATTTCACCTTCTTTAAAGACTGAATAACATCCAAAATATTTATCAGAGGTGGATGTGATGATAACCTTTTTCAGTGGAACTGGAGACCATATTTTCAACCAATGCTTGAAGCGATCTGGTTATCTAATTGAAATTATGCAAACTGTGACCAAATGTGTACAGTTGTCATTTTATCCCATGAAATGTATAATAGCAGACTTAAAATGAGTGAGAGGCCTTCTTTTGTTGCATTATTTAAACATTTCTAAAGTTTTGGACAGTAAAATCGGTAAAACTCCACAAAAATGTTTGGTTTCTAGGGAAGAGTGGTGGTTAACCTTTGGCAAAGGTACGGCAAATTTGCAGCAGAGTCATGTTCTTATTTGCAAACTTACTTTAAGCCTTTTAGCTCATACTGTGGAAATTGGCAAACAGTTGATTATGTCTGATTTGCATAAGAAAACACGACCTTTCTTCCAAAGGTTGACTACAACTGTGTGCCAGAAACCTAGAAAACTATGAATGATGGCATTATTGCAAGAAATGCTGCCTAACTTGTTACCAGAAGGTCTCTACAAGTTTAGCACTACTGGCGAATTGTAGTGGCAAACCACCAGTGAACATCTTTCCCAGGCAAAACAAAATTCTGCCCAAGTTTACCACTGCACCGGCAGTCTTATTATATTATTATATGTCTTTACTGCACATCTGCCACAAGCATTCTGCTTTTTGGAGGGCAGTTATCCTTGTACGTCTGTACTTGTGGAAATGGGAGGGTTGTCAAGCTGAGCACTAATGCTAAATAAAGGAAATGAAACTTAAGTCATTTGTGGAGATAGAATCTCAGCAAATGACCACAATTTCAGATTTTCCTCTTTGAGCAGTCAGAGCTCCCCCTTTATGGAGTGGATATCATTTATCACCGGAAACATGCTCAAATAGATGATTGTCAGTCTGTGTGTGTGTTGACTGTCTGTTCCCTCTGACTCAGGCCCTATTTCAGTTTTCTTCCAACAAGCCATATGGTAATTCATTCATTTCCCTCCTTCTTTCCACATTTCTCTTCTCCCTTGGTTATTTGCCTTCTTTGTGTTCCTGTCTTCTCACAAATCCATTTTTCTCTGTTGCAATGCGGGCTTGCCTTCCCGTGCTATTTGTTTGAGATTTTTTTTATTTAGTTTGTTTGTTCTTTTGAAGTAGGCCAGAAATTTAGTCGGTCACCCAGGGAGCCAATTAGACAACACAATATTTCTGCCATGCACAGGCCCACCAGAAGCACGCCTGTGACCCACTTTGGGGGCCGAAACCCACAGTTTAAGAAACCAGTCGTATGAAGAAAGTAACAAAATATCCTGAGCTCCAAGGCCAGCAGGCATTGTGCTGTTTTCTGTCTCTATGCCTTAAAAGGTAAGTTTGATGTATCTGTGCTCTCAGCCTGGTGGGGGTGGAGCAGATGTGATTGTGTCAGACCCCATCAAGACGGGCTAAGAATAGCAAGCGCTATCTAACACCTTAGCTTGGATTGGGTTGAAATGGGTTGTTTCATGCCTTCTCCGCTGCGTGTTCCTGTACTCTAACGTCATGTAGGAGATGAAGCCAGGTCTGCTGCCGACACACACTTTACAGATGCAGGTAGAAGCAGCTGAAGCCAGGCTTTGGCAGGGAGCTCAACTACTTGATGCTGCATGGTATCTTCTCTGTAAGACTTAACCTTCGTGTCGTCCTGCTGGTCATAATTGACACGTTTTAAAGTTTGAAAATGTGGAGAAAGCAAATATTTTCAGTCTGATGTCCACATTTTCAACATTTTTGGAAAACTTTTGAACATTTTTTGGTGGAAAAAAGAAATGTTAAGAATGTTTCTTTAAGAACATTCACATAAAAATCAACCAAAATCCAGCGAATTTCGCTGGATTTTGGTTGATTTTTATGTGAATGTTCTTAAAGAAAATATCAGAAGTTTTACTGATATGTATGTACGGTAATCACTTTAGATATTTTTAGGATTTTTTTTGGAAGATTTTTGCTCATTTTTCCAAAATAATTGCAAGCATTTTCTTGCCAAATTTGTTTGGTTTTTTTTAAAATTAAACTTCTAAGGGATTTTTTTTTTGGCCTTTTCAGCTTTATTCTATAGGTGCAATGAAGACAGACAGGAAAGGAGGGGGAAGACATGCAGCAAAGGCCCACGAGCGGGAATCAAACCCGGGCCGATGCATCATGGGTCGCCCGATTAACCCGTTGAGCTATCTGGGTGCCCATTAGGGACATTTTTAACTAATTATTGAAATTTTCTTCCTGAAGGTTTTGCAAATTTTCAGAAATTTGCGGAATTTTTTTCAGACAAGAACACAGTATTTTTTGGTGCCTGTGAATGAGGACAACAGGAGGGTTAAAGTTGTGTGTCTCTGTTTGTGGGTTCATGGAGTGTTCCTGTATAACAACACAACCTGCTGCCTGTCAGCTTTGTTCCTGATACGCTCTGCCTCACCTGTCTGCCTCCTTCTCCTCCCCACTGCCACTCTTCCCTCTGCTGTTGTCCATTAACGACACTGAGGCTGCAGATTGTGTGATATCCTCGCAGGTCGGAGTTCACCGTCGCACCCTGCCAATGAATTACTGACCCAGCAATGTGTAACTACAGCAGCACGAGGATCTGCAGCCATGAACAGCCAGCAGCAGCAGCAGCGTCTGCATGCACGGCTCCTGGCAGCTGACTGATTAAAATGCATGAACACAGCAAATGTAATTACACTTTCAAAGCTATAATTGCAGAATTGAGATAAAGTGTGGCAACGGCGAGTTTGTTTTCTGGCTAGACTGAAGTTGGCGTGTTTTTGTTTCTGTTATTGGCAGATTACTGAGCCCTCGCTCGGTATTACTCACAGCTCTCACACAGTAGCAACGAGAAATGAAATCAAACTTAGTTACCGCTGTGCAGTTGGAGCTCGGTACTGAAAGCAAATGTCTCTGTTCTCGCTGTGACTGGGCATGGTCAGTGGATAATTCAATTTGAAGCCGAACTTTAAGGCAGGAGCAGATTGTCGACTCCTCCTGTACGGCCGAAGCTCCGTATCCTCTGACGGAATGGATTTTTCCTAGATTTAAGCACAAGTAAGAAAGCATTATGTCTACAAGGTGAATGAACAGCAAACATGTGGCTCACAGGACATATTAGAAATACAACAATGGTGACCAGCTGCTTGGTGATGGTATTTTGTGGTGTGGTGACAAAAGCCCTGTTGAAATTTTAATTAATTCTTTGCTCACTGATGGGATCCAAGCCAGTGCAAGCAGCTCTAATGTCATAAACCTGCGTGTTTAAATCGGACTTCTTCTGTGTCACGCCTTATTTGTTGAGACACATTATGACCTTTCGGTTGTATTGTTTTCTGCTCAAATTTCTAATGATACGATCTTGGAAAAACATGTTGTGAAGCCACATAAGATGTAATGAACTAGGTAAAGAATAATACAGCTTGGCACGGAATCAACAGCTTTTTCTTTTCCTTTAAAATACTAAAAAGATGAATTTGTTGTTTACATGTCACAGATGCAATATAATGATAAGATCCCTTCCAAAAGCCTTTGAAAATGGTCAAAAATGTATCATGGCTGAACCAAACTGTGAACAATGCACCCTGAAACCAGAACGCCACCCCAGATTGTCAGAGCGGTTCATAAAAATGGCTTGATAAGGGTCTGTAATATGTCACTGTCTGGTTACTGAAAGTATAGGTCATAACTCAAAATGAGGCGTGTGCCTTTCCCGAGGGAGAGCCACATGATAAGAGTAGCAATTTGTTTCAAAAGGCCTGTATCCCATTACAAAAAGAAGAGTCTTTTGTGTGCCAGAAAAGCTATGGAACAAGAGCTGGAGTGTGTAATTAGACTTCATTAAAAGTCTTACATCTGCTCCCCGTCTGTAACTCCAGCCTGTTGAACACGTCTGTGAAGTTTTCATGTAATAGAAGCTGAGTTGGTGTTGTGATCCTGCCGTGTAAAGGCCGTGTGCTCGCTGTTCGCCCCATGCATACCTCAAATAGGGCTCATCTGGACCAGATGTGTCAATGACACACAAAGCTAGGAAACTAGTACTTACCAAAAAAACAACTGAATTCCTCTGGATACTTTATACTGCAGGCTTAAAATTTAAAGGGACACTTCACCAAACATGACTTTTTGTGCTTCACTTGCAGATCACTTCACTGGAAGAACTGCTCAGCCAGTGAAACAGTTAATGATGTCATAGTGATGTTATTGAGACTTGTTTTTCTCAAGTTTGAACAAGACTTTAGCATCCATAACTACATGACGAGAGCGAGAATCAAGCTCTTCAGGTAGAGGTGGTCAAAAAATCAATTGACGATCTTTTGGGGGGAAATCTAATGAACCACCATCTGAATCACAGTTCTTCTGTAAACTTCTGTAATAATCACATGATTTGTCGTGACCATTTTTGTCTGGACACAAACCTTGCCTCTGACTGTTAGTTGTGGTTAGTGTCTTTGAGGCGTCCTACTTCTAGCAGGTTCTGTTAGTTCATGTCCTTCATCTGCCATGCTTTCCTCTGTTTACAAATTGCAATGTACACAATGAATATCTCATTCTGCTGCCTCTCCAGTCTTTTGTCCTGCAGTTGGACTTCAACTCCACCATCTTGGACTGCAGCTGGTGATAGAAGTCAGCTGTCTCATCCAGGGTGATCTTTGTGGCATTTCTTGCCTTGTAATGTCATGGTGCGCGTCTACAGGGTCCATCATGTCAACACTTCCCATTCATTGTCATGCAAATGCCCCTACATGGCATTTTACTAGTGTTGTGGTGCATTTCGAGGGGCGGGGCATCTTGCTTCCCACTTTTCATTTTCATAAAGTTGAGGTTGTGACAACGTTTTGCAAATCAAATGCATCATCGGACACCTCTGTGAACTCCTGAAAAACAGTCATGCTATGAGGTATTGAGCTAAAATGAAGACAGATTCAGTAACCACATTGTCTCATCTCAAAAGCGTTCATCTAATCAAGCACAGCCAGTGTCTGTGTGGCTGTCGGAGGACGAAGCCTGTATTGGTTTCCAGTTCCAGAGCCCCTGTCAGTCATCCCCTGTGACACTGGCTAGTCGTACGCCCATCAAGTGTCCAAGTCTGGGAAGCTGCGTACCCTCTCGCATCCAAAAACACCCCTGTGGACACGCACCATCAGCGAGGTCGACGTAGCGGGAATTGAAGCAGGTTCTAATCGGAATGTTCCTCCAGCTCACAGCAGACCAGAATAAGAACTACTGTCACCGGCTGCAGTCCAGAACAGTGGAGCTGGTTTCTGTCTGTGGTTTGAGAGACTCACTGTAGAGGCAGCTGAAAGACATCACGGACCACCACAACTGCCTCCTGGCTCTATGGCACCCTTAATGTGATCTCTATGTCCCTCTGAAAAGCAATAATATGGCAAGTTAGGATAATCTGCAACATAAGCTCATCACATCCCCTACCTTCTTCTGGTAACCACTTTGTATAACAAGAACTCGTATGCACAGAGCAAAAGTTCTGTTTGCACATTTCTACATTTGGTCTTGAATCTACACAACATTATTTTGCAGCAGAGCTACCAGACAGTATAGTCCTGAAGTGGAAGCTGATGCTGCTTCAGTCCAGTCTAAACAAACACACATTGCACACCACCACAGCTCACATCCATATGGGATTCTCAGCAACACACCTTCCCCCGCTGACTTACAGAAAACTTTTCTCCTTGTATGGGAAAGAAAATATTTATAGACTTAAAGCTCCTTCTTGTTCCAACCAAACACACACACACACACACACACTCCGAGGGTATGAGGTAACGTGCTGTGCTGCGATTTCACTAGCTATCAGTACTTAAACACTGATGGCCTCTGGAGATGTTACTGTAAACTCATCCAAAGCTGTTAGCAGGTGTGACCTTTCTGCCTTTTTTTAAGAGCAAAACTCTTCGACTGTATGTCCCATTATATTCTCTTTAAGAAGCACCGGGAGCTGCAATTTTCACAAATGACAACCCTCTCTGTGTCATAAAGAACATAATGAAAGCACTTTCCAACATGCAGATTGTCTTAAAGCATGTCGAGACCTTTTCGGTGGCAGTAATCACAGCCCACCAGAGCTGGTTGAGGAGGGACAATCAATTACTGTTAGCGGGGAGGAGGAGGAGGCATCAAAGGAGGCAGGGAGGAAGAGAGGGGTGAAGGGAAAGAAAAGGGAGGAAGCAAGTGGTTGATGAAAGAGTTTGTACAACTGAATTGGGGATTTTACCATCCCCACCCGCTGCACCCCTCCACCCTGACCTACTTTTTTTCCCCTCTGCTGACACACAAACACACACGCCGATGATTCAGCATTTCACTCCATCTCCCTCCCTGCTTCATCTTTCACCCTCAACACTTCTCTCCTTCTCCTGCCGGCTTTGTCTTGTTTTGCATTCCGTCTTTCCAAGCTCCAGCAGTGCAGCGCCTCTTCTCTGAAAATTGAATCTGAACTTGCACATTATCAGGAGCCATTTGTTCGAATTAATTCTCAAACTGACAAACAGCAGGGAAACGAGCAGCTTTCACAACGCTGAATAATCATCGGCACCACGTACAGATCTGACATTTTCAAAAGATTTCAAGGTTTGGAAGTGAACGTTTTGTTGTTGGACTGATGATCGCCAGTTCTTCGCTGTATAATGACAACAGATGAGGGTGTTGTGACTTGTTGAGTGCGTCTTTAAATCCAGGTTGACGGATGAAACCCTCCGGTGACTCAGTGGGCTGGGTGTCCGATCGCTCTTCCCATCTCCTTCAGTTGTTTCCCTCCTTTGTGTCTCCTTGTTTCTCACCCTCACCAAACTCTTCACTGCTTCCGTCAACAACTGTGAATCAGCTCTCTGGCTTTCTTTGACGCCTTCTTTCTCACCTTTTATTGCACTCTTTTCATGTCCGCTGCGGTCCAGGACAGGAACACAGAAGGTCCTGTCTCTGACCTCGCTCACTCAACATGAAAAGACCGTGTGTGTGTGTGTCTTAAAAAGGCATTAATACAGAGCTGCAACAATAGATGTAAAGGACACCATGGCACCATGAACATGAGCTCTGGTTATTGTTGAACCATCGCTGACAGACTGGGAGGGAGATGAGTTGGTTGTCCTGGGCAACGCTGTTTGGTAAACTGGCCTTTTTCCTTTCATCAGTCAATGACGGCTGCCTACTTTCAGTAATCCACCTCCACAGCCTCCTCCTGTATTAGCATTTAGTCATGATGTCTGTATTAATATATTCATTTTCGTTAATGGTGCCTGTCTCTGGCTCTGTTGGAGTTTTGCGAGCTCAGAGGTGATCAGCATCAGACCACACCGCCGACATGAAATGATTAAATGTTATTTAGGTGCTTTTTTAAAAAACACGTTCTTTCCTCCTTCAGTTAAAAAAGTTTAAAAATGTAATGTCCGTGTACAATTGAAGCCAAACCAGCAGTGATATAAAGCAACGTTGGCCAATGCAAAGCCTGGAAAAAAAACTGAAGATTCTCTGTTCCTTAGTGTAGTGGAAGTGTACATTTAGGTATAAACATGTAAAAAAGTCCTTACAACTGTCACTGTTTCGCCACGTCTACCATTGCACAAATTTGCTTCATGAAAACAAAGCAGATAACGCTGAACTAAAAGAATGATCACGATAAAGTCTCCCACATCAGTTGATAATTATCAGTCATTTTCGAAACCTATATTCAATAAAGACTAGCAAAGAAAAACCACAATTTGAATGTAACCACTTGGACTTTTTATCAACTCAATGAGGTGATAAATTTAACACAATAATGAAAGAAGATGCACATTTATATACCTTTGCTCACACAAATAAAAATAGATATGGATAAAAGAAATTACCTCATTTTGATGCACATCAAATACAGAAAAGTAAGCAAAACCTGCTCTGAGGTTAAGGGTTGAAGTGGCTGCTAGGATGAGGGGTCACAGGATGGAAACTATGAATCAACATCTGTGTTCACCACTAGTCTGTCAACCTTCAGTGCTGGGAGTCATTGAGTCAGAGGTGATGGGAAACACAAGGTCACAGGTGTTTTTCACCTGCGAAGCCGACTCTATCGGCCACAACATCCACCAAGAGAGGTCTGTAGATACAGACAAGAGGAGCAGCAGTCTAACATGCCTTGGGAGACCTGCACAGAATCCAGGGGAGAGCCGCAGAGGGTAAAGAAGCTCCATTATCAAGATATGACAGGCTGTTATGAGCCACACATTAGGTTTGTTTATGCATTCAAAGTTTGAGTTTTCAGGTGCTTTCATAAAAGTTTGCATCTGATGCATTTAAGCAAAAGCATCAAACATTCCACTGACCAGCTTTCCTATTGGTATGAATTAAGTTTCTAGCATTGGTACATCTCCCTATCGTTTAGGCCAGTGCTGCTCTGGCATTAAAAACAAGAGTGTTTCCCCTGTCTACACATCAGTACTGCAAATAGACTATAACCTAAAGCTATATCTGTATATAAACACGTCATATCGAAGTATGTAGAAAAAGGTTTAAAACATACTTGTGGATCGCCCCAAACATATCAAACCTACTATAACAGATGTCAAAGAAAACCTGTGACTCCCTCCAGGAGGCAAGGAGGAAATATTTGTCATTTTTTCATGAGAAAGCATTTAAACAATAAATCACTTTTTGGAATAGCTGCAACAAATTGTTTCCGCTTTAGTGGGGAAAAATACTTTTGTTGTGCTGAACAGTAGCCAGTAGTCTTCCTACTTTCCTCTCCAGCGTCGCTGAGCTGCAGCTGTGGAAAATCACTGCAGCAGGCTACTCAAATGCTTTAAACTCCCCCAGGGGAAGATGTTCCACTTGGTGGACATTTTCTCAGCACCGTAGGTGTGCTAGTACTTTGTATTCTTATGAATGACATTGCTTCGGACAGTGCAGAACTGTGCTTCTTTTCTGTAAACACTGTGTTGTGGGAGCATCAGGTGTACAGTAGATGGTGTTGGTCTTTTAATCGTCCCTAAATGATGCGGCTGTGATTTGGTAGAAGTCTGTCTGTGGCTTCAGGAGGGCAGATTAAGAGGTTTCAGTCGATTCAGATGTCACCCACTTCATCCAGCGTTAAACAAAAACCCAGGAACTGATGGTAATTTGTTTGATTTCGTGTGTGTGTGTGTGTGTGTGTGTGTGTGTGTGTGTGTGTGTGTGTGTGTGTGTGTGTGTGTGTGTGTGTGTGTGTGTGTGTGTGTGTGTGTGTGTGTGTGTGTGTGTGTGTGTGTGTGTGTGTGTGTGTGTGTGTGTGTGTGTGTGTGTGTGGTTTGACTTTAGTTTGGAGATTGTGGGAATGTGTGTGTGCATCTTTCTTTGCATGTGTTTGTGTGTGTAGGATGCAGATGGAGTTTTGGGAAGGAGGCCAGAGCACACAATTGCTCCATTGAGCCGTCTTACATCCCCCGAGTCTTTCTCACTTACACACACACACTGGCAGACACACACCCTGGTGAGACTTGTCACAGTTTGCTCAGTTCAGTCTGAATTCAGAACCGAGTGAAGTCGAAGGGGCTTCGGGGTTGTCTGATATTACAAACAGCTCCCCTCTCCTCTCATTTGTTTATTGTTCTGTCTTCCCTTTTACTTTCTCACTGCCTATCTGCCTCTCTCGCAGATCGTTCTTTTTATTTCGAAGGGGCGAAAGTTACGGCATTATTTTAAAGCTACAAACAAGCATCGGGCTCCTCCATGTGTTTGAAGCAGAGGATTCCTACAGCCATGAATCAGCAGCAGTGTGTGAGTGTGTGTGACACACTTGTGATGGGTCTGTGATGTTTTGGATAACTTTCCCTCTCAGTCATGCCTTATTAAACGTCAGGGAGATAGACAGAGGGGGAGCAGAGGCATTTTTTATCCAGTGGTGGTTCAATGAACAACTTGAAGCTTCTCTGTGTTGCAGCACTGAGTGGAAGTTTGGGTAGATTAATTTACCTGCTGAGCGATTAATTCATCCATATATAAATCACAGGTTGATTTACTCTATCTCTGTCTTCATCAGTGTCCTTCATGATTTTTTCTCAGTATTACTCTATATATTTCACTGTATCTGTATGGATGCTCCACTAAGCTGCTGCATGACTCATGCCATTCATTGTTATGGAGGATTATAGTTTAGTAAACAGTGTCATACAGAAGAAAACAATATATCTACAAGCTATAATGCGATAATTTGATATTTTGTCCAGCTTGTCACTGTTTCTCCATTCTAATTTACGATGTCGGTCTACTCCTCTATTAGTAAGACATCAGTAGAAGGACCTGCCTCCTCCATCATCCACCTTCCTCCCTCAATCACTCACCCTGTCGAACATTATTTAGACATCGCAAAGGCTGATGACCTCCTAATGCCGCAACAGTAATCTGTCTTTAATGACAGTAAAAGCCTCTGAGGCTGCCCCCTAATAGCTCATCAAATGTTAGTCGATGAAAAGTTTTGATTGGTCAGTTGGTTGATGAGAATAAAAAAGGGAAACTGCACAGATTCGGTCATGGATGGATGTTATCTAATTTATCTGATTATCAGAGGGAAAATTGCACATGTTGGCGAGGAAATCTAAGGTGTTTTAAGAGAGGAAAGGATGAAGCAGAGAAGGTGACATTCAGACTGCAGGAAATCATTCTCTTCTC
The DNA here is from genome assembly GCF_021347895.1 of Acanthochromis polyacanthus. NCBI lineage: Eukaryota > Metazoa > Chordata > Actinopteri > Pomacentridae > Acanthochromis > Acanthochromis polyacanthus. The sequence goes on from NC_067114.1 coordinate 16,397,765, forward strand.
CTTCGCCAAACTCAAACACTGGCTTGTTTATGTAAGTTACCTTTTGTAAAAAGTTAAAAAGCCTGAATAAAAATGTCCTTTCACTGTCTTTTCCGTAGTCACTGCAGTTTGCTCAAGGCTCATTTTTGAGGTTTTGTGTTTTCCTCTTAAATGTGCTTTTAACATTTTTTCCCCAACTTCCAAATATACACTGATCATCACTCTGGGGGTCTCCTTTGACGTCTGGTAAAGCTACATTGTTAGTGCATGCTTTGTGTCTTGTGGGTTCTCCATTGGTAAAGCTTGTTCTGGTGCAGCCTATGGATGCTCAGTCACATTGGGATTTGGGGAGTTTAGAAGCCAGGTCAATGCCTTGGGCTCTTTGTTGTGTTGCTTGAGGTGTTCCTGAGCAGCATTTGCAGTGTTTTGCCGTGGGAGGCTGTGCTTGTTCTGCAGCAATGTTTAGGTTACATCCACATGAATGCCAGGAACCAAGGTTTCCCAGCAGAAGACCGGATTGTTACGAGATGTTCAGTGGTTTTATTGTTGCAACTGGCTGAAGTGTATCTAAAAGCTTTGGTCTCGGTTAGCCCTATGAAGCTCACTCAGGTTAGTCTGGTTTAGTAAATGTGCGTAAACCATCTCTTTACTCACCCTTCCCTGCCTCTGCTGTCAGTATCAATTTTCCTGTCACTCTTCGTCTTGCATGTCTTCCAAACACTTAGGTGGGAGCCATGTGCAAATTCTTCTATGTTCCCTTCAGCATTTACACTTTACAGGAGCAGTTTGGTAAATTAAAGCATTTACAGTTCAAGCAGACTCTCCAGCTGAGTTTCTTTGGCATGGTTAAGACAAGACGTTTTCACTTTATTTTATAGGCTTGAACCCAAATCGTCCCGCTTTAACTCGGACAGGACTTTAAAATGTGACCTTTTTTTCTCTCCGGCTTTTTGTTTCTAGGTGCAGAATATCTTGAGGAAATAAACTAGAATCCAAAATGTCAAGTTATTTACTGAGGAAGAAAGCAGGAGCGTTAAAGGAGATGAGGTGAGGGCAACGATGTGGAGGGAAGCGATGAGAGAGGGAACCAGAGACAGGAGGGAGAAGCCACCGCATGACAAAGAACTGCAGGGAGGCGAGTCAAGGAGGAGGGAAATGAGATGCATTAAGATGAAATGAAGTCATGAGAGAGTGCAAGGAGAGGAGCGTTTGCAGGTGAAAAGTTCAGTCATGTGCAATTTGACAGTTTTATTCCAAAGTTTGCTGCCACAGAGGCACAAAAAACAGTCAGTTTCAGCAGGTTGAATGTGCAAACGGCATTGCTTGAAAGCTCTGCTGGGTGGCAAAACAAAACGACCGCAAATGCCTCGACGCTCCATCTGCGTCTTCCCTCCTCAGCCAACCTCACTCTCCCCCCTGTGTAATGACATCCCAGTTACTGCTGTTTTTTAAGGCTTGTTTTCAGCAACAAGCTTCTTTCACTCCTTTCATCTTTCATGTTGAACTGCTGCCAGAGGATACTGTGTGTGTCTTTGTGTGTGTGTGTGGCCCGAAGACACGGAGTTGTGATTAAAGAGGAGAGAAAAAAAATGTGACTTGTTCTAGATTCTTTCTTCTCCTAGATAAACAACTTGCAGCATGAGCCGGAGAGGATAATGTCACAACAAGGGGGCCTGAATCAGGGATTTGAACACGGTCGCAGTGTGAACACATGAAGTCTCTCCTCGTGTTATGTGGACGAAGACGTCGCATTGCTTTGCTCAGTACATGCCATATCCCTGCTTTTGTTTCGTTGGTGATATAATGAGGGATTAAAGGACTGTACTGGAGATATGCTACAATCTAATTTTTGTTTTCTGATTTGTTTGATCTCCTCCAGCAAGCACAGCTGTTTTTTTGCGGTTGTCCATGTGATACTTACTCATTCACATGTACGCACACTTCTTCTATAAACTCTTAAGTTTGCTTTCCTGCTGCTCTAATGTTGTGTATAACAAGAAGCAGTTTGGAAAGATGGGACTTTTGTGGACTTTAAATCCTTAAATAACCCAGCTTCAGCTTTAAAGTTGCTTCTATTCCTCTTGGGTAACCTGGATGTGCTTCTGAATGAGTTTCTGTGGATGCCAGCATGGCTGCAGACTCCCTGTTTTTCCACCAATAACCCAAACGTGCAATCACCACTTTGAGAGGTTCTGTGTACTAAATTCTCCCTGTAAAGTCAGTGTTGTAAACATTTATGGGAGGGAATTGGGTGCACATGACTTGATGGCGAGAAATAAGCGGGTTCGTTTCCAGGTCAAGTCTGCAGTAGTTAACGGCGCCGTCACACCACACTACGATAAAATGGAAAAGAAATCTTTTCCTCCTCATTACGCTCCATCATAGACTGCGGTTGTGGCTGGATATAAATAAAATATTCTGTCTTATTAATGTTTTCTGCTCTGCCATAACTGCAGCTGACTTGCAGATTCTTTTTTTTTTTGCTACAGATGTGGTTTGGTTGTAGTTTAAATTCACATTTGCATTATTTATCACAGTCAAGGCGGGTTAGCAGCAGGTTTTAGCAGATTTGGCTGATTGAGAGGAGGAGGTATGATGCAGAGGGTGATGTGAGGTACTTGTTAAAGAGATTAGCTTTCAAAGTGCAGTGATGGGAGACGGTCGGTGACTGTGAGGGGACAGTCACTCTTGAGACGTTCTTGATGTTTATCGGACTCGACAAGCAGGTTAAACTTGACTTCCATTCGTTTATAGTGATGGTAAAGAACAAAGACATATCTCGCATGCATCTGGGGAAAAAACGGTTAGACTCCCTGTCGGATAGCCGGAGCTGTATGATATTTGTCTGATATTGCTTTGAGCCCCTGTGTGGATGTTTCTGTTTCCACTTCTCGGGGAGATTAAAGGTCAGGCTCAGCCACTGAGCTTCGTTCCTGGAGCAGATCTGGATTCAGTGTCTTGCTTAAGGACACCTCAGCAGGACAGATGCTGGCTGTCACAAGGACTTGAACCTCAGTTGTCCAGTTGAAGGACGTTTTCTCTAATCGGGAACAGCACTCGCTGCTGTACGCCAGCCCGTGGGTAAAAGCCTGCAACAGATGGCATATAACAATATCCCTCCCTGGGTTTGAATGGTATTAAGACATTGAACACATTAAATATGTCTCTAAAACTGCCATAGTTATCCAGTATGATATTTGTTAGTCATCTCTCAAGCGAAAGCATTTGCTGATCATCTACACTATCTTTTCTGCTGGAATCCAGAATATTTTATGGCTTGCTGGCGTTTTCCTCTGTAACATTTTACCGACCGTGCAGTTATTCGATTAAATGAGAAAACAGCCAGCGGGTTAATCAATACTGCTGGAACCATAAAACCAGTGATGAAAAACAACAAAAAGTAATTTCAGATTGGATTTCAGTAATAACATCTTTGAGCATCACATTGTTCCATCACCGTGCACTGTTTTCCATCAGTACGTTTCATTGCTTCCCCTCCCTGCTGCTCTTCACAGCTGATGTCCTGCACTGCGCTGCTGTGTTGTTGTTGTTTTTGTTTTTTTATTTTGGAGCGATTTTGCGATGAATTCAGCTTGCAGAGCAAATCATATCGTTGGCACAACTTGTTGTATCAGAGACGGTGAGATGAAATGCAGTTTTGGCCTGAGTTTGAATGTGTTGCAGGAGAGTTTCTGTCAATGACCGGTGTAAAGATGCTCCCTTTATGCGCCGTTCACATGGATTTAGGAATAATATGTGCTTTTTTTTGTGTGTGTGTGCACGTCACCCTAGGCATAAATGTTGTGTGTGTGTTGGTGGTGAGCTCTTGGCTCCTCTCCGAGTTAATCTATCAGTGGATGTGATCAGATTACCGTGGATTATACCGACTATTAGAGACCATACCACAAGTACGCACTCCCACTCGTAGACACTCACTCAAGTGCACAAAGTGTTTGTGTATGTGGACTAACACACCGGGGCATGTGAACTCACAAAGCCCCACATACTCAAATATGAAGTGACACTTGTGAACACACGCGTGCATGCTTGGTCTGATCTGTCGGGGGCTTAACGTCCATCCCATTATCAGAAAAGCAGGTGGGAGACCTCTGTTGTGCCCTGAGGTCCTTCAGCTGGCAAAGAGAAAATGTTTATCGAAGGTTTATTATGAGCTGCTTGTTTACAGTATACAGCAGAAGTGAGTAAACCCCTGTGTATTATGTAACTGAATCTCCAAACCTTCCTGTAGTTGCATCGGCTCTAAATTTATAAGTGGGACATTCGCTCTTATAAGGAATTAAAACTACTAGTTTAGATTTAATATACTGAAAATACATGGCCACACAGTAGGAACTAAATGTGACAAAAGTAAGATAAGATAAGATAGACTTTATTGATCTCACAAAGGAGAAATTTACTTTTACAGGGCTCTTAGGAAGAAAAAACAGAGGAGTGCAAAAAGTCACGAAAGTGCAAGTACTCGATCCTCCTCGGTGTGGTACGTACCAACGCTGCAGAAATTTCTGGAGAGACGTTCTGGCATTTTTCAAAACATTTTTTTTTTTTTTTAGTTGCTCTTTGCTGCCAGTGTTGTGTTGCTCTAACTTTCTCTTTAAAATGTCCCAAAGGTGTTCTGTTGGATGCAAGTCAGGAGACAGACTTGGCCAGGTCATAATTTTCCCTTTTTTGTTCTTTAGAAACTTTAATGTGATTTTGGCAATGTGCTTCGGATTGTTGATGCTGGAATATTTTGGCTCTGCCAAGCTTCTGCAGACTGGGAATCTTCTTGTCAGCCAGTATTTTGGATATATCCACAGGCAGTCATTGTGCCGTCCATAAATGTCATCTCATCTCCCCAGTAGTTTCTGCACTCAGGTAGATGCATATTATCACACGCCCGCCTCTGTGCTTCACTGTCAGGGCTAGGACTGAAACGATTCTTTGAGTTGTTCGTGTAATTTGATTACTAAAATTCCTCGAGGCAAAATTCTCTGCATTAAGGCTTCGTTTCATCAACTACACACGTGGACAAAATTGTTGGTACCCCTCAGTTAAAGAAGGAAAAACCCACAATTCTCACTGAAATCACTTGAAACTCACAAAAGTAACAATAAATAAAAATTTATTGAAAATTAAATAATCAAAATCAGCCATCACTTTTGAATTGTTGATTAACATAATTATTTAAAAAAACAAACTAATGAAATAGGGCTGGACAAAAATGATGGTACCCATAACTTAATATTTTGTTGCACAACCTTTTGAGGCAATCACTGCAATTAAACGATTTCTGTATTTGTCAATGAGCGTTCTGCAGCTGTCAACAGGTATTTTGGCCCACTCCTCATGAGCAAACAGCTCCAGTTGTCTCAGGTTTGATGGGTGTCTTCTCCAAATGGCATGTTTCAGCTCCTTCCACATATGTTCAATGGGATTCAGATCTGGGCTCATAGAAGGCCACTTTAGAATAGTCCAACGCTTTTCTCTCAGCCATTCTTGGGTGTTTTTGGCTGTGTGTTTTGGATCGTTGTCCTGTTGGAAGACCCATGACCTGCGACTGAGACCAAGCTTTCTGACACGAGGCAGCACATTTCTCTCCAGAATGCCTTGATAGTCTTCAGATTTCATCGTACCTTGCACACTTTCAAGACACCCTGTGCCAGATGCAGCAAAGCAGCCCCAAAACATTACTGAGCCTCCTCCATGTTTCACCGTAGGGACAGTGTTCTTTTCTTCGTATGCTTGGTTTTTGAGTCTATGAACATAGAGTTGATGTGCCTTACCAAAAGCTCCAGTTTGGTCTCATCTGTCCAAAGGACATTCTCTCAGAAGCTTTGTGGCTTGTCAACATGCATTTTTGCAAATTCCAGTCTGGCTTTTTTATGAGTTTTTTTCAGCAGTGGTGTCCTCCTTGGTCGTCTCCCATGAAGTCCACTTTGGCTCAAACAACGACGAATGGTGCGATCTGACACTGATGTACCTTGGCCTTGGAGTTCACCTTTAATTTCTTTGGAGGTTGCTCTGGGCTCTTTGGATACAATTCCAACGATCCGTCTCTTCAATTTGTTATCAATTTTCCTCTTGCGGCCACGTCCAGGGAGGTTGGCTACTGTCCCGTGGGTCTTGAACTTCTGAATAATATGAGCCACTGTTGTCACAGGAACTTCAAGCTGTTTAGAGATGGTCTTATAGCCTTTACCTTTAAGATGTTTGTCTATAATTTTTTTCGGATGTCCTGGGACAATTCTCTCCTTCGCTTTCTGTTGTCCATGTTCAGTGTGGTACACACCTTTTCACCAAACAGCAGGGTGACTACTTGTCTCCCTTTAAATAGGCAGACTGACTGATTATGAGTTTGGAAACACCTGTGATGTCAATTAAATGACACACCTGAGTTAATCATGTCACTCTGGTCAAATAGTTTTCAATCTTTTATAGAGGTACCATCATTTTTGTCCAGGCCTGTTTCATTAGTTTGTTTTTTTAAATAATTATGTTAATCAACAATTCAGAAGTAATGGCTGTTTTTGATTATTTAATTTTCAATAAATTTTTATTTATTGTTACTTTTGTGAGTTTCAAGTGATTTCAGTGAGAATTGTGGGTTTTTCCTTCTTTAACTGAGGGGTACCAACAATTTTGTCCACGTGTGTACATACTAGACCCTAGGTTGCTTACTGGCAAACCGTGATCCAAGTCCCGACCCAGACTTCAGACCAGGACCTATAATCAATAAACTATAAGAGGAGTTTACATTTCCCGGACACTTCTATTTTAACTGCTTTTTTAGTGTTTACAGCATTTATCAGATCAGAGGCTGAACTATGAAAGCAGCTTGACATATCCAGGCTTCTTTGTGTGAGTCGGCTCGACAAAAACTGAATCCTCAGTCAGAGTTAACGGGTATGAAGGTGGTTTTCAACTTTCTTTATTAACTCAGACTTTCTGCTTCAAACTCGCCACACAAACAGAAGCTTTTAACGCTTCATTTGACTCGTTTTCCGCACAAAATGAACCGATGGCAAACGGGTTGTTTGAATGGAGAACAGTGAGGAACATAAACATTTATGATGGTGAAAAGCTGCTACTGGACATTATGTAGGACAGGAATGCTGGTAGAAAACTGGTAAACAAGCGTAATCTAATTATTTTACCAATCAGTGCAGCTGATTATTGATAACAGACAACTGCACAATAAAACTATCAAACTTCATGTATTGTCACTTCACCTTTTGATGCTGTAACGCGCATGTCAAGCGCAGAATCCGATTACTCGATTAATCGCCAGAATAATCGATAGAATACTAAAATGATCGATAGCTGCAGCTCTAGTCAGGACTATACATTCAATGTGGTACTCCAGGCCAGGTTCACAGCAAACATGCTGCACCCCACCTGAGCCGAACATATTTATCTTGGTTTATCTGACCACATGTGTTCCCACTATTCACCAGGATTCATTTCATGTTCTTTGGTAAAGACCATAGAGGTTCTTTTTCGCTGAGCTGACACAAAACCTTTGATTTCCACGAATAACCCTCGCGTCAAGTATGAAAAATTGGTCCGTTTTCGGAGCTGAATTATTCTTGTAGCACACTGTCTGGTGTCTTTTCAGGAGTACAACCACTGTGACTAATTAAAATCTCACTCCATACTCCCTGAATGCCGCTGCAGCTGTCCACTGATTTTTAGTTGGTCACTGATTTTCCGTCTTCAAAGTCTCACAATCAGATTTTTTTGTTTCTCTAGCTGTTCCTTTTCATGGAGAGACATGATGCAGACATGCAGATAGGCCATAGATCCAAAACTGAGAAACTTCTAGTGCGATTTTCGTGCAGTTGGGCTTTTTGAAAATCACAGATGCACCCAGCAATGACTTCCAGGTTGTGTGTCAGTGATCACAGGCGTATTCAGTTGTGTTGCAATGGATTTCTACTTTAGGGCCTATGTTTTTGATGTGGCCTTTATAACACACTATTTTTCATTTTATAAATAATGCAGTTATGAAAAGCTGATGCAGTTTTGAATTGATTCACACTGAAGTTATATCGCACAGAGCTGTTCTCTATTCTGCTGCATACTGAGAGGAAAGTCAATCTGTAATCTGAATTTCTTGTCTAAGTGTACATAAATGGCCGGTGTGTTCTAAATACGTTCCACTGAACTGACTGACAGCATGTGGTTTTTCTGTTTTTATTTCTACGCAGCACTTTCAGATCCCTCCACACATAATGGAAGATAGAAGGGGCTGTTTTTGATAATGAAATCTGCTCTGACAGTCTCAGTGTGTGCTCATTGTTTGTTGACTTCAGCTGCTTTGACGTACACCGTGTACTTGTCACATTGTGAAAACGTTGCACATCTCCTGCCAGGTACCATTTGCTCCTGTCGCCCCGTGTTAAAGCGTGACACTAAAAGCCCCCAAATTGTCCCTCTTTTCTTAACCAGTATGAATTCTTTATTGCTCTGCGTGCAGTAAGATGCTTATTGCTGCCCTACATAAACCGACAACAAGGCACAGAGATAAACACACACCGCAGGGACGCGGACACCCACGAGAGTTGTGAGGTGGCTCCAACCAGAAAAACAAACCGACCACCACAGGAGAAAAATCCTAAAGAGGTAGACTAAACAGAAGAGGAAGAGAACCGAACAAAAAGGAGCTAAGCCTCACGGACACTTAAAACTGCCTCTTACATCTATATTTATAAAGAAATGAATTTAACATCATGTCCTCTCCGTAGAGCATTTATGAGATGTACTTCATCTGTTCTCTCGCTGACCACAGAGCTGGACACAGACCGGCTTTTCCCCACGACTCAGATGTGTTCCTTTTTATATGTGTGTGTTGTTCGAAATTCAGTGTGTCTTTTTGCCTGTATGTGTCATGACCATCTGTCAGATGGCAAACTAAGCAAAAAGCTGCCCAAGTGACACAACGGAAGACAGGAAGACAAAGTGAGAGACAGAAAAGATGTGAGAGACGGGAAGATGGAGGGAGAGATAAAAAGAAGGAGAGAGATGCAGGCAGGAGGGACCAGACGAAAAATGGAAATATATTTTGTGCTTGGCATGAATTAGATGACCAGATCGAAGCCTCTCTTGCACCTGTGCACTAAATGTGAAGCTACAGCCAGGACACCGAACTGAATGAGATGCTTCTGTCAGTAGACAACAAAAACCACCTACAAGCAGCTCAAAAGAAAGCTCGCAATTAACAACACGTTTCTCTCTCATATGCACCAAAAAATTCTGACTCTCAAACCCAACAGAAGTTTTAGTCGACATCCCAAATTTTGGGGTACTTGATTAATTACTACTTATTTTGGGATACAGAAATAAAAAAAGACACTTTTTTTTTTTTTGCCTAATATTTTGAATAATCTACTGTTATATTATAAGATGTTCCCTGTTTTGTTAAAGAACAGATAACTAGTAAAATCAAAGAAAAAGGGTATTCATTTCCATGTTAACTGTAAAGAACACACCAAAATTATAAATCAGGGGTGTCAAACTTTATCATGGTTCAGGGGCCACATTCTGCCCAATTTGATCTCAAGTGGGCCGGACCAGTAAAGTCCCAGAGCAATAACAGATTAATAACCACAAAAAAACACAAGCGAGACATAAAAGAAACACAAAACGACAAAAACATGAGACAAACGACAAAAAAAACAACAAAAACAAGACAAAATATGACAAAAATGAGACACAAAATGACAGAAGAACAACAAGCAATCTAGTATTATGATCAGAACAACTTATCATGGCCTAGAAATTATTTAAAAATTATAGTTTTATAAATTTCCAATCTGCAGTTAATGTGTTCTCTGTAGTTTTTACACTTTGAAGGCCGGATTGGACCCTCTGGAGGGCCGATTTTTTTGATTTAAATCAGGTGAAAATATTATTATTTCACAGATATCTGCCATTATCGTCACAGTTTTTAATGCTTTTGAACATTACAGTATTGTACCATTTTTAAACCTTTTTTTCAGGCACCACATTTTCACAGATTTCTTATTTATTCATTTTTTACAGTGTATGTGAAATGATGCAAACAGTATCTAAAACCTTTTCTATATGACACTCTGTAAACGTCATTCTGCTCTAATTAAGGCTTAGAAGAACAGTGTTGCAGTCACAAAGTGGAATAAGGTGCTACTTTCAACTAGAAAAACTGCATTTTTAAGGGATTCAAAGCTACTCAACACTAATTTAATAATATATAAGTACCTGGTAGTACGTGGCACACTGAGTTGCGTGTTGTTCATGTGTTTATATCATATGTATGTGTTGATTTATTCAGTCAGGTTTGAACTAAAGGGAGGCAGATACGAGCTGGGGTGATTTTCAGGTTCTCAAAGCCGTTCGTATGATGTGAGTTTTAAAAATAGCTTTTCAGCATTTGCTCCCCACTTACCCTTTTACATCGTGTTTCAATCAGCATTTAGTCATATTTATAGCGACCATTTGTTGATAAATCGTGCGTTCTGCTCCTTAAAGCACCGCGTTGTTCTCATCATCTCCTAATGTTTTGTGTCTTGGTGCGATCCGTGATGGACTTTAATCGCTCATAAATCACAGAGGAGTTCAGACGGAAAGCATGCAGCACTAATGCACCTGGAGTGTTGTCCTTTTTCTCTCATTACTTTTCTCCGGTTCACTCTTTTCCCCCCTCGTTTTTCCATTATTTTCTCCGCTATCTTGCCTGATAGAAAATCAAATGATGAATTTCTGCGCTTGAAAACGGGTACAATGCTGCATCCATGAAACAAACATCTTCCATTTACGAGCACAGCCGGGAAAACGACTTGCTGATCGTTTCTCGACTCTCGCTCTTCATGGGAATCTTGAGGGTAAACATTCACACAAAGACATGGGGCAGATTTGAAGAGAAAGTGGTGCATCGCTTCGTCTCCATGGTCTCTCAAGACTCTCAGCGATGAACTGGCAGATATTCTTCAGGCTGTCAGCGGTATCCTTATACTTTTTGCTTGTCAAGAAATGTTCAGCCAGATATGTAGCACTTAAAGTGTGGTCCATTATGTGAAACAGCTGCAGAAACTGTCAGTTCTGTCAAAAGCCTTTCAGTAGACTTAATTACACAGAATGGAAATGGTGGAAGTAAATTCACCTTATTCCTTTAGCTGTACTATAAGCTCAGACTTTAATACTTTAATCAAACCAGGCGCTGCTCACATGCAGCTTTTTTATGTCGGCATTTTGACCTGTCAGACACACCTTAGGTTAATATTAATGTCGGCGCCGCAGACGTAAAGTAAATAATGAATTCAGCCACGACTGATTTCTGTTCAGCTGTTCTTGTTTCAGGGTCTTTGTACTGTGAATGCTGTCTACGCTGTTATGACCTCCTGGGATCCTGAATGGAGCAGGATTAATGTTGTCAGTAGCACCTGTGCTTTTCCTGCTGCGACAAGTCAAACTGTGAAGAAAGTCTTTAGTGCACGCTCAAACTATTTCCTATTTAGCCTTGCTGCTGTGACTTAAAATGCCAAAAAACTCCGGGGAGTGTAGGCCACTTTTCACTGGAAAAAATGCCCCTCTCAAAACGAGAAAAAAAAAACTCATTTCGAGGAACTTTTTCCTTGAAAAAATGAAAAACATCTGCCAATAGAACAAGTGAAAAATGGCTTGGTAAGATGTGATATTTAGAATATTGAGATCTTAAAATTAGCTGGGAAAACTTATTTTAAGCTGTATTTTACCAAGATTGTCAAGCTTAGGTGTCTTCACCCTCCTGTTGTCCCCATTTATGGCACCAAAAAATGTTTCCTTGTCTGAAAAAAATCCAAAAATTCAGCAAAAAAATTCCCCAAATTTTTAAAAAATTTGCAAAACCTTCAGGAAGAAAATTCTTTAAAAATTTCCCTTAAAAGTTTTGTTTTTTTAAAAAAAAGAAAGTTTGGAAAGAAATAAAAATTTGAGAAATATATAAAAATTGTAAATATTTTCAAAACATGAGTACAAATCTTCCAAAAAAAATCCTAAAAATATCTACAGTGATTCCATATTTGTCAATAAAACTTCCAATATTTTCTTTTAAGAACAGCCATATATTCTTAAAGAAGCATTTTTTTAAACATTTCTTTTTTTCCCATCAAAAAATGTTCAAAAATTTCCCCCCAAAATTTTGAAAATGTGGAAGTTTTCACTGTGAAAATATTATTTTTTCCCCACATTTTCAATCTGTAACACGGGTCAATTCGACCCGCAGGATGACAGGAGGGTTAAAACAAGATAATTTCAAGATTGTTTGACTTAGCAAGATATTTAAGATGCATTGTCTTAAAACGAGTCCTTCTATCTTGCTGAAATGTCTCTTGTTTATGTGGATTTATCTTAAATCAAGTGAGATGAGACATTTTGACTAAAAATAAGACAAATAGGATTGGTAAGATTTTGAATTTTTGCACTGTTGTTTCACAAAATTAATAGCTATAACGAGTATTTAACAAAACGACTGGCACAAATTCAAAGCCGGATGATTAAAGTATGGATTTTTTTGCTCGTCCATACCCCGCCGTGTGACGACGCTTCGTTCAGATCTCCTGCCCATCAAGTGTCTTTGTGCATTATCCAGGTCTGATTTTCACATTTGTTGTTTCACATAAGCACAGATGCTTTTATCTTCTCTCATGAGATGTAAAGGCTCCACAGCAGCGTTTCAGCGTGCCTCTGTAGTGGCACTGAGCTGTGGACTGTGAGGCAGCCAGGCGGATAAAGAGGCAGATGACGTGTTTTTGTGTTGATCAGGCAGAGGAAGGGAACACCTTAGCTGACATCACTGTTGGCCTGCTATTTTACCTGAGCTGTCGTCACGTGGAGATTCAGGCATGCAGAGTATGGCACAAGTTCCTCATGACAGTCGCTTCCTAATCACTCATAAAATGGAAGACGTCCTGTAATTAACTCAAAATGCGAAGACTTTCTGGTGTGAAGAGTCGACAGCAAAATGTCAGCGAGAGAAAGGGAGACTTTTCCTGACGAAGCAAAAGTCCAAAGCCAATTTGCAGCTTTATTTTACCTGAAATGTTCCCTGTTTTATCTTTCTTTAAAACCTGTCAAACTGTATTCTTGCTGGAAGAATCCTGCCAGCTTTAGTTTTCATCCTACACTGAGCATCCTAACATCTCACTGTGTACGCGCTCATCTGTCCTGGGCACTTATAGAAATTGATTTTATGTAGGATTTCTATTTTTTACAGCAGTTGTGGGTAGTGGACAGACTAATCTTATTCCAGTCACTGAGAAATGAGTGTAGTTTAAGAACAGATTGAGACTCTGTCCACAGCAGATGAATTGACAATCTGGCACAGAGTGAAATGATGAGCAACAGTCACACAAAACAACAGCAGCTATTTGGCTACTAGAAATGCATGAAAAGCATTTAACAAAATGACCTAAGAAACAGTGTGAAAATCCTTTTTTTTTTTCATCCATTTCGCAGGTTATTTGTGATATCACACAGTCGATGCTTATCCTAAAGCAACAAAGAAAGCGGATCAATAAAGCATTTTGGGGAGGCTGAAGGTGAAACCAGACTACAGAGCAAATAAGAGTGATGCACAATAGTTTTCGAGAGTCAAGGGCAGCGGAGTGGACAGGGAATGAACGGTGCTAATTGCTGTGCCTCCCAGCGTATCGATCCAATGGGTTTTAATGGTAATGTATGGCATATAGAGACAAGGATAAATGGCTCGGTCATGTGTCCACTTGTGTAAATGGTCAGGGCATGAAAATGACTGCGATGCACAGAAGATGACCTCAGTAGGGACGGGATAAATGGATCAATGAGATAATGAATGGGCAGGAGAAAATGCAAGTAACAAATGCATGAGTCAATAAAATAATGGATAATGACTGAACCTGGACCTCTGAATCACACCCACACTGATTCAAACGGAGCATGGAGTGAAACAAAATTAGTTTTTAGTCTGAATGTTAGGCTGTGGATGACTACAGGAGTGGATAAGTGGAGGGATTATAGTATAGCATGTGACATGTGAATTACCGATTTATTTATAAATGCTCAGGGTATTTTCTGGGTCAGAGTGGGCGTTTGGGGGGAGGGGGGTGACTACACAAGAGAGAAACAATTACCAGTCTTCATGCAGACATAAAGCCGTGTTTTTTTCCCTCCATTTTGTACTTTTCTCTGACCATTTCATTAACATTTATTTACTATGCTTGAATACATGAAATCTTAATTCACAAAAGTGGTTTAAAAAACATTATTCTCCATTCTTATCATTTTGCCGGTGATGATTTTTCTTTAGCCCTGGCTTTAACCTTGTTGACAGCACCTAAAAACCCTCTATGCATTAACAACCTGGAGTGCCTTGCTAAAAGACAGTGTTGATTATTTAAAATTTTGGGGTACTTCGGTCATGCTCCCTGGACCTTCTTTTGTCTAAATGGACTCTTTATGACTGGGCTCAACTTCATGTATAAATACCTGTTTTTTTTAAAGCTCTGAATTTGATCCCATGAGTCAAACATTTTACAAAATGACATGCTGAAATATCCTCACAGATTTCTACTGCTAATTGCCATCATATCAGTAAAAAAAATGTCATTTAGATGAATGCTTTGTATCCTCTGCTTTGAAGAATGTCTGTCTGCTGCGCCTCCCTACAATCAGCTGATTTCTGTTTGCTGTGTTTCTGGTTCAGCTGTGTGTACCTGGGCTAATGTGATGTGTCTAACTGTCTCGTCTTGTTGGTTTCAGGATGATTGGGGCTCCAGCGACTCGTCCAGTCAGAGCAAAGCGCGCAACTCTGACGACAAGGCTCACAGCCTGGAGACTCTGCCGCCAGGTAGGAACCTTCACCACCAGTCAAACCCCACAAACTCTCTGAATCTAATCACTTGACCAGGTGACAACGAGGAGGAGTGATCCACTGATTCAGCACAGAGATGTAGTAAGTTTGTTGACTCATAGTGAAGAGAGTAAAAAACTTTTTTTTATTCTACACATTGTTGAGAACTGGTACCTACATTTGCCACATTGTGTCCTGACTGCCAGCAGACTTGGTGTGTTATTTGGATAGCAGGTATTGTTGACTCTTACCTAAAGCACACACATATTTTTTTTTCATACTCTAACATGAGGCACTTTATCAGCTGGCGCAGCTCCATCTGTAACTGTTTACATACACAGCAATGATACCAGAGGCTTATTAACCTGTAAAATCAATGGAGTTCCCCTTTTAATGCTGGGAATGGAAGCAGAGGGAGATGGTTTGTGTTCAAGGCGTAAGAGCAGCAACAGGATCTCCCTCCGGATCTGGACAGAGTTCAGCATCTCATTGTTTGCAGTTGTGATTGAACTAAAGGAAAAAGCACGACCAATGCATCCCAGCTGTAGAGCATGTGCTTTGCAGACACTGCACACCACATTCAATGCATCCAGAAAGTATTCTACATCGCGTTCCCACAACCAAAACCATTTCCCATTTAAAATGTGGGAACACAACGGCATAAATTGGCGTTCATTACCAGCAGAGCGCCATCATCCTTAACCTTACCGTGTTCAAATAACCACAGAGAGAGAAGACAATGCAACACAGGCAGCTGTGTTAAAAAGGCTGAGGCCAGGAGTTTGTCTAAAATAATTCAGAGGACCATTTTAATCTTCCCACAAACCCAGCTATGTGTCTCCACCCAGACTGTGAGAAACATTGTTTGAGTGTCCAACAGTGTAGAGGAGAGGAGCAGGAGGAAAATCTGAGCAGCGATTTCTCATTCAGCTCTCATCGTCAGCCGCCGCCCCTCCTTCACAAGCCTGTGACCTGCGAACGCTGAACACACACTCTCTTATCTGATGCAGCAGTGGAAATGGAATCCAATTTGAATGTTGAAGTGGGGGCATTTCAACTTCAGGGTGCCTTGCACTAAACACCGACAGCGTATCACAACATCACCCACAGCACAAACACTCTCAGGAAGAGGAGAAAGAAGCAGAGGGAAAACGAGAGAAATGAGGAGACCGAGGGACGGAGGAAACTGAAAGAGTAAAAGATGAAAAGGCCATGAAAGAAGGTGGAGATGAAGGGGGAAATAGTGAAATGGTATCATTCAGGTTCCTCAGAAGCGTGTGATGTGTTTTTCTTGCTCTGGGTGATTCTGAAAGCCACTCTTAGGAAAGAAAAAAGACTGAACTTAATTAAAAAACAATGTCGCACGTCTTCACTGTAAAACATTTAAAGTGGAAATGTACTGAGCAAACCTCATTACAGTGAATATTTAATAAATTGTTAGGGCTGGATTGGTGCTGTTTTAAAGGGTTTTATCGTGTTTATTCAGACAGGGTTGGCTGAGCGTGTTGTTTGCTGCAAACTCTCACATATTTCTGCTTTGAGTTGAAGACAAACTTAATCTTAATTCATTGGCGGCTTTTCCAGATACTCCGAGGTCCTGATGAGACCAGTTTTGAGCTTTTTGACCGTTGAATTAGACGTTATGTTTGGGGGACACTAAACACTGCACATCATCCGAAGCACACCATCCCCACCGTGAAGCATGGCGGTGGCAGCATCATGCGGAGATGCTTCTCTGATAATTTACCTTGAGAGTAATTTACCCCAGTCATGATGACAGTTTCAGCAGTTTTTCAAAGAAGAATGGAGCAAAATTGCAGTGTCCAGATGTGCAACTCAG
The DNA here is from genome assembly GCF_021347895.1 of Acanthochromis polyacanthus. NCBI lineage: Eukaryota > Metazoa > Chordata > Actinopteri > Pomacentridae > Acanthochromis > Acanthochromis polyacanthus. The sequence continues at coordinate 16,414,426 of NC_067114.1, forward strand.
ATTGAGATCTCTCCACACAGGCTTAGTTCTATAATTACAGTCACGCCGGATTAACTTATGAGCTTATGTGACCTTGCAGAACATGTTTTTGCCTATAACTAAAGAATCCTATGCTAATTATGACATTTTACACAAATGTCTAATAGGATAAAATGATGAATCGATGACTTTTGATATTCAAAGGGTCAAATTCTGGGCAGACATGGATGTAAACGCCACTGATTGGTGGAGGCATGCAACCATGGGGCGAAAATGAGTTAGTTTCATTCAAAATTTCACAGAATGCTTAGTGATGTTTCAGAAAAATAGGCTAATGGATGCTCTGTACCCTCGGTTAATCTTTTGGAATGTGAAGAGAAAAATAAATCAGGCTGCGTATGTGATTGAAATGCATCTGTTCAAGTTTATTCAGAGTGAATCCAACTAGACATGCAAGCACATTCAGCGTTTGTGTCCTCTGGGCTGGTGGTTCAAAACAGATGGAGCCAACGATACTGAGCACAATTCCTCCTCGTCAGCCTCCATCACTTGCAACAAACAACCACAACCAGTCGGCAGCAGCGGGTTCAAACACCTCAGCGACGAAGAGTCCGAGGGAGAGTGAAAAGTGTTCAAACAGCTGTAATGGCATCCAGCAGACCGCACCATTCACCAGTACAGAGTGAGAGGGACAGAGGCAGGAAACCACCGGCTGAGACTAGATGGATGTACCTGCTGAAGGGGCCTCGCAGTATTGGAAAAATGTCAGATGAAAGAGTAATGCCAGTGAGAAAGCGGAGACTTAATCTGGTACGGAGAAGACGGAGGGCGGAAAGAGAACAGACTAATCAAGACCTTTAAAGGCTCACAAACATTAATTTCAACACATTAATTGCTCGCTGCCACTAAACTTAGATATCAACAAGGACATCACACACTCTGACACATACAGCACTGTCTCAGAGGCACTGTTATACAGCCGCAAGCAGATCGTTGTGAGCTGCAGCTAATTAACATGCCAGACACATTCGCATGCTGTCAGGGTAGACACATGAACACACTCTCGCTGGCTCGCTCTCCTCGTCGTCGGGCTCCATTTCTCTGTCCGTCCGTCTGTCTGTTCCCGCCTGTCATGCACACACTCTTCTATACTGAGAGATACTGTAATCTCACACTGCCATATGCTTAACACAAGTCATTAGCATAGCAGCTGCACCCAGCTAATTAGTTGCATTATTATTCGTGTGTGTCTGCGTCTCAGTAGTCAGTGATAAACTGTGAAATTAAACATGACAACTTTCTCTGTTTAGTGCACAGACATGTCAGTAATCTGGTCAAACAGACATGACGAGCACACGGTGTGTGTGTGGCGTAGATAATGTGTGTTTTTTCTAAACAAATATTGATCCAGTTTATTCATACTGATCTGTGTTCCAAACTTAGATATCAAGCCGCAGCAAATTAGTAAATTTATGGGATTTTTTTTCTTATTCACTGCGCTGCATAATAAATGTTCCTTCATGTTTTTTTTGCTTTGCCAAAGTAGTGTCACTCTGTCTCCTGAATTCTGTTCAGCATATTTTTGCATACAAGCGGCATAAATTTCATGTCAGCTTTCCTCAGTGCCATGTTGCTGCCTTGTCAAGCAGCAGCTTGAAGCAGCGAGGTTTTCTTCCTGTCAGTCGTGAAGGATTCTTGCATCAGCCAGGCTGCTGCCTACATTTCATATTCAACAGATGTATAATCCCATTCATTCCTGAGACACATTCAGCCTTTGTGAGGGTTTAAACATCGTCTTTGGTGGCTGCTTTTATGTTTGGATCTGCTGTGTTTATTTAGCATTAGTCACATTAATGAAATATTTCTTATTAAAACCTGGATTTACATTTTTGTTCTTTACTTGTTTATTTGAATGTTTAAAACTGAAAAAAAAGAAATTACTGCTCCAGTCCTGTTTGCTTTTATCCTGTCAGGCACAGTAGCTGTTGCAGTTCAAGTTACATTTCTTATTGAAAAGGTGTCCTTCTATCTTCTGTGTACATTTATTTGTGCCTAATATGTGTGTGTGTTTCTTTTTTTTTCCTTAGGTAAGGTGCGTTGGCAGGATTTTGACCAGGATCTGTATGTTGGAGCCACGGTGGTCCGACCAGGTCAGGACCCGTACGCCAGGAACAAGTTCAACCAGGTGGAGAGTGACAAACTCCGCATGGACAGAGCTGTTCCTGACACGAGACACGATCAGTACGTACTGTTATCACTGCTCCGAACGTCTCTAAAACACAGCTGATACGGGAACTCAATGCCATCTCTCTCGACTTCTACTGTTGCATGTGTGACTGACTGGATTGTGTGCGTACATGCTGCCCTATGCCGTCTGTCGATTTGACTAATTGGTACCAGACTGGATAAGATCTCCTGGGAACTCCCTCTATTGTGGTCTATCAGATGAAACCAGGAAGTAGCAGCAGAGCAGACGCACAGCACAGTGTCTGCTTCAGTCATAAAACAAACCCCCGGTAATGGCTGCTGATTGTTCTGCTTGTTAAATAGTGAGGAGATACAAAGGGCTCATGACATAATGTCAGTGGGGTTTATAATTCGGAGAATGTTGTGTTTTAGTAAGCTATCCGATGTCTGTCACTTTGTCTTTTTGGCCTATTTCAGTCCTTTTACTTGAATTTAAGTTGGAGTGTGTAGGTGTGGAGCTCTGTGAACTTGGCAGTGATCTGGTGTTTTACTGAGCAGCGAAGTCTCGTCACATGTCACAGCTCCTGCTCTCTCCCATTCTTCTTGTCTCTTTTCACTGTTTTCTTCAATAAAGCAGCAACGCGTTGATGTAAACTACATTCTGGGAAAATGTGTCAACATCAAGGCCTACAGCTGAACAACAGCAGCTTGGAAGATGATTTAAATATTGGAAACATTTACTACTACTTCTTATTTGTATGGCACCAAAATGTGTCCTTGCTTCTTCGTTTTCTGTCAATACAGTGGCACTGATGGTGGTATTTTTGACCAAATCATGTCTAATTTTGAGTCTTGTCTTGTATAAATTAGGATTGTTTTGAGTCAAGGATTTTCCCCGAACACAAAGAAACTGAATATGATGTGTCCTCTGGGTGTGTTTGACTGGTTTGAAGTGAATCTCGTTCAGATTGGTAACCTGTTGAAGCTAATGGGATGCTTTAAAACACACTGATGGTGCTCTCAGAATAATTTCAAACCCTCGGTGTGAGCGTATCTCCACTGTCGTGCAGTTTTGTTTCCTGATTGCGAGATGGGGAATTTGCGGAATTGTTTCACATCTGGGACTTTTTAGGATGTGTTTAGTGATTATTTCCACTTATCAGCTCTTTTCAAGAACAGTTAATCCTGTTTAGGACAATTTAATGTGCTTTGTACCTCTTTTTCTTGCTGCAAATACTGTCCTTGCTTCAGCAGGAACTTTAACAGAAGGGTTAATGGTAAAAAACCTGAGGCGCAAAGAAATAAAACCGCAGCCATCACTGTCATCTTACAGCTGTATACCACCACTATAGTGGTTTTATTCCTGCATCATCTGTCTAGATCCACAGTGGGTGATTCAAAGACTATTTGTATATGTGCAGGCATGTGTCCTCGCTGACATATTGACCTAACTTTGACAGTTGGAGCCATTAGCCTACTAAAAGAGCAGGGATGTGCTTCCTATTGATCGGACAGTGATGTGTCATTTATGAAGCATGTAGCAGCTCCGACTGTGAAGGTTTTCCAGACAAAGAAAAGAAGTAGCCTGGTTGATTTTATGTTTTCCGTAGCCAGGCTCATAGCGCTTTCAACACAGGATCAGAGCCACTCGCAGACTCGCCTAAAGCTAAAAAAACAAAACAGCTTTTTTGTCAGTAGAAGATGCTGATTTCAGGATAGATGCAGCTGTATTTGAGTTTGAGAGCCAATGCTGCCCTGGCAGACGCGCTGCACGGACAAAGACACAACTACACATACGTATATTCATGTGTTTTACAACAGGCTTTGACACATATGCTGTAGTTTTAGGGTCAGAGAGTTCAGACGGGTTTCTTACGCTCCTCCAGGCCTTCCTCATCTTGTCACTCTCCTCTCATGTGACTGTTTATCACTCATGTTCCTCACTTTTAATTTGAGGCAGGATTTGTTTTTTGGACACACAAACATGCGCATGACCTCACGGGAATTTTACCCTGCAAAACTCACTGCCAATCCCTGCTTCAGCAGAGCATTACTCTGCAAGTGTGTGTATGTGTGTGTCCCTGCATCCCCATAAGTGCATGTGTGTTTGTGTTTGTGTGAACCTCGGTGTCACTGTGTGCTCAATCCTATTTATTGTGTTCATGGATTCGAAATCTGTTTAGGGAGCGGTTCCAGCTTGCAGCTTGGCTGGCACATCCAACGAGGTGCTTATGTGTGTAGGAGTGTTTGTGCAAGTGTGTGAGCATTTATACTTTGTCTTTTTGTGTGTGTTTTTTTTCTCTGTTTTCTTACCTAATTGGTTTGTTTTTTGTGTTTGTGTAGCTGCAGACATAAACAGTGGAAGTCCGACCTGCCGGCCTCCAGCGTCGTCATCACCTTCCACAACGAAGCTCGCTCAGCTCTGCTCAGAACTGTGGTCAGGTAGGGGAAATACATTTTGTCTGCTGCACCTTTGTTTATTCTTATTTGTCCACTTTCAAACACTATTTGTCCTCCTGTTTCAATTTGTTTAGTGTCTTGAAGAAAAGTCCTCCTCACTTGGTCAAAGAGATCATTCTGGTTGATGACTACAGTGACAACCGTGAGTGATGCATGCAAACACAACACACCCAGTGAAGCCTGTCAACAGCCATGTGAAAATCCTAACAAACCGCTTTGTGTGTGTGTCTGCGTTCCAGCTGAGGATGGAGCGCTGCTGGGGAAGATTGAGAAAGTGCGCGTGTTGAGAAACGACCGCAGAGAAGGTACGCAGAAGAGCAAAGTTTTTCCATTAAAACATCACTGCGCTGTTTCCTGAGGTGTCGGAGGAAGCTGTTCAGCTATTCAGCAGGAATGTTGTTTGTAATTAAGTTTCTTTTTGTTGTAACGTCTCTCAGGACTGATGCGTTCGAGGGTTCGAGGTGCAGATGCCGCCACAGCGCCGGTCCTCACCTTCCTGGACTCCCACTGTGAATGTAATGACCACTGGCTGGAGCCGCTACTGGAGAGAGTGGCTGAGGTACACCCAGATACACAGACATGTTTTCATAGCTGAATGCTGGGATATTATCCTATTTATGCACACACCCTTTTTTGAGCAGTGAAAAGACAGAAATTAGAGACTGGTGTGGAACTATCAGACTAAACAGGCACACACTCTGTAGAGCAGCTCGCCAGGTCATAAAGTTACTGGTTTGGACGCCTTTTCACCTTGAAAAATGGCTGAAATTAAACATCTATCAGGCTTCTTTTAAGCATGACAGTGTGTTTGATATGAAACGATCACTTTATCACATAGAACTACACTGTAATTGTGCTTTTAAATAGATGGACACATATTTTAACCCACAGAAAAAAACTAATCCTGGCAATGTAAGAAAGTTTAAAAGGCACGAAAAGAGAAAAGAGTCTATCTCCGTGTCCGACACGTGTTGCATTTAGCACCAATAGCTCAATAATAGTAATAACTGGCTGAGCTACAGAGCATTGCCCCTGGTGCTGGTAGTCACTCAGCATCTTGTTAGCATTCATGTAGCAAAGCAAGAAGCCCATGACATCGCTTCAATGTTTGGATCTTTGTGGCAGCTGTGGACATTTTTGTTGAGCTGATGTGATCAAATCCGTAGTTCTGGTTGAGCGACTAGATGATGTTTATCTTTTGGGACCATCGCAGTCAGGATTTATCCCCACATTGTTTATTAAAGTAAAGCTGATCTCCGTTCCAGATCAGATGATATTCAGAGTGAGGCCGTTTGGTAAAGACTTGAAACGGAGCTCCTTGATTGACTGTAATCTTAATCCAAACTGGGACACCGCGTGTAATATTAAGCTTCTTCAAATATTTATCTGATATGCTTGAAAATAGTCAGATCCTGCATTTAATCCTCCCGAACGTGGCACTTTGTCGTTCCCAAGTTAATAAATGCCCTCAGCCAAATCTGAAACATTTTTCTGTCAGAGTAATTGACTTTGTATTTCTTTCCTTTAGTTGCTCTTCTAAATAATAAAAGAGGAAAATGCAGTCTTTTTGTAAGAAATGTTGTGTGTCGTATCTGAACGTCTGACGCCAAAATAAATAAACACACTGGAAGCTTGGTTCTGTTGTTGCCGTTCAGACAATCCTTTCTTGAAATGACTGTGTTTACCGTGGTGCAAAAGGGACACAGCTGCTTTACTTTTGATTCTCCATCTTAAATCCAGTAATAACCTAAATATAGAACATCAACAAAAAACATGAATCATTGATGTTGATGGGAATATTTACTTCTGCTCTAAAATTCCACAAACAGAGTGAAGCGCTCAGTCGTCTGCAACTCTGCATCATTTGGTTGTTTTATTCAACTTGTAGTAAATATTTATTGATGGGCCAGATTTTCTTGTGTTGCAATTCTGTGTTTATCCATTGCTGAAATTGTTTAATTTCTCGTTTTTCCTTTCTCCTTCGTCCTCAGGATAAGACCAGAGTAGTTTCTCCGATCATTGATGTCATCAACATGGACAACTTTCAGTATGTGGGAGCCTCGGCCGACCTGAAAGGAGGTGAAGCACACGCGCACACACACACACACACACACACACACACACACACACACACACACACACACACACACACACACACACACACACACACACACACACACACACACACACACACACACACACACACACACACACACACACTCGTGTCTTGTGTAGTTCAGTCAGCAGAGCTTGGCAACAAGTCTGTTCATTACATTTGTAGAGGATTGGCTTCCTAATTCTTTTAGTTAGAGTGAATGTCTGCTGTCGTCTTACTAACAGCAATAATACCTGTTGTTTTGACATCCAGTGATTTACTTTATAAACTGTTTTTGCTGTTATCGTTTCTCACAAACAAGAGCCGCACTTCTGCCAGCTGTCCAGCATGTTTAGTTTAGCGGCTTATATAAGCTCTGTTTCCCAAGCTGTGTTAAAGCAGTCTGGGTTTTTAATATTTGTAGTGCATTTATGCTGAAAAATTGACAACTCGCATAGAGATGGGTGACAAACTAAAGTGCCATAAAGTGTCTTAGTATGGTGTCAGCTTCAGTGCTCCTTGGCATTGATTCTCCAAACATCTGGAACTCTACTGGACGAATAAACATGATTCTGTCAAAAGATATTCCTTAATTTGATGTGTTGATGATGGTGATGCAGAGTGCTGTTCAGTCTGTCAGTTCAAAATCTCCCTTTGGAGTTCAGTTGGGTTGATATCTGGTGACTATGAAGGCCACAGAAAGTGATTTACATTACTCTCATACTCATTAAACCACTAAGACCCTGCGCTCGATTGATTCAGTCAGCGTCATCCTGGAGGAGACCATTAGGAAAGAAATGTTTCATCATCATATAAAGTTGATCACTGAGAACAACTCGTATTGATTTGCAGTGACTCTACTCTCTAATGAGACAAATGGATCCAAACCATGCCAGCAAAATACCCCCCAGATCTCCTCACTGTAGCGCTTCAGCATTCAGACCTGTGTTGTTTTCTTGCCACGCATTGAGTCTCCGCTTGTTAAAATTTTGGTGAACGATGATTCATCTGACTATATAACTTACTTCCATGTCTCTGTAGACCGATACTGATGATTTCTGCACCACTCAACTCTCAAATGTGCTTTCATCTTTGTAATGAGGAGTTTACACACTGCAGCCTACTATAATAACTCTCTCCCTGTAATTGTGGACTGACTTTTTTCGCTGACAGTCTGATTATGTCCTGCATTGACATTCTCAGTCCCCTGAGGAAGAATTGTTCTTCTGTTTGCATATTACACTAATAAACAAGCACTACGCTCATCAAATGTGCGCTGTCGACCACAATTTCAAACCCCATTAGCTGTTGTATATCCCATAGATCTAAAGGCAGGTGTTACTTTAGTCACTCTTCCTGTTGTTACCAGTTGAACAGTCGTTGTGACTGAAACTCCTGTGATCCACATCCCAACAGTGAACCTTATTTCAAAACCACTTAATTGCTTTATTGTGCCGTGGAGTACGTGTGTGTCGAAGCAACAGCATTCGTGGAGGTTATATTTTCAGGTTTTTTTCTTTAATTTGTCACCTGCCTATATGACTGGAACCAGAAAACTGTTCATAGCAACAACAAAAAAAACACTTGTTTAGCCTTTTTAGTCTTTGAACTAACATTTTACTCACTAAAATCTGCTTTTAGATTTTTTTTTCCTATTAATAATGAATCAAGTGACTACATGTAGTTGAAGCTTTAATGTTCCAAATCTGAGTTGGTGCCCAGCCACATACTCTATTGTTAGTTGAAGGGCTCTCCCTGCTGACACTCGAACACTTACAGACATGTGAAATCAGGCAGCTGCTGATGTAGCCAGTCGACTAATATGAACCTGCCAAATCTAATTATAGAACCAGACTGCTACTTCATCCCAGCTAATGGCTATAATTGTGCTGTTCCTTTGTGTGTGTGTGTGTGTTTTTGTTGGTAGGCTTTGACTGGAATTTGGTGTTTAAATGGGACTACATGACTCTGGAGCAGAGACGAGCCAGACAAGGGAACCCCATCGCCCCAATAAAGTAAGAAGCCCAGACTGTCTCTGAATGCTCAAACACACCTGAAACACCGCTAACCGTCCACCTGCCCTCTATTCTCTGTGCCTCTGCAGGACCCCAATGATAGCAGGAGGCCTGTTTGTCATGGACAAGGAATACTTTGAGCAGCTGGGGAAGTATGACATGATGATGGATGTATGGGGAGGAGAGAACCTGGGTAAGTGCTGCACATCCAGGAGAACCACAGTAGACTGATTATAATGGTGATGGTGGTTAATGGATGTCAGGAGAGTAGAAGTTCCTGATGAGCGAACGTAACAACAGTCAGATAAGAAAGAAGGATTTAGAGTGAAAAGTCGACCAAAGTAGCAAATTGAGAAAATAAACAAAAGCTACTTTCAATGTTTATCATCAATACACTCCGCTGTCTGGCCTTCTGTCAGCCTTTGACTTTGACAGATATTTTCAGATGGTTTGAAGGATTAGTTCGATATTTGGACAATAACTCACTTTGAGTTTCTCGCAGGAGGTGCTCAGATCTGTTTGCTAAGCGTAGGACATCTGCACAAAGCTGAGCTCATACAATGACTGAAAACAGCAGTAAACAGTTAGTGTGACTCTGTCCAAAAGCAGCAAGATCCACCAAAAAGCCCTCTGGGTCTGGATAATACCAGAAATGAACACGTTCTTCCTCATTTGGAAGTAAAGTGTTTGCAGTCATTTAGTCTGAAGTACCACATTTGGATTCAATTGTACACATGAAAAGTGACTGGAAAGTTGTGTGTATAATAACTGATGAAAGGTGTAAGGGAAGTGTTTTCCTAAACTGTTCAGTCATCAGCAAAGCAGTTTCATTTTTTTGGGACCTTTTGTTTATGCATGGAGTTATGTGCTGGACCGCTTCTTTGTCAAGCAATGAAAGTGGATTTTCTTCATTTTGAACCGAGGCAGAACAGTCTTAGTGCTAAGCTAAGCTAACTGGCTGCTGACTGTTGAGCGTCAGAAGACAAGCCACTTCTCTCAGTTAAAGTTGTTTATTCTGCAATGCCAGCTAGCTTGATATCAATGACTGTTCAAAGTGTTTATCTGAAGGTGTCTTCCCTGGAATGGATAAAGTTCACAATTTAAAGAATGTTTTTATGGAATGTCATCAGTCTCATTGGTCAAAAACTGTTAGAGAGAAACTGTATTTACAGTCTCTTTGTTAGTGCACAGGCATGTCCTTAGCCTCTTGGTACACAATCCCTCCAATCAGAAGATCCCAGATTCTGTAAAAGAGTCCCTCCCTATTATGATTCATATGTTTCTTAGTGCATTGTCTTTTCTGCATTAACTGTTGACTTTTGTCTCAGCCATAGATTATCCAGGCTTCTAGTTGACACAAAACTCCAATCATGAGTATTTTATCAGTTCTTAAACACAGCAGCTTTTGTTCCCACAAGAAGTCTTAATGACATGGAGTGGCCTTCAGTGCTAAGTGAGTGTGTGAGAATGTGCAGTGTGTATGCATGTATGTGTGCCAGCAGTGAGTGTTCACATGAAGTGAGTGTAAGCTGCTGCAGTTTGAAATAGCTCTTTACATCTTTGGTTTACCACAATTCACATAGTCTGGGATAATGTTCCTGACCTTCCTTGTCTTCATAGGTCAACACAGCTCTTTTTATTAGCACTTAAGCAATGTGTAAATCAGCATAGAGCCAACAGTATGTCTAACAGGAATGTTAAAAACAGCAGTATGTTCAACAGGAGTGTTAGAAACAAATAAGACATATGTAGATCAATATTAAGCAAATAGTATGTTTAGCATGAATATTAGAAATAACAAACCCTAACATGAGTGTTGCTTCATATTTAATGTAATTCAGTTTCATTTATATAGTGTCAGTTGACTACATAAATCATATCAAGGCACTTCAAAGAGGCCTGTAGCTGGATAATTAAAGGATGGTTCATGGTCACCTGAGCCAATTCTAAGCCTAATCTTAAAAGAAGAGACGGTGTCTGCCTCCTGAAAGTAAACTGGAGCTGATTCCGCTGTTGACAGCTGAAGTCTCTGCTTATCATTTTGCTTCTAGAAACTGTAGCAGTGAGTGAAGTGCTCTGTTGGGTCAAAATGGTACAAAAATCTCTTTAAGATATGATGGAGCTCGGTCCTGCAAACAGACATGAGGGTGATTCTCATCTAATTCTCTGCAGGAAATCAAATAAATGCATTTCCTAAAATGTTAAACTATATTTTTAAACAATGAGAAGTTTTTCTTTTTTACCTTGATGGCGTGTTCATATGACATTTCTTACCTTCACCTTTATTCTGCAGCAGACCAATGACAATTTCAAAAACATGAATTTAGACTTTCAGGGTTTCATATGCGACAAATCCAAGAATCCTGTCCTGTTAACTGGCAGCGCTCGGCTTTCTGTGTCATCATTTTTACGTATTGGCTTCTGGTACAAACGTGTGACCGAATTACTGAAATATTACAACTTTCCATTGTGTAGTGTAGATTAGTTTTACAGAGTCATGGGTGAGCTTGTGTGCTGCAGCAAGTGAAGAGAGGTGGCTGAAAAGAAGGGACTTTAAAGATCTGCACATCTTAGGGGAAGCAGCAGTGTTGAGTTACATCTAAGCCATTTTAAAGAAGGAAATTATGTCTTTAATGGCAGAAAATGTATAACTTTTTTCATACGCAGAGATGAGGTGTAATCTGTGACTAAAAAGGAAAGTTAAGTCTTACTTAGAAACAAATGTAATTTCCTTCCCTTATAAATGCTGTGCTTTGGGCTCAGGAAGCCACATATCCCTGCCCATTTATGAAAACGCTGCTCTCCAGTGAGATTCGGTACTTAAGTAGCACCATAGATCTGCCTCATGCTCTGATCAGCTCATGAGATCATCTGCGTTTCCACGCCAAGAGCATGATAAATCGAAAATCCCTCTGTAATTTGGCTGTCATATCCGAGTAAGAGAGTCCTCCACAGTACAGTTGATCTTATAAAATTACAGTGGTAATGTGATGACGATTAGAGTCAGCACCGAAAGACAATAACTGTAGTGTAGACAATAGAGATCATTTGCAGCCAGTACAATGATATAATAGCAGCTGTGTCTCCCTGTCGCTTTAGTCTGAATTCATTTGGGAAATCGGTAAGAATAAACAGCTGACAGAGTGATTCACGCTCCTCTCGAGGCGATACAATGAATCAGAAGTGGATTGACAGTTCAGACACTGGTTTGTTCGTGTGCTCATTTAGACAACACTTAACTCAAATGCTCACAATGCTAGGGAGTGAACCTGCTGCAACATCAACACAGTGCAAATATTTACGGGGTGCGGACGTCCTGATTTAACTCCACCGCCAGTCTTTTTTACAAACTGCTTGTAGTAATTAACTGACTTTCCCTGTATGTGTGTGTGTGTTTTTAGAGATCTCATTCCGTGTGTGGCAGTGTGGAGGCAGTCTGGAGATCATCCCCTGCAGCAGAGTGGGCCATGTCTTCAGAAAGCAACATCCATATACCTTCCCTGGTGGCAGTGGGACGGTGTTTGCGAGGTAACACACATGCACACACACAAATAGGAAGGTTGAACACTCATTAACCAGTCACACTCCCCGTATTATGTCTATCCTTTATTTACTAAAGCACAGCAGAAGTTCATTCACAGAGCTTGTCTTGTCAACAGCTGTTAGGTGTAAGTGCCCTGAATACCATCTGTGTGTAAATGTGTGTGTGAATATGGACCAAAATAGTGATAGTGCTCTGGATAAAAATGTTAGATGAATGCGCTCTATTCATTTGTTTGTGTTTGTGGAGCAAATATCACAAACAAGAGTTCTCATTCACAGACCAAATTTTCAAAACCAGATAATTCGCATTTTTGATGAAATACAAATGTAGGACTTTCTTAGATACATCTATCAAGAGACATTTTTAAGATCATAGATAGAGGATGTTTGCACTGAATAAGCAGAACTGAGAGGTGACTCCATTTACTAGTTCCTCTGGGCCACGAGTCCTCCCATTAACTTTGCATTTCCACTTTCTCTGTGTACTTTAAGATCAGGTGATAGGACTGAAAGCTGCGGAGGAGCTATTGAGTGGCCCTTGGTGTAAGATTTAAAGTCATGAATGAACCTCAGGTCTCGACTTTAAGCCTACGTGGTCGACACATTTTAAGTGTTCAGAGGGCAGGAAATTTAAACAATGTGATGACAGCTGCTGATAAAGTTCATGTGAAGTGATGGAAAGCCTCAAAACATCCACTAAATCTCCTCATTTAAGCTGCACCGTTTTATGACGACCATAATTTGTAATGGCATTTTAATTTACTGTCATGTCTAATGTCAGGACGCTCTGCCAGTATATTGTAATGATGCTTTTTATATCTTAGTGGGGTTTCACCCTCCATCTGACTCTTAACCATGAAATCGCCTCTGATTTCTGTGCCATAGTTATTTACCAAAAGCGCTGCAGAGTGAATTATTTTGTGTGGCTGCGGTTTGTAAATGATCGAACATACTAAAGCTCTGAGAACCAAACCATTGTTGGATAATTAAAACAAAGCACCATCAATTACAATACAATAAAAATGTAATCACAGGGAAAATTGCCTTAAAATTTGGGAAAGAAAAGCTTTTTTTAAATGTGTAAAATCTGTCCTTGCTTGGGCTGCCCTTCAGAGCTCTGATGAACGCATAAATAATCACTGCAAGCCTCTAATGGGGGAAACGTGATACATGGGACGATATGGATCTGTCCTTTGGAACAGTCTCCAACCACAAGTAACCACCCTTGGAAAGGAGCCCGGCAAACAAACCCTCATGGTCCTGATTAAGAACATGTGGGTGGATCAACAAACAGATAACAGGGAATTTAAAATGGCTGTGGGCTCTCTGGTCTTCCCAGCGATGTGTGAAGCAAAGGAAAAAAAAAAGAGAAATGTGGAGCATCGTAAATGAACAAGTATTTTTTTAATCAGCTCATCATTATCTTAAATTGGGGTCGGAAACAGTCATTTTGAGACCGTTAGTGGCGGACTTTCACTGGCAGTCATTCAGCTGCACAATATGACGGCTCGAGATGCAGGAATGAATCCTGCCACACAGAATGGAGGAGCACTCATGTTTTATTGCTTGGCTAGTACTTCAAAAATGTGAATTAGACGTTCCTGAATGGATGAAGCCACAAACGAAGAACTTCGCATGAACTTTAGATCAAGCTGTATCAGAACTTCAACATTTCTTGTGGACTGCTATGTTTTTATCTGTTCCATCAGGAGTTGCGTAACCCTTTCCGACAATTAAAGACGTGATTTATTCATTGATAGTTGCAACGGTCTCCTCCTCCGTCACAGTGCAGAGCAGCTTCGTCTTCTCTTCGAGGCTGCTTCAGTTCATCATGTTGTCCTTCGGCCTGAATAAAGTCTCAGGCAGCGTCTCTGTGGCCACTGGCCGTGACTCTGGGGAGCTGGAGACAGCACCTGTTCTGTGTGTCTGGATGACATTATAATGGTTCTTCAGGGAGCAACATTTCCAACACAGCCAAGTTATAATGGACATGTTGACACAGGACCAACTTACAATCAATGTGAAGAAGATCCTCAGGAGACCTAAATAAATGTCATCCTGCATTTGTAATGCTGGAGTGAAAATACAGAGATTCCTGCTGAGCGAAAACACGTTGCACATTGAAAATGATCACTCATAAATCTTTGAAATACTGAAACCACAACATCTGACCTTAAGATGCCAAAAGCTGATCGCCTCAAGGCTTCTAGTCCAGCAAGAGACTAGAAACATGTTAGCAGAAGCCTCCTCAATGTTAGAATTTACATCGTCTACAGACTGCAAAAGGCTAATTTAAGCACTTTAATCGTTTTTTTGTCCCAGACTGAAACGCTGAAGGCCACTTTCCCTGAATGTGTCACCATAGTGACACTTTAAAGGTTCACAGGTGCAAGATGTGCTTCTGTCTGCTACAGAACATGTTTATATTTGCTGAATCATAGGACCTCACAGTTTTTCATCTCCGCCTGGTTACAACCTCTTCACAGTTTAAGGTTCCACCAGACAATTATTTTCACCTTCACTTAGTCTGATTAGTTTCTTGATTGAAGAGTTTGTGCCTGTTTTTCTTTTCTGATTATAAAATGTTCAGAATGTAATGTTTTTACCACCTCCACAAATGACCTTCAATCAGGGACTGTATAGCTTACATAGCTTTTATCTGTGTTTATTCTGTATTTGGTTCAGTACATGTACTGTGCGCTCTACTTAGGTTCTGTTAAATATACAGTGTGATAACCGAAATAAATAAAAATAAAAAAGATTAAGGAAATGACAAAAACAAAGCACATGACTGACATTAACCTCCTACCACCCTGGAGGTCCACTTAATGGGACCAGGCTGTATCTGTTATAAAACTACAACTGCTGCAAAAAGCATGACGCATTCAGTGAAGTGGCCACGTAGTACAACTATAACTAAAACTGGACTGCAGATGAGAATTTTTAGAGCAGGTTCAATAACATCAATGTCACTGACTCATCATTATAAGGCAGTTGTTTACTTTAATTTATGGTTTTCATCCGGCGGAAGTAAAAATGTTATTTATGCTGTTTTTTTTTAATCTCTCGCTGACTTGATGATGAGCATGAGAAGACTTAATGTGTTTCAAAGTTCTTTCAAGTGCCTCTAATCCTCTGAGCCCATTGTTGTTCACTTTGGACAAACAATGTTGCGGCTGTTACTGTTTCTGCACTTTAAGTTTCAAGAAATTACCCATGGCTTAAAAGGTGAACTATTCCCCATCATTACAAGCCAGTGATGATCAGAATGGTTACTTATTAATTAACTAATTGTTCCATTTGAAGGAACTTGTCTCATGCTGAGTGAAGCCAAAATTGGGTTCACTGTGCTGTGTTGTTTCCTTTTTGTGTCGCACATCGCAGTAGCAGCCAGCTCTTCCTGCTTCATGAGATAGATGTGGTTTTTGAAGCACAGCAGCTCACTTTCCCACAAGTCACACCAGTAAATTAATTAAAGAGCTTGTCTGCCTCTGTGTTTGTGTACTCTAATAGTAGTCAGGCCAATATAAACTAGTTATTGTCCTGACGTTGCCAAACTGGGAGAGTCGATTCAGTGTGGGCTCACTTAGACTATTACGGTGCTTTTGTAGGCACCCAAATGCAACAATTTACACTGCATTTGTCTTGATTCATTCAGATAGACGGCCAACGCTGTCAGACCTTAAACATATGAGCAAGCTGTTTTTCACACTGACACCAACTGACACACGGTCTGACAGTGAGCCGTTACATCACCAGAAAAATATAAATTGGGCAGAGTGTCACAGGACGTCATGTCAGCACTTTGCTTCGGTTGGCAGTATTCGCTCTGTTGACTGATGACTGCAGTAACTGGAAAAATAAACACATATTCACATGTGTAACCAGTGGAACTGTGCCCTCTTATGGCTGTAGAGGTGTATGAGTGCGTGAGACTGCTTGCCTTTGTCGTGTCTCTAACAAAACCTCACACACACATCTGGGCGTAGCTCCATCTAATGCTGGTTCAGTCTGACACATGCCTGTTTCTTCATCCGCTCTGATTGCTCCTCTTTTCCTCCGTTTTCATTTCCTTCTCCATACTTACCTCTCCTCACCTATTCTTGGTCTCATTTACACCCTGTTTCATGTCTCCTCTATCACACACCTCTCCGTTTTCTCCTGTCCCTCACCATGTCTTATTTTCCTTCTTCTCGCCCCTCTCTCAGGAACACGAGGAGAGCAGCAGAGGTGTGGATGGATGAGTACAAAAACTTCTACTATGCTGCCGTCCCCTCGGCGAGAAATGTCCCTTACGGGAAGTAAGTACCATGAAATATTGGCCCTGCAGGAGCTGGACATAATGATGTAGCCAGATCATAAAATTGCAAAGGCAGCCACATGAATGGGCATATTAATTGTATTGCCAATTAAAAGTATGTCCGCTGTTAAAGATGTCATTTTCCCTTTGTATTAAAGTGACATGAGGCAGTTAATGACGCTCAAAAGAAGGCAAAAAGTCAGGGCCTAATTTGCACTGTTCAAAGACTGCTGCATTATTTGATGTCCTAAAGGGCCATCAGTGACAGCATGCGCCAAGGCTACAGAACATGATGGACACAAATGGCACTGGTAAAGAGGAGCGCAGATCAGACAGCAAAGCTAATTGAAATGTGTAGAGAGATAATATGACAGGATTTGTTGTTAGCCAGGCTTGTGGTGTGACTCGAGGGGATTATTATAGCAGTCGTCCACCATTGAAAATACCACAAAAACTACTGGATGGATTAACATTCATGTCCTACAGAGGGTGACATCTGCAGACACTGCAGCAGGTCAGATTAAACGTGTTAACACATTGTACGAGACCATTTATTGATTCAGTTGAGTGTTATTCCCGCCTTATCTACATACTGGCTTCTGCCTGCAGCTGCTTCATACCACACATAGAAGTCAACACAGCAACAAGCTCTCTCACATTCATACAGTGTAGCCATACAACTATACAACCACTTATTATGCGACCTTGTGGGAACAAACTTGGCATCTCCCCTCTGGTGTCAGTCTAAGCAGTTATTTTCCCCACAGGATGTAGCCTCAGACATGCCCTGGGCCTCCACTCCCTGCCCCTCACAAAATGACTGACGAGGGCTATAATTCAATCAAACTTTAGAGACGTATTGAAAACTAGAGGTGATGGACTCTTTCTTCACTGTCTCTTTCTCTCTCAGCATCCAGAGTCGCTTGGAGATGAAGAAGAGATTAGCCTGCAAGCCTTTTAAATGGTACCTGGAGAACGTCTACCCTGAACTGAGGTAAGAAAGTGAGAGCTGTTTTGTAATATGATAATAGAGTGATATATATTCTGAGAGATTAATTTCATTTAGGAACTTGAGCCACAGCTAGGTTTGTGAGAGACGACAGCTCAGCCAGGAGTCGCAGTGCGACTGTGATCTCCTCAGCTCGGATATAATGTTTTACACTTCAGTAAGACTCTCAAATGACTGTAGTGACACTAATGACTAACCATTAGCAGCAGTTATGATTCAAGCACATTATTACACTCGGGCAGGTTTGCAATTTGTCAGTTACTTGAATGAGTTTAATAAAGTATAAATGTAACAGATCTAAACCTGAATAATTTTAGATTGCCTAAATATAAAAGCTGCATTGCCCTCTTTGTCAAGAGAAAAACACAGTTCCCTCTCTTGCTCTTTCATTATCCCTCTCCTTCTTTCTGCCCTCTTTAGTGCTACAATCCACTGTGTCCTCCTGACTAATAAAACAGGAGTATTTTATTAGATTTTCCTGTGTGTTCAGGGTCCCAGATCACCAGGACATCGCTTTCGGAGCCCTGCAGCAGGGAGGAAACTGTCTGGACACCCTGGGCCATTTTGCAGATGGAGTGGTGGGCGTCTATGAATGTCACAACGCCGGGGGAAACCAGGTAGCGTTACCACGACGATACACACAGGTCAGCTTGTGAAATCCTCACTCAGGAGACACCTGGGTGGAAGGTGGTGGTACATGTGGTGAGAGCACAGGGGGTATGTGAATGGATTCAGCTATTAAAGGTCATACATTACACACAATGTGGTGCTTTTAGGACAACTGGAGTCACCAAAAGGTCAGATGAGAAGCCACGTATCTCGTTGCAGTCAGTAAAAACTCTACATGTAGCTTACGACAGTTCGGCTGTAAACACGCCGACTAAAATCTGTTTTTTTAAACACAGAATATTTGCACATTGAAGTATGTCAACATTGTTCTTGGAGGAGGTGCATGTTTCTTGTAGCTCTTTAAATGTGGACGGTGAACACGGTGTCTGTGTGTGCATACGCTCTTACTCATGTTGTTCTGTCAGCAGTTTCTCAAATAGTGTTTCTCCTAAAATAGAATGACAGGTGTAGAGCAGAAAACTGCTGTCACTTGATGTTATAGACCACTGGCTTTGCACGTCTGTTTCACCCTCACCATTTTGCAATTCTTGCCTCATGAGTGGTTTTTCAGTTTTCCAAACCAAAAGTTGCTGCGTCAGATCAAGCTTTAGATTAAATGCAGACTTGGCTAAGACAGACGTCCTGCTTAGTTGGTGTGTGATGGACAGTACAGCTCCATAGGCAGCATGTTCTGAGTGGGCATTAACAGTTCCTCCTCTGGATGTCAGTTAGAATAAAATTAAACCTCTGTTGTTTGTTGAATATACAGGAAAATAAAATGATTACTTACTGATATTGATGCAAAACATCACAGAAGAACAATGTTGGTTTTATTTGCCCCTGGTCTCACGTTTCATGTTAAATATATGTGATCAGCTAATCTGGAGAGGACATCCTCTTTTTAATTGGTATTGTTTATTTTATGCTCAGTCTAAGGCCACTATGTTATTTTTAAATCCTTTTGGACAAAACGCTGACTCAGACGTTGCTCCCAGTGGCAGCTCTGAATTAGAAACATGTTGTAAAACACTTTGAAAAACCTCACAAAGGTTAAAAGGTGCTATATAAGGGAGATCATTTGTCAGTTGGACTTAAAGCCTTTTTTCTCCAAAAGAATTGGATGCCTTGTTTTTTGGGATTTTTTTCTGTACTGTAACTTTAGTATATTTATTAAAGCCTTGCAAACTTTTACCTTCAATTTTCTTTCTTATTGTAAAACTGCTTACCCAGCTTAGCAGTGTACAGTACGTTTACATGTTCTGTGCAGCTGTGATGTTTTTTGGTATTAAATAAGCATCACCTCAGGACATTATATCAGCCAACATTAGACACTGATCAGCCACAACTTGAACACCAAATGCCTAACATCCCACTCTCACTATGAACACCTGGAGGTGTCCTGTGGTTTCTGACGCCGGGATGTTGGCAGTGAGGCCTTTGGGTTTTGGGGAGTTTTGAAACACAGTCAGTGCGTTGAACAAGCTCTTTATCGTGGTCCCCAAGCTGGTCCTAAGCAGGTTTTGCAGTGTGACGGGGTGCTCTGTCCTGCTGGCAGAGTGCTGCTGTCGCCAGAAAGTGCTGCTTTCATGGGAGGATGCGTTGGGTCTGTAACAATGTTTAGATGGTGGTACATGCCAAAGCCACATCCACATGAAAGTCAGGACACGAGGCTTCTCAGGAGAAAGTTGC
Organism: Acanthochromis polyacanthus; assembly: GCF_021347895.1. NCBI lineage: Eukaryota > Metazoa > Chordata > Actinopteri > Pomacentridae > Acanthochromis > Acanthochromis polyacanthus. The sequence goes on from NC_067114.1 coordinate 16,434,312, forward strand.
AGCGTATCGAGATGATCAATGTTACACACTTTACCTGTCGGTACCTGTAGTATTGTCTGATTAGTGTGTGTATATGAGACTTATATTATTGGCTAAGACTCTGCTCAGAATGTCTCAAACGCTGGCACGAATACTGATGTTCTACATGTATGCATTTGTAAAGGAATGGGCCCTAACCAAGGATAAATCAGTAAAACATATGGACCTCTGTCTGACGGTGGTGGACAGAACAGCTGGTTCCCTCATCAAACTACAAGGCTGTCGAGAGAATGACAGCAGACAGGTATAAAAAAGACAAAAAAAAACATCACAGAAGAGAGCAGAATCCGGCTTGTTGTATTTCTGACTCTATGCTGTTGTTTTATTCCATCCAGAAATGGGAGCAGATTGAGTCCAACTCGAAGCTCCGTCATGTGGGCAGCAACCTCTGCCTGGACAGCCGCAGTGCCAGGATGGGTGGACTCACCGTGGAGGTCTGCAGCCCGAGCCTCAACCAACAGTGGAAGTTCACCCTCAATTTACAATCATAGGGGGCGCTGTAGACCCCGGGAAGACTTGGTTAATGGATAGAGACACCAACAGACTCTGAGATCAGAAGATGGATAGACTCGTGGAGAAAGACTAACTCGGTGGATTCGTGGATCCTTCTTGCTCCTCCTCCTCCTCCTCCACAGAGGTGCAGCCAGCCATGCGTACACCCCTCTCTTCCACCTCACCTCCCTCCCTAAAACAATGAGCCACGCCCCCTGGGGGAGGGGCTTGTAGGCCACAACGGAGTAAACCGGAAACTGGCTGTATGTGGTGGATGGACGGTGACAGTGGTGGTCTGGATGAGGATGAAAGCGATGAAAAGGCTTTTGTTTCAAACTACATACCTCAGTGTTTTTTCATTGATGGTTCCAGAGGCAAATGACCAGTGAATTCTTTTTTGTTCTATTACTTTCTCTAATGCTGGTGAAACTGAACTCTAATTATTTTTTATTTTCTTATTCATGTTTTTTTTTTTTTTTTTTTTAAATTTCTAGCTGTTAATTCTTCACGGAGACTTGCAGGAGCATTTTTTTGGTTCTTGAGAGAATCCTGTAACAGCGGACGGAGGCTTCGGGTTGTGCTTTTCAGGGAGGTATAGGTGCTGAGTGATGGGAAGGGAGGGAATAGACTCGATCCCTTGAGCTTTTCCTTTTGTTTGCTTTTGTTGCTTTTACAGAATCAACAGAGAAAAGAGAGGCAAAGCGGAGAGAAGAGAAGAGCGCTGTGTGTTCTGCTTTGTTTTCTATACAGTTCTTTTTCTACGGTTTGCGTCTTGGGCAGACAAAGGGGTTCAGGGAGGTGCTTCTCGACTTTGCATGGGGGGTTTTTGCTCGGGAATTGGAGTTCCTGAAACCAGCAAGTGTGGTGAAGCCCACCCTGGAGGTTTTACTGTCTGTCTTCAGGCTGCTGCAGCATCCTCACAGCTACACTTCTATCCCGCCGACCAAAACACACAGAAAAAACAATCTCTTATCATTCTGTTTTCTTTGTTTGTTTACTTCTATCTAAAAGGAACCAAATCTGAAAAGGTTGTGTTGGGTTTCAGGAAGAGCAGAGTAGCGATTAAAACAGTTTTTTGTTGCATACCCGCACTGCTCTTCGACTGCTCCCTGTGGAGCGGTTCAGTTTACCAACCTTTTCTTTTTTCCCCCGCACAGATAATTTTCTTTGCCTGTGTCTTTGTTGCCATTGTCGGAGTTCTAATACTCACAACCAAACTGCATTTATGTTGCAGCTTCTTCTCTAGAGCAAGATAAAAGTGGCATTCATAATAACAACATAATGAGATCCACAATATTTTACAGTTCACATAGGCACGATTGAGATCAGTATTTCTCCACTGTGCATACATTGCTGGTGTTCAAGAAGGAAACACAGCAATTTATACGTGGTGAACTTCTAAGAGGACAATAATAATAATTTAAAGTTAATTCATACAGGCATCAGTGGTCTCATTTTATTAACAGTGTAAAACCTTGGTTATTCCAGCCTGGGAGCAGATGACATGCAAAAAGAAAAGTCCAGACTGCAGTCACACTCTGGGAAACGTGCACGCACGTGTTCTGAAAAACTCCTTCTAACCGCATGCATTACTGACATGTTCCCACGTTTGCACTCAGTCAGTAGCGTTTCACATCAACATATTTTTTTCTCCATTGTGCCTGCTAGATGAGCCATCTGTTCCCAAGTTTGCAACTGCAATAAACAAGGTTTTGCTGTTTGTACTCACTCTGTTCCTGCTGGAGGTGAGCAGATTTTTCTGATTGCACAAGCAAGAAAAAAAACTCAGTTTTTGCTGATACAAAGTAGAAATAAGAATACTTTTGTTGTTCATCTGAGCGAGCTACTTTATTCACAGCAATATTTTGGTATCACAGCACAGTGCCACTTTCTAGTTTTTGTTACTGGATAGTGTTCCTGCTACCATTTACAGTACATTTATCTGTGTGTAAGTCCATTACCTGATGCCTTTTGTGTGTTTCTGTTGCGCCACCAGTCTCTTCTGGGCTTCATCATCACTTCATCTTCAGTACGGTTAGTCACTGATGAGTGATGATGGTGAAGTTTGGAAAACTGGTTGTGATTAAATTTGAAGTGACTCATCACTTGGCAACTTCAAGGCAGCAACATCAACACAAACCATCTCTGAACAGATACATTTCACAGCCAGCAGCTAATAACAGTCACACATTTCCTAGTTACAGTAACTAGAAAGAAGTTGCAACCTCAAGTCTTCTGTCAAATATTCTCCCATTTTCCTCGGTTTGTCTCATTCACATCGCACGTTCGCATCCTTCCTCGTTTAAGCTTCTTGGATTTTATTCTATTTTTTTCAAGTTCTACCTGCGAACTAACAAAGACAGCTGGTCCTGTTTGCTGTGTTGTCTGATGGTTTTGCAGCGTCTACTTAATCGCTGTTTTCTGCCATTTTCTTTCTTTTTACCTGCTTTTTTTCCCCCTTTGTTTTGCTTGTTGATCATTAAGCGGAGTGAGGGGAGTGGAGAAGGTCAGCTGAAGCTGCAGCTGGTTATTAAAGCCTATCCTGTGACTTGATAGGCTGCTGCGTTGTGCTGCGAGGCACAGGACCCACACATATGGCTCAACAGAGAGACTTGACTAGATGTCGGGAAAGTTTTGTGTTGCCTTGGAGACCAGATTCAAAGGCTCAGATCTGATTTAGGGCTTCAGTTAGATTTCATGGTAATCAGGAGGGGGATTTACTTTTAAATTCTAGGAAAGTCTGCCGTTCTGTTTGGAGGATGCAAAAGAATATGAAACAATTTCAGTGTCTTAATTTCTGAAGAATGTTGCAATTTAGAAGAAGAATTGATTGGAATTTAAGTTTTAATGTCATTTTCCTCAAATATGTATTTAAGGCCTCAAATAGACATTTAATTTCATTGCAAGTGTGCAGATGCATGTCTTCTGACTCTTATTATTTCCCCCTTGGCCCACTACATGCACACAAAGCTCTTCAGTGTGACCAGACACCATGAGAATTGAATTTAAAAAAAATTAAATTAATATAATAATAAATAAAATTATACCTTTTTATTTCATGTGTTGTAGGAGTGGTACTATTATAGATGATGGTTATTCAGCTGATTCTGAATCTGCTTAAAATGAAGATCCTTCATAGGACAAAATCTGTGATGTTCTGGAATAGATAAGGTGCATTATTCATTTTCTTTTCCTCCACTGGGTGCAAATGAGGACCTGTTAGTGGGCTGGATTAATGTCTAAATGTTGCAACCTCCTCAGCACAATTTACCAATTTGAATGCATTGATGTGTCAGTAAATCTTGATGCTCCTCAGTCAGTGTGGGATGTTTAGGATCTCAGATCGGATTGGCAGCATACTGATGTTTTTTGTGGTGTATAGCGCCCTCTATTGCCTCACTTGCTGTATGTAGGCAACAATTTGCCAACTGAGAAAGAAAAGAAAAACAGGGACTTGAGGTAGTCAGTTTCTGATGCACAATTCACAGTCAGACAATTTCCGATTTCCTTCTAATTTAAATTTTCTTGACTTTTGTTTTTTAAACTGTTGGTTTGACTCTGCTAGCCGGGTGGTGGAAACGAGCGTAGCTACTCCACATGACAGGAATGAGAACCAAACTGCACACACCTGAGTGACCGGATCACATGTGTGGTTGGAAGCCTTTTCTTTTTAAAACTAGTCTTATTCTTGTGAAGTTCAGAACTTTGCTATTTTATTTTTTATTCTTTTTATGTTATACGCGGAGGAAACAACTGTAATAATTAAGGAGTCCAGCACCTCATTTTGATTGGATGATTAAATGTTTACATCTTTAGCACAATGTGCCAAAGTTCCTTCCTGAGTTTTCTGTGTAAAGAAGAATGAGAAAAGGGGTCAAGAACGAGTCCCAGGGGACTAATTCGGTGTTGGTTTGCCTACAGTATGTTGTGTTTCTTATTGTTCTCTCCAGTCTTGAGTTCAACCTGTGGGAGACATCGTGGGGAGGACGGCTCTTAGCTGCTGATCCAGTGTCAGCTTTATTATTATAAGTGGGTTATTTCCTTATTTGACATCTTTAGATTTGTGAACATCAGTTATGTAATGCATTTAAGCCTTCATGTCAGCAAAAGGCCTGTTGAGATGGAGCCAGCTGTGTGTTTGGCAGTCATTAGAAGTGCTAATCAAAGACAAGAAGAGTAATGACAATCTTGCAGATGGGCGTCTTTACTAGCATTAAAAGTGGGAAAATAACTGAACACCAGTCAGTAAACAAGATCATCCTCCCCACTGAGCCCGCAGGACTTTATTCATACTCACAGTGTTTTCAAGGGGAAACAATCAATGGTTTATTTTTAATGGAGTTCAACAAAAAGAGAAGGCACGAAAGTTGAGATTTGCATTCTGTGAGCTTTTCCTTTAAACGGGGATGAGAGTTCAGTTATGATTTGTCCTGCAGCCGGGACGTCTTCCCCTCTCGACCCACCTCAAATCCCCTCTTAGGATTAGCAGAAGAAAAGCCCTCTCTGATATGTGAAAAGCCCTGCTGAGACATCCAGCTCAGGACTGCTTAAGCTTCTCCATCTTTTGCTACAAAGCGACTGTAACTGTGTGTGTGAGTAACAGGGGCTGAACATGCACATGAGAAAATATACTGTAAAAATGTCATCTGCCTGTCATGATCGATACCAGATGAAGCAGCAATCAGCGGGGAGGGACGTGAACTAATGTGTTTTCTAAGAGGAATTTGGATTTGTTGAATGACGAGGGGTCACATATGTAAAAGTGTATATTTTTGTATATACCTACATCAGTGTGTGTACAGTATGTACATATATACACAGTGTACTCAGCCGCGGTTCCTAGTTTTGTTGTCCGACTGTACAGCGCTTCTAACTGTTCCCTGTTTTATAGATACTGCAGAAATTCAACTTTGAATGAGGAGAAATGATTAACTTAAATAAATGCATTTATATATATATACATATATATAAACTAAATGGTGTGAAATGTTTCTGCTCATACAAACAAACCGTATAAACATACCCTTAAGTATAAAATATATTTGTGTTATGTAGCCTCGGATCTGGACCACATCTGCAAAAAACTTTCATGTCGCTACTTTAAAATGCTGAAATGTTAATGAGTCACGTTGTTGAGTGGTGCTAAGCCGGTCCTTTCTTCATTTTCTTTTTGGCTTTTTCTTGTTGAAAAGCACAGTGTGGCAGCTGTGCATTAATTTTACATGTGTTTTGACGTTTTAATATTTAAAGAAGGAACGTTTTCCATCCGTCAGTCAAGCTTTGCTGCTCTGGTCTGGATCTTTGGAAGCAGCATTTGGGCAAGGTTAGAATAAAGATCCTCACAGACTTGTAATGAATTCATAGCATGGCAGCATATTGTGGCCCTCATAACCACATAATGTAGGCAATATATTTTCTGTAATTACTCATCTCGATTTCTTTTGGCCAGAGTTGTTTTGAGATTTCAGATTTTAGCTCAATGCAGATAATATTTTCTCCTACAGAGATGGGCTACTGGGACGAAAGCAATATGGTTTTAGTACGGGCCTCCAAGTTCCACATGCATAATGTATAAACTCATTTTTCAGAGGCTTTGTTTATCATGAGGACAGATAATGATCATCTTTGTTTACAGTGTGTATTGCATGGTTACTTCTTCACATTTGAGGTCAAATCTATGTTTACAGGCCGTTCATATTTTCAATTTGAAAAACACAGATATGTGGACCGATGGTTCACAGTATGATTTTGAACATCTAATCCAAAACCATGATCATTTACATGCTGCTGTAACAGCCACAGTCCTCTTGAAGACTCTACAGCGTTTTGGAACCTGGCTGCAGCGATTTCATTCTCATTCAGACTTAAAATCATGATGCTGATGTTGGGTGATGACGTCTAGGTAATTTCACTCTACGTGTTGGATGGTTTGTGGTCAGTACTCTAGGCAGCCTGGTCAAGTTATTCTACTGCAAACTCAGAATACTGTTATTGTAAAGACACTCCTAGTCCTGCACTGTGCTGTGTTATCTTACTGGGGCCTTAATGCTAACTTAATACAATTCTAAATTTATCCAATAAATAATCTGAACAGATAATGAGGCACATTTACACATACACGTAAATATTTTACTTTCTTAAAGGTAATATAAATGGTTGATTGTCTAGGACTGTCTTTATTTTAATTTTCTTTATTGTCTAAGTTTGTTACAAGACATACCTACAAGAAAATACATAAAATCAGGATGCAGTTCTAGTAGCTGTCGATGTACACTACTGGTTAAAAGTTTTAGAACGCCCCAATTTTTCCATTTTTTTTAATTGAAATATCATGTAATTCAAATCCAATGAATAGCTTGAAATGGTTCAAAGGTGAGTGGTGAACTGCCAGAGGTTTAATAAAAGGTAAGAATACCCAAAACTGAAAAATAATTTACATTTCAGAATTATACAAAAAGGCCTTTTTCAGGGAACAAGAAATGGGTTAACAACTTAAGGGGGGAGTACACCTTATTTCACAGGTTCGCAAAGCCATTATATTGTACAGGCTCTTAACAATGTTTGATATGACCCAATTTAACATGCTATACATCATTTTAAAGCTTATGAGTTGCAAATTATCATTTTAACAGTTAGAAGTTACATGCAGTGATCCCTGGGGACAAAATCTTGTCATAAACATGCCAATACACATTTCCCGATGACCCATCTTTAGATGCCATCTACTCAGAGTCCATAAATTTTGGGTCAATGACTATTATACCTTTTGATAGAGTAACCTACTGTAAAACAAATAATGGGTGCTTTGGGGATAACTCTTTTTCTTATTGCCACAGCAACCATTTCAATCTAAATAACTCTTTACCCCAGAATGAAAATAGTCTTAAGTGGTCGGATTATAAAGTATTTAAAAAAACATCCATTATTTTAAGAAGTACTGTCTTAAGAACAATCTGTGAAAAAATCAGCATGATTGCTCAAATAGTTTAAAAGTTATTAGGTTTTATGGAACGCCTGTCCCAAAAAATACAGATTTTGAGAAAATGGCAGATAAAGATTGTGAACCATGCACAAGTACTTGCCAAGCTGTTGTATGTCACTAACTAAACATTTCTTTGATACCTAATGAATAGTTTAAGCACTTAAATTTTTTTTAGATTTTTTTGAAGTCATATAAGGTGTACTCCCCCCTTAAAACTGTTCTGCAACAATGGAGATTCATCAAACCTTGATAGTTGGTGCTACCAAATCCTACAGGTGTCCCAACCTTTCTTGATCACTTACAACCCCCTCTGTCTGCATAAAAGTAGCGTTGGAACACACCGTGGCACCATACCCTGAACAGTATACTGCAGAAAGTAGTGTGTTGCTAGAAAAATGGTGAGGAAAAGGCAATTAACAACAGAAGAGAGACAGATCATCATAACGCTTAAAAATGTAGGTCTTTCTTTCTGGCCGGCACAGTCTCCAGACTTAAACAACATAGAGCTGGTTTGGGACGATGAACAGTACAGAAAGTGAAAGCAAAGCAACCTACAAGTGCCACACATTTATGGGAACTTCAGCTGCAGAGTTGGGCAGAACTTTCTGAAGAATATCTGTTCCATTGTGGAAAGAATGCCACGAGTGTGTTCAGCTGTTAAATCTGCCAAAGATGCTACTTTGATGAGTCAAAAGTTTAGAATACATTTTGGTTGCTTTCATTTCAGAGTACGGTGAGACATGGAATTTACAATAAAAAAATGGAAAAATTATGGATTTTGAAAGCTTTTGACCGGTAGTATATATAGAAATCTACTAGAATAGGTAACATAAAACATAAAACTAAAGCAAGGACAGCTGAAAGAAGATAAACAAAAATGTAACCTATACATATTGAAAGCAACAAATACATAACAACATACAGTAAAGCTTCCATATACAGTCACCAGGTCATGCAGCCTCTGACAGACTGAAGTTGGTTTCTGATTCATAACTTCTGATTCTGCGTTTAAGGAATATTTTTAAAGAGATTAACAGCACTGAGCAACCCGTTCTCTGTTTATTCCACATTGTAAAGATGTAAAGCTGTGTGAGACAATTTGGGTAAACCGTTAATACTTTCTGAAACTCATTTTAAATATCTGAAAATGAAACAAAAGTAGATTCCATTGCTTCTTTCGCTCACAGATCATGTTGGACCTGGTCTAGTTCTAAACCACTATAGACAGTGAGGTCAAATGTGGACTTGATTGCACCAGAGAGGCTAAAGATTCTTTTAACCACAGTTTCTGAGTGGTGGGGGGAAAGGAAATATGAAAGATTCAGTGTTTCATTTTTTTTTCTTCTTTTTTTTTCCACATCTGGATTACTTTAGACCTGGTCCACATCCACAACCACTATATAATTGGTAAAATCTGGACAAAACTATACAAGAAAAAAATGTATTTTTAAAGCACTGTTTGTGAAAATGCAAAAAAAAAGGGGGGGGGGGATTTCACTGCTTTTTCTGCATGTAAATCACATCAGAACAGGTCTAGAGCTAAATCCACTATATATAGAGATCAATTGTCCTTGAGAGGCTAAAGATGATTTAAAACAGTTTCTGAATTGTTAAGCATTTATTCTGCTTACGAAAATAGAAAAAGGGAAAATGTCACTGCTTTTTTCACATAAAGACTACATTGGATCTGACATTTTATTGTCTTTATTATTGTTATTGTCATTATTATTATTCAGTTTAAGTCTAAGATCATCCCAGGGAGGCAAACAGTTCTTTAAACTACAATTTTGAATTGTGGACCCTTATTCTATTTATGTAAATGCAAAAAAAGAGGAAATACTGCTGTTTTTCGTATGCAGAAGTTCAGAGGCTGGTGAAAAATAAATAAATAAATAAATAGCATTAAAAAATTAAAAATCTGTAAAACACAGTTGTTTCTGTGGTTTTTAGATCTGTACCTGGTCTAATGTGGTCTGAACGGGAAGGACAAACATCACATCATTCTCTCTGTTTTTGTATTTTCAAAAAATTGAAAGTCAGTTTCAGGTAACGATCAGGGTTTACCTAACATACGATTTTGCGTCTTTAAAATGTGGGGGGAAAGTTAAGTTTCCCGTAACTCTGTCTTTAGCTACCGTCAGTCTGGTCCAGCTGTACGAGTGTCTCCTCTCCAGCAGGGGGCGCTGCCGGGCTCTCCGGACACACGGAGCTCCGCGGAGGAAGAAGGAGCTCCGCCACAAGCTGATTAGAGCAGCCAGCGGACACAGGTGGTGGTTGGTGCTATCTACCGGAGGACCGTAAGCACAACAAACCATGAAGAACGAAGGCATAGAGGGCACGGAGAGGTTCCTGAGCCCGGACAGGGGCCGCGGCCTGCGGGCGGTGAGGCACTTCTCTGTGGGGGAGCTGGTGTTCGCCTGCCCCGCTTACTCCTACGTGTTGACGGTGAATGAGAGGGGAGCACACTGTGAGAACTGCTTCAGCAGGTAAACCCACCTCACCTCCACGAAACAGCTCGAAAGCACCTCTGTGACACTTAGCTACAACACGCTGCCTTGTCCTCCGCCGTTTAACGCGGACCGGAGCGGGTTCGTGTCCAGCTGATCGCCGGCTAACCTCGTTACCTTGCTAGGTTAGCTGGTGAACCTCTGGACACACCGAGCTGGTGCTGCTTAAACTGGGTCAATGCGCTGAAGCAGCTCACCTGACCGGAGCTGCAGCGTCTGTGTTGCACTGCAGAGTCAGGAGAGTCTAGCACTGGAGCATAATACAGGCTAAATATGAAATAACTGCTTGTCTTTGCTCTCAGTGGGGCTATTAAGATGCTACTACAGTTATAAACATGGTATCAATGCTTCCAGGTAGCATACTTAGCTAAAGGAGCACTTACCAAGCCATTTATGACACACTGCAAAACATGATTGATGTTGGCACCATTGCTCCTGAAAAACTTCAGTAATGTCAGGCTCAACTATAGCATGAATGCTTGCAGCAATAACTGTGTAGGATGTGGAGTGGTTAGAAAATCCTACAGCATTCAGAGAGTGCTGTCATGTGTAGGTGTGTGTAGGCGCACTCTGTCAAAAACATGAAGTTAAATTCACTGCACTGGCCTCTCAAAGTTTAACTGTGCCACTAGTGACTGTCTTTAAGATTACATTAACTCTGTCCTGTCACACACATGCTTCCTACCGGAGCTGCCATTAAAAGGTTTGCACAGCACTTAAAGGTTATGGAGCTAAATTTAGGTGTCCATGTGTCCCCAGAGAGGAGGAGTCTGGGGATGAGAAGGCCAGGGGTGCATGGGTGACATGAGGAAGGGTGGTGGTACTGAGTGTGCACAATTACTCATTTACAGTATTGTACAGAATTACTCCTTTTTTTAAAAATGAAACTGAACTGAAAATGTTTATAGATTTTGCTAGGTTGTGAGTAAAATCAAGTATTTGGCAAAGTGCATCAGTGTGTCCCACCTCCTCACATCCTAAAACAAATCTGTCTCACATAGCTTCAGTTTAAGAATGAATATACCAAGGCTCTAAATATTATTGGATAGGTATATAAAGTTTTACCCTACATTGACCTACAAACAAACATTAGATGAAGTTCCCTCAAGTGTCTCCTCAGCGCAGTTGTAGTGGATGAATGTGTTGCGTTTCTTTGTCTTTACAGGAGAGAAGACCTTTTTAAGTGTGGCAAATGTAAGCAGGCCTACTACTGCAATGTAGACTGTCAGGTAAGAGGGTCTTTTTATACTTGTTGTTTGTGTGTATAAGGGTGTGGCAGTTTCTCATATTAACACAAGGTCATGATAATGATTAGATTTTATTGAAGACGCTAATTTTTTTTTACTTAAAAAATGTGTTCCTGCAATTGTATCCTAATCAGACATCCTGTGAGACTTTTTTTGTAAAATTCTGCATTCTTGTCTTATTTATTTTGGCCCTATTCCTGATATCTGTTGTCAGGACAGACAGCATGAGGACGGGCATTTCATTGTTTCTGTCAAGAATGTAGAAGATGACTGACTGTCTCATTTCAGCTTGATTCCTTTTGAGTGTGTCTCCTCCGCTGTGTGATGTGTGCTGTCAAAAGATGATCATGTAACATCTCTGATACCAACCCGGAGTAGTTTGAAGAACCTATTTAATGGTTGCTAGACACACCTTGCAACCTTGAGCCACATGTTGAGAACCAATTCAAAAGAGCTCCAAGCAGCCAGAAACAAAGCGAGCACATGCTCACTGCTGTTGCTATGACGATGTGGTCTGTCCTCCCTCTGACTTCGTCTAGTTTTTAAGTCACGGTACAAAACACACTCAGTGCAGCAAAATACAGACAAAGAGATGGAGAGTGAGTTGTTTTCCTGGCTGATTGTTTAAGAAAGATTTGTTATGTCATAATAAAACCATTAAACTGCCACTCGGTTAATTCTCTTTTTTTGTGCTTTGTGCCATTTGTTTATTTTCTGATGCGTATTCTGCTGAAACAGATGCACTTGTGGCAGAAATGAGAATTGTTAACTCATTTCTGATTTCATCTGTGTGTTTGTCTATTTGTGTAGAGAGGGGATTGGCCCATGCATAAGCTGGAGTGTGTAGCCATGTGTGCCTACGGAGAAAACTGGTGTCCATCAGAGACAGTCAGACTGGTGGCCAGAATCATCATGAAACAGGTGAAGTAATAACGAGAAAAAATGGAGTTTCCCTCGGGATTAATAAAGTGTCTGTCTGTCTGTCTGTCAAAATAGAATCATTACATTTTTCTATAATGTTTGTCTGGCAACAATTAAAACTATACCTTAAATGAAAGCAGAATATATTTGCATTGAAATACTTGATTATGTATTAGTAATAACACAAAGACGGTTAAATTAGTAGTTATACATTGCATTTATGTAGAATTGGCTGAATGAAAGAACAGGAGACTGTAAACCCTAAATCAGATTAAGATTCAAATAAGTCCTGATAAACGGTTGACTTGCCTCATATCAGTTCATTTGTATACTTTTGCATGAGTTGTTGAGTGTCTCATCTTCATTTCATTTATTGCAGTTCAGGAGTGTAATTTGTTAAGGCTGGTATCAGCTTTGGCCACAATAGACTGATTATGAAACAGACAGGGAGGACTTATGCTCATGCAGGTTTTATCAGACTTCTTTTAATTTTACCTTGAGTTCAAACAAAGCGTTGTTCTTAGTTCCTGTCAGCTTTCTTGAAGCGTGTTCTGCTGTCATCCAGCTGTGCTTGAAAACTGCTACATTATCATGCAGCGTTTTAATGAGTAATTGGCGCAAAGTTTTTAACAAATCCATCTGTGAAATATGAATTTAGTCATGTCTTTTGCATACCTCTGTTTTTTCCTGAAAATCCTCTCCTGTCTCTCCACTGTGCTTCATGCTGCAGAGAGTCACAACAGAGCGAACCCCTTCAGAAAGAGTGCTGCTGCTCAAAGAGTTTGAATCACGTAAGTAGATCTGTGTGTGTCTGCGCGCGCATGTGTGTGTGCATGTGTGTAAACTTGTGAGCGTTTAGTTACATATCCATGCTCTTTTAGTTACATGGTGCAGTGTGTGTGTGAGATCTTGCTGTGCCTCTGCAGTTGTAGCAGCGTGTCTATTAATATCCTTGACTGTAGCCTCCAGTCCTGGTTCTGTCTCTTTCATTCACTCCAAGTGTGCAGAGCATTGGGACTTAAATCCCAAGCTTCTGGGTGCTGTAATTTCATGTTCTCTCCCCTCCTTTAACAACTACTGCTACTGTGCCCTTGAGCAAGGACTTGAACACAGTGATTGTACTGAGACATGCTTAGCACATAACTTCATTTCCACTCATAATTACAATTCAAAGAAACTTATCTCTGTTACTCTTTTTGCTGCTTCTCTGTTTCCTACAGTTCTTCTGTGCTGCTTTAAAGATACTAATGTGTGGTTTTTATTTTTGATTAACATGAAATCCTGAAAGCACAGTGAAGCTTCTTCTGCTGCTTTACATACTGTAGGTTGATGAAACAAGACTGTGGCTCACCTGAGAGCCCACAAACTGTTTTCTCTGCTCCATTTGAAGTGATCATTTAGTCTGAGCAGTTGTTGCTGGCTCAGATTTGTCACCGCAGGATTGTCACAGAATTAACCTTCACACCTGTCTCTCATGCAAACAAAACAAGTGTGTGGCCAGCTGCTGCAACCAGCCTGAGTCAGTGTGAGTTTGTGTGATTGGCAACAACACATGGCCTTCAGCAGTTGTAGATTTTACAGTGAGGGGTTTCTTCTATAGAGCTATTCTACAAATAAATATGGTGCAAGTCACAAACAATGACAAGACGTAATGATAAAACTGTGGATGAACAGTATAACCTTTATTTTTTATGCCATATCTTTATCCCTCATCTGTGAAATTTCCATTACTAGTGAATGCAATCTTCAAACTTCATTACTGCTGATAGATACCCATGTGTCACTGACTCATGTATGCTCTTAGTCTGACTCACCAGATGTAGGCTGTTAGTATAAGGTTGCCATCAGTCGCACATTTCAAGCTGCTTTCTCTTTCGCTATCAACTTGTTACCGTTTTCAAAATCTCCTTCACTATGAAAACAACAACAACGACAACAGCCTCTGAGCAACAAACTGTGACGTAGAAAATTTCAGGCTTTGAAAAGATTTGGATCATGCAGTAAGGCAGCCCGGCTAGTTGTTTTCAGAGACAGTGCTCATCTCCCTGCATGCAGATGTTACACTAGTCACTATTATAAGGGAACACCATTGCTTTGTCCAGATGGTAGTGACTGATTGAAACAAATATAAACAAGCCAGAGCTTGTTTTCTCCCCTATTGCAGGATGGTTTTAAGGTGCAGCCAGACCATTCCACATGATGCTGTGTTAGTGCTAGAAAATGATCTTTCAATAGAGGTCTGGTTTGTTTTTACGTAGCTGGTTGTCGCTTTTAAAGGGGAATATTTAAATGAGTTTTTGGGTGTTGCCTTTAGAGTTATCCAGCTGTCTCAGGTCCAACAACTGGTCCATTACAATGTTCATTACACCCCATGTAACTCTTTCTTTGTCTCTTGTCATCCCTGTTTCCCCCTTTCTTTCTATGATTCTTTACCCCTGACAGATTTAGATAAGATGGACAGTGAGAAGGACGAGATGAACCAGGCAGACATCGCAGCGCTGCATCACTTCTACTCCAGACACATCAGTGACATCCCTGATGAACAGGCTCTCACTGAGCTCTTTGCACAGGTAAATTCTATGATCAGAGAACGGGGAAGCTAACTTAAATGTTTACTTATTTGCCAGTTTAAATAAAGATGGGTTCTTCTGATGCAACTAGCAAACACTGAGCTCAACTTTGTTGTTTATCAGTTTGATTTCTGTCATTGTCATCCATTGTAGAGGAAGAGGATGTGTTCTAGGTATCAAAATGTACCCCAGAGATTCTTTGGATTCTTTTTGTTTTATTTGGTGGTTTTGCAGAGTTGCACTCTGTATGGATCCTGGCGTGGTTTGTGTACATGTATTACTATGACTGTAGTGTGAACAAACCCTCTCCAGGCCTCAGTCATATAATTCTTAAAAGACTTTGGTTTCGATGTATTATTGCTACATTACACTGGATACCACTGTTGTCTAACTGATAACTGGGGGCATTTCTGTATACGGTTAATGTCCCCTATGTGAGATGTACCATAACTGTTTGGCCACTGGACAGCCCTGACTTAATATTTTATCCCTCTACTAGTAGAAGCCTCTCCATTTCTTGACCACTTCTGTGAGCAGTAGCTGTGACAGGTGGTGCGTGTCCCGACCCAAACCCAGTCAGCTGAGGATGCTTTAGTGGAGATTTTTAGTGGGGAAAAACCACTTAGGCTCTCTAGCAAAATCCTAAGCCTCTATCTGTGTCCCCTTTGCCAGCATCAGTCTCTACAGGCAGAGATTTTAGGGATTTTGAGATTTGCTGCTTTTAGTCCCTTGTTTGTATAGAAGTACCCCCCCCCCCCCCCCCCCCCAAAAAAAAAAAAAAAACACCTAATAAATCCTCAGCCATGCTTTTTTAAACACCAGCTTTAAATCAGTGGATTAAAGGCCTTCTCCCAGAAAGATCCAGGATCTTTATTTAAGTGCGTTCTGTTACTGCCATGTGATATTTTTTAGGAGCACATAGAACACTCTGTACAAGGGCATGCTGGGTTGCTCCGTACATTTTTTTTTTTATACACAAAGCATTAATACACACAATGTGGACGTGCAGTATGTTTACATGTTTAAGATGTGGGTTTTTTTGCACATGGAGGAGCACATGTTAGCTGCAACCAGGATCAGTATCACACACCAGCTGGGTGCTGTCTGTTTAACTCTTCAGCTTTTAGCCCTTTAATTTAATCTGTCTGGCAGAGCTGCTGCCTTCTTTGCCTTCACACTACATGAATGGAAGCAACCCCTTTGGCTTCTTGTCACACAGCCACACTTAATCTCTACTACCGGATTTCCTCCCCCTCAATGGAGGGGGAGTCGCAGCACAGCAGAGTAGAGGGGGTTGCATGTTGTTTTATCGTTATACTCAACCCTGCCGTCTCTGCTGGTTTGTTTGTGTCTTTCCTTCTGTTTTTCTCTGTCCCTCCTGGCCTCACTTGTTTCTTTTGTCTCCAGGTTAACTGTAATGGTTTTACTATAGAGGACGAAGAGCTCTCCCATCTGGGATCGGCTGTTTTTCCTGAGTAAGTTACACATCATCACTATTAAACAGTTATTCATCAAGTTTGTGTACTATGTGAATAAAGCTTTAACAGATTAAATCATACACTGGAAAAAATGCCCCTCTCAAAACAAGAAAAAAAAACATTTTTCAAGGTTTTTTTTTTTTTTTACCTTGAAATAAGTGAAAAAATCTGCCAATAGAACAAGTGGAAATGGCTTGGTCAGATTTCTTGAAATAAAATATGATATTTAGAATATTGAGATCTTAAAATTAGCTGGGAAAACTTATTTTAAGCTGTATTTTATCAGGATTGTCAAGCTTAGGTGTCTTAAAATAAGCCAAGTTTTTCACTCAAAAACAGATTTTTGCTTTCATGTAACCTCCTAATTTGAGATGTATTAAACTTATTTTGTGTTTTCTTGTAAAATACAACTCAAAGCAAGGTAATTTTGAGATTGTTTGCCTTAACAAGATATTTAAGATGCATTGTTTTAAAACAAGTCCCTCCATCTTGCTGAAATGTCTCTTGTTAAGTGAATTTATCTTAAATCAAGTGGGATGAGACATTTAGACTAAAAATAAGACAAATAGACTTGGTAAGATTTTGAATTTTTGCAGTATACAATAATTTCTGCTTTCACTTCTCTGCATGTTTTCAGAAATCCACACTTGTCCCCCCCTCTTCAGTGCCACTTCATCTTCCCAACAGTGTTTTATATATATATGGAACAGTTACCTTTCAATCTGTTTATCTCTTGTGTTTCTGATTTGCTTAATCGTTTTAGTCTCTATCTGCTTATTATATACTGTGTAGCATAAACCATGAAAAGGTTAGAGGCACTTGAGATGTTAAGATTCTTATTCAGCATGAAGTCCCTTCAGGAGGCATTATCAGTCTGAGTTACCTTGAAAACTGAAAAAGTGTGTTTTGAAGAAATGGTGCAGTTTTAAAGGCCGATGGTGCTCACATAATGTATTGATTTATTGATGTGATGTTTTTCTGTTTACTGCACTTTGTTTGAACATCACTGGAAAAACAAGAAATGATTCATGACCTTGTTTTTGAAGGCATCCTCACTTTTCACATCTAAAATCTTTGCACAGTGCTGCATATAGCAACCAAAGTGCTGCACTCCCAACATTATGAAGCTGCTAAATGTCATCTTTTATTACTATTCTTTGATTTCACACCTCGCCTCTACTCTTTCTTTTTCTTCCTTCCAGTGTAGCACTGATGAATCACAGCTGTAGCCCGAATGTCATCGTGACCTATAAAGGCACAGTGGCTGAGGTCAGAGCTGTTAAAGAGATAAACCCGGGAGAGGAGGTAAGGAAGCACAAGAATTATGAAACTAGATACAATTACAGAAAAATAGATAGCCCAGTCTAGTTTTGTGACTGTTTCTCTTCCTCTTATGTGTCTTTTTGCAGATCTTTAACAGTTACATAGACCTGCTTTACCCGACAGAGGACAGGAAAGAGAGGTTGTTGGATTCCTACTTCTTCACATGCCAGTGTACAGAGTGCACCACCAAATCTAAGGTACAGTTGATGCAACTCCCTGGAGAATGCTCTTATGCTGTTACCATTTTGGTTTGTTTATTTGAGAAATATACCAGAAAGCATAGTCAGTCTCTGTTGCCTGTTTGAGGATCATGCTGTCCTCCTCTCTGTGCCGACATCATTACCATTGTTTTTGTTGTTTCTGTTTTTCTTCCTTTCTTTCAGACATTATTCTTTCTCAGTAGCTGTGTCTTTAATCTGTGATTTTCATGTGCAAATCTGTTTTGTTGAGAAATTATAGTAAACATGGAGCAACAAATGCCACAAATCATTTCAACTTCTGACAAGCTAATCGTGCATTTGGAAACTCACACGGCGAGGATTTAGCAAGTGCTTTGAAAATGAAATCCTTGTTTTCAGAGGTCTTAGTGGAATTGTCTCAGTTAGTAGTTTGTAATCATTTTCAGCTGCAGGCTGCTTATATCGTGCATTGCATGGCAAAGTGCTGAATCAGCACAGTAATCAAAAATAAAGCTGACTGAGTGGGTAATGCATGCGGATGTATCTGAGTGTATCTGATTTTGCTGCTTCTCCAGAGTGAACCCTGTACAGAGGTAGAGCCAGTTCAGAAACACAGCTAGTGATACTGAGATGTTTCAATCTTATTTGTAGCCATTTCACTTGAACCTCTTGAAGATATCCTGGTAGAATATGTTGGCATCCAACTGTTTGTGTTGTTTTTGTCTGTCTCTGCCTAGGACAAGGAAAAAATGGAGATTAGAAAGCTGAGTTCTCCACCAGAGCCCGAGGAAATCAGATCCATGGTCCGTTACGCCAAGAATGTCATCGAAGAGTTTAGGAGAGCCAAACACTACAAAAATATCCTGTTTTCTTGGCAGTGAATTCTCATCTTTCTCTTTATCAATGACAGTCTTTCACTTCCCTGCCTCCTCTTCTTTTGCTGCGTTGTCTGCATCATTATTCCTTGACTCTCTTGCACCCCCCAGTGAGCTTTTGGAAATGTGTGAGCTCAGCCAGGAGAAGATGGGAGCTATTTTTGCAGACACCAACGTCTACATGCTGCACATGATGTATCAGGCCATGGGCGTCTGTCTCTACATGCAGGACTGGGACGGCGCTATGAGCTACGGAGAGAAGATCATTCAACCATACAGGTAAATTGATCTGTCATAGATCTGCAGGCAAGCTGTCATGCAGGTTCCGTAGATTCATGCGGTCAGTCAGTTGCACAGTAGTGTTGTGGTCTGACAATCCCCAGAGCAGAAGTGGATGAAAAAGCTCTGTGATTGAGTTAAGTAGCTGCGTGATCTCTCAATCTGTCAGTAAGAATTTAATCTAATTTAGTCGAGCTTTAGTCTTGTTACAGGTGTATAGGTTTGGAGATATTTAAGGGCATGTAAGCACAGTGGGCTGTAGTCACACCACAATACAAACTAATCACGCTGTCAAAAGTTTTTTGTACTTGAACAGAGAGATTAGAAGATTTATGTGCATTTCTCTGTTTTGCGGATGGTCCTTTTATATACAAATATCATCGATCGACTCCTTCCCACTTGTGTAGTAACGATATTCAGATTTCTGAGTTTGTTGTTACAGCTCAGAATAAAATGTTTTATTTATTTCATACTTTACAAAATACAATAGAACTCGTCTTTCCCACATCATGTTCATTTGTTATTTACAATACACCCACTGTGCACGTATTATATTAGGCTTCTGTAGTCGTCACTAAAGCTTGATAATACCTAACATGTTTTCCTTCTGTAGTAAACAACCATCAGCCATGTCTGCTCTAGTATATGTTTTATCTTTTATTTTTGTTATCTCCCAGCTTGGTATGTTTTAAATTTGTGCAGCCACTATAACAGAACAAAATGTTGCATTAATTGTTGACTGCATCTTGTTTTCTCTTTTCGTATTCTCTCTGCAGTGTTCACTATCCAGCCTATTCTCTGAATGTGGCGTCGATGTATTTGAAATTGGGACGTCTGTATTTGGGACTTGAAAAGAAGACACAAGGAGTCAAAGCTCTGAAGAAGGTAAATTTATAGATATTTGATCCATTGATATTTGGATTGTTGGCAATAGAAGAGATTAATTTGACAATTAACGGACTTGAAGAAGTCAGTTAATTGTTGAGCTAGTTGAGAGCTCATCCATGTCATGAGGCTCATATTTCCAAACTGAACTGATCTAAGTTTAGTTTACAGAACTGAATTATTGTATTAGGATGTAACCACATCATGCACAGACAATTTGATCAACTGCCACGGCCTGAGTTTTTCTAAATGGAGAAAATGTTGTTTTTCTGTCTGCAGGCTCTTGCAATCATGGAGGTAGCTCATGGAAAAGACCACCATTATGTAGCAGAGGTCAAACGAGAAATCGAGGATCAGAAGTAAAGAAAGTGGAGCTGAAGGAGCAAAAAGAATGAGAGAGTTTCCAGAGCGATGAACCTTTCTAAAAGAAACAACAAAATACACATACAAAATGCATGGCATGCATCTTATACCTCTCAGTTTTTTAAAACGTTTTTGTTCCTACTCTGTTCTGTCTGCCTCTCTTTGGGCAGTTTCTTTTACATGTCTATCGTCAACCGATAATGACCACGTTTTGTATCTACAGCAGCCTACTTTCTGTCAGACCTGCTCTTAAATGCAGACAAATTAGAGGTACATTTTTTGGAATGGGAAAAAAAAAACATTTGAGATATTTCTCTTGTAACCTTGAGCATGATTTAGAAATGTTGGTTGGTTTGTGCTTAAGCTCAGTTAACCCATACTGTAACTGAAGAAACAATCAGACATGGGAAAAAGAAAACCGTTAAAGCTGCCTTTCAGAAGCGCCAAAGCTTTCATGTGATAGCTCAATATTCTGAAGTCACATTTTGACCCTGTTTTTCTTTCCGAGTGAGTCTGAAATCATTCACTGTGTGTTTATTGACCCATAAATAGACTGTTTCACCATCATGTATGTTTTTGGCTCCAGAGCAGTTGTTCATGATTTAAAAATATGTAGTGAGTAGTTGTTACTGAGGGCATTACTACTTACTTTACAGCCACTGCATTTTTTTCTATCAAATATTCCGCAGCAGAGTTTCTTGCTTCACTAATTCTTGTTTAAGCCGTGAAAAAAAAAAAAAAAAAAAAAAAAGGCGACTGACCATGCATCAGGCGCTCTGTAGCAGCAGAGAAGAGAATGCAAAGAACTATTCCTGAATGAATAACGAGCAGTTTTATTGGCTTATCCTACAGTATGTTTTGCTTGTTTAGAAGAACCACAAAGTGTTGCATGTTTGACTGTTCATAGTGTGCGTTTGTATGCGTGTTTTTCACGTGGGGCTTGTTGACCAAATGGGCCACGGGTTTAACTGACAAGGAACCAGCTATTCTATCTATTCACAGTGTATCCTTAACCAGGGGTGCTGACTTGAGACCAGTTTGCCTCTGAAGTCGCAGTAAAGACATTGGTCGTGTAATCTGACTGATGATCCTGGATCGGAGCCCCTTCGCTCTCAGGAATAAAAGGGGCAACACTGTAGCTTTTGTTGCCTTTCGCCACGATCAACATTATCATAACTTTTTGGTGTTTTCTTAGAAGCGTCATGCATCCAGATCGTCGTGAAGTCACCTTAGCAGCTGTGGGCCGGATTTTACCATGCACTCTAACTTGATAAAATATATCTTTTACGTACAACTGTTCATGAGGGTGTGAGGTGTGTCATCATTACACACGCACACAGGTGACAAGAATGAAATATTTTTTTTGTAATTTCATCTCCCTTTAATCTCTGTTTTAGTGTGAAGTTAATTTTTGCGCTCTTGTAATTTGAGCATACTGAGCTACTTTAGAAGCATTACCTTCAACAGGAGTTGGTATTGAAAACCTAAGAAATCTGTGGGTGGTTGAAAACGAACCGTTTGTTGACAGCAGGGTTGATCATAAATACTGTAAATGTTGCCTGTGGTTTACAGTTTTAACTGACCCCAGCCCACACCCCAAAATCAGGAGCAGTAAAAGGTCATAGAACTGTACTTCTGGAGATTTGAGTAATGAAAAAAAATACCAGGCAACTATGTTTTGTGGCTGCGGGTTAAAATCAGAGTCTTACAATGTGAGTGAGCATTTAAAAAGCTGAGCTAAAGTATTGCAAAGATCATCACTTGGGCCTTATTAAAGGGTTCTTGTTGCACTCCAATTTTGTACAGTTTTTATGACAAAATGATGTCAAAATGGCAATTCTAGAAGCACATTTCGTGTCATTTTAACAGTTTCTGAATGGATAATTGGCCTGTCTGCTGTCTTCATTTTGCACTGCCAGAGAAACTGAAGTCACAGATTGAATTCCTTTCTTCTTATGAAATGCCTATAGCCTCTCCATCTTGTTTACTAAAGAAACAGTTTAATGCATCACATGAATGTGGCTTACTGGTGATTAGAAATAACCAAATGTGATGAGTTGTCTGTAGTCATATTTGTAGCAACTCCTGCATACGTGACTCTCTTTGTCACCTGCAAAAATGCATCTAGAAGGTGCCTGCCTTACAGCTTTGCCTAGGTAATCCAAAAGCACCAGTTTACCAACTTTGTTCCACATGTTTATTTATGTGTGTTTCTGTACAGTGGAAAACATGATGCAAAGAGGGTTTGTAGGCTGGTTGGCACCAACCAAAAACCATCTGAATTTTCTGTTGGCCAGATTTAAGCAGTGCATTTAGGTTCTGGTCAGACATAAAATACACAATATAAATATGTACATTATTTCTTTTTGTGATGTCTTTAGATTTGAAACCTGTGGCATTAGTGTTGTGAAATCCTTACTCATGCTGCATGTAAACCAGGCGAAGACTAATTGAAAGGCCACCAACAATATGTTTTCTGTTTTTCTGTAATGAACTGTTAACCTTTTCAGGCATGAATGTTATTCTATTGGTATGCATTACTAAAATCTGAGCCTCTGGTTCTTTCTGTACTATGTCAGTGGAACTCAATAAATGACAGTATGGCACTTCCTTTGCTGTATATTTGATTAACAGAGTGTAGGAATCTTTCTATGTATTTAATCTCTTTTTCAGGCTCAAACTGTGTTTCTTGATCATGTGACATCAAGATTGCAGACACGTTGAAATAGTGTTATTTAAAGCAATTTTACGGTGACACTTGGATTTGAAGTCTGTAAGAGCATCACAGCAGTCAGATATAGGCAGGTGAATAAAATAAAATATTCAGCCAGCAATTATCTTAAACATTTATAGATGCAAAGGAAATTCAGGATTACACATTGCTTGGTCATGAGCTTGTCTTCCCAATATTAATATTCTTTTGTCCACACATGACAGTTTAAAAATAGTCTTAATACGTGACATCCTGTTTATTGGTAGTATTTACAGTCTCCTACCACATAGGGGCACTGTGGAGGCAGTAACAGGAATAAGCCAATCATATGCTTACCTTCACGATGTCACATCAACTAGCCAATGAGCGTTCAGCAGAGTGGACTGGGACTTCCTCCGCTGCAGTTTGAATTTTCCAACAACAGCTCAAACAATTCAGAAGGCTGATTAGGAAGCATCGCGCCCAAAGTAAGTGAAGCCAAGCTCTGTCTTATCTCGAGTTCATTTGAGTATATGTGTCATTTTGAAACGCATTTCATAAGCTTCGACCTCAGGCTGGTTAGTTTTTGTGTAAATTCAAGATGAAAGTTGGCTAACTTGTCATATTTGCTCAAACCGTGTTCAGCTCATCTAAGATAACGCTAAATCTTAATAAAAACTGTTAGCTGTGTGCTTGTTTTGGTGTTCCACTTTAAGTTAACGCTAGCTTTATTAGTATTTTACATGTATGCTTACTAGTTATTAATTAAAACAAATTGGTTAATGCTGCAGCGTTAACGTAGTTAGCTAATCTTTGCTAACATCGCAGTGCCGTAGAATGGTCGGCCGATTAATTGAACTAACGGTAAATTCAACGTTTCGGTTTTCTTATACTGTCTCCTTACAACTAAAACCTGGTACTAGTGGATTTAAGCCAGGCAAGGCTTGAAAACAAACCTTATTAATGTTGTCGTCGTTTCCTTCTAAGCGCTATAGTTGTTTATTTAATGTTACATTACGTTTACAAATATGTTAAACGTCAATGTTGTGACTTTGCGTTGTAACAAGAGGAAACGGCTTAGGTTGTCTATTTTAATGCAACTCTACCTTCATTTGAGCTCAACCTGCGACTTGCATTGTTTCCATCACATGGCAATACACACAGAACCGGTGGTTACCCTAATGTCACTTAGTTTGTTTATCTGCATGTTTTTTATTAGTTTAGACTTCATGCTTTAACGTTAAACAAATGCATGTGGGTTCAGTCAGGTTATAAACCATGAGCTGGGCGGTGGAGGAGTGGAAGGATGGACTTCCAGGGAAAGCCCTGCAGAAGATCCAGGAGATGGAAGTCCAGCTGGACAAGCTGAAGAAGGAGAGGACACAGAAGCAGTTTCAGCTGGACTCATTAGAAGCTGCCCTGCAGAAACAGAAACAAAAGGTCAGTATTTATTGGGAATAATTTAATCAACTCAGAATTGTAATGTGTTTAGATAAATGAAACTCAGTTGAGTCCCTTGGGAAACTTGCTGATGCCTGAACAAAAATGGAAATTTTACCAAGAGAAAATACACTTGTACACAAAATATTTTCAATATCTTACAGAAATGCTTCTGTTAATCCTCTATATGTATCTTTCTCCAGGTGGACAGTGAACGCTCAGAGATCTCTTCTTTAAAAAGAGAAAACCAGTCTTTAGTAGAATCGTGTGATTCCCTAGAGAAAGCTCGCCAAAGGGTCACCCATGACCTCGGAGTCAAAGAGCAGCAGGTTAGTTTCCGATCTGAGGAATAAGCATCTGCTGCTGCTTCAAGCAACAGAGATTGAAATGTATTGGGCACTGAAGGACATGGCTCACTAATAATTAACAGCTAATATATATATTTCAGCAGATTTATTTCAATGTAAATTTCTGAAAAATAGAATTAAAATACCAGATTTTCTGTCTGCAGCTATTATATCCAAACATCTTATTCTTACCAACACAATCACACCCTATGATGAAATATATAAATGAAGTCAAGTGTACACAGATCTGGAATCAACATGAAATTCAAGCCTCTTGTGGTTGTAATCTCTTCCTGGATGTAGGTGAGCTACCTGGAGGGTCAGCTTAACTCCTGCAGGAAAACCATAGAGCGACTGGAGCAAGAGCTCAAGAAGTGAGTGAAGCAGAATGGGTTGACATGTGAAATAATGTCCTATGAGTTGGTGCTTTATGAAGTACAGCTTAGTATTTAACTTAATGATGGCTATAGGTCAAATTCATGCCCAGACTCTTTAATTACTGTTAATGTTATGGTCTTTAATGTTTTTTCTTTTTTGTCTGTCCAGGTACAAAAACGAACTGGATCGCTCGCAGCCTGCCGGCTCTGCCTCCTTGTCTTCCTCCTCTGCTGACCTGCAGCCTTACACTACTCCACAGAAGACTTTCGCTACTCCAGCACCTGTCCCGGCCTACAGACACCAGGGTATTTGTTTCCATCTGCAGCGAGTTATGCTTTGTGTTCATTTTTAAGAAAATAATCTATTTAATATGTATTGATCCCACAGATTTACTTTTGTACCACCTATATTGTTGGTTTCTAGTTGTGTTTAATTCTCAGGGTTCTTTTTACATACGTCAATGATGTTGTCAACTGCATCTGCCTCTCATGGCAGCTAATGTTGTCTGAGGTTTTTTTAGTGTACCCTAACATGTAATTTGTGTATCTGTTTCATAGATAACAGACTTGAGGAGCTTCAGGAGAAATACACCCAAGAGGTAGAAGAAAGGAAAAGACTGGAGACAGAACTCAAAGTCCTGCAAGTCAAAGTGAGTACATTATTTCTATATTTTTTAAATTATTATGTGTGTTCGTTTCTCAGTGGTTTTACGTTGCATCTTCTGCTTTAGCTGTTGAGTCAGTCATCAGTCAGTGTAAGCCACAAGGACATCGCTGCCCGCCAAGCAGGATCCTCCATATTCCCATGGCAACAGCAAGATCAGGCCCACAGTCGCCAATCTCAGGGTGCAATGGAGACGCCTTTGAAGAGGCGGGGGACATCCCTGTGGGACGCCCACGAAGAGACACCAATCAAACCCAGCCAGCGGATGAGCTGCTCCATAGCAGTGCAGAGTCCCAGTGGATCATCCCAGCAGATGGAGCAGCTAAAGACTCTCAACCAAGGTGGATTGTTATTTGTTTTGGAGTTAATGTGGTTAGCATTTATTAGCGTAGTAGTATTATGTATACGTCCTCTAATATATTTCATTTTGTTAATGCTAACTGTCTAGGTTAAACATCCCGCATGTGTACAGTAACGGAGTTTAATATTTTTCTGTTTCTTCACCAGAGCTGCGTGGTCGTGTGTCAGAGCTGGAGAGGAATCTGTCTAATCAGGAGAAGGACATTCGTACCCAAGCTTCCAAACTGCAGGAACTACAAACTCAACTGAATCAGGCCCACAAAGACCTTACTGAAAGGGACAGAGACTTGGCCAAGACCAGCCATGAGCTGAGTCAGGCCACAGACAGACACCAAAAGGTTGAAGCCAAGGTAGGACAGATTGGTTTTATTTTATATCTGCATGGATGCAGAGTTCACAGTAGACACAATGGTTATTAAGTTAAGAGAACCTGTAAATGGCTGGCAAGATGACGAAATGTTTTTCTGTGTTGTTCTCAGTGTTCATCAGTTGAGCAAAAGCTTAAACAAGTCACAGAAGAGATGAGCTGTCAGAGGCACAATGCTGAAATCTGCAAACGAGCCCTGGAGCAGAAAGTCAAGGACCAAGAGAGAGATAGTCAGAAGGTGCAACCATATGGAGTCATATGATGATTAGGCTTTTAATGTTTGTAAATTTTATTAAACATTAAAAATATTAATGCATTTTTTTTTGTTGTGTGTGTAGGAACTTGCCCAGCTGCAGAGTTCACATCAGGCTTTGGATCAGCAGTTGAACCAGACCAGAACCAAACTAACACAGGAGATACAACAATCCAAAAAAGACTGTAACATACTGCAGGCTGACATGGAGAAGGTAGCTCTGCCCTTCCTTCATCTGTTCCTTCTCACTTCATGCAGGCATGAACTTAGATGACAAGTCACTGAACCCTCAATATGTTAAGGTGCAAAGCACTTTAATATGTAAAAGAAATGTTTGAGGCTGTTAGAATGCATTCTGTGCTTTCAAAATTTCACTTTTGTTATGCAATTTACTGTCAATGGCATGTCTACAGCAGCAGCTATATCAGGTTACATACAGCATGTCAGCCATGGGCAATATTAAAACAGTTTTATTCTGCAAAGTAAACAAAACTGAGCAATGATTAAAACATTTGTGCATGACATTTCTATCACACCTGCTTTTTTCCAGATGCGCGTCCAGAGGAATCAGATGGAGAAGGAGATGGAGGAGCAGAAGCAAAGACTTCTCCGTTCAGAGCAAAGCCTCCAGGCCAATCAGACCAAAGAGCAGGATCTGCGCAAGAAGATGGAGGTGGGTTGCTTTTAGCTGAAAATCCATTTTCTGTAATGGTGAGCTGCCAATTTCGTAGCATATCTGCTGATACAGCTTTGACTCATCGTTTTCCTCTTCTTCATCCTACCAGGAGCTGCAGAAAGAGAAGAACAGCGTGACTGTTCAGCTGGACCAGAGTAACAGACGCCTGTCTCAGCTGGAAGAAGAGAAGAAGAGCTCAGAACAGAGCTTCAAACGCACACAAGGACTGCTAGATGATCTTAAAGGTAAGTTAGTGTTAGGAGTGGCAATAAAAAAAAAATGGTTACAGTTATTTTTTAGAATTATCTGAAATCATCTTAATGTTTTCCTGATCTGTCTTTTGGTATTTTAGCTAAATCAGAAGGACAGGCAGAGGAGCTGAAGAAGCTTCAGTCTAAACTGGAACAGCAGACACAGGCTTCAGCAAGGGAGCAAGAACATTTGAAGAAAACACTGTCTGATGCAGAGACTAAAAATGACAGGTAAATATAGTTTTATTCTGCAAAAATGAAAAGGTACTCAAGATCTGAGAGATAAAGAGAACCTTTTATCATTTATTTCTTTTGTTTTTCAATCACTGTAAATATTTTGTTACCCTGCAGATCTCAGAATGAACTCCAGAAACAGAAACAAGAGACAGAGAGGCTGAGCAACAGGCTGACTGTGCTAGACAAGGAGAGCCAAGAGCTGAAATCCAATCTCACTGCGAGTCAGAATGAGTGCACAAAACTGAAACAAGAACATCAAGCTCTGGTGGAGTGGACGACAGAGAAGGAGACCTTAATTAACGAAACTGAAGCAGTGCAAAAAGAGCTCAGTGACAAAATTAACAACCTGGAGAGTAGCGTCAGCTCTCTGAATGAAGCCAACGGTGAACTTCAGGTAAGGTGTTTTGATTTCCATAGAATTTGATGTAATTGTTTGGATATACTGTGCAGTTTTTAGCGAATGTAAGTAAATGTAACTACTTGGAAAGTGTTAAAGTGTCATTAACTGGTTACACCTTCATCAAATCATGACTGACTTCGATTCCACAGACCCTTATAGTACAAAAAATATTTCTCAAAATATAATTGTTTCTTAAAAAGCATCTGTAAATAGCAGTTTAGTGTTTTCAAATACATTCAGAGATGTGCTAAAATAAGACAAAATGCAAGCAACAACTATATTCTTAAAGTATCTTACCTCTCACCCTGAATCCATTTCTTTTAATCATTGCAGAAGCAGCTCATGTGTGCAGAGAGAGAAAAGGCCAGTCTGTCATCTCACATTGACTCTTTAAAAGGAGAACTCCTCAACAAGAGCACAGAGTTGGAAGAGAAAGAGCATCAGTACAAAGAGCTTCAGTCTCAGTTTTCTGAGGCTGGACAGAAACACACCAAAGACCTGGAGAATGTTGGCATTCAGGTGGCTCAGCTTGAATCACAGGTGACTTATATTTTTTCCACAACAGCAAATTTCATGGTTTCCAGGATGATCTCTCATTAAAACTGCATCTTAGTCTTGTGTGAGGCTCTATCATGTGTGACCAGTGATCTCTATGAACATGTTTAAGATGCTGAAGACCTGGCATTTATCCCTCCCAATTTATAACTCAGTTAGATCAGTAGATACTCGTTTAATTCATAATCAGACCTTGCTGAATGATCCTAATTGACTGTGTGCTCTTTTTTTTAATCTGAACAGGTCAAAGATCTGGAGTTACAATTGCAAAAGGAAATTACGCGAGCAGAGCTTGCTGAGAGGACAAACACGGAGCTGCAGGAGGAGCATCAAGCAGCCTGCGACCTGATTCGCTCCAAAGACCAGCTAATCGAACTTGGCCAGACTGAGATCAGCCAGCTGAGGGAAAGTCTCACACAGGCCACAGCACAGCAGGAAGAGCAAAATGCCAGGTGGGAGTTGCTCACTCAGCAATTTTGTTTTCGACAATGTTTTCTAGCCCTGCTTTAAATCCTACAGTTTGAAGGGTAATGAGTATAACTACAATGAAATAGCTAGCAATGCCAAAACATTTTTATTTTTGTATTGGCGTGAAAACACAGTGAAGATTATAATACAGGTATGTGGCCCCAGTCATTCCTTACTTTTAACGCATATTTCCTTGATTTCTTGTAGGCTGTCAGAGGAGAAGGCAGTCCTGTTGAAGCAGTGTGAGGACAGTGTTTCAGCGAAGGTTGAGGAGACTGAACACATCAAGCTACAGATGGAGGAGGTCCAGCAAGAGCTGCTTCTAACCAAAACCCAGGTCTGATTTAATGACTTTCAACTGCCATGGGAGCTTTAACAGGCTGCTGGTGGTTCATTCTTCTAAATAACTGAAGTCACTTTTTTTCTCTTTACAGTGTTTATGCAATATGTTAATTTGAAGAGTTATTTGCAAAAACAGATAACTCCATTTTGATACATTTTCAAAAACCTTTTTTTTATCGTTTACTTGAGATAATATCAATCAAACTGAAGCTGAGTGGATTTGACTTAGTAGTAAAATAGATGACAAAATAGAGAAAAAATAAATTATTAGTGTTATTATTATCTCAAGTAAACAATAAAAAGAGTTTTCTGAAAATGGAGTTGCCTGTTTTTGCAAATGAACTCTTCATTTATTAATCAGTTCTTGAAGTAAAAGCTTTTGATTAAACGGCAATGCCGAATGTAGAACAATACTAGTTAATCACACTGGAAAAATAGACACTCTTTCTTTGAAATACCACCAAAATCATTTTGTGACAAATACAATATTTATGAAGATGGTTTTGTTTAATTGCCGCTGCTATGTCAGAAAGGAGTTGTATGAAAGTCAGTTTTGACAGTATGGATAGTGTTCTTATAGTTTAAAGCGGAAAAATATCCAAATTACTATTAACTATCACAAAAAAGTTATATTTGCTATCATTTTTTAGCATTTAACCTGTGTGTCTGACATTTTGGGAAGTATTCTGTAAGAATGGTTCTGGAAAAACGCGGCTTTTTAAATGTATGGTCTGTCCTTGTTCATTACAAATATTTATATTGGATTTTGTTTCCTTACTTTAGTCTTGACGTCCTAGTTTGATTTTCTGTTCATGTTTCAGATCAGTTCTACAGAGCAGTTCCTGAAGGTCCAGGAGCAACTGGGGGCTGAGCTACAAAAACAAATCAAGACATTGTCAGATGGGGAAGAGGAACTCAAAAAGATGTGCAAGAAGAAATCGGAGGAGCTCAAGCAGTTAGAAGAGGACCTGAAGGATCAGCGGAGCCAGACAGAAGAGAAGGAGAAGCAGTTTAGAGAGGCTGAAGCCCACATGGTTTCTGTGGAGAAACAAAAGGCTGAGCTGGAAAATTTGGTTCAACAGATGAAGAAAGAAGCAGAGGTAAAAAAAAAAAAAAAAACAGCATATTTTTTGTATTGTTTAGTTATGTATATTTTGTCATATATATTATTACAAATAACAAACTTGCATCTGTTTTATTAAGATCCTCCAGCATAGTCAGACTGAGACAATCAACAGCCTGCTGGATCAGATTTCTTCCTTGGAAGAAAAGATGGCAGCGAACGAAGATGCAGCTGAGAAACTTCTGGTCTTGAAGAATGAGCTGGTCGTGGTCAATCAGTCTTATGCTGACCTTAAAAATTCTCTAGAAGCTCTTGAGAAGAGTCACTCTTCCACAATTGAAATCAAATCCAACCTGGAGAACACTTTGGCCGAGAAAAGTGAACTGATCTCTGCTTTGGAAAAAGAGATTAAAGATCTCACAGAGAAGATGAGTAAAGAATCAGAGAGTCACACTTTGGAGATTGAAAATTTCATCAATAAAGAGAAAAGCCTTAAAGAGCAACTTGAGGCCACTAAGAAATCAATAAGTGCTGCCAAAGTAGAATCAAGTTCTCGTCGAGAGGAGATCAAGACCATGAAGACGACTCTGTCTGCTGCTTCACGTGGTTTGGAAGAAAGAGACAACACAATAAAGAGTCTGAAGCAGAAACTGAATGAAGCAGAGGCAGAGCATGCCAAAACCTCAGATCTCCTTAAGGAGAAGGTGGTCGCCATGAACAAAATCAAGGTTGGTTACTAATGGTTTTGTTTGTTTATATTTGAGGCCTTGCATTTCTACACAGTGTCATATATTATCTTAATCTTGCCTTGTTCAAAGTATCTTCTACTGAAGTATGCTGAGTCACTTAAAAAAAGCCTCTTCTATGTAAATTAAGGTGCAGCTGGAAATGCTGCAGATGGACCTGGAGGACAATGAGACAGCCATGAACTCTTTTGACAGTCAGGTGGAGGAGCTAAAAGGAACAATAGAGTTGCTAGAGGCTCAGCTTGCTCAGAACAAGACCCAGATGTCTGACATGGAGGCCAGGCTGGAGGAAAGCAAAGCCCAGGTTTGGCCACAGTCTTTGCACACAAAATTCTGCCAAGAAAACACATATTTTCGTAAAGTCCAGAATAACTCCCAGGTTTATTTAGTTGTTCTACCCACTCCTGCTTTTTTGTACCTTAGTCTGCCCTCACACCGAGTCCTGGTCTACAGCCAGGTTGAAGATTAAAGTTAAAGAAGGCATCCCTAAGTGTGGCATTGTCATTAACCAATATCTCTATTTCTAGGTCTCTGTCTTGGAAACCCGCTTGGATGAGGTTCAATCCCAGAACTCTGTGCTGGAGACAAAGTATGTCACAGCAAAGGAGGAGTTATTTGAGCGGAGCTGTGAAATAAGTCGTCTGGAAGAGGACTCTGTCCGACGAAACCAGCTGGAAGAGACTGTTGCCTCATTAGAGTCTAAACTTAGTCAGATGACAGAAGAGAACGCCAAGGTAGAGACGAGCTTCAGGCAGATGGTTCAAGACAAAGACAACAATATCAACCAGTTACTCCAGCAGAAAACACACCTGGACACTTCTTTGAAACAGTTAATGAATGACAAAGAGCAAATTGAAGCTGAAATTATTCAAATAAATGCAGAGAAGAAACAGCTGGAGACCAGTTTAGAAGAGCTATCTGAGCAGAACAAACAACTGCAGTCCAACATTCAGCAGTTAACTGAAGAAAAGCTGCAAACACAAGTCAGGATTGAGGAAATGACTGCTGAGAAAAATGAGGCTGAGTTGGCTCTTAGTCAGGTCATTGAAGAGAAAGCCCAGTTTGATGTTACCCTGCATCAGATAAAGGAGGAAAATGCCGACCTTCAGAGTAACCTCTCTGCATTAATCTCTGAGAAATGCGATTTAGTTGCTAACTTAAATCAAGCAGTAGAGGAAAAGCTCCAGCTAGAATCTAACTGTTCTCAGCTGTCTGAAGAAAACACCAAACTACAGTCTTGTGTAAATGAAATAACTGAAGAGAAGCTGAAGTTACAAGAAAACATAGAGAGGCATCAAGATGAGGTGACTTCTCTGAGAGAGGAAAACGAGAGGATCCAGAGCTCCCTCCTGTCCTCTGAACAAGAGCGCCAGAGGCTGAAGGAGCAGCTTGAGATGAGGGACGAAATGACTGAGGAGGAGAACAAAGAGCGGTATGTTTGTCTTCCATGTGCAGCATGTTTGTATTGGCTGGTTGTTACGTGTGGCTGGCTGCTACCTCTCTCCTTGCTCTCTCTGGTCTCCCTCTTCCCTTTACCTGTGCAACTGCAGCACACCTGAGTGCTGTTAGCATTTAGGGAGGAGGAGGGTATTTAGTGAGGCAGTAGAGAGCGGCAGTCAGAGCAGAGACATGAGCAACACAGCCACACGTCCTGCCTGGACAAACGCGTGAGGGTTTTTTTGTGTTTGTGCAAACTGTGCTTTCGTGATTTAATAATGAGTTTTTTTCTCTTTTCATGCATTTGATTCATCACCCCCCCCTTTCCCCCCATTGCATGTTTAGATTGCTGGGTTTTGTTGTTTGTTTGGCTGTAGTTGCTGGTAGGCCTGTTTTTGCTTTTTTCCTTTTGTAGCAGTTATTTTTGGTTAGGCAGTTTAGTTAGGGATGGTGACTGGTTTGAGGCCCCGTTGTTGGGTTAGCCATGTTCACCACCCCTTTTTTTTGTTTCTTTTGGCCAGCACCTATAGCCTTTTTCCTTTCACTGTTATTTCTACCTTGATTAGTTGGATTACTCATAAATAAAGCTGTTTTTTTTTTTTCCCTTCACCAACTCACCCGCCGTGTCTGTGTCCAGTTTATATGTTGCCGGTTTCTGTGTTTGTTTGAGCCTAATTTGTTAATTTTTAAAGAGGCCGTAACACTGGTATAGTAAATAATAGCAGAAATGATAATAACTTGACTTCCACATTGTATCACAGGAGCCAGCAGTTTGAAGAACGGGCTGAGCTGCACCACAAGCTGGCGGTCTTACAGAAGGAGCTGACTGTGTTCAAGCAGCAGTATGATTCACTGCTGGAACGGGTGGACCAACAGCACAGCCTCATACAGCAGCTCTCAGAACCACAGGGAACCCAGAACCCAGCAGAAATAATCAGCCACATGGAGACTGAAGACACAGAAACTGGTGGTGAATGTGGACTGAAGCTACATTAAACTTTTAATTATTTACTGGATCTACTTACATTGAAATACATATTTATGTTTAATTATATGTGACTGTTTTCCCAGCTGAAGTCAAAGGACAGATTGGTGTTGAGCCAGAAAATGATGCAAGCATCAGTACCGGTACAGAGCCACTTCCAGTGAAGGAGCAGTGTGTGCCATCTGAACTGAGTGAACTTTCTCACCAGTCTGAGACCTTCAGGTACCATGAATTTTGTGCTAAGCAAAGATATGCAGTTGAAGTCTTTTTTTTGAGTTGAGCATTTTTATGATGTTAAAGGTGAATCTAATCTCTTCTGCCCTGCTAGTGCGACTGAGCTGGAATACAAGTTAGAGCAGGAGATCATCCAGGAAGGGGAGGAGGAGAAGGAGGCCAGTGCAGCTGCTGTTGAAGAAATAAGGACTAATGAGGAGGAGCAGCATCTTCATCAGCAGGTAAAAAAAAAAAAGATAATGTATTTTCTTTTAATTATGATGCTACCCTTCATTAACTTTGGGAGTGGGAAAGTGTACTTTCCATACTCAATAGTTATTAATATTTATAAACACCTATTTTAGTGATTTTTTTTTTTAAATCTAAAGCACTTTCTGAACATTTTTGGCATGTTAGTTTTAAGTTCATCCTGTGTCTTGAATTTACAGTTGAAAAACATTATTATTTGAATGCATACACTTTATTTTTGTTTTCATAGTGGTGCTGATCTTAATGATTTAATTTTCTTTATTACAGGTTTCTGAAGACAGCTGTAGTCCCAGAGATGATTCAGAAAATGAGCCTGTAATCTGTGACCAGCCTTCACAATCTTCCTCCTCGAGTGAGATGAGAGAGTTGGAATCCTGTGGTGAGTGATCAAATGGTGCCTATAAATGTATGTGAACCACACTGAGATCATTTAGACTAACATTTTTCTAGCTATATTACAGAGAAATTGCAACTTCATAGGGTGTTACAATTTATTTATCTTTTTTTTTGCATTTAAAGATCACCTTCTGTTGACTAATATAAGCATCACATTTGAATGTGTTCTGCTTCAGTCAAGTCATTTAAACACACATCTGTCTATCTTTAACAGAGTCATCCCAGATGCTTGATCTCAGCCAATACAAGGAGATGATCTGTAAACAAGAAAATGAGCTTGAGACTCTGCGCTCAGAGTTCAACCTACTGAGCTCTGACCTTGAACTCAGAAAAGAATTGAACTTTGAACTGGAAGTTCAAGTTCAAAATTTGGAGAAGAAACTTCAAGCTGCAGATGAGGAGGCATGTGGAGCAACATGCCGGCTGAAAAATGCTCTGGAGGCAAAGAAAAGCCTAGCTGATGAGGTAGGAGGAGGGAATGGCAGAATGCCAGACATCAATTTAGTGTCAGTGTTAATGATGGAATTATTTTTATGACTGTTTACATTAATACTGTGTGTTTATATTTAGTTAACCCAGCTGTCGGAGGAGAAAGAGACATTAACTCTGCAACTACAAACAGCTAAATGTCAGCTGACAGATGTTATGGAGATGCTGGAAGGCCTTGAGATGGCCAAAGGTATCTATTTTTAATTAAATATTTTACTTAAAGCATTCAGAGATCTAATCTAAGGTTACAGATTTGAAACATCAGTCTGAAACCAGATTTAAATTATTTCAGAAGGTTTCAAAAGGTTGTATTTATCTATTTGTTTGTTTTTGTGTTGATTAAATATTTTACTCGGTTTTGTAGGTGGATGTGACGAGAAGTGTCTTCAGCAGGAGAGTGAATTAAAGAGGGTTCGCTCTGAGAAAGCTAACCTGGAGCAGCACATCCTGGGAATGGAATCAGAGCTGGAGACCATGCAGGTGGAGAAGACCAGACTGACGGATGAAATGGAGACCCAGAAGAAGACTTCTTCAAGCATGGAGCAAAAGATAGATAAACTAATGACTGAGGTTAGCGCTCTTTTAAAACATCAAAACGCTGCATGTGCAATGGCAAAATTAATTAAATATATGTATGTAACATGAATTAAAGCAGTTCTCAGGTTCACATCTTTTAGTTTTTTTTCCTGTACAAAAACCGATGGCACATTCAGAAGTTACTGAGCTTCTTCTGTCCTGTAAGCCTCCTGTTAACAGAAACCTTTCTGTAAATCTAATTTTCCAGACCACCCAGCTGAGATCTGAACTTGTGCTGTGCTCCGAGGAGCGTGACGAGTTGAGCCAGTCTTTGGGCCAATGGAGAGAGAAAGTTCATACTCTGGAGAAGACTAACTGTGACACCAGACACCTGATTTCCATCCTGGAGGACGACATTAGAGCAGGAAGGAAGGAGTATGAAGCCCTCCAGAGCAACACAGAGAAACTGAAGACCGAGAGGCAACAGGTACAAGGTTGTTTTTAGTCAGACAAAAGCATTAGTTTCACAGAGTACAGACATGATTAGTTGTTCTGTCACTGAAAAACATCAAAACACCTGAATTACAACAGCACAAGTACATAAAGTGAACTGAACCCGAGGTCTGAGGTCTGGTTTAAAGTATATCTTTATAATAGATACAAGACTAGTTTAATGAAATCTATTTATGCTAATGTCTTCTGTTAACCAATTGTTGATGTTTACAGTTTTCTTCTACTTAATGTTGATTCCATTTCTTTCATATAAAGCTTATGGAGCAGGTTAAGCTCCTGGAGCAGGCAGTCTCTCAACAGTGTGGAGAAAGAGAGGAGCTGATCGGCCATCTTAACCAGATAAAAGAAGATCACACCTCTGCCAGTGAAAATACTGAGTCAATGATGGGCAAGATACAGGTGAGGAAAAGTATGACATTAAACGGATCATTATTAGTTTAAACGTTTAGTGTTTGCACAGATGCTGTTTTTACAGTGCTTTTGTGTTTCTTTGTCTTATTTTAGTGTATTTTTCTCAGATTTTAGAATAGCACAGCAGAATCATTTTGGAACGTTTAGTTTTTGAGAAGAATAAAGCTGAAAACTTCACCTAAATATCTGCTCAAAATAATAATTTTCTCCTGTTTTTCCCTTTAGGCTTTAGAGGGAGAGGTTTGTCGTCTTTCACAATCTCTCGAGTCCTCTCTGCTAGAAAAAGGAGAGATTGCCTCTCGCCTGAACTCCACACAAGAGGAGGTCCAGCAGATGAGAACTGGTATTGAAAAGCTCCAGGTTCGCATTGAGTCAGATGAGAGGAAGAAAAAGAAGATGGGAGAACTGCTCAAAGGTAACTCTTAACACCCTTGGCAATTACATAACCTCTTGAGTTTTGTGAAGTGTTGGTCTAAATGTGACTTTTCTCTGTGTAGCTGCCCAGAGAAAGTCCGACTCACTGCAAGATCGTATTGATGCCCTGGAGCGAGAGAAGGAAGATGTAGAGCAAAGTCTAGAGGACGCTGTGCTACAGGTATTCTATCACAAACATTCAGTCAATAAATAACCACTGAGTCTTCCTTATACTGACTTAAAACTAAGTTTGGTTTGCTGTTCTACAGGCTGAAACTGCCAAAGCTGAACTGGAGGAGGAAAGGACAAAGGTACCTTCATGCTATTCAAATTAGCTTTCTCCGTATCTGTGTTTTTTTTTGTTTGTTTGTTTTTTTTAACTTTCTAAAAGCAGGGTTCCCATGGTCCTTGAAAATTCTGGAAATTCCTGGAAAAAAAAGTGATCCTGGAAAGTCATGGAAAAGTCCTGAAATACTGCCACAAATCAGGTGGTCCTGGAATTAGGATCATCAGCTAAAAAAGTCATTGAAAGTCCTTGAATTCAGTGTTGCATGGATGTTGGTTGTGCTAAATATTCTACAGTGTGTCATGTCTGCACCTATCACATGGCTATGGCAGCCATGCACGTGCACACATAGACCTAAAGGGGGGCTTCAGCCCCTGCCCTTTTTGCCTCGTATTGAAAAGTGCCCTCTTTTGCCCCTTTTAAATATATATATATATATATATATATATATATATATATATATAATAATGCGCACTGCATTAATACAACAACTGCACGAAAAAAACCTGTCCCCCTCGGTATTTTCTCGTAATTCGGGGTTGTGTCTTGAGCCTCTGCCAGCCCTTCTACCTTTGACGTGCGGGTTAGCGCAGCTCGGCCACAGAGGCGTATATTGCATGTGCGTGGAGGAGGAAGATGAACAGCAGGAGGAAGAGGGGCAGATGAGGATGCGCATTAATGCTTACAGGTTATTTTGGAGGAGATACTTGGATAAATCTCCTCTTTATCCACCTCCTACTCCTACCCCGTCACTCCGAAACCCCCAATGCCGAGCTCCCATCCAGCCATCTGAAGGCACTGATCAGCACAGTCCACAGCCGTCGACAGCCTAGGGCCGGCCCAAGCTTTTATGGGGCCCTAAGCATAATTAGTTTTGAGGGGCCCCTCAACCCACCAGCATAGTGTCACCTGTGATTTACAAAACTAAATTTTATTAAAATACTTTCATTTTAAATGTGTATCATAAATTATTTTAAAAATGTTATATTTTGTAGTTGGTATTTTACCTGACACTTTAATGTTGTTATCTAACACAGGTAGACTGTATAGTATAATAAAGTGGGTGGAATCGGCTGGCTGTAAGGGGTGGAGGAGGCCAGAAAGATTAGTTTGTATGAGAAAATTGTTTCAGAAATTCCGTTCAAAATCCTGGAAATTGGATGATTTTTATCCTGGAATATCCTGGAAAAGTCCTGGAATTTAGTTTTCAATTTTCAGTGGGAACCCTGTAAAAGTAAAACATGACAGTTGTTGTACACCAAGCACAATATTAATCAGACTTTTCTCTCTTTCTGTCATGCTCATCCTTTCCACCTTTATTTTCTCCCTCATCTTTGACTTGTCTCCTGTAAAAC
The DNA here is from genome assembly GCF_021347895.1 of Acanthochromis polyacanthus. Taxonomy (NCBI): domain Eukaryota; kingdom Metazoa; phylum Chordata; class Actinopteri; family Pomacentridae; genus Acanthochromis; species Acanthochromis polyacanthus. The sequence goes on from NC_067114.1 coordinate 16,472,975, forward strand.
ACTCTGCTGCTACCTTTCCTCAACCCTCTACTTCTGGACCCTCAGGTAGAGGAGGAAAAGAAAGAGCTTAGTGAGAAACTGTCAGAGCTCTCTGCCACACTGGACAACCTGAGATCTGAGAAAGAACATATGGAGAGAGAGCTGGAAACAAAAAACCGAGAGATCGAGGAGCTGAAGGCGGCTAAGGAGGAGCTGGAGAGAGGACTGGAGAAGGCAGAGGTAGACAGAAGAGAAGAAGAGGAAAAACAGAAATACAGGGTTGAAGAGCTAGAGAAAGGAATTAAAGAAGCAGAGAGGCAAATTAGACGAGTAGATGATCTTCAAGCACAGCTGGAAGCCTCTCGGCAGAGGGAGATTTTGCTTAAAGAAAAGCTGGCTGAAAATGAACAGCTGGTAGAGGAAAAGGAGAAACTGCATTCGACCCTGTTATCTCTACAACAAGAAGGAGATAACCTGCGCTGCACTCTGACATCTGTAGAAGGAGAGAAAGAAAGACTAGATCAGGAGAGAAGTGTGTTAGCAGATGAGAAAGAAAAGCTTCAATCAGGCCTCTCCTTGATAGAAAAGGAGAAATGTGATTTGCAACAAAATCTTTCGTCATTAAAGCAAGAGAAGGAGAGAATAGAGGAGGAGAAACAGAAGCTGGAGGCTGAAAAACAAGAACTGCAATCTTCCCTTTCTTTGGTTGAAGAAGAGAAAAAGAAACTGTCTTTGACCGTTTCCTCACTGGAACAAGAAAAGCAGCAAACAGAAGAGGAGAAAGAGAAACTCAGACAAGAACAAGAGAGTCTTCAGACAGCAGTTGCCTCTGTTGAGAAGGAATTGGAAACAAACAAACTGTCCATCTCACAGCTCAAAGAACAGGTATATGGACACACAGATTCACATCTCTATAGCTCTGAAACCAAGGGCCACTTTCAGCCACCATGTGCACATAATGAAAATGTCTGTCAAGCACTCAGCTAATTTTAAAATCTAAAATGTTGAACAAAATATGAGGGGAAAAAAAAGGCTGAGAGAATTTTGGGATTGACCTTTGTATGATGGCACTTGGCTAACTACTAATGCTAAAAGTCAGACTGATTTGTATTGTAAAACACTGTTTCGTTCTGTCTGTTCCTTCCAGGTGTCTGAGTTGACGTCTCATGCTGCTCGTCTGTCTAAAGAGAGAGACTCTGCCCTGAGCAAGATCAGTCTGTGGATGAAGACCTGCAAACAGCTGGAGCAGGAAAAGCAGACTATGCTGAACAGCTCAGGTGTGCACAAAAAGAAGCAAATTTAACATCCAGTTTTCAAGTGAAATTTACAGCATGCCAATTATAAAGAAATTGAGGTTAACATTCAGAGAAGGAAGGCATCTTATTGACATTTTTAGAGATTTTCCTTTTCTTCAATTATCTTCACAAAGTATAGCTGAATATTTTTTTAACATGGGCCACATTTATGTTTCAGGAGATAAGAGCAGCGAAGAGGTCCAGCCTGAAGTGACCCAGCTGAGGATGGAGGCAGAGACGAGAAAGAAAGACATAGAAGACTTGAAGAAAGCCCTGGAGAAGAAGACGACAGAGGCTGAAGAAAGACTGGTGGAGTCACAAGAAAAAAACAAAGAGTTTGAGCAACTCATGGCAGCCCTCGATGGAAAGAAGAAGGAAATAGAGGACAAGGAGAGAAAACTGGAGGAAATGAAGAGTGAGCTGGATGAGCTGAACAACATTCTGGATGAGAAAAGCAAAGAGGCTGATGACAGCATGGATAAATACTGCAGTCTGATGGTTAAAGTCCACAAACTGGAAGAGACCAATGATGCACTGAAAACACGACTGGAACAGATCACTGCCACTCAGCGTACTGAAGCAGCTAACGGCCTCGCCAGCAGCACTGACAACCGCAGGCGTTCAGGAAGGAGGTCTTCCTCCAAACACCAGGAGGAAAAAATGAATGACAACACTGAGAACGTGGATCCTCAGAGGTCTCCTCAGGGCTCTTCTTCAGGAAAACGAGGTCATCGTGACATCAGTGACAAAGACAGCGCCCAGGAGGCCCTGCACAACCTGACAAAGAAGATCAAAGCCAATGCCATGACAACACCCAGACCAAGAGCTGAACAGGACGATGAAGAGTTCAGACCAGAGGGGCTTCCAGAGCTGGTGCAGAAAGGTTGGTGCTGAATGATATTCCAATCTAACACTTTCACACGTTCACCAACATCTGCAACACCTGTAGGTTGTTTTTTAGTTTCATCAGAATAATTGGCTCGAAACTGAGGTGTAGAAAATGTGTTACGACGTACAAGAGATTTTAAGAAATCATCCTTAGCATGCTGTACTTGGCACCAGTATGACTCTTGAACCCACAGCTTTCTGTGTGGATTTCAACTAGCCCTGCATAGCCAGCTTGTTCTACTGCACAGGATGAGCTACACAGCGTCATCATTCTTCTGTAAGGGAGTAATGTTCTGGCTTGTTTGTATTTCTTTAAACCAATCATGCACCGTCATGTTGAACAGAACCAAGCAAAGGATGCAGCAACAGTGTCTCCTCAAAATGGTAACGGGAATTGTTTTGGTGGAACTTTAATGTGAACAGTAGCTGGGCTGCATTATTGTATGATGCAAAACTTGAAATTTTATGTGTGGTCAGTTGCTGCCTGCAGGTTGTCATTTCATGAAGAGGACTTTAAAAAATATAACTTCTTGATTATGAAAGGTGAGGAGAAAGCTAGTGGCAGGTTTATACCCACAATCTACTTCCAGTTAGTCAGATGAGATATCAGCAGACCACCATGAGCTTAAGACATAAGTTTGTGTCTGTAGCATTAGCTGTGTAAGCACAGGTACAAATGCACAACTATAATTCACCAGGTGGGACAGTAGTTTATGAAACAAAGCACCAAATTTTAGTTGTGAGCTTCTTTCACTGTACAGAAAAACTTCCTGCTTTGTTCCTCAGGGTTTGCTGATATTCCTCTGGGGGAGGCCAGTCCATTCATCATTAGAAGAACCACAGCGAAGCGCTGCAGTCCTCGACTGGCTGCCAGACAGGCTCTTCATACATCGTCACCTGATGGCAAGGTGAGCAACACATTCCCCCTCTTTTTCCTACACAGTACAGTACTCTGCTTGTACCAGCAACCAGCTTCAAAACCATACCTAAGTGGACACATTGTCATCTATTTTCTGTTCACTGAGGATACAATCCAGAACTGTGGAGTCTGATTCTAAGCATAGGCCTGAAGTGTTTCTGTAACGGTTATGTCTGACACATCGTCTGACACATCACATTCCTTTCTCAAATCTGTGCTGCGCTTGTTTTAGTTACAACTGGCATTTGCCACTATATATTCAAAGTATTTTGGATAAGGTAAAAAGCGGTGCCGTGTTCCAGCATTTTCTCAGAAGTCAGATTTTAATCAACAGCTCAAACACTTTCCAGCTGTCTGAAATCACCAGGACTACTTGTTCCAAAAGGACATTATTATTAATATTATTATTATTATTATTATTAATAATACTAAATTACAGAGCAAATTGTCCTGATTTATTACGCAAATGGAAAAATAACATTTCATGTGTTTTGCTTGCTGTATAAACCTGCATTTCTGCTTACATACACTGACTCATAATATTCATGTAACATCATGTAAAGGCAGTTTATACTCTTGTACTGTTGTAGAAAATGGACTCAGTGTCTTTGAGGTCATCTGAAGGAAGTCCAGCAGCTTATTCAGTTGGCTGAACAGCAAGTTCAGAGTAGGAGAATCCATATCTTCAGCCAACTATGTGGGTCAGTATGTATGTAGTAGTTTAGGTTTTGCCTGGGGACCAGACAGCCTTTATATTGTGTATTACAAATACACATAAAGTCAGTCTGGAACTGCTCCATTGAACCAAATCTAGCCCAGAGGCGGGACTACCGATCACAGCTTGAATTGGAGAGAGCCAATCAGCGTAACACATGTGTGACGCAATCACTAAGCGACCTAACAATTGCCTTTCCGCCATGATATTTTGTAGTTTTAACAGCTTCCTTCGCCGTACAGGGGTCCTGAGGAAAATCTAAGCTCTCCCTTTCAACAGTGGAGGGCAGCATTACGCATTCTATCATACAGCCTGCCGGAATTAAAAGAAGAAGTAGTAGTAGTCCAAACAGTTATGGCGACCAGTCGAGGACAAAGGAGAAATTCAGCCCGTGCAAAACAGAGGAAAGCGCACGAGAGAAACCTCGCTCTGTTGCGGTCGCCATTTTGTTTGTATGCGGGAGGTGCACAGGTGTTAGATGGGTAATCTCGGCCCTGAAGATGACGCATCGTTAACTCCCGCCTCTGGTGCTCTGATTGGTTCGGTCTGATCTGCTCGGAGCTTGAAAACCTGTCAAAATGTGTCAATGGAGGAGGGCTGGACCGTATTCCCGTATATCCCTTACAGTCTAGCTAAGCTAGGCTAGTTTAGGTTTCCAGGCCTCTAATGTGTCTACAGGCTATCCGGACCCCCTCCCACCGCTGGGTCAGTCCAGGTCAGTGAAGCAGTTATGGGTTTACAGGATGTAGAGGTTTCAGGTCACAGAGGTAAAGAGGAAAGAATGTTAACTGCTTTACTGAACCTACTCTAGGACTGTGTGTTTACTTTGGTGAACTTTACATCTTTCATTTCTGACTTTAATTGACAATTATCCCTACCTACTTCACTGTTTCTGTTTCACCTGTTCTCTCTCATCTCCTATCTTGCTCTTTCTCCAAAGGTTTTGAGTCCCTTCGCTGGTCCATCAACAGACGGCTCCAATAAGAAGCGTTTTTCTCCGAGCAGCGAGGAGAAACCTGTGCATCGTTTACTGAAGACACCCCAGCAGAAAGACAAACAACCTTTAGGACAACAGACACAACAAGGAGACAACTGTCACATCCAGTAGATCAGTTTACACACTCATGGTTTCGCACACAGAAATGAACACTCGCACATCGCAGATATTAACACAGATATGAACACTCCATGTTTAAAAAAAAAAGTGTGGATTTTTGACTAAAATCCCACCTTAAAGTCTTTAACACTTAAAAAACACCTTTTCTTTTCTTTTCTTTTTGAGGCTGTGTGTTTTTCCATTTGTGGGTAAATCACTTTCTTCCAGGACTTTAAAAGACTAAACTACCTGTTCTCATTAGTAGCTGATATTCTTCATAGCACAGTTCTGACCATTTTTTAAAGCATTTTCATATCTTTGAACATAAACCAGCCGTATGTTTGTCACATTTTCACCACTTCATGTATTTTTTAATAATTTCTTTGTGTAGTTACCACTGACTCTGGACTTTATTTTCTGTTAAACTTCTCCTGTGTTGGTTTGTATGTGAGAGATCTTTTTGTGAACCTTGTTTATTGTAGATATTATCTATGTAGTGACGCCTCCCTATGCTTCACCCATATATTTAGTTCTGTAACATATCACCCGAGTACTAATTGGCAGCTAAGATTTTCTGCTCTGTTTTTATGTTTTCTAGATATTTTTATAGCATGTTTCTGTTGTTTAGGCTTTGATCAGTGTTCATGATCACTGTAAATAGTAACTGATGCAAAACAGCTTTTTTTTAGTAAACTTATTTTAACTGCTTCCTAACATTTGTTGAGTCTCTGTTCTGTTGCTGTGATGGAAACCTTTAAAAGTTACGGAATGTGTGACCAGCAGAGGTCGTACCTACAGTCTGCTACCACACGGTGGAGAACCTGAGCTGCATGTTTAAACGTGTTTGAATTTACAGTTGGCTGTTTCAGACACAGTAACTTTAATCTGTCAGGGGAGAGAATTAACTATCTGCTGTGACTATTTTATGTGATTCCTTTGGTCACATAAACTGGAAATCTGTTGCAAAGTGAAAAACATTAATTTAGCTCAGGCAATTGGGTATGCAGCTTTTTAATAATGCAGAGCTTGATTCATAGGCAAACTTCAAAGAACACGTAATTAGAATTTGCTCATAAAGGACACAAGCAAGTACTGTTCAGTTTTAGAGGAGACAACTTTGGAACAAACTAATTTGCTTTTGATGGAGTGGTAATGGCATGGTGGTTCTGTTTGGCTTGATTAGGCCGTCTGGGGTGTTGAGGTGGACCGATTGTTTCTATCAGTCACAGCTATAACTATTATAGAAGTGATTCACATTGTGGACATGGACTTCAAATAATCTCACTGTACTGCAACTTTGGATACTTCAACACTGAAAATTACCTTTTATTGCAACTTAACAGCAGCAGTTTATTTCCAAAGTGGATATATTTTCAGTTTTGTTTGTTGCGCCTTCACCTACCTGCAGTTTAATATAACATAGTTTAACTATTTCTGCTTGATCATGGACGTGACAAACGATATGAAGAGAAAACCTGGATTTTTGTTTTTTTGTTTACATTTTTACCTTTTTTTTGCTGAAGTAATTTTTTGGGATTGGGTGCATATTTGCCTTCCTTTGTAAAGCATAATAATGAGAAATACTAAATGTTAAGGAGGCCATGAGTCAAGAGTTGTTTGCACTCTGCCCAACATCTTCACTTTTTAACATAAAAATCACATTACAAAGACTAAAGACATTCAGTGATGTGAAGTAAATGAAACTTAATGGATTAACTAAAGTCTTGTTACACAAAACAGATTTCTGCTTACTTGAAAGATAATGTTAATGATTCTTATGCAAAATTATTTAACACCCAAAGTCAATATTTCTTTTCTCAGCATGGTTTTTAATCTTTCTGGTAATTTCACTGAGATTTCTCATTTTCAATTTTAGCTCTGTAATCGTGCAAAATCTCCCTGCTCACCATTCTTTTTTGTCAACGGATAAAACGGCTTTCTTTAAATCCCACCTAAGATTTTTAACTGAATTCAAATCCAAGACCTGAGATTGTCAACTGAGGACACTCCAGGAACGTTTCTTTGACCAATCAGAGTGATTAACGAGCTTCAGTTTGTTCTGTCGATGTCGCACTGTTTTTCAAAATGGCCTCAGCAGGGTCGACTCGCCTCCATGCTGACTGCTGAGGACGTACAGCTGATTCATGCAACCACATAGTTCCAGGTTAGTCTCATCTCTGCATAAAACACACTCAGAACTTTCCTTGAATGTTCACTTTGACTTTTGTATACTTTTATGTGAAAACTGGACTGTGATGAGGTTTGATGATGTTTGGTGTTGGTTCTTCCAGTCTGTTCTGATACTTTTGTTCTTGCCTTCTACATGTCCCCGTGCAGGTCTTTGGAAGACACTCTGGGTTTTCACAGCTGATGTGTCGCTGGTTTATTCTCCCTGGAGAAACTCTTCTTGGGGAGCAGTGGCTGGTGTAAATGTCCGAAATAAGTGAGGTTTTTTGTTTTTTCTTGGCTAGCCTTTACAGTGTGACTGAGGAACACTGCTTTAGATCAGTAGCCATTGATTATCTCTTTACACATTGGAAATGGAGGTATTGACGTGTGCCGACCTTTTGACCTCTTATTCTGCTGAGGTCTTGTTAGGACACATTGAGAAAGGACACGAGATACTCATCAGTTTCAGATGGAGCGTATGTCAGAGAGCGGAGGGAAGAAACTCAGGTTTGTGCGTTCACCTGGTTTGTCGGTTCACTCCTACATGCTGCTGTATCTCTGCCTGGCAGCGGCTGAGGGGGCAGCAGGGCATGCTGGGTTATGGGAACAGAGCGGAGACGGCACGGTCACACACCTCAGAGCGGATGCAGTCCTGCTCTCATGTCTCTGGCTGGAGCTGTTAGCGGAAGCTGCAGTGCCAGAACCAACTCTGGCCGAGGACACGGGAAATGAGGAGATGGGTCCGCTGAGCTATGTTATCACTGGCACTCAGGCTGGAGAGTGTGTGTTTGTTTATGCATGTGTGTGTGTGTCTGTCTGTAAAACGGACGGACTGATGGACTGTCAATCCCCACCGCTGTATGCATGGTTTGCCCCATTCTTTGCCGGGCAACACTGTGTAAGCAGCAGTTCTCAGGGCCAGAGGAGAGTCAGTGACAGGATGTGTCGACTGGAGTGTGTGAACAGGACGCAGGGAAAGAGACCAAGAGCTTAACTCATGGAGTTACTTTAAAACCAAATTATGTGTCTGAAATACTCAAATATATATCCCAGCTGTAGCTTTAAACTGAGAGTGAGAAACTTAAATACCACTTTACAATCATCCCTCAGAAAAGACTTGAAACCAGTGACTTAATGGTTCAAAAATATTTTACTAATCCATCACATATGTTATTATATATTAGTTCTTTCTTATTAATGCTTTTAAATAACTTATGAAGTGTTCGCAAAATGGTTTAAGAACAGTTAATAAAGCCATTCATCTCAACCTGTAAACCTTGTGTGAAAGGCAGCAGAACTGAGCAGAAACAAACTCGATGCTGCTTTGAACATCAACTCGTGCATAAGTAGACTCAGTAAATCATCAAATTAACCACAACATACCTAGTAAGTTAGATTACTCTTGAGTTATTTCAGAATTGAATTTCCCATTTGCTTTCCTATCATCATCCTGACATTTTAAGATTCTCCAGCAGATTGGCGACTGACAAATCTACAGTCACTCTGTGTCAGCATGTATTCCTGAGTTAGTCCAGAGCTACTGAAGCTTCATCAGTTTTACCATCATCCATCCATTATCTATACGCCACTTAATCTTCGTTAGGGTTGGTCCCAGCCGGCTTAGGGTGAAGACAGGATACTCTGGACAGGTCGCTGGTCTATGGCAGGGCCACACAGAGAGACAAACATTCACTCCCACAGACAACTGGGAATCACCAGTTAACTTGAGCATATTTTTGGACTGTAGAAAGAAGCCGGAGTACCTGGAGAAAACCCACGCATGCACAGGGAGAACATGCAAATCCATGGAGAAAGATCCCAGGAAGGCTGGGATGTGAACTGGGGACCTTCTAGCTGCAAGGTAAAAGTGCTCACCACCAAGCCACTGTTGAGCTCTTCAGTTTTACTGATTCTGTGTATATTTATTTTCCACAGGTACGCTCTTTCAAGGATGAATTTCCGCATGTCGGTGTCTGCTGCAGTTCAACAATGCAACAGTGTTGTAAAAACACGAAAAGGGGATCTGACACTGTGAGGACGGTAAGATATCTACTTGATTTGACCATCTCTGACTGCTTGAGTTTCAGTTTGACTTCAGTTGCAGTTTAAATGCATTTTTGAAAAGAATCGGGAGTAGATTTTGTTCCCTATCAGTTCCATTTACATTACTTTAGGAAAAAATCTCTTCATGGCAAGAGAAGAGGAATAAATCACTACAAGTAATAACTTTTCAGTAAACAAATGATAATGTGAATATATCCATTAAATAAAAAGTAAAGATTTATGCAGCACAAGTCCCGACATCCTGACTTTGAAGCAGAATTGATAAACGTCTGGACTAAAGACTATATATTTTTTAGAAATTCTGGCAGATCACATGAATATGTTCAGGCTGGTTTCCTCTCTGAAGTTCCAGCATGTCCGATTTCTGTGTTGGCTCCCTGCCTCCTCCTGGATGGAAATAATATGTTTAATCACACACACAGAGTAGGAGCTATTTTTAACCACCAGCATCCCTGGGCTTTTACAGCACCTATTGAGCAATGAATTGCCTCTGCATGCAAAGCACTAAAAATAGAAACCATTAGAATAGAATCAACATAAAAGCCAGCGGAGCCTCAGTTCATCTGCCCGCTGTAGTTACAATGTTTTGAGACGTTAACCCCCCTGAGGGCAAAAGCTTTCAGAGAAGTGGCAAATAGAAGTGAACAATCTGTTCCATCCAGCTGCTTCTTAGAGCTGAGTTAATTCAAAAACCTCCTGGACACATGTGTTAATAAACCGAGATCTGCACTGTTTGGCTGAAAAAATATTCACTCCGGTACTCTCACATGGCATGTGGCCAGCCAATTATGGCTCAAGTAAAAAAAAAATAAAGAAAAAAACACATGAGCAAAAATGAGGAGCATCACGTATAGCAGAGTTTGTTGAATTTAATCTCGAGATGTGAAAGGATTCCTTAGAGGTCAGTGAGGCTGATCCATATTTAGTGAGGATGGACTTTTATCTCCACAATTTCTCACAGGGACAATTCAACTAATAAAAAAATGCAAAAATGGCCACTCCATTTTGCCTTACAAATAGTAGTTTTGGGGGGTTTTTTGGTAATATTTTAGGGCTGCTGCAGATATTTACAGTGTGAATCACATTTTAAAACTCACCAGAAAAATGTCTTTTCACGTGTAATGTGATTACAGTGGACCATCCTCTAACCTCACACTGTGACCTGCTGCTTTTTTCTGTATTGTAGGTTGTGCCTTCTTAGACCTTCTCATGTGATCTGTTCAACATCAAAGCTCAGGTGAGTTTCTCTGACAGTTTGAAGTACTAAAGATGCAAAACTTTTGTCCTGATTCTGGACTTGGATGCCAACGCCTGTGTCACGTTTTAAGTTTTTTTTGTGAAGTTCATGTGATGATAAACAAACAGCTTCTGCTTTTCACTCTGTGTAATCCATCTACCGCCCTCATCTTAAAATATGAATTTCGAGGCTACACGTGGCATTTTTCACAGATTGAGATTTTAGGAAAACATGACATTTCTGCCAAAAGTAAGATAAGAAGCTTAATTCTGTGCTGATATCTGGGCACTAAATATTAATCTGCCACCTGCAGCAGGTCCAGCTCAGCTTAGCAACAAGTCTGGAAACAGCCTCTCTGACTCTGTCCAAAAGTAGCACCAATCAGCTCCTTAAAAACTCACCGAGACCTCATTTGTCCAAAAACTAAAGTTCTAAGCAGCAATTTTAAAGTCTCTGCTGGATCTCTCAACCTTGGAAGGGAAGATGGGCTTTACAACGGGGGAAATATGGTGAAATGAGCCACCGCACTGTATCTGTCTCACTGTGTGCTGTTGATTCTGGTCTGTACTTCCTGCTTTCATAACTTTCCCTCACGCATCATAAGAGCTGCTGCCACTGGTCCGTCACGCTCATCGGGCTGCTGGAACATCCAGGAAGTTTAAACACTCATGATTATTCAGTGGTTCAGCGAATTCTGATTAATGTGCTTCCAAATTCCTAATAAAGCAGAGTTACATGTCGGGTAGAGAAAGGAATGAGAAAATTGTCGCAGTGACAACTTTTAACTTAGCTTTAAATTTTCATGAGTGAATAAGAAGAGTTAATCACATAATTAGTTATTACAAATGAAGATTTTAAAACTGAAAAACTTTGTGTGGGTTTGGTTCGCATAGATTTGTCTGAAAACGCTCCAGCTGTCATCAGATTCTAAGTGAAGTTTTATTAGATCCAGATGGCTGCATGGAGATGTGTGACACTGAACCAGCAAGAAGAAGCCACAAGAAACAGAAATATGTCATGTGAAACAGCCACAACTGATAATCACTCCTTGTAATAAACTGACTGAGAAAATATAGTCTCAGTGCGTTTAAAGGGAAAATCAAAAGTGTGATCATATTTAGACAAGTCTTGCAGTATTCAGAAGGTTTTTCTAGTGTTTCTAGGTGTAAAATAAACTATCCTTCTTTGCAATGGGCACTGGAGATCCTTCTCCATCTGACTATGATACTAAAAATATGTATTGTGCCGCAGCGTTCACATTTGATCAGTTTACGACTCCAAGATAGAAAGGTGTTTTTGATCTACGTGCCTTAACTGCCTCCATGATCTGCGTGTCACGACTGAGTTGTCAAATCAGCAGCCAAACTTGCTTTTAGTTGTTTGGATCTGCAAGTTCTCACAAATCATCAGTTTGCCTTGTTTATGCTCATATTTCTTTTGGAATATTGAAAGAGCAACTGGGCTGCACAGTGGAGTAGTGGTTAGCACTTTGCCTTGCAGCAAGAAGATCCCCGGTTCAAACCCGGGGGTGGGCCTGGGATCTTTCTGCATGGAGTTCGCATGTTCTCCCTGTGCATGCGTGGGTTTTCTCCAGGCACTCCGGCTTCCTCCCACAGTCCAAAAGTATGCTGAGGTTAATTGATTACTCTAAACTGTCCGTAGGTGTGAATGTGAGTATGATTGTGTGTCTGTATATGTAGCCCTGCGACAGACTGGCGACCTGTCCAGGGTGTCCCCTGCCTTCACCCGAGTCAGCTGGGATAGGCTCCAGCACCCCCCGCGACTCTGATGAGGATAAAGCGGTGTATAGAGAATGGATGGATGGATGAAAGAGCAACCTAATGTCGGCTGCTTTAGTTCACCTTTGGAGGTTTAACTTTGTGCCTGAATACAATTTGAAAGGGTGAGTTGTAGGAAAATTCCCACCCTGTATATTTGTCATGATCAGGGAAATTAGTCAGAGACCCAAAACCGGTCTGTGTACCAGGCTGTAAAGATATCTATTTCTCCTATAAAATTAGCATTTTAACACGATACTCTGTGGGAACTGACTCATTTTGGAGTCAGCCTCTGGTGGATTTTCCTGGAACTGCAGATTTTGGTACTTAATTTTTCAGACAGGAAGGTTAGAGTTTGAAAGTGTAAATTATTCTTTAAGTTTGAGCAAATGTTGGCATAAAAAAATTACTATTATAACAACTATGCATGCTGTACCCTCACTGACTAAGCTGTTCTTGTGCAATAATGAGTGACTGAATGATGCACACTCTTCTTTTGAATATACAGACGAAACTGCAAAAGCTGAGCACCTTGAATCACACAGGAGGCAGAGAAAGAATCCAAAGTTGGTATATTTCAAGTCATACATTGTACAAAAATCTTTTACATTAGAGGTTAGCTCTACAGACAGTATTATTATTATTATTACAATGTCTTTTCCAGACTCATCAGCGTCTCTACAAGTACAAACAGTTTAGAAAAATACAGTTGTTGTCATAAAAAGCATTAATATATGTAGCACAGAATGAAAAATGAAAAAGTTTCATTTTAGCACGGCTAAAAACAGATGGTTGCGTAACAATGGCATGCTGAATAGCAAAGAGAGAAGGCAACGACATACCAGCGTAATGCTGCTGTTGTTTCTATTCAGTGTTAGTACTGAACCATACAAACTCTGAGTTAATTCATAAATTAAAAGCACTTCTATTGTAAAAGTTAAAACATCCATAGAACTTCACTTTCCCATCTTTCCATCCATTCAATTAGGATGTCCAGTGCATCCAGTGAAAATAAAAGAACCTCTGTCACCTCCTATGAATGCATTTCAATGAGGACTAAATAAAGGGTCCCATATTTGACTAATATTTTTAATCTATTCTGATACTTTACCTGCTGTTCTGAGTGTATTATTGGTCTATAAAATACCTACAGGCTGCACTAAAGATTTATTTCTAGTTTCCTTTGTCATTACAGTCACTTGATTGATTTATTCACCTTTCAGTAAATTAACATCAATTTTTTGAAGCTATTAGATTTACAGTATTTTTTTCACACAAGTCTTGTGTGTGTGAGAGAGATAATCAATGGATTGAATTCTCTTGTGTGGGTTATTCAAGAGAAGAAGTTTGTGTGCTAAATCGTTTAGTTGTCATTAATGCCACATGACAATAATCAAAGTCCTGTGAGTGGATGGACTGGTTCTCTGTGGAAGCCGTGATGTTACATTGAACGACTGTTGACTCAAAGTGCATTTTTAACGGCAGGTGTGTGTGTGAAAGCTGGACTTTCATGACTTGTCGTCACTGTGCACATCTGTGACAGTCAAACACTCCAACCTTCATCTCTTTCTTCAGTAAAACTTTTAAACAAAAGGACACTTTAATCCAATCCATTATATCTTCAAGGCCTGAAAAATACTGAGCAACACAAAATAAGATATTACAAATGTCCTTGCAATTCCAGAATTGTTTGCAAAAAAAAAAGTATTTAAATATGTGGTATTCAGACAAGGCATTCGCTGTGAGTTCTAGCAGCTTTGGGTTGATGAACAGAAGGTAAACAGAAGGCCAGTATGATGCTGATACATTACAGAACCTGAACCATAAAATCACAGCTTGTTTTAGATGCTGATTTTGTCGGTGTTTGGGCTAATAGAACAATATGACTGACAATAACAAAAATGGTTTTGCTGGAATAGAAACATACTGACAGAAATGTGCCTCATTTGAAGTAAACCAAATTAGCACAGATAACTGTTTCAGTGTCACCATGCAGCTCAGTGAAATGTAACTCTTGTGCAAAATGTGTTGTTAACCTCACGTGGCGTTGGACTTGGTCTTGTCAACAGTGTGAAGAGTTTGAGGCACTGCAGTGTTCATAGAGTTAATTCTTTTAAAATGCATCCAGATTCAGAGGCCCAACTTAAACCACACGGAAATAATGCTTCTTCTGTAAAACTGAGAGGAGTTGTGTGATGCCGCAGTGCCCTCTAATAAAAACAAATGTGAAGCTGACACCATCACACAGAGATCTGCAGTAAGAATAAAAGCTGATGGCAGCAGAACTGTAAGACAGACATGAGACGTGACTGGAAAACTGCCACAGTCTTTAAATATTTTAATATTGTTCTCCAGTGAAGAACAAATAAATGTTTGGTTTCTGAAAAGTAGAAAAAAATGCTGATAAACATCATGTTTGTGAAAAGCAATGGCTTGTACTTGTTAGAAAGAAGGATAATTCTATACCAACAACTTTTATAATCAAAATATGTTGGCATCTAATAAAAATATCAGTAACAGTGCTGCTTTTCAGCATCACAGTGGTTTGTTGGAGTGATTATAACTGTTAGCAACACCACTGTAATATGCAAAAGTTAACAATCATCAAGAATCTAATGTTTTGACTAAAGAGGGAAAACCTCATTTATCTGAGCTGCTCTATAACACGGGTATAATTACATTCAGCAAAAAGCTTTAAATTAAAACATTATTAAACCACACCTTTATGTATCATGTTTTAAATAAGCTTTTGTGCAGGAGCTAAATTGCCAAACTTATTTTTGGCAACAATGGTCTTTTCCATCGTTTGTGTAAAATGTCATAAAAACATCTCTAAAATTAGCTCCATGTTAATGTAGAAGACCTGCTAGACACAGTCTACCATGTTTGTAGTTCAGACATTATTTCTTTGTGTACAGTTCTAATACCATTTATATTCCACCTATAAGGAACATCTCAGCAGACCGTGATTGTCATTGTCACTCAGATATAAACAGAATTATCCTTAAAACAGTGTTATGGGGTTCGTGGTGGTAACATTTGACACCAGCCAGTCTTTGCAGTCAGTCACACTCTGCAGAACTCTAATATGCAAGATGCAGACAGAGAGCAAACACAGGTGGTTACCATTGACACACCCTCTGACTTCAATATTAGGTCAGCAAAAACCATTGTTTTATGTACACTAATCAGCCACAACATTAAAACCACCTGCCTGATACTGTTTAGATTCCCTTTCTGTGGTCAAAAACATCTCGACCTTCACGGTGTCTGGCGCCGGGACATCGGTCGTGGATCCTGTGATTCACTGAGTGTGATCTCCATGAATGAAGCTTGTTCTTCTGCTTGATCGAATTAGGATCTGGGGAGTTTAGGCCAGGCCATTGCCCTAAGCTCTTGTTCATGTTCCTCAAGCAGTTTTTTCCATGTGGCATTGAACACTGCCCTGCTGGAAGTGCAAAGACCACAGGGAATGAACTTTGTCTGAGACAGTATTTAGGTGGATGGCGGTGTCATAACATCCACGTGAACGCTAGGACTCTCTGTCTCCCAGCAGAACATTGTGTTTTAACAAGATGATCAATGTGATTTACTTCACCTGTAGTTCTAATGTTATGGCTGTTCAGTGTACACAGTATGTTAGAAATGTAACTTCCATAGTCCTTTAGAAAAGGTTAACGACTGATCCCAAATCACTGCCAATCAGCAAATCTGCTTTCCTCGGAGGCATACTTGGGATTTAGTTGAAGCTGACAGACATCCAGTAAATTCATGACGTTCATGCTCTCTATATTCCTGATACGCTTTTTCATTTTTGTAATGAGTTGTGTCCTGCTGTCAGAAATCCACTGAAGCAAGCCTCCTCTTATGTCCCTGCAGAGGGTGAAGATGCCCCTGTTGGGGTAACAAAGTTGCACATTACTAGATTTGAGTGGAAACAGTTCATTTGGTCGAGCAGCACTGATGAGACCAGTGATGACACGCTGAAAAGATTTGGAAGGATCCTGAAAGGTGCTGACTGTCCTCGTTCTACTTGAGGTGTTCAATAATTGAGATATCTCCTCTCTCTGGGTCCAAACCGTTCATGTACAAACCACCGTTTCTGGTCAGAGGTGTTGTCAAACCCTGTAGTCCGGCATCCCTCTCGGTCTTGTCCCGCTCGTCGTTGAAGTTGACCGACACAGTCCTCCTGGGCAGAGTGAGTTCTGGTGCTGGACTGAAGCCCAGCTCTGAGGACAGTTTGCGTTTAATTGACGCTGCACGCTGGAACTTGTCGTAGATCTCAACGCTGACACGACGACGAGTTTCTTTAAACTCTGCAGAGACATTAGCCGTCCACTCTGCAGCATGAGCTCTGATCTCCCCGACCTGCAGAGACAAAGAGAGGCGTGATGAGACAAGTAGTGAGCAGACAGGACAGAGATGATATGGCACAGACAGCTATAATCTACATTTTAAAGATTATTTTGTATTTAGAATCAGTAATTATAGTCCATTTGTGGATTTTGTGTTTCATCTTTAAAGCAGACAAAAGAGTCAGAGCATGAGTGAAGTGGAGATTGACGACAACACTGACCAGGAAGTCAACCTGATTATATTAAAACAATGTATCTGCAGCTAAATAGGACATCACAGTGTATTCGTCAGCCGTGGAAAATATGACACATGTACACACACACAGCTGAGTTACATCTACAGCCATTACATGCATATTACTGGTGGGACAGAGCAAGATAACAGACACATTCACGAAGTCACAGAGAGGAAAACAACACTTTTCTTTTTATCCAGCTTACAGAGTGAAAATACATGAATGATAATACAATGAACTAAACAATCCAATCCAGCTAATTTGAATAACATTAATAACTCTAACTGACTTTGCTGACATACCAAATCTGTTGACTCTTTTGTGAATGTTCTTAAAGAAAATTTAAGTTTTACTGATATATATGTAATCACTTTAGATATTTTTAGAACTTTTTTGAAAGATTTTTACACATTTTTTGAAAATATTTACAAGAATTTTTAAATAAAACTTTTAAGGGAAACTTTTAAGGAATAACTGGAATTTTCTTCTTGAAAGTTTTGCAAATTTTCAGAAATTTGGGGAATTTTTTTTCTTAATTTTTGGATTTTTCAGACAAGGAAACAATACTTTTTGGGGCCTGTAAATGAAGACAACAGGAGAGTTAAACACCAAAGAGTCTTAATTCAGAAAGCTTCAGAATCTAATCTGAAATGTAATGTGGATACTACATAGATGCTTAGTCAGTATTCCACAGGTCAGCAGTTACTACAGGCAATCATGCATCTAGCAAACCCAACCAAAAGTTAAGAAAAAAAAAAAGATTTCTGCAAATGGATAACTAGTGAAGAAAATAGCAGCACTGTTTCTAACTTCTGATTGGACAGACTACAGCCGACCTTCAAAGCTGCCTGCTGCAGTGTCCCTCCAAATATAAGCACAAACACAGTCCAGCTGTCAACAGAAAACCTTGGAACTAATTCTAAATAATTTTCTGACTTAAGTCAAGTTTTCATTGATCAGACTAATTTATGTCAAAACAGGAGATGCTGATCTTTGACCTCAAACTGGCAACCTGGTGGTAACTGATGCAAACTACTGCCCACGTTGGTCATTTAAAGTTTGTAGGAACCCACATTAATATATCCAACTGGAGTAGGTCCTGAATACTTCTGCTGCATTGAGATAAAGTCATAAAATGAAGCAAAACATTGTTACATACTTTGCCTGTGGGGATGAGTCTGTATTTTAACTCCAGCTGCAACACACTGAAAACAGACTGTATGTTTCCACTAATATGATTTTTTTCTAAAAAGCATAACACTGCAACAGGCCAATGATTGCCAAACAATACAGTCAAGCCTCCCAGTATTAGCCTAGCGGCGCTAGACCCAGCTCTTAAGACACAAGGGTCTAGGAACGCTCGACAGGGAGGGAGGCGGGCTAAAAGGTTGTCTATCAAATCACTCTGCAGCAATTGGGTAGGTATACAACCATTCAGCGCAACGAATAGGCTGACGTAGTTCCTAGAGCGCCGGATTGTGGCTAAGTCAAATTAGCATCCCAACCAGCGGAGCCAACTGGTATATTAAGGATTTGCCATATCCCGTCGGCATAAGTCCAAATACGTCTTTCTTCTCAATGAAACACTTAAGTGCCATCCTTTTTTTATCTTTCAAGTTGAATTTTAGCTTCAGATCTTTAAGGGCTGTGGCCAAAGCCGAGTCGAAAGATAACTGTTGATTGTGCGCCGGTTGTTTCTGTCAGAATCGTCACGCCTCTGTCGTCACTTAGTTTCGCCCGCCTTCTGACTCTACACTTCATGGTGATTCGTCCGGCCAGTTTTAGGAGAATCGAACCTCGAGCCTTATGGAGGGTAACTAGACCCACCCTGGCAGAGAATTTAATTTGTTGCCATGGGTTGTCTAGCGCGGCTAGGCTATCCCAGTATGGCTTCTATTTTTATGTATACTGTTAAATACATTTTCCCTCCAATATGCAAAAAAGCCAAGTTGACAGATGGACACATACACAGAGAAGTGAAGTAGAGTCATGCAGAGCTCTGACTTTGTTTCCTCCCTAATATTTATGTGCCTCAATGGGACACTGACATGATTCAGAAAGACTGGAGCAAAAACCAACCCTGTACCAGACAGTGATAATGCCTCTGTGCCTAATACATGTATATCATACATCAATGAGGTATCACAGCAGGACTTCAGCATGAGAACGTATCAGGAGCAAGAACTCACATCATCAAACATCTCTACAGCTTCACTCAGCTGATCATGTTCAGCTAATGTCTCACCATGTCCCTGCCAAAGATGTCTGGTCCCCTGAAACTAGACCATGTGTTTGTAAACTGGCTGAAATGTTTGACAGAATCTGCATTCATACCCTTGCCTGGAAAATCCAGACTGACTTTATTTATGTATTAATATAAATACAAATAAAGGCAGTCTGGCATTGCGATGATAGGAGACGATTTCAAAAAGGAGGGGCTAACGAATGCAGCTTGAACAAGAAAGAACCAATCAGCGTAACACAGATGTGACGCACAAACAAATCGACCTTGAAGTCCATGTAGTCCAAACAACAATGGCATGCAGCCGAGAAAGCGTCGCGGTGAATGATTACTGCCGTTTTTGTCACAAAAATCTGCGATTACATGGGGTACTCTCAAGTACAACACTTATTTTTGAAAAGGCTACGCAACAAAAGACTCCTTCCGAACGATTAACGGTGTTAGGAATAACTTTGTTAATGTTTGTGTTTGGTTACGGGAGGTGCGCAGGTGTTTTGGGTAATCCAGGTGCTGAAGATGACGCAGCATTAACTCCCGCCTCCCGTGCTATGATTGGTCGTACCAAACTTTCCCGGGAGGGAAACGCGATTCAATTCGCCCAATGCCAAACTGATTCTCCTGTATCTCCTAGCATGGAGATAGGAGATTACATGGAGATTCAGTTTGGATTTTCCAAGCTATTCATACCCACCAGTCACATCCAATTATCTCACTGTGGAGGGGAACCTCAGGGCTGGAAACTCACAGATGTTGGAAACTGAATTTATTTCCATAACCTGTGTTATATTTAGTGTTGACACAGTCCCATGTTCATTTTCTGATACAGAACATCATCACACATTGTCTAAATGATATCTGGAGTTGCTCACAATAATGCCTGAAGACTGTGTTCATGTGTTTGGATGACAGAGAGTCGATTGGATTAGAAAACAGGTGCATCATTGAAATGAAGTTAGGCAGAGGGCGAAAGTTGAGGTGGGGATGTGGCTCTAGCTTATGTAACCTGTGTGTCACTGTGCAGAAGGGCGGAGACAGAGGATTGAAAGAGCTGCAAACAAGCAATATGAAAGACAAGTGAGAAGAAAAGCAGCAAAAGAAATGAGACGAAGCAACTGGACGGAAATGAGAACCACGGGTCTCGTACCTCCTCTTTGGTCCTCTTGGAGATGACTCGGAGCCAGTCTCCTATCATGCTGAGGATAGCAGCGAAGTAGGCCAGTCCCACCAGGATCCAGAACCACACAACTGGTTTATAGTAGTCCAGGTATTCTATTTCTGACCCACCTGGACACAAAAACAGTTAGTTTTTCACCACCTGATGGGAGACATCAATGTGAAGCAGAGACTTGGACAGATGTGAAGAGTGTGTTTCATTACTTTCTGTATCTGCACCTGCAACAAAGTCCCCAAATCCGATGGTAGTCAAGGTGATGACCACAAAGTAGAGCGACTCCAGAGCAGACCAGCCCTCGATGTGCTTAAAGATGGCTGCCGGAAGCGCCACAAACAGCAGGCAGCCGAACAGCACGAACAGCAGGGTGGATATGACCCGGATCTTAGTCTGACTGATGTCCCAGTGCTGCAGGGGAGAACCGAAGACAGAGGAGACATTATGTATGATTCATCAGAACAGCTGAGAATCTCATCATGTCGCTTTTAATGAAAGATAGTAGAGACAACAGTAGATGAAGTATTCAGATTCCAGTCTGAATCACAACCACCTCATACTAAAAGTACAGAAGTATCATCACCAAAATGTACCTAAATTATAAAAAGTAAAAGTAGAAAAATGCAAAAACTGCAATAATAGCTTGTTGATTCGCATGTAATAACCGTTTTTGCAGTTTAAAAAACAACAAAACATGTACATTCAGGCAGCGTAGTCGCTTCTTCCTGAGAGTCCAGTGATAAATCTGAGGGCTGTGAGATGATTGAGGTTGCAAAGAAGAAAAGATTTCTCTTTTTTCTCGCCATTTCTCTATTTTTTGTTTTTCTTTAGTTAAACGTGAGAGTATTGTAACAGTTATTCAAAGTAAACCATTTGAGATGTTTAGAGTAGAAATACTGTACAGAAGTAACAACCTCTCTTGGACATCTGAAACCTGCAAAGAGGCCTCATTTTTTAAAACGTGCCCTGAGCTAAAATTGACTCTCAGATTAGATGTTGAACTTCGATACATCAGTCATGTAGTAGATTGAACAAAATATCATATTTTCTTCTAAAATGTAGTGAAGTATTAACCCTCGTGTCGCCCTACGGGTCAAAATTGACCTGGTTTAAAGTTTGAAAATCTGGGAAAAATATATATTTTCACAGTGAAAATTCTGACGTCCACATTTTCAACATTTTTGGGAAACCTTTGAACATTTTTTGTTGTTAAAGAAATGTTAAAAATGTTTAAAAACATTCACAAAAAAGTCTATGAATTTTTTAGTGAATGTTCTTAAAGAACATATTAGAAGCTTTATTGATATATATGAAATCACTTTAGATATTTTTAGGATTTTTTTGAAGGTTTTTTTTTTAATTTTGCAAATTTTTAGAAATGTGGGGAATTTTTTTGCTGGATTGTTGGATTTTTTCAGACAAGGCAACAATATTTTTTGGTGCCCGTAAATGGGGACAATAGGAGGGTTAAAATGTGACCTGAGCTAAAATTGACTCATAGATTAGATGTTGAGCTTTGAGTGCATGAATAATGTAGTAAACTAAACAAAATATCATATTTTCTTCTGAAATGTAGTGAAGTAGTAAGAAGCCATAGCAAATCTAAAGTATAACTTCACAACATATAATCACTGAGGGTGTTTTTGTGTTGAAATGTGTCACTTTAGGGTCCTCGTCCTGCAGTGAGAAGATTTAATTTGTTAAGATTATTCACTGAACAACAACGAGTTGTCGTGTGCTGGAGGAAAACTGCCAAAGTCATTAGGATTCATTGTCTAATCCTCAGCCTGGTCCAAAGCAGAGGACAGACTGACAATTATAAAACACACTGCTGTGGAAAAAGCAGTGTTTGAAGTGAGATGTTAAAAGAGGCTGGCGCTGTAGGCAGTAATAGCATTATTCCATAAATTGGTCCTCTGTGCGCAGTAAAAAGAAAAGCCGCTCATTGATGATAATGCTGCAGGCGCTCACAGTATGCACAGAGCAGTAAGGCTTCAACAAACACACACACTTACACAATGAATTTTTGTGCTCTTTTTTAATCATAATATTCATCACTGAGTTCCTCGGGTGCTCTGAGAGCCGCAGGAGCGAATCATTCTAAAATAAATTTCTGTTTTCTGTTCATTTCATTCAAGACTGCAAAGCAAATAATTTGGAAACCTGACCACTAACTGAGTTATCTTTGCTCAGCAGACTCAGTCCAACATGCATGGAGCCTCATCGTAAAACACTGTATCTAAGAATATATCATGAAAAAAAATTAATCAGCTAGAAAATTACTGCTCAGCATCAACAACTTCTGTATAATTTAGACAGCTATGACAGCTTAATGAGCGTAAACCTTAAAATAAATGAGTTCATTTACTCAGTTTGGGTTCTGGATTCAGCTTAAATGAACCATGATGCTGAATTACAAAGTCATTTAGTGGCCCAATGTTATGTTGTTGTTTCTAAAGCAGCTCAGCATGCAGAGGTTTGCATCTTTTACAGGTTAAAAGGCCACAGACATTAAACTAATGGCACAAATATTTAAAAACCGAGCTGACCTTGTTACAGAAACATCCGTGTTTAGATTTCACTCCTACTGGAGTAAATGTTTGAAACCAACGGCACCGCGAAGTTCTTCTAATAAAAGCTTCAAAAAGGCAGAATGATTTATCTCTGTGGTGATTCTATCGAACTAATCCAGACATATAGGATCAGAACTGGTTCAGCTGTTTTTTTCTCTGCTATTTCTGAGCTAAACCAGGTTTATGCAGAATATATGCATGAGTAACATACGAGGAAACAAATCCTGAAAAATTAATTCGTATTAGAACATTAATAGCAGTCATATTGGATTTTTTGCATCAATGTAGTGACGTTTTCTTTTTAACTCAAAATTCAATTTTGAAACAGATTGTCCTTAGTATTGCCCACAGTAACATAATACATATAGTACAATATAAGTAATCCATAACGTCCTGCTTTAGTATATGATGTGGTTAAATCTGATTAAACTGGGCTGGTTAGCTGGTTAAGCAGGCAACCCATAAACAGGGGCTGTAGTCCCATGGCCATTTGCTGCATGTTCTTCCCCTACTCCTTTCCCCGTTTCCTGTCAGTCTCCAATTTCAAACTGTCACAAATGCTAAAAAGCCCCAAAAAATAACTTTTAAAAATAAAATCTGATTAAATTTAAACTGAAGACAGAAAAGACAAATGATTGGATGTAAATAAATCAGGTGCAGCTGATCTAAACTGTCCATCTGCAGTCCATAAACATGTTCCAAGTCTCCTGTGAGTGTTTAAATATCATCTGCTTGCCTGTGTGTATGTTTAAGTTTATGTGACTGTGCTACATTAGACTCACCACAAACATTTTCTCCACTTTGGCGATTCCTTTGCCGAATATGGTGCCGAGCTGATCTCCTACACCGGCCAGAAGGAAGCCGAACAGAGGTATCCCTAACAACGCGTAGACGATGCAGAATATTCTTCCACCTTCAGTGTGGGGAGACGTGTTCCCAAATCCTGCAGGGAGGACGATTTAAAACAGAGAAAACACACTCTGGTTATCTATGTCATGATGACAACGGTGTAAAGACCGGCTATCTGGCCTAATGTGGCGTTGTCATGTCTGTTACTGCAACCAACATTTTTTTCAGAGCAACGCTTAAACACGCTTCTGTAACTACTTAATTTAAGAGATCAACTGTTGCACTTGAATCATTGTTGCTGCATAAAAGCATGAAGTGAAAGCATTTTTAAATAGTCAAGCAGAAAGAACAGAATGAAGAAACAGAATGAGGAAACAGTCTCAGCAGCAGAGGAGGTGAATCTGAGTCCTCAAACTACATTCAAACTACAATAACTGTGCTTTTAGCCAGTATTTTATGATTAAATTAAGTGTAACAAAAAGACAACAAAAGCCGTTAAACTGATCAGTAATGGCAGAATGGAAGAAGGGAAAGAAAAGAGAGACGGAGAAGAAGAGTGAAAGAATAAGACACACACACACACAAGCACTGTGTTTTTCTATCATTGTGGGGACATACCATTGACTCCCATTCATATCTAACCCCTAAGCTTTACCCTAACCCTAACCTTAACCAACACCAAAACAATGCCCAACCCAAAAGAAACGTTTTTGCACTTTTACTTTTTTCAGTAACAACAACATGGCCAAGAAAACACTGTTTAAACTTGTGGGGACTGAAATGAGGTCCCCACAAGTGACATTGTTTTCGGTTTTTCTACAGTTGTGGGGACATTTGGTCCCCACAAGTATAGCCAGCACCTGAGCGCGCGCACACACACACACACACACACACACACACACACACACACACACACACACACAAATGGTAAATGTAAATGTATAGTGGTGAGACACTAGTTTGTCTCTATCCAGGAAGCAGATGTACAATCAATGATAAAAGAAACTCCCTCCTCTTTCAGCAGCAGTAGGTCAGTGTCACTGTTACATAACAGCTACACAAATGCAAACACAACAGATCCACTCACTTGAAAGGACATTTAAAGACCCCTTAGGCAAAAATCAACATCTGTAGGAGGTTTTTTAGAGATGAGTTCTTTGGGGTTAGAGATAAACATTAAATTATCTGAACTCATAAAGAGGTAACGCAAAAAATAAACACACAGTCACCAACACCTGCTCATTTACAGAGTGATCAATGATCTGGGTTAACCTTCTGTCCGTGTGCGTTTCCTACCGATGGTTGTGATGACAGTCCCAGCAAAGAAGAAGGCCGAGCTCAGGTCCCACAGGCTGCTGTGGTTGGTCAGCGTTCCTGCAGGGTTCACTCCTGAACGGATGGCAGACACAACTTGCTGCAAGAGACGAGAGAGAGGGAGAGAGAGCTTGTCAGCCATGTGTTCCTCGTAGAGGTGCAGGAAAGTGTCCACATGCTCGCCCGCCTAATAAATTAAAGATGGCCTCATATAAAAGTTGAGATGACTGTGAGGGTGGCAAAAACCTGGAGCTGTCAAGGAGAATGCATTAAGGAAATCTGGTGCCGGTGAAAGTCTGAGTCCCAGGAGAGCTTCCTGGTTCAGAACAGGAAACAACAAGAGTCTGACAACAACAGAAACAAACTTTGTGTGGCTCATAGACTGTATAATACAGTCTATGGTGTTTCTCAGCCGGTCGTTCCTCCTGGAGGACTGAGGGAGCTGTCCATGGTGCTGAAACCACGGCTGCTGTGCTCAGTCTCAACTTCATAGTATATATATATAGTATTACTTCTTCTGTTACTTTTAGCAGCTTACTGATTTAAATGTCTGCTAATGTGCTGTACCTAAATCCATCTTGTCTTGTCTTGTCTTGTCTTATGTTATTTCATGTATATTTTCTGTATTTCCCTAATGTAGCATTAGTCTCACCTTAACCAGCTCCTCCAGCTGGCTCTGGTTGACACACGAGTGCTTGGACAGAAACTCCAGCTTCTGGGACAGGATGGCCAAACGCTGAGCACTGGGAAGAGAGAAAAATAGGGAAGATGAGAAATATTTGTGACTAAGTCTTCATATTTTAAAAAGAGATCGTACTCTTCTTCAAACACATCCACTTTAAGGGTGGACAGAGAGATCAGAGTTGGAGGTTTGCAGGTTTCTGGCAAAAAGTGTGAAGAGACTGAACTACAAAGGCCCAATAATCAAGCCCCAGGGGACTCCATCTGCATATTCTACTAAGATCTACTAACTGTGATTAGTATGCTGAGGTCAACAGTGTTGACATTTTTTAATTCTGTTGTATCAAGCAAGCAAAATTTTGTATCTTTTATCTATAAGGGGTCTCAATGCTGGATCGAAAATATAGAAAACAACAATTAAATTCAGGTAAATTAAAATGAAAGTAAAATTTCATTTTAAAGTAAAATACTTAAAATTTTCATTTTAAGTAAAATAAAATTTGCATTTAAAAGTTTATACATTCAATAACAATAGTATCTCCATAAACAAAATATTCAAAGCAGGTCAATGGTTATTAAGCATGACTACAACCACATCATACTTTTTAGAAGAAGCTTAATGCCTTCAGTTTTGAGAGGCAGAGAGGAAAAGCCTGATAGGAGGGGGAATGATGGGTAAATGGTGGATGGATGACTGTTCTGGCGGTGAGGCGGACAGACAGGCAGACATGCTTTTAACCTGCCTACCTCTCGTGAGGCTGCTCCAGGGATCTGAAGACGGCTGCTCCCATCACCAGGTACAGAACCACCAGAAGAAAGATGGCTGTCACCGTCTTCCACTTCATCACCGTGGCAACCATCTGCAACAACTGATCAGTGAACCCAGACGCAGACAGGATGGTGTCCAAAACAGATGTATAGAACCTGTCTCCCACTGTTCAAACTTTTTAAGCAGCTTTTTCTTTGATATTTTTAGTCTCTCACCTCGCTCTCCTCCCGAGGAGTCAGTGTGATTGGCTTTGTGGAGAAGGAGAGGCGGGGCTTAGTGTTGTGAGTGGCGGATTTAGGGTCCAATAAGTCTGGAGCTGCCACTGTCAGGGGAAATAAGAAAATGGCATTGAATTTTTCTTTCTTTTTTTTCCCCCTTCCACATACTTCTCCTCCTGCCTGTCCCTGCTCACATGCCTCAGTCAACACATCTAGCTGTTAATTTTAGAAAATCCTTATGAATTAATCACAAGTGGCCTTCAGATCCTAACACTGGTGAAAGCATGAATCAGGCCTGAGCATTTAGTGTAGTATCACTTGGGTGCATAGCATGTGTGTGTGTGTGCGCTTTTGAAATATCCAGAATGTAGTTCACCCTGGAAGCAGGAGAAAAGAGGAGAATGAGAGTCATTTTAAATGTAAGAGGATGGATGTGGTGAGAGCAGGAATGTTAAGGGTGCTTGAAAGCTTGAAAAGCAAGAAACAAAGGATGAATGTAGCTGTTCATGTCAAGAGACCTTTGAAGGGGGAGAACGAACAGCTTTTTATCTGCTGCAGGTGAGTTATTGTGTAAGAGATATGTTGTCATTTCTGTTTAATCATGAAGCATCTTTCTACCAGATCAAGTGTCTAATTTACAGAGAAAATGAGCATAAAACCATCAACAGTTATTTTTTCTCATGTATTCTCAGTAGTTAGAAATAAGAGAGTCACAGAGGAAACAGAAGCAGTTTGCTACAATACGGTAACTTTCTCCAATGTCATGACTGCTGACTCATTTTTTCATTCTTAATTGTTTTGGGAACATTATTTAACCAGCTTGATGGAAATTAAACTGAAATGTAAGTAGGGAAAGGAGTCATCAGTGCATCAGTATTAGATGACAACTGTCATATACTATACATTAATATAATGTATTTTAATGGTCTTACAAACCAAGTGTGAGAATGTGAGATGGATGGAGGGTGAGGGAGCAGCAAAGAGATAAAGTAGATATGGGACTTTCAAAAGACAGATGGATGTTCAGAAAACAAGAGAACAGAAGCCCTAAAAATGTTTGGAACATTTTATCCTCATAATGAAAACTAGAAAAGTACTCAGAGAGTGCAGACCTCCGCCAAGGATAGAGAGGAAAACAGGAAACCCTGCAGTAAATGAGCATGAGCTAGATACAAACCTGCATCTATGACACAGTTCTGCTTACGAATCACCTTAACCAGTTGAGCTATCTGGACACCTTGCTCCAATTTGTTGGACGACATACTAACCTATGATGTTTTTGTCATATTTTGGACCACATACTAAAACATACTAAAAAATTCAAAGTGATCTAGAATCCAGGATCCTTTCTGGATTGCCACCAAAATTAAATCAGCTCTTCCTCTTACCATAATCTACATTCCCTCAAAATTTCATGTGAATCTGGCCAGGCGTTTTTGAGTTATCTTGCTAACAGATAGACAGACAGTCAGACGGACGGACACACAAACGCCAGGTGTCACATAAAAATAAATGAACTATATGCTCCATAAGTCACTGTAAGTCCCCGCAATACAAGAAGGTCAAAGGCGGTGCAATTTGATATGTCCAAGCTGAGATAAATCCCGTATAATATTGATTTGTGCTTTTTCTTTTAAAGATTCTGTCTGCGTACCGAATGTACAAAATCATATTAGCGCAAGAATGAAATATGGTCAGAAGCATTCAAGCTAATTACTTTCAGGTATGGTTTGACCAAACTACTACATGTACAGTTAGTGCTGGCAACCAACAGTTTGCAATTAAAACACCAGCAGGGTCTCTTTATAAGCAGTAGGTTTCTTTTAATGCAACATAAATCCAAAGCTGAACTCAAATGCCAACTTGTGTGACGAGACTTACTTCTTAACCCTCGTGTCATCCTGTGGGTCAAAATTGACCCGTTTTAAAGTTTGAAAATGTGGAGGAAAAAAAATGTTTTCACAGTGAAACTTCTGATGTCCACATTTTCAACATTTTTGGGAAATCTTTGAACAGTTTTTGGTGAGAAAAAGAAATGTTAAAAATGTTTTCTTCAAGAACATTCACATAAAAATCAACCAAAATCCAGCGAATTTCGCTGGATTTTGGTTGATTTTTATGTGAATGTTCTTGAAGAAAACATTAGACGTTTTACTGATATATATGTAATCATTTTAGACATTTTTAGGATTTTTTTTGAAGATTTTTACTCATTTTTTAAAAAAAATATTTACAACAATTTTCTTGCCAAATTTGGGGGATTTTTTTTTATAGAAGGGAAACTTTTAAGGAGTTATTGGAATTTTCTTCCTGAAGGTTTTGCAAATTTTTAGAAATTTGGGGAATTTTTGGCTGAATGTTTGGATTTTTTTCAGACAAGGAAACAATTTTTTTTTTTGGTGTGTGTAAATGAGGACAACAGGAGGGTAAATATAAAGCCAACAATGAACACATCTCATGTAGATGCAGTTCTACAAATTGTTGGATCTCTTGCATGATTTTACTTCTCAAATAAAAGGAATGCAACAATATTTTGTCCACCAAGTTGGCATATTTAATCAGGATGAATATTTAATAGATGTAATCAGACATGTGGTGAGTGTGGCTGTGCAGGAGGCAGAGACAATCAGTCACACAACAGCAGGTGGAGAACTAAAAGAAGGGGAACAAGTCCTGCATGAGCTTCAGGACATCATATGTCTAGTGAATTCTGCCCTTTCAGGATTGTGTTGATGTCATGTAGACAGTTTGGATATTTGGGCTGTTTTTACTCTCAAACTGCACTAAACTTCCAGTAGAAGTTCTCTCCCTCCAGTCAAACTGTGCCTACACCATGTTAACTCCGTACTTACTCCTTGTTGCTGCCTATCCGATGCCCTCCGCTCTCCTCTTCTCCTCATCCGAGGCTCTCACTGCGTTTAGGGGAATCTTTCCTCCTCTGCGTGTCTCCTCCCTGCGCTGCTGAAGCGGGGGGACGAACAGGAGCTCCGTTTTCCTTCTGCTTCTCTACTTTCACCGCTGATCGGACTCTGATGCTGCTCCTGCAGTTTGGTTTTGGTGTCTCCACGTGGCACCGAGGAGACTTCTCCTCTCTGTTCTCTCCTTCTTCAGCCTCCCTCCTGGTTTCAGCTCTCCACCGTCCACTGCTCCGTCTGCGCTCCGGCTTTTGAGCGCACCGGTGGAATAACGGGGAGGAGAGGAGGGGAGGAGAGAGCACTGGGGGGAGGAGGTGCAGGATGCAAGGAGGTGGTTCCCAAACTAAGGTCCGCAGAACCCAGGGAGGTCCTCCACAGGGTTGGAGAAGTCCCCATAAGTCTGTAGTGATATCATTAACTGAAAGTACATGCAGGGATGGAGGATTACTTTACCCATTCTGTTGTCCTGCAGGTCAAATAGACCCTGTTTAAAGTTTGAAAATTTGGAAAAATGATATAAATATATTCACAGTGAAAGTTCTGGTGTCCACATCTAGAGCATTTTGGGGAAATTTTTGAACTTTTTTTGTGGGAAAAAATAAATGTTTCATAAGAACATTCACACAAAAAAATCAACCAAAAGCCAACGAAATTCGCTGGATTTTGGTTGATTTTTTGTGAATGTTCTCAAAGAAGTTTTACTGATATTTATATATGTAATCACTTTAGATATTTGGTAGAAGATTTTTATGCATTTTTTGAAAATATTTAAAATAATTTTCTTGCCAAATTTGGGGGATTTTTTAAAAATAAAACTTTTAAGGGAAACTTTAAAAGAATTATTGGAATTTCTTCCTGAAGGTTTGCACATTTTCAGAAATTTGGGGAATTTTTTTCAGACAAGGAAACAATATTTTTTGGTGCCCTAAGTGGTGGTTAAAAATGTCTCCTTATTCTCCCAGTATCACAATAGCATCATGATTTGGTTACTTTCCATTACTTTTGGATTATTTTTGAGACAAATATGCACAGAAATACAATAAAAAATAAATATCATTGTGTATTCTGTGATATGTGAACATGTGCACAATCATTTTCTGTTTAAAATGTATTTCAAAATCTTATTCCTGCAACAACAGCAACCAAAAAAACTCATTTTTACTATATGGATTGGTAGTTTCATAAGTTTTTCTGCAGTGTAATGGAATAGAGGTACTTACTTTTGTATCCTATGTGTAGGATTATTCACCAAACCTGCATCAACATACTATCAGAGCAGAGAAGAACCATTGTACACAGTGTCCTTCAGACTAAGTATGTTGTTCAGAACCAATCAGAGAGTTAAACCATTAAACCTTTTGGTGTAGAGGAACAGACAAGTATGATGGAAGTGGAGAAAGAGGGCACAGGAGTGAAGAAGAAGGTTTTCATGTGGTTGTTTTACAGTTTTAGTTTGATGTTGAAACAGTGGCTGCTCTGGAAGTAATGATTCCCAAGTTTTAAGGTTTGGGATCTTCAAAAAAATGCTTCAGATTCTGCTCATCTCACCTGTCTGGTTAATGGCATGACGTGTTCGATTTAGGGATCAAAAACTGAAATCAATTCACATTTTGTTTGCTGTTTTCTCTTCATTATTTCCCCAATGAAGTGCACAACTCCAGTTATTTATTTGTTTTGTGTGTGGGGGCTGCAGGTCTGTGCTAAAATACTAACAGAACCCTAAATATGCAGCTGAACATGGAGGAGTTACTTTGTGCTTTCTGCCATAAAAACAACTGTAACATAGAACTCGTTCTCTCAATGTTTAACCAGTACAGATGCTGTAAACCTACTTTGAAAGAACACAAAGCTGGGTTTTTATTTCCACTCATTCCCTGCTATCAAACACATCTTATTTGCTTTAGGATATTGGCTCACATCGCAGTCACGATTAAAATCCAGAGTTTTTATTTTGAGAAGAGAAGAGAAGAGAAGAGAAGAGGAGAGGAGAGGAGAGGAGAGGAGAGGAGAGGAGAGGAGAGGAGAGGAGAGGAGACTGATTCTCTGATTAATTTGTGCATCTTTAGGTAGCATAAAGTGATTTACAGAAAAATATCCTGTAATTTAATCAGTCATTTGAGAAGTCCTGTACACACACGTGTTTGTTTCTGTCACAGATATAAAGAAGAGATGGGTGGTTGGACAGGATTGAACCAGGTTAAATGAAATGTGTTTGAGGTGGAAGGCTCGTGCTACATACATTTAGAGGAGAGTATAAATGGAAGCCACCTCCCCACAGTAAGTCTCAACATTGTTGAATGTCGCCTCTCAGCAGGCAGTAAATCTCCGGTTTGAGCTGCACCCTCTGATTGAAACCAAATTTGGCAGTTTCCTGAGGTGAAAGCTGTTGCTTGCTGTGTGTTGGTGGATAAATCAGGCTGCTGTTCACGCACTAATTAAGGCCCTGAAGGTACCAAGGCAGAAAACAGGTGGTATAGATGGCTGATTGTCGAAAACCTAAAAGTGTTTTCATTTTCAAATGTCCATGTTTCTACTGAAAACATGCTGTTTTTTTAAATGAATAATCTCTGTTATCATCCATCTCTATTTCTGTCTCCTCTGTCTCTCCCACTCGCTCCACTGCTCTGACTCTCAGACCCTGATGAGAAACTAATAGCAGCTTAATTGTTCGAGTTTCCACCTCATGACTCCAACATCTAAACATTAATTACACGCCTATTTATACAGCTAAACATAGAGACTGAGTGTGTGTTGGAGTGTCTGGAAGTTACATGTTACCAGACGTGTGTATTTTGTTTTCATGAGTCTGTGTGTGTGTGTGTGTGTGTGTGTGTGTGTGTGTGTGTGTGTGTGTGTGTGTGTGTGTGTGTGTGTGTGTGTGTGTGTGTGTGTGTATGAACACCTGTCTAAATTTGTCCACACATCTGCTGAAAACAGATGTACAGACGGGAACTAAATGAGATTTGTCCTGTTCTCTCACACTGTGCAGCACCTGCTGGTCGCTGTACTCTGAGCTTTGTCCCACATGAACATTTAATGATACGTTTTAGTCAGCAGCATGTAAGTGTTTGAGTGCATCACTTCTAAAAGCCTGTATCTGCTGAGGAAAAGACACTTGTGCTGCGCTGAATGATGCTGATTAGAACCTGACAGACATGACACAGACTATGTTATTGATGTTTTTATTACAAATTAGTCTTTAGCAGCAACATTTCAAACTGAACTGACTTTAATAAATCAACATCATCAGTGACTAAATTAGTAACTTTTAGCAGTGAAGCTTCTCACAGGTGAATGTGTTTCATCTCAGGTGTGGTAATTGTACACTGTAAAAAATGTTTGCATATCTGACTGTCAAACAATTACGGTAAAACTCTGTGAACTCTAAAACAGTTTATATAACACTGAATCAGGAGAAAAGAGCATCTTTTTGATTTTAATGCACAATTTTAATGGAGAAGCACCATAATTTGTATGACAATGCTGTCATTTTTGCATTTAGTTCTTGAAAGCAATACAGCTTTTCCCAGTTAATTCCCCAGTAAATATTGTTGTTCTGCTAATGGAAACATGCTGCAATATTTATAACCAGTAGCATGGCAATTTCTGCATTTATTACATGTAAAAAAAAAACACAGTTTGCAATGGTCAAATTGATATACTTTTGTGTTAATAACAGACACATGCTTTAATTGCATTTTTTGCTAAAAATGCATATCTTTAATGTTAAACACACTAACTGTTGTGCGGATAATGGAAAAATGCTGCAATACTTATAAGTTACACAAACTTTATTGTGTATAGTATTTTCATGTACATTTTTAAATTTTTAAAGGTTAAAACTCTTTTTTTTAACACTAAAATATGGACTGAAGCACATTTTTAACACTAAAATCAACAATTTCAATATATCTATTTGCCACAAATGCAGAAAATGTTTTACCATAATTTTATGGTAGCTTTATGGCAACTATAGCTACCGGAATTTAACTTTAAAACAATTTCTTCTTCTTCCTTCTTCTTCTTTTTTTTTTTTTTTTTTTTACAGTGTATGTTATCTGCTTGTTAAATTGTGTTTGCCTCAATTTGGTTTTATTTATATTGTGCAAATTAACAACACAAGTTCTCTCAGGCCACTTCAATACTAAGGCCAAAACCTTACAATATGATATTACAGAGAAAATAAACAGCAAATCCAAAGACTCGCTGCAGCTCTTTGGAAATGTGAAGAAGATGAAACTTCTGGACTTTTCAGGCTCAGGGGTTGGTCATCTGCCATCTACCTACAGAAAGGACAAAAGACAAAATGCAGGGGAGAGATTCCACAAAGTCAGTGACATGAAGTGGTGGCACATAAATGTAAGATAAGATAAGATAAGATAAGATAAGATAAGATAAGATAAGATAAGATATCCCCATGCCAAGGGAAATTCATATTGTTACAGCAAACATATTTAGCGAATAAATGTAGAAACAAAAAGTACTAATAATATTAATATACCAGAATAGGAAATAAAAATGAATGAATACAGTATTGACACACTGTAAACAACACAATATAAAATGGCTTGAGAAATAAATTGAAAAAGTGCTAAGTTGCAGCAGTGCAAGAATTTCTGTGCATTTTTTTGGGGATGATATGATATGAGTCCTGTTTATGTTAAGATCAGCCAGTGATGCTGATGTTGTAAAGTCTTCCAGCAGATGGGATGAATTACCTGTGATAGCACTCCTTCTTGCAGGATGGGTGTCTAGGTCTGCTGCTGAAGGAGCTGCTTAAAGCCCCCACGGTGTCATGATATGAAACAACAGGCTTTTTAGGATATTTAGAAACTTGGTCGTTTAGAGCTTTGTATGTAGGAGTGAAGGATTTAGAGTTTTTTTGGTCTGATTGTACAGAGTGGTGGTCGGAGATTAGCACCGTCGTCTCACAGCTAGAAAATGTCCGGTTTGCATCTCGGCCTGGGCTTTGGATCTGTGTGGAGTTCATGTGTTCTCCCTGTACATGTGTTGGTTTTCACCAGGTTTTCAAACTTCCTCCTACAGTCTAAAAACATGCTGAGGTTAACTGATGATTCTAAACTGTCCGTAGGGGTGAATGTGGTTTTAAGTTTTAGTTACTTAAAGGTTATAAATCTCTACATTTACATTTTTTGTTGTATATTGCAAAATATCAAGTGTAAATGAACACAGGAGATCTTTATTTATGTTGAAGGTCTTTATTTATTGAATTAAATGTACAGCTATGTACTGGTTAACTGCACTGCCAGTGGTTGTTTTCAGTCTTCAGTTCAGTCTGGGTAGTTATTGTACAGTCATTTATTCATTCATTGGGCTCATCATGAAGAACATTTTGTACTCCCATTCTGGTAATGTTTAGCAATCTGTCATTTTATTTTATGCGCAGGTTGTTTTAGATATTTCCAGCAGTTAAATAACAAAAGCTGTAGCTTTACAACAATATGTCTCGTCTGAATTAGCACATTGCCTCAGATTGTTAATATCCAAACTGTTTAGTTCAGAAAGTACTTTTTGTCAGCACAGATTAATCTATTATGCACATATTTCCATATTTCCATTTGTCATGCTCCACCCAGGGTGGTTCTGATGACTACCACCTGATAGAAATATTATTCCAGTTGTGCTGTACGTGCCTGTGTGTCTGTATGTCTGTGAGTTGTG
Organism: Acanthochromis polyacanthus; assembly: GCF_021347895.1. Classification (NCBI taxonomy): domain Eukaryota; kingdom Metazoa; phylum Chordata; class Actinopteri; family Pomacentridae; genus Acanthochromis; species Acanthochromis polyacanthus. The sequence goes on from NC_067114.1 coordinate 16,508,117, forward strand.
TCTCACACTGCAGCAGATAATTTAGAAAGTAACTGCTTAATGATAGCAGTCAGTCTGGTGTATGATAATCAGTAACACTGATACTTAGTCACAGACAATTTACACTGCAGTAACCAAATATAGAACTCTCATTTCAGCTTATTTTCCCATCATTTGTTATCAGTGATATGAAGTCTGTCTGAAGGGTAAAAATTACACAAATGCAGACATTCTCTTGTTATGAAATGAAATTGTGTTCAGATGAACTCTTTTAAAAGCTTGTGCCCAGCTGATTAAAAAATAAGAAGTGACTGAAACAGTGTATTTTTATTGAAAAATGTTAGTTTTACAATTTTGTGGATCATAGAGCCTGAGGTATCATGGAGACCTTTAATCATGAAATCAAAGAAGAAACGCAACAACTATGTCTTCACGCAAAAGTGATGATTAAATTGTGCACAGCTGTATTTATAACATTTATCAAATGTTATTGTCTTGTTCAGAAGCAGGCAGCATATTTCTCCTCCCAGTCTAAACTTAAGGTTCTAACTGGAAAGGTCAGCTTCTAACTTCCATTTGTTAAATTCAGTCTGTTTTTATCTTACAATAATGTCACAGAGAGAGAAACACTGCAGGAATGATTATTTATGTAGGGGAAATAAACAGAAAACTGACGAGATTGTGCTGACATTCATCACTTATTCAATTTCAATTGCCTCCTTTTTTATTAGCTGTTCTCCCAGTACTATTAATAACTGATAAATAAAAAAGCACAGACCAATAGTATTAAGCAAAACACTGTGCAGAATTCCAAATGAGGAAACTGAACACACTAGATGCAGCGAGCAGAAGAAAACAACTCTAATGTGGAAACAAGTGTGACCCCTCCTGACCTTCTCTGACATCGCCATGACAACCTGACTAAGTGAGTTACCAACATAAGTTCTGTAAGTTTTCCTCCATTTCTACAGGCTGTTTAAGTGCATGTGTGCATGACTTTGTATGCAGTTTTAGTGAATTGCTGCAAACAGGTACAGTAACAACTTCATGTAGCCACCTATAAAAAAAAAGACCTAAATCAGAATCAGTTTGAGCGTACGTTATGCTAAGAACATTGTCATCAGACATCACTCTGCAAAGGCCGACTTTCTGCAAGGCCACCAGACTCCATTGACAAAAGGAGTAACTTCACCTTACACTGTATTCCTCTACCGCTGCCTCAGACAGTTGGTTTGTGTTATGCTGTGACTTTAAAACACTTTTATTCAGGTCAGAATTAAGATGATAAAACATCAGCGTGACAGTGTTAGAGCAGCAACTCCTCGTCTGAGATGTAACGTTGTTGTTTTGATAATGGAGTCTGGTTGCCTTGTAGAGAGAAATATAAATGCTTCACTTCAGTCTAACAGCGACGCAATCTTGAGATGATTGAGATGTTTTGCTGCTGATCTCCTGCACACATTTCACTGCTTTGCTTCTGTCATTTCTGCCTCTGTGCCTCTGGAAACTGAGGCTGTGCCATCTACTGTACTGCAGGTAATACACTCACTACTGATAGGCAGCTCATCAACAGCAGGTCAAAGAAACTGAATGATCCCTTTAAGAAGCAAAGCTGCTCTTACAGGTGACTGGTCCTGACGGTGTGGCACCCCTGAAACTGCCTGTGGAGAAATAACCCTGGGTCCTCAAGATTTCATGTGGAGGTTGGACACAAGTCTGCAATTAGCTGCCCATGAAGCGGAACTTCCCTCTGTGTGTGTGTGTGTGTGTGTGTGTGTGTGTGTGTGTGTGTGTGTGTGTGTGTGTGTGTGTGTGTGTGTGTGTGTGTGTGTGTGTGTGTGCGCGTACAAGTACAGTATGTTATGTGTGGCTAGAGTGCAAGAGAATCTGCCTCCCTGTGTGAATCTGACTGGGCCAGAAGCTGCAACAATAACTGCGTGAGTACAAAGCCGTGTGTGCACATCCGTGTGTGTGTGTGAAGCCAGTGCAACAGAATTAGTGCTTCCTCTCCTTCTCTGGTTGACCTGAAACCCAGAAGAATTAGCTTGTGGAATGTGACAGCAACTATTTCAAACAAACTCATAGTATAGAGCTGTGTGCCCCTGTGTGTGTGTGTGTGTGTGTGTGTGTGTGTGTGTGTGTGTGTGTGTGTGTGTGCGTGTGTGTGTGCGCGTGTGTCTGTGCAATGCAAGTTACACAAAATTTTCGACTTGCTGCATCCAGACATTTACTGTACAGTACGCACCATCTGTATTGTTTTAATGTTCTCTTTTTGTCATCTTTATTTCCTGGAAGTCACTTTGAGCAATCCACTGATGTAGTATGAGATGTGTAAATCTAAAGTTTTTCTGTGTTTGACTGCTTAAAGCTGGGAGAATTTTTAAGAAGGTGTAGGAAAAATAGAGACTAGAATATATAAAGACAAAAAAAACTAAATCAGTGCCCAACTCCAATAGGAAACAGCATTAACTATAGCCACTATAGTCTATTAAAGTACTTCTACACTGTATTGATTGACTAACATGTGTAAGCAACAAGCTTCGAGTCCAAGAGGTAAAAATCCACACTCTGACTGCTTTAGAATAGTTCCAGACAGTGCAAAGCTTTGAGATGTATTCCAGGCATGAGGTGACAAAGACTGCTGGTGTTTATCTAACAGAGAATATCAGTGTTAGTGTGACACGTCCATGTGAGCACCACTGACCGATAATGCAGCCATTATCGTGGTAAGTATCTGTTGATATTAGGTTGGGGTCCGGGGTTAAATATAGCTCACGCAGTTTTGACTGTTGGGGCCACAAAAGAGTGGAACCTGATCCTTGTTACATAACTGAGCGACAGTGTGTGTGTGTGTGTGTGTGTGTGTGTGTGTGTGTGTGTGTGTGTGTGTGTGTGTGTGTGTCTGTGTGTGTGTACTTGTTTGTGTGTGTGTCTCTGCTAGTGTGAGTATGCATGTGATTTCACTTGTGCTATGCTAAAGGCAAACAGAACCCTGCAGTTGCGTGACACGCTACTGGGAAGTGGGAACAGCAGCCAGAAAACCACGGGCAATTTTTGTAAGATCCTAAAGAGGGGAAGAATCCCTAAAAACCTTGTTGAGTTGCAGTGAACACAACACTAAGTTATCAGTCCTCAGTAGCACCCACATTAACCCTCATGTTGTCCTGTGGGTCAAAACTGATCTAGTTTAAAGTTTGAAAATGTGGAAAAAATATATGGTTTCACAGTTAAACTTCTGATGTCCACATTTTCAATATTTTTGGGAAATCTTTGAACATTTTTTAGAGAAAAAGAAGAAATGTTAAAAATGTTTCTTAAAAACATTCACACAAAAAAATCAACCAAAATCGAGCGAATTTTGCTGGATTTTGGTTGATTTTTTTGTGAATGTTGTCACAGAAAATATTCAAAGTTTTACTGATATATATGTAACCACTTTAGATAATTGTAGGATTTTTTTGGAAAATTTTTACTCATTTTTTTGAAAATATTTCCAAGAATTTTCTTGCCAAATTTGGGGGATTTTTTAAAAATAAAACTTTTAAGGGAAACTTTTAAGGAATTATTGAAATTTTCTTCCTGAAGGTTTTGCAAATTTTCTTAAATTTGGGAAATTTTTTTGCTGAATTTTTGGATTTTTTTCAGACAAGGAAAAAATATTTTTTGTGCCCGTAAATGAAGACAACGGGAGGATTAAACTTATATTCTTTGTTTACGATGCAGTTGTGCCTGTCGAGTGCACAACGAGGACAAATAAAATATCTCATCATTGCTCTCTGTATCACAAGGATGAATCGACAGACAAAATAAATCATAAAAATAATAGTCATATCATTATCTTTATCTAACAACTCAACTGTTACAGCTGAAACTTTTGCATTTGCTCTCTCATTCTAATCTCAAACCCAAAGTACTTTTTGTTGCTTCAGGAAAATCAGCCTTAGAGCTGAGTCAATGATGGCCAGGTTGACAAGAACTCCAAACTTCATGACAGGATCTGCTGGATATCTCTTGGTCAAATAACAATCAGAAAGACGTTGCACAGATTTGACCATTGTGAGCAGAGTGTTAGGAAACATTACAGCGAAACTATTATTTCAATCAACATACATGGCTTTTAGGATAGTGTGGTTTGGACAGAAGATTGAAAAGTAGAATTGGTTTGCAGCAGCAACAGTAGACATGTTTGGTGCAGATCAAAGGCAGCTTTTCAGGAGAAGAACCTCATACCAGCTGTGAAGCACAATCATGGAAATGTCATTGTTCAAGGTGGTTTCTCTGCTTCAGGGGCTGGACAGCTTGTAGGCACTGATTCATCTATGAATTCTGCATCATATGAAACAGTGTTTGAAGATAATGTGAGGGCAAAAGTTGAAGTGGGTTTTTCAACAACTTCAAAGTGCATCAAGGAATGACTGAAAAGGATTAAATCAAGTGTCACAGCCCAGATTTGAATCCAATTAAAATGTGGATTTTTGAAACAGGCGACACATGCAAGAAATCCCTTAAACATCATCATCTTCTTTCCTCTTTTGCCCAAACATTTGTTTTCACCGCGGTGGTGCCACAAAAAGTGTCACTGCACAGTGGCATTAACCGTGGCACCACGGCGGTGCCACAAAAAGTGTCACTGCGGCAGTGGCATTAACCGTGGCATCCGGCGCGGTGCCACAAAAAGTGTCACTGCACAGTGGCATTAACCGTGGCATCCGGCGCGGTGCCACAAAAAGTGTCACGGCACAGTGGCATTAACCGTGGCATCCGGCGCGGTGCCACAAAAAGTGTCACTGCACAGTGGCATTAACCGTGGCATCCGGCGCGGTGCCACAAAAAGTGTCACTGCGGCAGTGGCATTAACCGTGGCACCGCGGCGGTGCCACAAAAAGTGTCACTGCGGCAGTGGCATTAACCGTGGCATCCGGCGCGGTGCCACAAAAAGTGTCACTGCGGCAGTGGCATTAACCGTGGCATCCGGCGCGGTGCCACAAAAAGTGTCACTGCGGCAGTGGCATTAACCGTGGCATCCGGCTCGGTGCCACAAAAAGTGTCACTGCTCGCTGCGAGTGCCACAAATCGGACCTGCTGTCTCTCTAGTTGTTTATTGCTTTGGACGTGGGTGGTGGAAGTTCTGGATTATTTTTATGGTATTAAGTACTTTCCGTCATTTTTTATTCGACAATTAAAGTCTGACCAACAGATCTGGCAACCGAAGGACCTTTGTGTGCTCGAGTGGCCAACTAACACAAACCTACTGTATTTCATCTGTGTGCACTGTTTAAAAGAGGATCAGAGGTTTACTTCTCCATCTACGTGTTGAAAGTCTGACGTTTCTTTACCTTCATTAGGCTGCATCACTGACACAGTCGCAATGCAGTTTGGAGAGTCTTTCAATGCAGCTTCTGCTCTTCTCACAACTGTGTTTTCTCACCTCAGATATGGGTCACAACTGTCTCTTTGGTCCATTGTTTTGCTTCTTCCTTCATCTGTCTTTTTTTTTTGCCCTCATCTCTCATCAGCTCCTGTTTATCTTTCTACTGCAATTAATCATTTTTATCCTTTGCTTTAACAACTATTCCTGCTCTTTGAACATTTCTCTTTGAATCCTCATCCAGATCAGTTTGCAATTTGTAGTTTTGTAAACAATAAAATGTGGTTCATGGGAAAAAATAGAATAAAAATGTGAATGAATAATCGAACTCGAAATAAAACAAGAGGTGAATAATTGAGTGATACAGTTGAAAGAAAGGGTTCAGGACAGAGTTGTGACGGGATATGTGGAAGGAAAATACAGGTTGCTTCTGCTCTGACAGGGGCGGTGATCAAAGTAGGCCCCACCACCGAAAAAACAGTGCCTTAAAAATAGAACTGAGTGGTTAAAAAAAGCCACAATATTCACCTTCATGTGGTCTGATAATGGAGGGGGTCATATACAGCAAAACAGTTACTGGGAGGAGAGAGAGCAGAGACAAGGACAGGTGTTTTCACGTTTACACACCATGATGGATCAGCATTTGTGTCATTTTCCCATGAGACGTGGTGGGAATCATTATTCTTAGCATGTAAGGTTTGGTGGCATTATGTAGCAGGTCTATTTCTGCAGCAGAGGCAGAAAAGCAGACGTGTTACTACCAGCAGTGATGCCTCTGTTCTATTCTGGTGTCCCAGTAAACTGTGTGACAGTGAGTCAGCAGACACGACAACACGACCCTGAAACTCAACAAGCCAAATTGAATTCACCTATTAATAATTTTATTAGCTTCACCTGTGACATGTCAAACTGCCCTCCGTGAAAAAAGCTGATTCACCAGTGTCAGCCTGAGCAGTAACTGAAAATAGTGTTCATGCAGAGAAAAGCATCTAAATCAAACTCATTTTAGGTCAGGGGCCACATTCAGCCCAATTTGATCTCAAGTGGACCAGGCCAATAAAACCACAGTAAAATTACCTATAAATCACAAAATAAACCTCCAATTTTTTCTTTTGTTTTAGTACAAAAAAGGTCACATTTAAGGAATTATCTTTTTACAAAACATTATGAGCATCCTGAAATTTCTGAAGAGAAAAAATTCAATTTCAAAAACATTATGCCTGAGTTAGTAATTTACACAATACAACTTACAGATCACAGAGTGTCTCTGAAGACACAAAACATTTATTCACAGGTATCTGGAACTGGACAATATATTTTATTTTAAAAAAGACAAAAACAAGACAAAATACTGCAAAAATTGGACACAAAATGACAAAAACGAGACACAAAACGACAAAAGCGAAGACCAAAGTGACAACAAATAGAGAAAAAAACACTAGCGAGAAAAACCCCCCCACAAAAGGATTACAATGTTACACAAAACAATGAAGAGTGAGCCAGAAAGGAAACATAAAAAGACAAAAAACACGAGACATATGACAAAAAAAGCCAAAAACAAGACAAAATATTCCAAAAACAGGACACAAAATGAGAAAAGAACAATGAGTAATATAGTATTTTACTTTATGATCAAAACAACTTGTCATGGTGTAGAAATTATTTTAAATTTATAGTTTTACAAATTTAAAATTTCAAGTTGGTGTCTTCTCTGTAATTTTTACACTTTGCAATGTCATCCCACAGGCCGGATGTGACCCTCTGGCGAGCCACTTTTGGCCTACGGGCCGCATGTTAAATAAATGAGCGGAAAAAACATCTACATGAAGCCCTGCATGATTTTAATAAGCAGTTAACATCTAAAAATAATCCCTGGCCTCTTAAATAGTACAGTTTACTTTGAGTTTTACCGAATACGCGAGTAAAAGTGCAAAAGTCCTCTCTACTTTAGAGGTAAGGATTTCAATAGTTTCGCCTGCATTTGTACATTTTAAGTTCATTCATCTTAGAAACATCTCCTGCTGTATTTTGAGTAATTAGTCATCTTAGAAGGTGTGAAAAAGTAAAGTAGAGAAGCTAATTTAACTGATCCTGAAAACAACTTCAGTAAATTTGATTACATAGACAAATATTACAGAAAGAATCCCATTTACTTTCACATCATGCCAGTTTAAAGAGCTTTTTAATTAACACAGAACACTTACATTTGCAGCTGCTGCAGCCTTTTTATTCCAGTATCACTGCAGAGGCAGACCGTGAGGCTGCTGCCAGCGACAGTGAGATAAATTATAAAGTCTACGAGCGCAGGGGCTGAATTCAAGACTAATTATTATGTTTTAATTGTCAAGAAAAAACGTGACTTCAAGCTGGAGTGGGGATTTTTTTATATATATAAATGAATGTGCATTGCATTCAAGCTCTTGACAAATTACTTCACACAGTGATGTTTAAGTCTGTAAATGGCATCTGGTTTCTGTTTTTGATCACGGGTAGCAACGAGTTGTACGTGAACTAGCAATAATAAGACTGTGAGAGCCGAAGAAGGGAGACTGTAGTGACAAAGATGGAGTCTGATGGAGAATGTCAGTCTGTGGAAAAAAAGCTATTCATAGTAAAACATACATTATCGGCATGCTTCAACGGTGTTTGTGTAATTACTCTCACTGCCACAAGGGGGAGGCAAAGATTCCACACAGCAAATTCAATTTAACATGAATTGAAGATACAAAGCAAGTTTCTCCATTCATGTTGTCTCAAATTACAAAGAGTCTCTAAGAAGTTTGAACTCATCTGCTAATAAGCCGGTTTTGTTTCTCATTTACCAAAATGAATGAGTTGAGTGAACTCTCAGCTGTTTATTAATTCAACTTATTATTAGGGTCCGACCACTGATGGTCCCAAGGCACCAACCGTGTCGAAGGACCCTATTGAAACCCTAGGGTTTCTGTTTCTTCTTCTTCACTCTTTTCCCGTCTTTTGAAACTACACTTTGGCGGCCTAAACATACCCCAAAACGTGTCAAACTTTGCATGCACATCAGGACTGGCGAAAAATTTGATATTTTATGGGAGTTGCACACATGTGTGGCAAAACGGCTCCATAGCGCCCTCTGTAAAATTGAAAACGTGGTCATTAGGCCAACTGCCACGAAACACCAACTGGTGGACATGCATGGACTCGCCGATCAGCAAGGATGTGAGAACCCATCCAACGCTGCTTGCAGCTTTAATTGCTTTTACTTTTTCACTTCATTAAGAGGCTGCTATCTGTTTCAGGAACCCGGCCAGATGGTTTATCAGCCCCGGCTCATGGCAGCAATGTCAGCAATTGCAGGTCAAATTTAAATTTAATTAAATAATTTTAAAAATTTAAATGTAAAATTTAAATGTAATATTTAATTATAATAATATGTAATAATAGTTAAAGAGCAAGCAAAAATGGTTGTCATCATTTTTCTCAGAACAGAATAGTGCAACCAGAATGAGTGCACGCAAAAAGAATAAAGTGACTGGCAAATGGAGGTTATTTAATAGTTCATAAATCTGACAGCTGAGGGGAAGAAATTGATTTTGTGGCGGGTGGTTCTGGTCCGTATGGACCATAGCCTCCTACCTGAGGGAAGTGGCTCTAAAAGTTTGTGTCCAGGATGAGAAGGCTGCTTTCCGGTCTGCACGCCCCTGAGTCTTGGAGACATACAGATCCTGGAGAGATAGGAGGCTGCAGCTGATCACCTTCTCAGCAGAGCAACAATGCTCTGAAGTCTGGCTGTCCCTGGCAGTGACCCCAACGACCACATGGTGATGGACGAGATGAGGATGGACTTCATGATGGCGGTGTAGAACTTTGTATCAGGCTGGGGCTTTTCTGAAGTCGATCCTCATCTCCACTGTCTTCTGAGCGTTGAGCTCCAGGTGGTACATATTAATTTAATGACCTAGTATATACAATAATATAATTTAAGTTATTCTATTTTATATTATATCATTTAATATCTGAATTTAAGTTTAAAATATCTTTGATATCTTTAGATACAGTCAATAAATAATGTGTTTGTGTCATAACATGAAAATCAAAGTGAAAGTGTTGTGAATGTCAGGATGCTTATGTACTTGTCTTTGAGGCAGGGAGGGGAAATATATTTAAAATATATTTTTTAATAAGAAAAACAAGTTTTTCCAAGGTCTTGGCATTCAGGATTTGAGTTCTGATAGATCAAGTGGAACTGAGAGGAACAGGATGAAACAAGGGAATAGAAACAAATACCTTATTTGCCAATATAAAATCACCTATTGATAGAATCCACTTCAAATGCCATACTGTCAAATCCAAATTTGAAAGAGAGAACGTCAATTGCAAACCAATTTTCAGTCACAAAAACACAGGAGCAAATGCAACTACACTTCTCACCACTGTCTGCACTCAGGTTGGAGCTTTTCCTTTGGTTAACTAAGTAATACTGGGCCTGAAATGATCTCTGCTGAAGCTCTGTTATGCTGCTTTCTATCCACTCAAGCTGTAATAAATTATACTGCAGAAGAAAAAGCATCTCTGTGGAATGAAATCTTTTGCCAGGACCCTGACTATCATTCGCAAAGTGTGTGAAAGCTCCCCATGTGCTTATTACCTGATGAAATTGGAAACAACCTTGGGACCATAAGCGCTGAATGCTAAGTGACTTTAATGCTGCAGCCTTCAAGCAGCGTCAACCTGATAACACCACTTACTCTGCTGTTTCTGTTGAAGTGAAGAATGCCCAGAGTCGACTCATCTTAACAATAACAATACATTCTGTTTGGTGTGATCTGTGAGAGTAGCATCGCCAATTTTGGACTGCCAATTTCCTCCATCATGTCTCCATCTGTCTGCTGCCTGCTGTGCGTGAGAATAAAAACTGCTTTCAAAATGAAACGCGTTACACACAAACACCAGACAGCAACTCATGTTAACAATTACATGATAATCTCCCTTCCTGTAAGTGAGTGTCAGTAGGATGTTTGTGCACCAGCCAGCTGTGAAATAATGAGCTACTACCGTGCTGAGCCACTCAGTGAGTCACGCACGGAGACATTTGAGTGCGTTACATGTCTACAACTACTTTGCGTCCAGTTATGTTGAGTTTTGATTGGTGTTTCCCGTCCACCCCTCTGACTGAAGGCCAAATTCCTCCCTCTGACCTGTGTGTAGCTGTATATGGTCGAGTGTGTTGAAGGTTCTTTCAGTCCACATTTAGAAGCTGCAGCTCCACTCAGAGTTTCTAGTCTAAAATCCACTTGAACGTGCTGCAGCTATAATAACAATAATAACTTTATTTGTATAGCACCTTTAAGAAGAACATTTACAACATGTTTTGACAGATACCAGAACATAAAATAAGCTAAAATGCACAGAATGGATAGCTAAATTCACACAAGTTGGTTATGAGAGAAGCTGACGTGGAAACAAAAGATAGAATAAGATCAGGAGGCGAGAAAGAGGGACTACAAGCAGTCAACATTTTAAAAGGGATGAAAGGTCAGAATGATAAAAGAGAACTTTACTTGAAGGTGAGTCTAGAAAATTGGTTTTTTTTATGAAGTCATTTAAACGAAGTTGCTGGTTTGACTAGCCTTATCACCTCAGGAAGGTCGTTCCAAAGCTGCGTGGCCTTGATGGAGAAGGCCTGGTCATCCTTGGATTTAAGCCTCGATTTCGGAATGACCAGGAGGTCCCCATCTGAGCTGTAGCTCTGAGTTGTGAGCCACAGAGTAATTTATTACTTTTAATTAGGTGTTCTGTTTGAACTGACTGTGTGTCTTATTCAGCTTCTATAGACTGGCCAGTGTGGCTTTGAATAACAGGAAGAGAAATTACAATAATTAGATTTTGAGTCAAAGAATTGCTAATAATGTTTACTTGGACTCTACAAAGACAAAAAATAAAAACCTCTAAACACAGATCTTGCCACAGATCTCAATCATTTTTTTTAATAAACGCTGTGATACAATGTTGTTGTATTATCAGTGTTTTGATGATGTAATTTACCTTCCGGCAATACTTCATGAGAATTCATTCAAATAAAGGGATACAGCGACACCTTGTGGTCAAATACCACGAGTTGAGAGGATACTTCTTTTACTGTGTTTGTATTAAACACAGGGAAGATAGAAGTACTTTATTTAACATACACTCTAAAAAAATGTATTTTGGCTCACCAAAAGTAACACATCCAACTTGAATCTGTCTTGTTGATTTAGAAAAACTTTGATAGAGATGATTTGCTGTCAGAAATTGTAAAAATTGTGAAAACAATGGCAAATACCCGCAAAATCATGACATTTTTAGCTGATTAAAAGGTAGTGATACTGCAATTTAAATTTCACTCATTATAAAGAAACACATGACTATTTGTAAAACTACAAACTTTTGTTTTGCACAGTCTGGGCCTTTTTTTTACCTGTCACCATGTAAATTTGAATAATTTGGTCACTTTCTTAGTTATAATCTGTAAAATAACAGTTTTATATAGTAATTGTTTGCTTTTTTCAATCCCTAAAATGAATATTTTTTCTTTCAAATAATGTCAAATATATGTAAAATAACGACTTTTTTTTGCTAATTTAGACACAGTAAAGATAGTGTGATGTTGTTTATAAAAAATACAGACTTCTGATGAGATTTTTTTTTTACAGTTTTGACCTGTATTGTATAGTTGACATGTAAATTAATATTTTTTTTCAGATTGCAGTGTTTTTTTTAATATATTAATTTAACAAAGCAAGGAAAATGTATGAAATAACAGAGATCAGAACAAATATTTAATTTTCTACAGTGTGAATACTGTATAGTGAAGAAGCTGCCTCTCTGGAGGATGAGTCTGGACCTAAACTGTCACTTGGAGAATGAACTGCTAAATAATAATATAACACTAGCAAACGCTCTCTGTCTGTATCGTGTTACAGCAGCTCACAGAGACCCGAAACTCAACACTGAGCTCTGATCCTGATTCCTCCACCGGCGCTACCGGATCGGTGAAGACGTGGCGGAAAACCCGGATCGAGGAGCACAAAGAGCTACCAGCTGCGCAGCCGCAGTGACGCGGCGGCGGCGGCTCCGCTTCCACGTGGACCCTGTCATTGACCAAAACACGCGCCGGTCTCCGTGGCAGCCGGGGGGCGCGCGTGCCGCCGCCGTTGCGCAGTGCAGACCGGGAAGCGCGAGCAGGGCGGAGCGGGCCAGAGGTGCTCTCCAGATGTGAACCCGTAACCTGAAGACATGACGCCGCTCACCGTCCGACCGCAGACAGGTACGTTCACCGGCACCGGGAGGACGTTTACCGAGAGGTTCCTCCGTCCGCAGACATAATATTCATCCTAATAACAGCGCAGTGAGCCTCCAGACCAGAGGACCGCTTTACAACCAGATCATTATATTCTCATTATATTTGCTTTAATCCACGACTGAAGCGTCAGATCAGCCCAGAGGAGCCTCCAGCTGCGGTGCTGCAGTGAGCTGCGGTCTGTCCTGGGTCATGTGTCTTCATAGGAGGAAGCGGCTCTGCGCAGCTCAGTGCGGATAAAGCAGCACTGCGCACATCTGAGGCGTAGTTCACCTCAATTTACTTCACATATCTAGCATCCGGTTGTCTTAATGGACTAGAAACACATAAGCAATTTCACTGATCACCAGATGGATTGTGCTGGGCTATAAATAGATGCAGAGGGTTTAACTGATTTTAGTGAACCATAAGGGAAGCTACATGATGCTGTGGTATCACCATGACTGTTCTGTGTTTGTGGGTAACAGGTGTAAGAGCACTCTAGCAGTGGAAAACCAACTTTGTACAGGATTGTGTGACTGTTGTGGAACATAAAGTAGATTCATAAAGAGCAAATGACCACCAGAATAACACTCAGGCCTCTGAAAGCCCAGAACCTGAAGTACAAAGTAGTTTGTTTGACAGGGAAGTTTGTCTTTCATACTCATCCAAGCAAAGTGAAAATGGTTTAGTCTTGCTGTTCCACTAGCAAGACACTGTTACGAGGAATTTATTTGTGTGGACCTTCAGGAGACAAGATAGGATCTCCTCAGCTAAAACAGGAGAGAATGAGCAACAAACCCTCACATATGAGAGCACACAGCTCATTATGAAACATGGAAAATAAGAATATACCTACTAGACTTTCCACCGCAGTGAGCAGCATCGCCACTCAAATTCTCACATTACCTATTTAGAAATGTCAATATCATCTTTTTCCAACAATTTAATATATTGAGCTACCAGTTCTGTACATTGCAGGTCTGTTATGCTTAATTTAGTTTCATGCCGTTTTAATACTTGCAGTAAAAGTGTTGTCTGTGGGCAGATGAATGGATGATGTGTACAGATCTGACATGAAGTGTTTAACCTGTCTGCGTCCTTTCAGGTGCGTTCATGGAGTCCCATCTGGACCGGCTGCTGTCCTGTGTTCTGTCTCTGTCTCTGCTCATACACCTGAGTCTGGCTGCACCGGGGATGCCAGGGACACAAAGGTAACCCACTACGTTTTACATTCCAAGTCATAAATATTTTGGATGTGTTAAGCAGAACTTTTTAAAATGCACAGATATGTTGTCAGCATGGCCTAAAGCTAAAGACTCAAGCTTGTTTTCCCCCATATTGTAAGTGTTTGGCAGAATAACTAAAGGAGATTAAGTGAAAATGAAACAAACAAAGGAAAGAGGCTCTCTGATTTGCTTTTTTTATGAGAGTTTTTTATTTGTTTATGTTGCAGAGAAGAATCATTAGATGCCCATCCCCCTTCGGTAGCACTACCCAATCCCTTTGGCTCTGGAGAGGATGAACGCAGGTGAGTGGCACCTGGACCGTGTGCAACATCTAAGTTTTTCTAAGCCATAAAACCACTTTAAATTGCCTCCTCTGAAACAGGAGAATCAATGCAGTTACCTAATAGGAAGTTCATTCTGCCAGTTTTTCTGGTGTATGTCTAACTATCAAAGTGACCTTTTATCCAGAGTTTGATACAATTGTTCCATAGAATAAAGATATCGACTATGAATTGTTTGTTGAACTACTTTCTGGCTTAGTTGTCAGTAATATGCAAACAATACCTAAATTTGTACATCTTATGGCCTGTTGGACTCTGCAGCTCCCGTCTGGACTTTGGCTGCTCTGTTGCTCTGATGATGTGGCCTGCACCATATACTGATAAGATTATATGTGCATGTCACTGCTTCATGTTGCATTTATGATATATTTTTCCTCTGCGGAGATCTGCACACATATTACAGATATTATCTGGGCTTCCATTACTGTATTGTACCAGTATGAAATATAATAATAATAAATAAGAGGCTCAGTTTATCCAAGGAACAGACAGACATATGAGAGATGAAACCACTTTACAAACTTTGTGCTGTAGAATATGTGTTTGTGACAGAGTGACTGTGGCTTCTGAAGCAGTCTGAATCAACAAACGAAATTTTTAAATGAATGTTTTTTCAACTGTTAAAGGATTAATCAAATATTAAGACCATGTTGTTATGGAGACTAGAGGAAAGCAAAAAATAGAAAATATAATATAATGTCCAGCATATTTCTGCTAGAGCTCGGTTTAACATCAAACAGAGACTGTGACCGTTTTCTCACATTTCTTAAATTCAGCTCCTGAGAAATAGCTTTCCTCTCATCTCAGCCTGATCCCAATTTAAACTGTTTAAAAGCTTTTTTTTTAACCTCTTTCTCACTGCACTGATGCTTATTTTTCTGTAATAATCAGCCTCTTGAGACATCAGTGAGATCCAAAAAAAAATATTGATTAGTCTATAAATTAACCTGCACGATTCTGTTGAGGCAAAGAACATTTTCCTCTGGGATACCACTTCAGCAGCTTCAGTTATTGAATCTGTATCTTGTCTGAATGCCGTTTTAAGTCTTGCGTGAAGCACGTGACGCTCCTGATTTCATCTTTAAGAAAAAAAGTGTATCCTCCTGAGCAGAACGTAGTGCAGACCGTCATCACTGCCTTCTGCTTCATGTAGCATAGCTTCCAAAAACTAACTAGGTCAACAAATATATAAATAATCTTGTTTTTCAATTGTTTACTTTGTAATGAGGTCACACCTCCTTCTGCTATGTTGAGTCATGTGTGTCAGGAACTATTTTAAGTACTCCAATGTTCTGCCCTTCTGTGGCTAAATATTATCCAGTATAATTCTACCTGTTCAGAGGTTACACAGTAGGAAGAAGTGTCATTTTTCTGCAGCCAATGATGCTACAGTTAATATTTAAAGGGGCAGTTTGGTTTCTTTAAAGTGAAAGTACAGAGGTAGATGAAGGTCTGTTTGGAACACGGACACCTAAACAATGAACTGCTCTGGATGTCATCAGCAACAAAATTTACTTTACCCACCTAAAAAAGGGCCAGATTTAAAAGAAAAATCCACATCAGTTAAACTATGTGCTGTATTTGGAATGTTTTTTGTGAGACTTTGATATTTTAAGACATGAGTCTGGATCCAAGCTAACATGCTAAAACACCAGAGTCTTCCCATAATGCAAAACAACCTCAAGACAACAGTAGACCAGGATGTCCTGTTTATTACAGGTGAATAAAATACATTTTTCTGCTGACATTGCACACAGAAGCGCTGACTGTCCTCTACTGAAATTAAGATTCTGACCATAGATAAATACCTCATACTTAACTGTTTTTCTCTCAGATGTTTGATCTTTACTGTGCATAAAAAATGACTGTTCACATATTCTTTGGGCGAAGTGGAAAACTCTTCTGAGATCAGTTACAACCTGACTTTATGCCAGTGCTGCTTATAGCACACACTGAAATGGACTTTCAATGATGGAGAAGTCATTTTGTATCCAGTAGTGCAAACATATTGTGTGTTACAGTTTTTTTTCTTAGGTTTCATTTGAACCTTTCTAATCAAGTAATTGACCTTCTTTGTCATCTTTGAACATGCTTCAAGGTGATCTTTTTGACAGTGACTTCTGAGTTAAGAGCCATAACAGGGAGGAATTCGGGCTGAAATAGTGTCATTGATCAGGTTTTTGGAGGAGGAGGATCCTAGATGCTGCAGAGATTAACCGTTTGGGGGTGGGGTGGGGGGTGGGGGGTGGGAGTGTGTGTGTGTGTACTCTTGTGTAGTCTGATAATGGCAGCTCAGATGTATTGGTACCTTCTGCCAGTCAAGCAGAGGCTGGGAAAAGGCTGTTACAATAACAGCTGTATGGTGGATGAAGTGTTAAGTGGAGAGGCACATGATAGGTGGATGACAGAAAAGTGAGATTTTGATAAATCCACCCAAGATATTTTGTCGATTGTTTCTCACAGATTGTGCATCCAGAACGAATCATTCCTTACAGGGCTGAATACATCTGACTCTTCAGTGTTAATACTTAGCCCTAAATATTTTTCTAAAATCTACACTGTGTACATTGCAGGTTTCTGGAGAGTTACATTCAGTCTAGCGTAAAGAACGACCAGAGAGGACCAGAGATCAACACCTGGGAACAAGGTAGACAGCACCCCACACTCTAATTCTAACTCTAATTATACAGTTGGTGATGAAAATATTTAAGGACATCTCAGGTTCTAATTAAGTAATTTTCTATAATTTAGCATTTTGAATTTCAAACTTCTTATGTCTAATGACAGGGAAATGTAACATCTTTAAAATGTTTACTGTCAGCTGATAAAATGTCTAAAAGTTTGTTGTGTATGTTCACAGTTTCACTCTGCGTCCACAGCAGGTGGTATTTAAATGTCACTCTGCTTTGTTTCAGAGGTTTTCTTCCTGTTTGGGCTGTATGACTATGATCGCAGTGGGCTCTTGGACGGCTTAGAGATGATGAAGCTACTGTCAGACTACAGCTCCCATCATAGACCTGGAGCACAGGCCAATGAGCAGGTGAGCAGGAGGGACTATAGGTGTGTGTGTTTGGATTGACATGGTATTTGTGTGTACTTGCATACTTTTTGGCCTTTTACTCTGACTTGCAGTGTGTTTATATCTTTGTGTGCATACGTCTCCTGAGTTCAGGTGGTGTCCATGGTAGATTTCTTACTCCAAACTCAGGATCTAAACCAGGACGGCCTGCTGGCACCTTCTGAGCTGCTCTCTCCTCCAATGGCTCACACACTGGTACATTATTATTTTATATACATTACACACACATTTACATTTACTGAGCCACATCTACTTTAATTCTCAGCTTCATTTTTGTTAACATTACATCACACTTTCCTCCATAAAGGACTCAGGCAAAAACAATGCACGTCACCCAGAGCAGGAGGTGGAGGAGAAGCTACCAAACGCTGATGAGGAGAATGCAGGAGCTGTGGAGCAAAGAGTGGAGGAGACTCAGAATGAGATTCAGCCTCTAGCAGAAGAAGAACCTCAACAGGAAGTAAAGACAGAAGAAGAAGAAGAAGCCATAAAGCAAATAGATGCACATGAGGGACAAGAAATCCCAGAAGCCCTTGCTGCAGATCTGGAGCAGCACCGCCAAGTCCCTGTACATCAGGGCCAACCAGAGATATAAATACACTTATTGGAGAAACAACCACTCAGTCAGTCTGACCTTTTTGATCATTCTCCCCACAAATTTTTTTGTCTGGATCTGAATTTTAAGAGATTATTTTAGTGGACTGTCAAGCATGTGGATGGTTTAAGAGAAGTTTGCATTGAAAGCATTCCTGTCACTGTGTTAATATGTTCTTCCTCTGAATGCAGTGAGAGCTGTTAAAAGGAAAAGTTGTAAATTCAGAATGCAATCATCCATCATTTACAGACTTTTGAATACTTTTTACTTTCTAAATACACTTTATTGCTTTAATTGTTTTTGTCTGCTATTTTCTGTCATACCTGAGAAACTGGCCATGCTTTTCATGCATTTGGGTTTTAATATGTTGAGTCATTGCTTGTACCTCCACTGGTTTCATTTTTTAATCCCTGCATCATTTTCCTGGACATTACTGGTACATTTATGTCAGTAGACATTTTCATGTGCACATTGATGGACCTTATCATCTCTTTAATGCACATTTTCCATTTAGCTATTATGCACGAGGAGCACATGACTGTTGTTTATTTAAACTAGTCTAATTCCAGTCAGACCACTTCAGCCAGTCTGCTGAGGCTTACTACACACGTGGACAAAATTGTTGGTACCCCTCAGTTAAAGAAGGAAAAACCCACAATTCTCACTGAAATCACTTGAAACTCACAAAAGTAACAATAAATAAAAATTTATTGAAAATTAAATAATCAAAATCAGCCATCACTTTTGAATTGTTGATTAACATAATTATTTTAAAAAAACAAACTAATGAAATAGGACTGGACAAAAATGATGGTACCCATAACTTAATATTTTGTTGCACAACCTTTTGAGGCAATCACTGCAATTAAACGATTTCTGTATTTGTCAATGAGCATTCTGCAGCTGTCAACAGGTATTTTGGCCCACTCCTCATGAGCAAACAGCTCCAGTTGTCTCAGGTTTGATGGGTGTCTTCTCCAAATGGCATGTTTCAGCTCCTTCCACATATGTTCAATGGGATTCAGATCTGGGCTCATAGAAGGCCACTTTAGAATAGTCCAACGCTTTTCTCTCAGCCATTCTTGGGTGTTTTTGGCTGTGTGTTTTGGATCGTTGTCCTGTTGGAAGATCCATGACCTGCGACTGAGACCAAGCTTTCTGACACTAGGCAGCACATTTCTCTCCAGAATGCCTTGATAGTCTTCAGATTTCATCTTACCTTGCACACTTTCAAGACACCCTGTGCCAGATGCAGCAAAGCAGCCCCAAAACATTACTGAGCCTCCTCCATGTTTCACCGTAGGGACAGTGTTCTTTTCTTCGTATGCTTGGTTTTTGAGTCTATGAACATAGAGTTGATGTGCCTTACCAAAAAGCTCCAGTTTGGTCTCATCTGTCCAAAGGACATTCTCCCAGAAGCTTTGTGGCTTGTCAACATGCATTTTTGCAAATTCCAGTCTCACTTTTTTATGAGTTTTTTTCAGCAGTGGTGTCCTCCTTGGTCGTCTCCCATGAAGTCCACTTTGGCTCAAACAACGACGAATGGTGCGATCTGACACTGATGTACCTTGGCCTTGGAGTTCACCTTTAATTTCTTTGGAGGTTGCTCTGGGCTCTTTGGATACAATTCCAACGATCCGTCTCTTCAATTTGTCATCAATTTTCCTCTTGCGGCCACGTCCAGGGAGGTTGGCTACTGTCCCGTGGGTCTTGAACTTCTGAATAATATGAGCCACTGTTGTCACAGGAACTTCAAGCTGTTTAGAGATGGTCTTATAGCCTTTACCTTTAAGATGTTTGTCTATAATTTTTTTTCGGATGTCCTGGGACAATTCTCTCCTTCGCTTTCTGTTGTCCATGTTCAGTGTGGTACACACCTTTTCACCAAACAGCAGGGTGACTACTTGTCTCCCTTTAAATAGGCAGACTGACTGATTATGAGTTTGGAAACACCTGTGATGTCAATTAAATGACACACCTGAGTTAATCATGTCACTCTGGTCAAATAGTTTTCAATCTTTTATAGAGGTACCATCATTTTTGTCCAGGCCTGTTTCATTAGTTTGTTTTTTTAAATAATTATGTTAATCAACAATTCAAAAGTAATGGCTGTCTTTGATTATTTAATTTTCAATAAATTTTTATTTATTGTTACTTTTGTGAGTTTCAAGTGATTTCAGTGAGAATTGTGGGTTTTTCCTTCTTTAACTGAGGGGTACCAACAATTTTGTCCACGTGTGTATGAGGCATAGACAGAAATGTTGTCATCTCTCACAATTTGCTCACCTTAGTAACACTCCAGCAATAGTTTATTAAATCAAATGAATGCTTAATGAGTTGTAGTCTTTAACCAGCAGGCTTGTGACCACAGACTTAAAATGTTCATCTTTATAATTAAGGTTAAAAGGCCATGTTAAAACAGCATTAAAGGTAATATGATGTAAAATTCTATCTGCAAACTTGAAATGTATTTACAGTATGAAAAGGTTTCCTATTTATTGAAACATTTTGTTGACTTTGTTTTTTAATCATTTGCATTTATACAGTTGAAAAAAATGAAGCAAGCATTTCTTTGTCCTCTTTTTTGTCCCAGTTCAGTCAATCTTATGCTTCAAGTTGTTAGAATTAAAATTAAGCAAATTAAATTTAAAAGACACAACACACAAAGACGCTGTACTGTAAATAAAATAGGCAAAAATTTACATGTACAGATATTGTGAACTGAGACAGTGAAGGTTTTTGGTGATGAACCACACTGACAAAACACCGGTGGTTGCTAGGCGACGTGACAACAATATGGCGGAGAGCAACAACCAGAGCGCAGGTTCGTACTAGTTAGCTGTTTAGATCCGTATGTCTGCTGGTTTAACATTTCTCATGTTTAGACAACAACATAAGAGCATTTTTAGTGTTACTAATTTTTCCTTCAAAATTATGTTTCGGTGTTGAAAGTAATTTCTGTTAAAGCTGCACCAACACTTTAGCTAACTGTTAGCTCTGCTGTCTGTCAGAGACTAAACTGTCAGAAGTCCAAAAGAGGATCAAAGCTGCTTTTGAGACGTTTGACAATGCAGCCAACAACACAGTGGACGTCAGGTGAGTAAGTAAAGGTGAAAGTATAAGTCGGACTAATACAGAGTAAAAACATTGGTGAAAAAGCCCTCCATTCAAAATTCTGCCAGAGTAAAAATACATAAATATTACTAGTAATGTACTCATGCACTTTTTAAAATTTGAAATACTCCAGATAAATATGTTCTGTGCTCGTTATCTTTAAAATAACACCAAAGAAAGCATTTTTTCAGGTCTTTGTGGTCTCTTTGTTTATAGTTTTATTCAGTTCAGTTTTATTTATATAATGCCAACATAAGTCACCTTAATGCACTATACTTTAGAAAGGAGATATCATTACAGAATTATATTGCAAAGAGAAACCCAACAACTTTATGCAAAGATGCCCTTTGAGGTCTGTTTGGTGACAGTGGGAATTAAAACCTTCCCTTTAACAGGAAGAAACCTCTGGATGAACGGGGCTCAGGGAGAACAGACATGATACACAGGATACAGACAAACATTATACTTGGGTGAGGCCAAGAACCACAGATCAGAAATGTGTAGCTTTGCAGCCAGAGATACACAAACTATAGGAGAGAGAAGACACAGGGTTAACGGCAACGTTGCCATATGGAAGTATGAAGAGAGAAAAGAGAGTAGAGAGGTGCTCAGTGCATCATAGCCTTTAGCAACATAACTCGGGGTGGTCAATGGTCACCTGAGCCAGCTCTAAGCTTCAACACAAAGGAAAGTTTAAAGATAGATCTTTGAAGTAAAGAGGGTGTCTGTGTGTTGAACCCAAACTGACAACTGATTCTACAGCAGAGAAGCCTTAATACTTGAAGAGTCTACCTTGTAGAGTTGATATTTGGTATGCTGGACAAGTTACACTCAGTGTTGTTGGAGACCTCAAAACTGTCATCAGAGCTTTGTACAACTCCAACATGAGGACCTCTGATCAGCCACACAACACCTAGAAAACATCTGTGGAAGTGCATCATATGATACAAGCCAACTCTATTGCTTGTATGTAAAATCAACAGAACTATTGTGATAGAACACTTTATTAACATTCCTGTAAAATATTTAAATGTAGTACAGCCTCATTATAGACATATTAAATGCAATGCTCTAAACGGAATGCATTCCTGATCAACTGTTTAATCAAGACTTGTGTGCAGGCTCTAGCCTTTGTTAGACTTCACCTGAGTGCAGATCAGTGTATTAACTTGTGTTTTTAGAACAGATCCTGACAAATCTAAACACAGTTGGTTCAGGGATCTACTCTAGTATCTTTCCATCTGTGGACTTCTGAGACAGAATCTCTCACCACTGAGGACACTTTGTCTTTTAAACTGAGCTTGAAATACATCAAGTGAACAAAATTAATGCATAGTTTTTAAAATACAGTTGTTTGGTGGAGCGTAAACTGAATCCTGCTTGTCACTACTTGAGCTAATCCAACCTTTTCCATCAGTGAATGAGGTAAGAAAGCAGCTCAGACTGGTAGTGACAAGTGAGAAAGTTGGTGGTTGGACACCGAAAGAAGACAATGCCGTTTACTGGTTAGTGGGATCTGGTAGAACAGGGGTGTCAAACATGTGGCTCGCGGCCAAAACTGGCCGCCAGAAGGTCCAATCTGACCCGTGGGACGACTTTACGAAGTGTAAAAATTACAGAGATTAACTGCAAATTGTAAATTTGTGAGACCATGATCATTAAGTAAAATACCAGATTGCTCGTAGTTTTTGTTGTTGTTTTGTGCCTTGTTTTTGTAGTATTTTGTCTTGTTTTAGTTGTTTTGATGTTTTTTTTTGTCTGACTTTTGTCATTCGTGTCATATTTTTGCCGTATGTGTCTTGTTTTTGTCGTTTTGTGTTTCCTTTTTGTCTCGCTTGTGATTTTGTCTTATTTTTGTCATTTTGTGTTTTGCTTTATTCATTGTTTTATGTATTGTTTTTGTCAGTTTGTGTCTTTTTTTGGTCTCACTTGTGTTGTTTCTCCATTTGTTGTTGCTTTGTGTCTTGGTTTAGGAATATTTGCTTTTGTTGTTTTTTTGTCTTTTGTTGTCGCTTTGATCATAAAGTAAAATATTATATTGTTCAGTTCCAGATACCTGAGACTAAATGTGTTGTTCCTTTGTAGACACTCTGTGATCTGTAGGTTGTAATTTGTAAATGATTAACTGAGGCATAATATTTTGAAATTGAACTTATTTTTCTTAAGAAATTTCAGTTGTTCGTGATGTTTTGCAAAAAATTAACTCCTGACACAAGAACATTTTCAGAATTGCACTTTTTTGCACTAAAACAAAGGTAAAAAAAAAATTGGAGTTGTTATTTATAGGTTATTATGATAATTATAACTCCACCAACACGGTGGAGTTATGTGACGATCGGCATACGTTTGTCTGTGAATCTGTGAATCTGTCTGTGTGAAACATTGCTCAAAAACAGACCAACCGATTTGGATGAAATTTTCAGGGAAGGTCAGAAATGACACAAGGACCAAGTGATCAGATTTTGGCATTGATGCGGCTTATAATCTGGATCCAAGGATTTGTTAAGGATTTCCCATTGTGAGATATAGCTGCCGGCACGGCGTCGCTGTAACCATGACATGAACACTCAGTTACCCGCTGACGATCACATGATTGCAATCCTACTACAAATTGTCCGTGATTTATCAGTTGGAAATCATACAAGGAACAATAACATCATAGTTTTGTACACTGACAGTCATTAAAAACTTTGAGACCATATTTTTCAACAGAATTTTTATTTTGAAGCCCAAAACTGGATTTTCTTCATATGAATCATTTGTTTAGCATATTGGCATACAGAAACAAAAATCTAAAGTTTCAAGAATGATTTCAAAATAAAGAATTTCACAAAAGAAAATGGCACCTGCCAAACACAAAGTCACAACAGTCAATACCGAGTATGGCCTCCATTTGCTTCAATGCAGGCAGCAATCCGTCGGCGCATGCTTTGGACCAGGCTTCTGATTGTGGGTTGGGAACAGCCCATACGCCTGGCTACATCACTGTAGCTCAAACCGGCCTCCACCATATCCAGTGCCCGGAGACGCTGTTCATGTGATAGACGCGGCATGATGCTGTTCACTGGACTAACAATGGTGGCCTTTTTGGGGCCTTTATATAGGCCTTCAAAACCCATTCTCAAATTGTGCAGATACTCACTGAGTATTCCTTGGTGTGTATTTGGTTCACTTTTGCAAAGTGACAAACCCATATGCAATGAATCATGACAAAATTGCAACTCATCATTATCTCAACTACCAGGGCACTAGATCATCCGTAAATCCACAATGAATAATTACAACCCCCCTACAAGTAGAATTCTGCGTACATTTCTACCTCAAAGTTTCTATTGACTGTCTGTATATGTCGTCCAAAATATGAAAAAAACATCATAGTTAAGTATGTCATCCAAAATATGACAAAAACATCATAGTTTAGTATGTCCTCCAAAATATGACAAAAACGTCATAGTTTAGTATGTCGTCTAATATAACAAAAATGGCAGAGTTTAGTATGTCATTCAAAACATGACCAAAACGTCATGATTTAGTATGTGGTCCAAAATATGACAAAAACGTCGTAGTTTAGTATGTGGTCCAACATATGACAACAATGGCAGAGTTTAATATGTCATCCAAAATATGGAAAAAATGTCATGGTTTCATATGTGGTCCAAAATATGACAAAAATGGCAGAGTTTAGTATGTCGTCTAATATAACAAAAATGACAGAGTTTAGTATGTCATCCAAAATATGACAAAAATGTCATGGTTTCATATGTGGTCCAAAACATGACAAAAATGTCAAAGCTTAGTATGTCGTCCAAAATATGACAAAAACGTCATAGTTTCGTATGTTGACCAAAATGTCATTGAAACATTAGAGTTTAGTATATTGTCCAAAATATGACAAAAACGTTATAGTTGAGCATGTTGTCCAAAATGTAACAAAAACGTTATAGTTTAGTATGTCATCCAAAATATGACAAAACCATCATGGTTTCATATGTGGTCCAAAATATGAAAAAAACATCACAGTTTAGTATGTTGTCCAAAATATGATGAAAACATCATAGTTTAGTATGTCGTCCAAAACATCACTAAAACGTCATAGTTTAGAATGTCATCCAAAACATGACAAAAACGTCATGGTTTCGTATATCGTGCAAAATATGACAAAAACATCATAGTTTAGTATGTCGTCCAAAATGTGGAAAAAATGTCGTAGTTTTGGATGTTGTCCAAAATGTCTTTGAAACGACATAATTTAGTATGTTGTCCAAAACATGACTAAAACGTCATAGTTTAGCACGTTGTTCAAAATATGACAAAAACGTCATAGTTTAGTATGTCGTCCAAAACATGACAACAACGCCGTAGTTTAGCATGTTGTCCAAAATGTAACAAAAACGTTAGAGATTAGTATGTCATCCAAGACATGACAAAAACGTCATGGTTTCATATGTGGTCCAAAACATGACAAAAACGTCATAGTTTAGTATGTCCTCCAAAATATGACAAAAACGTCATAGTTTAGTATGTCGTCTAATATAACAAAAATGGCAGAGTTTAGTATGTCATTCAAAACATGACCAAAACGTCATGATTTAGTATGTGGTCCAAAATATGACAAAAACGTCGTAGTTTAGTATGTGGTCCAACATATGACAACAATGGCAGAGTTTAATATGTCATCCAAAACATGGAAAAAATGTCATGGTTTCATATGTGGTCCAAAATATGACAAAAATGGCAGAGTTTAGTATGTCGTCTAATATAACAAAAATGACAGAGTTTAGTATGTCATCCAAAATATGACAAAAATGTCATGGTTTCATATGTGGTCCAAAACATGACAAAAATGTCAAAGCTTAGTATGTCGTCCAAAATATGACAAAAACGTCATAGTTTCGTATGTTGACCAAAATGTCATTGAAACATTAGAGTTTAGTATATTGTCCAAAATATGACAAAAACGTCACAGTTTAGTATGTCATCCAAAATATGTCTAAAACGTCATAGTTTAGTATGTTGTCCAAAATGTAACAAAAACGTTATAGTTTAGTATGTCGTCCAAAATATGACAAAAACGTTATAGTTGAGCATGTTGTCCAAAATGTAACAAAAACGTTATAGTTTAGTATGTCATCCAAAATATGACAAAAACATCATGGTTTCATACGTGGTCCAAAATATGAAAAAAACATCACAGTTTAGTATGTTGTCCAAAATATGATGAAAACATCATAGTTTAGTATGTCGTCCAAAACATCACTAAAACGTCATAGTTTAGAATGTCATCCAAAACATGACAAAACGTCATGGTTTCGTATATCGTGCAAAATATGACAAAAACATCATAGTTTAGTATGTCGTCCAAAATGTGGAAAAAATGTCGTAGTTTTGGATGTTGTCCAAAATGTCTTTGAAACGACATAGTTTAGTATGTTGTCCAAAACATGACTAAAACGTCATAGTTTAGCACGTTGTTCAAAATATGACAAAAACGTCATAGTTTAGTATGTCGTCCAAAACATGACAACAACGCCGTAGTTTAGCATGTTGTCCAAAATGTAACAAAAACGTTAGAGATTAGTATGTCATCCAAAACATGACAAAAATGTCATGGTTTCATATGTGGTCCAAAACATGACAAAAATGTTATAGTTTAGCATGTTGTCCAAAAGTTTTCTCCGGGGTACTCCGGCTTCCTCCCACAGTCCAAAAATATGCTGAGGTTCATTGGTTACTCTAAATTGCCTGTAGGTGTGAATGTGAGTGTGCTTGTTTGTCTGTATATGTAGCCCTGTGACAGACCAGCGACCTGTCCAGGGTGTCCCCTGCCTTCGCTCAAGTCAGCTGGGATAGGCTCCAGCACCCCCCGCGACCCTAATGAGGATAAAGCGGTGTATAGAGGATGGATGGATGTTGTCCAAAATGTAACAAAAACGTTATAGTTTAGTATGTCGTCCAAAATATGACAAAAACGTCACAGTTTAGTATTTCGTCCAAAATATGACAAAAACATCATAGTTTAGTATGTGGTCCAAAACATGACTAAAACATCATAGTTTAGCATGTTGTCCAAAATGTAACGAAAACGTCATAGTTTAGTATGTCGTCCAAAACATGACAAAAACGTCATAGTTTAAAATGTCATCGAAAACATGACAAAAACGTCATGGTTTCGTATATCGTGCAAAATATGACAAAAACGTCATGATTTCGTATATCGTGCAAAATATGACAAAAACGTCATAGTTTAGTATGTCGTCCAAAATGTGTGAAAGACGTCATAGTTTATTATATTGTCCAAAAGATGACTAAAACGTCACAGTTAAGTATGTCGTCCTAAATGTGGAAAAAATGTCGTAGTTTCGTATGTCATCCAAAATGTCTTTGAAACGACATAGTTTAGTATGTTGTTCAAAATATGACAAAAACATCATAGTTTAGCATGTTGTCCAAAATGTAACAAAAACGTGAGAGTTTAGTATGTCATCCAAAACATGACAAAAACGTCATGGTTTCGTATGTGGTCCAAAACATGACTAAAACGTCATAGTTTAGTATGTCGTCCAAAACATGAAAAAAACGTTATAGTTTAGTATGTCGTCCAAAACATGACAAAAATGTCATAGTTTAGAATGTCGTCCAAAATATGACAAAAACATCATAGTTTAGTATGTTGTCCAAAATATGACGAAAACATCATAGTTTAGTATGTTGTCCAAAACATGACTAAAACATCATAGTTTCACATGTTGTCCAAAATGTGACAAAAACGGTATAGCTTAGTATGTCATCCAAAACATGACAACAACGTCATAATTTAGTATGTCGTCCAAAATGTATAAAAAAAGTCTTAGTTTAGAATGTTGTCCAAAATATGACCGTGGAACTGTTTTCTTTCGTCTTTACTGGAATTTTCGGACTTTTCGGTAGGCAGCGTCTTCGTCATGTCAAGAAACCTCTTTTTAGATAAACACTTCTTTTGTGACTGGAATGGTGACAAAATAAAAGCCTGTAACATTAAAAATACATTTTCAAAATAAAAGCATGGAGGGAATGGTTATTTTAACACTAGCAAAACAAAGCTTGCCAAAAGTGATGAACTGATCAACAGACCTTTATAAGAGTAATTTACACGCAATTCGGTATCCATACATAATGTGCACATGCATAACACATGCCTATGCTCAGCACAAGGTCATTTTTTTATTCAAGACTTCATTCGTCGGAAATTATACGTCAACTGAGCAGCCTTGGCGGAGTACTGCGCTCTCTGAGTGCTTTTCTAGTTATGCTAGGTTATGATTTTACTGGTGCGACCCACTTCAGATCAAATTGGGATGACTGTGACCCCTGAACCAAGACGAGTTTGACACTCCTGTGGTAGAGCTACATAAAGTGATGAGATCAGTCAGTAGTGAGTCTAACATGAAGTCATGATTTCAACTGAAGCTACCTTTTTAAAATCTTCAAATGAATGTTGTGTGTGTTTTCTAGGGAGATTGGCACCATTATCTACTCTCTGGGTTGCTTCCCCTCTCAGGCAGACCTACATGACTTCATAGCAGAGGTCAGAGCACTGTCTACTCATGATTTGGTTTTATCTTGGATGAATAAATCAGCCAGTCAGATAAATCACCAGAGACTTTCTCAGATGTGCAATTATTAAAAACAAGGTGTTATATATTTTAGCTATTATAGCATTTATTATACCTTCAAGTGAATACTTTAAAATTATAGTTAATTACAGTATAGTCAGTATGGCATTTACCCAAAAGAGGTAATGTACAGAGAAAAGTGTTTTTTACAGTAGAAGCATCAGGATTGTTGGGAAATTCAGAGCCTGGTCAGGAATTCAGACCCAGAAGCTTTGTCCTGTTCATCCAGGTGGAAGAGGACCACTCAGGATATATCCATTTGGACAGTTTCCTCCCAGCCATGACCAAAGTGCTGTTGGAGCACAAGTAAGATTACGCTCTTATCTCCAGTGTATCCTCATGACCAAAGCCAGTCACATTTCTTTTTTCATTTTCATGTCATCCCAAAATGCCTCATAGAAATAGTACCGATTTATCTGTGCTGCATTTTGGTTTTATGTTTTTTTGGTTTTATGTATTCTGTGGTTTTATAGTAATCTAAATTGTATTGTTTTATTATGCTGTTGGAAAGCACTTTGGTCTTGTTTTTGTTGTTGTAAAGTGCTCTACAACTAAATTTTGATTGATTGATTGTATATATAAGTGAAGTCACCACGCAAAGAAGCAAGCAAAGGATTTATTGTACATCTTATCATTCCACTGGATGTTACAGAGGCAGCATTCGAACCGTCCTTGGTGCACATTTTTAGGCAGTTGTACATTTTTTAAAATGCTGTCTAATAAGGTATTTACTGCAGTATTTCCAGAACAGATGTGTCAAAGTAATGACAATATGATCTGTTTTTGGTCATTAATCTTTCAGGCAGTTCACCACCTGGAATATACTAAATGTCTGACTTATATAAAAAAAAAATACTCTGTAGCACTTTCTGAGTGCTTTTCTGTGTTAAAGGCTGCTAAAAGAGATCTTCATTTATTCTCGATAATAAAGAGTTTTGTCCTTATGTTTTCTCCAATTTTTCAAAATCACATAAAACCAGGGAACACCTCAGAACCTCATAGTAAAATAGTACAGTCTGAGGAGGAAATCAGGCTTAGAAATTGCTGATAAAGTCTTTGTTAATTCCACCATATTCTGCTGTGTGACTGGTGTAAAATAATTTGAGCTTTCATCTGTCTGTCAGGTTCCCTCCCATCCCTAAGGACCTTCTTCTTCAGGCCTTTGAGGTGAGAACAGCTGCCGTTTCCTCATGTTGTTCAGTGTCGCAGTTTATGAGCTGCTAACAGGTCACTTAAAGAGTCTGAGAGTTTTATCTGGTAACTGCAGATCTGACTCCTCTGGACAAGCAGCGACACAGCACCTAAATGAAGCAGCCTCTGCGATACTGTCAGCATAGTGATGCTAACATCACAGTGTTGGTTAAATGTATTTGTTAAGGCAAAAAGACACTAATGCTGTGTTTCCAGGTTCTGGACAAAGACAATAAAGGATATCTGGAGCCTGAGGAGCTGACAAAGTATATGACACAGGAAGGTAAAGCTTTCTTTAAAGGAGACTGTCCCACAGATGTATTTTATGTCTGACCTCGTCTTTCTTTAAACCTCCGCTGTGTTGTTAATGGTTGTCTTTAATCCAGGAGAGCCCTTCACTCAGGAGGAGATGGATGAGATGCTGACAGCGCTTGCTGACCATGAGAGGAACGTTGTCTATTACAAAGACCTCATCAGTCAGCTGGCCATTGACCCTGACATGTAGGCAGAACACAGAGTGTCAGCAGAACTGTGGAGAAATATTGCATACACACAGTTTGTGTGTGTTTGGTGTTCATATCTGTATGTTTTTATAACAGACTAGTATTTGTGCAATGGTTTAATAAATACATGTACATTTTGTCAGTCAGCTCTGGCTTTGTGCTTCCAGAATCCTCCCTTAATTCAGATCTTTTTTTTTTAATGAGGGCAGATTTTAGAAAACATAGTAGTGAAGAAGCACCAGTTTCTGACCACATCATTTGTAAGCCCATTCTTTTGGTACTACATGTCTATTTTTCCAGAATCATTGAAATTACAGAGTACATGTACAATATAAACTATTAATCCACTTTTTGCAAATGTGAACTCATTCAGACAGCAGGTAACCATCTGATTTACTCGCTAATTTAAACAACATTGGCTGTAATCTTGCATTTGAATGGAATTAATTACTATTAATCCAGACTGCTGGTGTGCATTGATAAAATGCTTTCTGAGCTAATCTGGAGGTAGTGAAATGTGCTCATGTTTTTGAGAGGGAAAAGCTGTATTTAAGAGGGAGAGCTTGTTGCTTCCCCAAACCCAGAATGTGGGCCCAAAATAGAGGCAACACGCTGGTTCCTGAAATAACCCAGGCTCCTTACAATCTCTGCAGTGGACTCAGAGTATGTGGGATTTTAAAGGCTTGTTTTATAGCACAAAGATGCCATGTGGCAGTAATAAAATTTAGGTTTTATGAAAGCCTCGTCAAGCAGCAAAACCTGAGAGATATGATCAAAAGAGAAATGGAATAAAGACTAGTAACAGGATAAAGACCAGGAACATTACCTATATGACGTATATAATACCAGATGAAATGAAATGTACTAAATGTTTGCGGTGGGAAGAAAAGAAACAACCCTCATTATGGTGAATTATGCTGTGACAAAGAAGCTGTGACGTGACACTGCATGGTATTTGTCATCGGTATCTACATCACCAGACTGCAGTTCACTGAATATCAAGAAAAATAACTAAACGCCGCTTTGTCTGAAGTATTTGCATTGCAGCCAAAATGACCATGAACCATCTTAATGATCCCAATTATAATACAAAATAAAACCAAGCAATGGTTGCGTAATCAGCATAGCATTTTATCTCAGGTGATTCTGCATTGAATAGTCAACATGCATGAAAACAGCTAAACACAACGTTGGGACGTGGGTGATGTGACTTATCTTGAGAGCAGATAAGCACAGTGGTGGCAAACACAAGCAGTTCTTTATGAGCATGAAGACATGCTATGATTTCAGTTCACAGTAAAAACATAACCCGTTACTCCTGATCACTGTTCACCACAATGACATCAGAAAAAAACCCATAATTCTAGTGATAGAAAAAGTCTGTATTAAACCATCTCTTTTCACTAAACACAAAAGTAAAAACAGAATAAGGCTCATTTACCTTCAGCTTTCACCAGACAGCATCAGATCAGTACAGTCCTGATACAGAGAAAAGATTTAAAGGGATTTCTTCCACCTTTACATTCCTTTTTCTCTTGACCTCATACTTTGTAACAAATTGAAAATGTTTTTTAGTAAAAATGGGCTTTGCTCTTTCTTTTTAGAAATCTAAGGACAGTAGTCCACTTAAACACATGCTGAAACATGTAATTCTGAAAGGAGAAAATAACTTAACCTGGTCTGTGATGGAATGTTTGACTTGTACATAGGGAGGAAAGAAGAAGAGTTGGCATCATTCCCAGTTAGTCCAGTTGCATTAGTAAATAGTGCTGAATGGAAGTGATCTCAACCCTAAAAGGTGTGATGATGGTCATGTAGAGACAGAGCCCTACTTTCTCCTCCAGATCACCTCAATGTCATCAATTTTAAAAATGGAAACAACATCAGTGTGGGTGTGAAAAGTGAGACAAGGCACCAACACACCATGTTGGATCATTCTTGTAGCCAAGTGAGACAAAGTAAACATGGAAAATATCATTTGTGAGTGGTCCACTGCTCCACAGACTAAAGGCTTTCATGGCAACTAACATATCATGGCTTCAAGTAAGTATTACAATGTCCTGCTAAAATAATAAAGATGACATCGTTTTGTTCCACTGAATTTAGCCACATCATACGAGAATGTGAGACTCATTCTCTCTGGAGCTACACTGTCTGGGCAGTCCACACTGGTTATTTGGTCCTTAAAGAGCCATAAATTAGACAAGACAAAGAGAAGAACAAATATGACAGAATTATAATGAAGGAACAGAGAAGAGAGATGGGAGATGGAAAAAAGAGAAGGAAAACAAAGAGAAACGGAGGTAGAGAGGAAAAGTTTGACATCATATCCAGCTACCACCAGCAGTCTCTTTAACATAAATCTTGCATAATTGCACTGCAACTGAACCACAGAGGAATGACAATCCAAACACAAACACACCCAAACCACTACGCACACTTTTCACATGTACTGGGAAGAACAGGAGCTCTCTGCTGTAAAGGTTTCCTAGACTTAAAGAATGAGATAGGAGAGGAAAGAGGCAGGACAGTCTCTCATTACAATGGTTCAGATGTGGCACATTTTCAGCATAAGGTTGGTCTGCTCAAAGGCAAGTGAGGTCAAAGGCTTGGAAACGCAGATTTCAAGTAGGTGACAACATCTAATGAATGTGCTGCCAAGAAACAGCAGATCCAGCGGTTCTGAATCTTTTTGCTGCATAGCGGAGTCCCAGGTTTAACTGATACAAAGAGAACTTATTTTAAAGCTCGCCATGACACAGGCTACCCAATGTAGCGCTATAAAAACAACCTGGAGTATGTTTGACTTCACCCAAACCTCATCCCTCCTTATCTCATCCTGAGTAAAGGTCAAGCCTTGTAAGGCCTTGGAGAAATAGAGAAAAGCCGCCATAAAAATCCATAGAGTCAGATGATGGACTGCAGTGGTTTGTTGGTTCTGTTGAGTCTACCTGGGACACACAGCAGGATGGTGTTTGCTGTATGTTTTGGCTCTAAAAATCAAATTAACTGGATACAAAGGGGCTTTGACAGTGTCAGTGGTAAATATTAAATGTACACAATGTGAAAGCAAGAGGGATTAAATCAGTGACCGTGTCCCCACCCAATGTAAACACAAACACACCTAACTCGATCTAAATCTATTTAGCACAGACTTGAGTCAACTAGCAAAACAGTCGCTTTAGAAGTTACTGGCTTTTCACTGTATCTTCTTAAAAAAAATATAAACTGAGTTTATGCATGTTCAAAATGTGGTATCCTGACCTGATTAGAAACCACTGCACTCCATCATGTGACTCTCATGAGATCCATTGTTCTTGTTGTCCACCTGGGCCAATAGCTGCAAAGGTGATAGCATTAGCCTGATACCTGCGTTGGTACCTGACGCTAGTGTGCATCACACTGAGATCAAGTTTCCAGAGTCACAATGTTTGCCAACATCTAGTTAGCACTACACACACACAGACCACTGACTGTCCTTCACTAGATCTGCAGCACCAGACCAGCAGCTGAGATGTTGTCTCCTCCACCTGCAGTTTGGTAAACATCAGTGCACACCAGAACTGGTGCCACACAGATCTCATAGTCGTCCTCATGCCAGCAGCTGACGGGCCTGGTCTCCTGCAGAGGGATACGCTGGCTTCCCTCTCGCCGGCTTACAGAGAAAGAGTCGTCCATGATGAGCCTCGCCTTACTGGGATCGATGTCATTCGAGCCACAGACGTGGCGGTTTGCTGTGAGCGAGGCTTTGGCAGTGGCTGACATTGTATTCTTCCACTGGGAGCCACGAGTCACAATCATGGCCTGGAAGGCCAGCGTGTGGACGTGCAGTCGGGTCAGCGGCTTACTCTTAGCCCTGTCCGTGTGACTTTCTTTACTGCCCTCCTTGGAGCGCTGGTTCAAAATGCGATAGACCTCCCTCATCTGGTCGAGGACGGTGGCTACACGAGGGTTTGGGTCTGACAACACTGTGATGTTGGAGCCTTTGAGTAGGCTGAGCAGGTTGGGAAGTTCCTGTTCATTCATCCCTAATGAGTCCGCCTGGAAAAACAAAAACACAAGTAGGATGAATCTCTAAACTGCAATGAACTGAAATTTATCTTTAAAAACAAAACCAACTGTACTGAAGCAGTGAATGATGGTGTGTTGGTTCACATCACTGACTAACATCGGTATTTTTGCTGAACTGAGTGGAATAAAGTCACTATAAAAGCACGGCAATATTTATTATCTATCAATAATCATTATTGATGCAATTAGAACATTTCAACAGTCTTGTTAAATTAGAAATTGAATGCAAGAAAAAGGGGAAGTCCTTTGTTAATGTTTTTACATCAGCATGCTCAGATCAAATTATGCAAATACATTTCCTACTCAGACTGTTTTGTTTATAAATGTATTCAACAAATTTACCTACACAAATCTAATTTCAAACTACCTTGTATTACCTGTACCTTTGGATTGGACCTCACCTTATTTTCATTCTTGGCTGATCATTTAGTATTTCTACATCCGTGTTTGGCTATTCACCCTCATCTGAGTAGTAAGTACAAATATGTATGTGTGGACTCATTTAATTGTTCTTTCCTACATACATGGGGAATGACATAGTGAAGAAGGTCTTCCATTATACTCTCTTCTACAAAACTGGCCATCTCAAAATGGACGCCAATCTGAGGAGACGAGGAGGACAACAGGTCTGCCAGGCGTGAGAGGAGAGCGTCTCGCTCACCTGAGTGATGAAAGGAGAAGATCAAAGATTAGGGAGGAGGTTTAGACTAAAGGCCATCAGGAGTGAAGGAAACAAAGAAAAAAGAAAATGTGGAGTGAGTAAAGGGTGGAGATTAAATAAACAAGGCTTAGCAGGAAAGATATTAGAGGTGCAAGGATATTAATGAAGGGAAAGGCAATTGAAGAGTAGGGACAGATAGACATGAGAGATGAGGAAGAAGAAAATCGCAGTAACAAAGGGACTGTCACATTAAATAAAACACAGCTGATCTGCTGCACAAACAGTCTGGCTCACAGTGGGAAGTTAGTTATGTTCTGCCTGTGATACTGTGTGATACCGGCCTATCTTTTCCTCTTTCTTTGAGCTTCTGTCCTCATCAACAGCCTTCATTAATATTTTAAATGTAGCCGAGGCCAAGCCAAATTCAACAGCTGAGTGTTGATTAAATAACAAGTCATGACCAGATGTCTCTATTTACACTCCATCTCCATTACCTGCACACCACTAATGCAGTGTGTCAGCTTAACTATCTTAGCATGTTGTCACCATAAAACTGTTAAGATAACAGACAATGTAAATACAATCAGCAAAGATACAGAATCATATGAGTGCAATCCTAGTCTTCAATCTGAATCTTAAACTCATTTTTTTATCTGCAGGAAACTCATAGTTTAATCCTCAAAGTATCACAGAGTAATCTAAGTGCTTTAAGGCCAAATTTGACCTTTTATAATAACTTTGAATAGAGCTCATTTAACCGCCGTGTTGTCCTGCGGGTCAAAATGGACCCATTGCAAAGTTTGAAAATGTGGAGAAAAAAAATAGATTTTCACAGTGAAACTTCTGGTGTCCACATTTCCAACATTTTTGGTAAATTTTTGAACATTTTTGGTGGGAAAAAAATAAATGTTTCGCTGGATTTTGGTAGATTTTTTGTGAATGTTCTTAAAGAAAATATCAGAAATTTTACTGATATATATGTAATCACTTCAGATACTTTTAGGATTTTTTTGGAAGATTTTTACAAGAATGTTCTTGCCAAATTTGGGGGAAATTTTTAAATAAACTTTTAAGGAATTATTGGAATTTTCTTCCTTAAGGTTTTGCAAATTTTCAGAAAATTGGGGTTTTTTTTTGCTGAAGTTTTGGATTTTTTTCAGACAAGGAAACAATATTTCTTGGTGCCTGTAAATGAAGACAACAGGAGGGTTAATGTATTATAAGTTAATTAACTAAACACCTGCAATAAAGCTCAGTTTACACAATATCACCTTCATATGATGTCTCAGCAGTTCCTAGCTGGGTTGAATGCTCAGCACTGTCCCATTTCACTCATGACACCAACAGTGGATAGGCCACGTCAGCAACAGATAAAGACTGCCGCTAGATTTTCTTTACCTGACTGAAAGGGGAAGTTGTCCATCATTTGCAGACCACCGACCACCAGCAGATCTGGTCTGAAGTTTTCCAGCTTTGCAGCAAACTCCTCCATGGAGGACAGGTAGGGGTTATGGTCATCACTGTGGATAATATATCTACAAACACAAGTCAAAGTTAGCCTCAAATGCCTCCTAAGCACAAGCACAGAGTACAACATTCTTGAAACTGTATGATGTTTCAACACAGTACAGCTTACAAATACATACCTGTTGGCTCTACGTGAGGTGTAGTGGCCCCAGTTTGCACCAGTCGGATACTCCAGGATCAGATGAATGTCGGGCTCTTCTACTACATGACCTGCCACTGGACAGACAGGCAGGTGAGGTGGAATTAATGTCGGTGGAAATGAAACGATTTTATTTTAAAGTAAAAATGAACAGATTCTTGAAACCGCTGACGGTGTTTGCGTTTGCGTGGGTTTACCTGTAATGTGCTCGGACAGGACGTCAGTAAAATCAGGGCTGAAACTTCCCCCCAGCAACACATCACAACCCTCGGTTGCCATGCGACCAGCCATCACTGGAGCGTTGCCGCCTACTGACCATCTGTTTCCAGGTAAGTCACGGGCCCCCTCGACCAGCTCAGTGAATAAGGTGTCATTTAGCATAAAACGCCTGCAAGACGAAGAAAAGGAAATGATGAAATAATGTTACAAAAGAAAGATCTGAATTCAAAAGCAGTTCCAACACTCTACTTTTCAGTCTTACTGTAGTCTCATTCTTTAATGCATTTTCTGTGATTTTAAACCTGCAGTGTGGAACTCTGGTGACAGGAATTACACAAACACTGCTGATGCATAAAACATACTTCACTTTCTCCAAATGCCAAGTTTCCTTTTATCTGGAGCATCAGAAACTTTCTTGGATGGTTCCTAGGTTTATCCCTGCTGGCGGACAGAAAACGTATTGCTACTGCTTTGAAAACTTTCTTTTACTGCAAAGCACACAGATTTACCTGCAACTTTTGAGCTTAGTGAGCATTGCGTCAGCCTGTTTGACTGGGGCTTCAATGGCACTGATGCTAAAGTACACACAAATGTCCTGCACTCCAGCTTAGAAATGCCACTGTGTTTGACATGTGCACTACAAAACAGGGCTCGCCTTGCCCCACCTTAAACACTGTGACTGTAAGAGAGAGCCCTGTTGAGCTGCTCTGTATGCCATGTGTGGTACTGAAATTACAGTGAAACGAAGCATTCAAATCACGTTTTGAATTAATTTTCAAAACAAAGTCTGCACCTGAAAAACGCCCCAACTGCTACTACTGTGACAGTTTATCTTCAAGTAACAACACAGACTTGTTTTACGGCACAAAGCTCCACGGAAAGCTGAGATAAGAGAATTTGAAGGAAATAAATTGGGAAACAATAATGAAATAAAAATAAGAAACATATATACACTATAGCTATAAATAAAAAAAAACCAAAACAAAAACAGGGGAGAGGTAGTCAGACGAGGAAGCAGCAGAAATATGGTCTGGAAGCAGAGTTGACAAAAAACAACACTGTAAACTTTGTGCTTTAAACATTAAGGCTACATAGCACAAAACTTGTTTTGAGATTCCTGCATATCCAGTTCAAACTGGTATTCTTCTGATGAAGCCTGAATTATTTCTGGCTTCATTATCCTGTTACTTTGATTACTGAAGGTGGAGTCATTACAAAGAAAAAAAGACTAACATAAGTGTTGTGTGGATGAAGACACCAAGTGGTCATGCAACCTAAAGCAAACCTAGAGTAACACAATGTGGCAAAAGCAGCACAAGTGCTATTTTATGAGGTTAGTCTGGTTAGCCAAACAGTAGCAACGTGTAGAATAAGGTTTTTTCTAGCTCACCTCATTATCAGTATCTCAAAAAATGTGGACTAAAAAAACACAAAGCAGAAGCAAAGCTAACGAGTAAAACTAAAGTATTATTTAATAAAACGTAAGCTGCCCAATCTGGTTCTCGTAGACATATTCCATCATCTCCTCTATTCTTTCTCATATTTTTACTGCTTCTTTGTTTTTGTTTAGATAATTCTGAATTATGATCTCAAACATTACCTAAATACGTTTAACATCAAGTATGAACAATCTCAAATTCTGCAAAAAACAAGCTATAAAGGGCAAGACAAATAAGCGTAAATACTGATAAAGGTCTTGCCTATCTGTCTAACACAGGACTTTCTTGTTCATCCTCTCTTGCCTTTTCTGCCCCTGATGAATTTGAAGGCTTGTTGCCTTTCGCTGTTTGTTCCAGACAACGAACAAAGGTTAACAGAAGCATTGAACAGTGACGGAGGACAGACAGGAGATAAGTTCAGCTGCATACATACCAAACTCTTGAAATGTCTTTTAACTAACTACGTGGGAAATACCATCAGCAACAAATATAGACATGCACTGAGTAGGAGAAATGGTTTTAAATGCATTAACAGAGACATAAGAACAGGAAAGAATTAGATTAAGTGTGTAGTTGCGTGCATTTGTTGTGTGTACATCAAACATGCGAGAGAAATTATTTTTTCAATTTGTACTTGACTGATCTCAACCAACACACAGCAGACACGTCCCACATTACAGATTAATAGGAAAACTAGGCTGAATCCAATCAACGAGAAGATGTAAACGTTCAAATATTTGCAAAAGCACTGAGTTATGTGGACATGTGTTTCCATTAGAGTCCTCTACATGTAGGATTCTCTTCCTGAACTAGATCACAGTGTCTAAACAAGCCGCTCTTCACACACATATCACTTACTCTGCAGCGGCTCCCGGTGCAAAGAAGTAGGCAAAGCTCTGCGCCAGCTGCTCAGCATTTTCTAAGTAGTCATGATGCAGGGGCTGGTCTGTGGGAAGGAGGCCTATCTTATTCAGCAGCGACACGCCGTCTACGATCAGGTCAACACAACCTCCAAAACCTGTGAGTTAGAGGAAAGTGGCCGAGAGAGAGAGAAAACCAAAGAACGGTTATTATGCAAAAAAGACACCTGTAACAGGTATAAGAAAATATGAGGCCAAAAAAGACAAAGACATGTCTTTAAAAAAGGAGGCAGTGAGAAGATACAGAACCACACTGATATTTTCTTTTAGACACTGTAGTAAATTGAACAGCACAAATAAAGCAAAGAAGGTTTAGTATACTGCAACATTTGTCTGCCACCTTGGATGTTTTCGCATTTTCTGCTGCTGGACTGAACACGTATCTCATCGATACATAGCTCAAAGCTACACACATTTCCCGTCAAGTCAGAACAAATGCCGACAGGCTGGGTAACATAACCAATGACGTATCTATGCAGGAAGCATGCCAACATGCGCCAAAAGTCAAAAAGTGTCAGCTGATCTCACATTTTAGTTAAGTTTGGATATTTGACTCACTCTGCTCTGTCTACAGTTGCTTCGCACAGCTATTAGAGATTTATTTCTGCCGTAAATAAAAAGTCCTGTTTAAAATTGTTGTCATGATGTGGTTGCTATGAGTGGTGCATTTTCATGGCGCTTTTTGCAGAATGTCAGCAAGTCAGAATTTGTCAGGGTGGTAGAGTTTTTAAGCACATGAACCACCAAATAACAACACATGATAACACTTCCACTACTAGATAATTAGCAATGCTTGCAACATGCAGGTGGGACAGCGTGGCTGAGCCTGCTGTTGGACTGGGTAAAGGTTGAACAGATAACGTGACTTATTTAGTGTGTTTGTGTCATGGTGCAAAAGACAAGATTTCAGATTTATTTTTCCTGCATGTCACACATTGACTACAGTCTTGGGTATTTGGTCACATGTACTGTGCAAATATTGATCCCATCTTGCCTGTATTTCCATGTACCATGTTTGGCCCCCTGCAGTTCAAACACAGCAGGTCTGGACTGAGGGGCCCCACAGACATGACAGCCATGATGAGTCTGTGTCCAGCTGCTTCCCCTTCATCTACTTCAAAATACCACATTCGCTCACATCTGCTTGCTTTTTTATTGTCATCTGCTGGAACTCGACTGTACAGCTAACGTTATAGTCAGTTCACTACGTAGAATTTTCTCAGTATATTTTTGATTTTTTAAAATAATTTTCATTAGACCAATATAAGTTTGCTTAGGTTAACACAGCAACATCAACATCAGTCAATTCCATTTATAATATCCAGAGTTAACAGTTAACTTCTATTTTTGCAGTTTTGCTAGCTTATAAGAGCAATAAATGAAGGCATTGTGGTTGTTATTAGTCTGGAGCAGCTGACTTCTTTAGTTGCAGCTATTCTGGATGCCATTCGTATCAGACCTAATCGATTATTAAC
This sequence comes from Acanthochromis polyacanthus, assembly GCF_021347895.1. NCBI lineage: Eukaryota > Metazoa > Chordata > Actinopteri > Pomacentridae > Acanthochromis > Acanthochromis polyacanthus. Next base: position 16,548,913 of record NC_067114.1, read on the forward strand.
CCAGAATCTCCACCAGCCCCTAAAACAGCCTCGGCTGGCTAACATTAGCTAGCTCACACTTACCAATGGCCACTTTCGGTCTGGCGACGTTATTCATCCCGACTTTCCGCTCCGCCCGGAGCAGCGAGGACAGGACGGTATCCAGCCGGTCGTCCAGTTCTGCATTCTGGGGTGACCGGAACCAGAGCGCCAACAGAACCACAAGTAAGGACACAAAAGAGCCATATTTCATCCACGACACGGTTCCTCCCCCCTCCATCGCTCGCACAGTAATGAACTAGCACTTTCAGCCGCTCCACACTGAAGAGCCCTGCGCTCCGTCGTGCGTTTGTTTCAATAACCGGAGTAAACCGGTTGTACCTTAACGGGGCGGGTACGAAACAGTATCCAGGATTTCATCGATTAATTCAAAACCACTTCGATTGTCATTCAATGTCTGTAAACACATACTAATCAACCATAGTCGTAACTTCATGTTTTTTTCTCACAGATTTCGGTTTTATGCGACACCATTGTCCAGGTGGGAAAATGAGCAGACAGACGCCGGTGCACAAAAAGAGCAATCCTTAGCCTACTATGAAGGGGAGGGGCGGTGTCGGTGTTTGTTTTTGCTGACAACAAGGCGGAAAAGGCAAATGTTCAAGAGCTTACCCTGATCTTTTTACATAGTTAAACCTTTGAGGGGAACATTTGTGCGTAGTAGCCTTGTTTTCCATTACCAGTTCACACACATTACAGATAATATGGTAACTTTTAGGTCTTGAACCATGTTTGGATTAATGTTTTAAATGCAGCATACAGTGTTTTGAACAACAGAAAAGTCCTCCTCTGTCGCATTAATCTATCGACAATTTCTTAAGGAATCAATCCTGTGAGGCGGCAGGGCTTGAAATCAGACAGTAAATGTTGAGTAATAACACAAATTTCATTTAATTTAAAAGTGCCAATATTTTTGATCTATATGGGTAAAAAAATACATCTAAATTCCAATTAACTCAGTAGCTTGCATTTTAAAATATGGACACACTGATGTGGAGTGATATGTGGAATATACACACAACAACAGCACAGTCACAAAAATGGAGAGAATTTGCGTGGAAAAACCAAATTCGGTACTTCATTACACCTAAAATGAAAACAAACCAAATAAAGACTCAACAGCCATGCTGGAGACTATGCAGCCACACAGAACCAAATCATACACACATATTTTGGAGTTGCACGAAAACACAACCTTACTGGGAAAACATACACACTACTCTATGTGAGGTCCTGGGCTATAAAATCTCCCAATCCTGTATAACACTCTATTTGGGACACTTAGAAGAAAAAGTACAAAGAAAAGACCAGTACCTGGTCAAAATTCTCTTGACTGCTGCCAAGAAGGCTATTACAAAGAACTGGCTTAAGACTGAAACACCAAATCACAAACAATGGCTGTCTCTAGTAGAAGAAATACTAGAAATGGAAAAGCTCACATACAAATTAAAAATGAAAGAAGAAAGATTTGCAACAGACTGGGAAAAATGGCTAAAACATACAGTGTGTATATATATGTTTACAGTGTTTTAGAGAAGGGAAAAAAAGCCCCCAGACGGTCAGAGAAAGCTACCATTCTTTGTAGGATGCCAGACTATCAATATAAAAGCACCAAGACATTAAAATGAACACATCAGGGATTGTGAGATATGCTGATTTTCAGTGTTGTTGTTTTTTATATTAATCTCAAGGTAGGCTTGTGAGGATTGAAATCAGTAAATTAATGTTAGAGATTAAGTAAAAACCCAGAGAGACAAAAGATTCATTCCATTTTTTTTATTCAATTAAAAACAATGTGCCAATATTTTTGATTAATAAAGGCAAACAAATACACTCCATCTTATTTCCTACTGTATTTTTTTTAAAAAGGCTCAATTCTCATCTTTTTTTAAAAATTAAAAACACTTACAGGCATCAGTTACAGACAGTACATTAGTTGTCATGTTGAGTAGCAGTGGTTGTATCTGTCAAATACAAGCAGCAATCAATATAAAAACTGGGATTGTTGTAAACTACACTCACACAAACATCTCATTTACTCCATTCAGTAGAACTTAAAATTCACTGAAAATTCAGTTATATCCTGCATTGCTCTGAAATGGTCTAAAGTGTCCATAAGCGCAGAAAAAGTGGTGACCAGGATATTTTCAATCTACAACAGTGACAGTGTGCATCAAAGTAGCAGAGATACAATTAATTGTACATGCGGTGTCTTTAAACATGATCTTCTTGTGTAAATCTTACACTAAGCTTTTCTTTTCTCTCACAGAGACAAACCACCCGTTCAATGGGGATTTGTGCACAGGCACATTCTAGCTATTTTTGCTAAGAGATCTGTAAATCCATCTAAATGAAGCGAAGGCTGCTGGAGTTTTTCCTGTTTGCACACACAGCATGTGGCTTCCTTTAAACACCAAAGTGATCAGTTGGCTCTAAAAGGACTAAAAGCAGTAAATTGTGATCACTGTTCTGTGACAGATAAGCGGAGTGTGTCGCCCTCTAGGGATGATGTAATGATGCTGCACTTCAAAACCTGCATGAGAAAAATACAAAACAGACTTACAGCCACAACTACACCAACATTTGTGTTGATAGACTTGAAATAGGAGGAAGAAAAAGGCATTTATTAATTTTCAATCCAATCATGGTTAAGAGATAAACTATTGCAATACAATACCAGAGTTATGCTTTCAACAACATTCACAAGCTTGTGTGTAGCATCCTTATCACATGCTGGTTTGTTTTCTTACCTTAGGTTTTATTTGGGAATTCCTGCCACAATCTCAGACTCAATACCACAGTGATCAGATCCACGCAGGATTTTAAAGAATCCTGAAGATCAGAGACACAGAAATCAATTAGTTCAGTGTAAAAAGGTCAATTAAGAAAAGGCATGCATATTTGTAGGCATTGCATATCTTTTTCATCTGGAGTGTGCGAGTATAGAGTAGATCTCATTCTTTATAAATGTGGCAGATGCATGTGCTTACACACGCATGTCAGAATTGTAAATATACTGGTATAGTAGTTAAGTAAAAGAGCCATACCATAGTGTAAAAGTTAATAGTGAAAATGTACCTAAAGGGAAATAAGCTCATGTTTTGTGTATGATATCTAAATTTGGACAGTTTTGAGTTGAGATAAACATAGTGAAGTAAGATGTGTATCAAGATAATGATGAAGAAAATAGCACATCCTTTTACTACAGACACACCCTACCCCTGGTGCCACTCTTTATTCCATTACCTTTGTCCTTGATAACTTCCTTACCATTTGTTGTCTGCTAGCTTCATCTGACAGTCCTCTCATTCTCTTACCATTTGTTGTCTATCAGACCTCTTGATTCCATCACCATTTTTCACTGATCAGAAACTATATGCAAACTGACCACTATTCCTTTCTCTATTTACATACTGTCCCCTTCCAGCTGACTGACCAACTGTATAAAATGTTTCACTCTGCAAATGTTCTGGGTTGGCTTACCTTCACAAACTCATGCTCCGTGTTGGTAAGCCACCATATATTTGAATACCAATAAACATCCCACTACATCAAACTTTGCATAAATTTCTTAACAATCGCATTTTGTGGGGTGCTACTCATCAACTGAATGCAGTGGAATTCAATAACCCTGTAAAGTGTCTTCATGAAGGTTATATTTTTGAGACACTGTGAGAGAAATGCTAGTTCAGAGTGTGGTCACTTAAGGCTGCAGGTGGTGTGTTGTACAGCATTATACTGCAGTGATTAGTGCATAGAAATGCTGTTGTTTATAATGAAAGTGACTATTTTGTTTGAGTTAAAAGTAGTAAAATACAGGTCTCTGCTTACCATTATCACCCCAGTCAGTGTTCCAGGAGTTGGCACAGAGCCAGTAGGGGACGCCATCCTCCTCTCCCCAGCCCAGGATCTTGATGGCATGTCCGCCCACAGCAGAGCCTGACACATGCTGATACACACCTGAAGACAAGAAGAGGACGCATGAAACACAAGAGGTGAACTACGAGGTCAGAAACAATACCGTACACGATCACTGAGCAGAATATGCAGTTAGGGTTTACCCTGTATTCAACTGGTAGAGTGCAAATATTCAGTGTGAGATGTGTTTACATTACATCTGTTAGCAGTGCATGTGTTCTTACCAGACTTGTACAGGACAAAGTCTTCATAGACTGTGAATGCTCCCTCTACTGGGCCGTTCTTGTATATCTCAGTCTGAATCTGCATCTCGTCTGACTCCACGCTGTAAGACGATTTACCTGAAACACATTTTGGATTAGGATCTTGCTCTGTGTGTGTGTGTGTGTGTGTGTGTGTGTGTGTGTGTGTGTGTGTGTGTGTGTGTGTGTGTGTGTGTGTTCACCAGCATTAGGGTTAGACTCATCCTTAGGACATCAACATACTGTCTGTGATACATGAAAGTGGTTAATAAAGCTATGATTCCATGTCAGAGCAGCCAAAATTTTTATTTAATAAAAATTTATATATGTACTAAGATACTCAGGCTAGTAACTGTTGAACTGAGACCCTTTACTATTTAAATTGCTTTCATGTTTTAGAATTATTCATGAAGCAGAATCAACTCGATACATAACCAGACTTAATGTAACAAACTAAACATTTCAATCAATTGTATGGCGGAACAAGACATAGTTCAAATGTTAAATATAATTTCTCCTTTTATATAGTAAATATAAGTGAATATGCAACACCACACAGCTAACATTATTAAAACACTAATCATTACACTTCTTTTGCCTTTCTTACCAAAGTGCTTGTCTTTTTTGTAGGCGGGTGCGTATCCAGATTCACACCTGGTGATGCAGTCTGGTGTGCTGCCACCTTCTCCAGTGCAGGCAGGTCTGCTGCCATTCACATGGTGCTCACAGGGAGGGATGGTGTACGGACGACAGCCTGTAGGCACAAAGATATTCTGTCAAACATATTCACGTCTAAAAACACATGTGTACCACTGCAAGAGTCTTTTTACAGACACTAACTCACCAATGTGGGAGTCATATAGACCTCCAGTGACAAGTCCCTCACTGGTCCAGAAGTCCCAGGCAGCTGAGGGGTAACCACCATTACATCTGAAAACAAGACCAAAAATAAAAGCAAATAAATACCAAATTTTCATCCTTTACTAGATCTACTCCATCTCTGCATCCAACTCTCAGTGTTCACGCTGCACCATACAGAGAGGCTGAGCGGACTGGATTTCTACCAGTGTTGATTCTTTATGCAACTTCTTGGTACTGAAACCAGCTAAAATTCACTGAAAGTGCTCTTTCCACATTTAAAATACGTATGCCTTATTCTGTGGAACTCACTGGAATTATTTTCATCTTGGTCACATTATAGCATGAAATTTCACTGGTGAGCTCATATCGAGCTAAAATACATTTTTCACCCCTTAAATACTCAGTAATTTAAATTATAAACTGCATTCCTCAATACCAAGCTCTGGATTATCATCCACATGCTACAGGTCGCTGCAGTTATCTACTGGGGACTACTGAATATGACAAAGTAAAGAAATACTGCCACTTCGCTGCCTCTTACCCCATGCCACAGCTGTCACAGCAGGTCAGCAGATCCTCAGAAGAGATCTCCACACTGACCTTGGCATTGCTGTGGATGCACACACGGTCAGAGATGGCCTCTGCAGCACCAAACGCCTGGGAGAAGAACAACAAAGACACTGAGTCTACAAGTGATATTGTACTTGATCATGGCATCAAAATTAGACAGGCAGAAATATTGTCAACCTGATGTCCATTAGTTTTAGGCTTTTTTTCCGACTTTAATTTTTGTTTTGTGAAGTTTTACCTTATCTGAATTGAGAGGCCAAGGGATGGCATTCATCATTTGCCGTTTAACTACAAAGCTTTTTAAGGCCAACATCCCAGTCAGTGACTGAGTATCTCACCCAGCAGGATCCACAGGAGCCCTGGTCTCTGATCTCCTTCAGGGTAGGACAGTTGGGCCACTGCTCTCTGGCGTCAAAGTCTTTAGGCAGCTTCAGGTCTCCAGCATACTGAACCCTACAGAGGAAAACAGAGCCAAGTATTATGCTGCGATAGTGCTGTATAACTTGATGTACTGGTGTTCCTTAGAAGGTGTGCCAGTTTTCCTCAGTGACACTGAAAATGCTGTCAAATTTACACAGTTAACTCACTGACATGAAAGTATATTAAAATACTACATGATCTACTGTGATTCATAACCATCACACAAAGTACGCGTGACACTCACATGACTGGCAGTTTAGGTCCCTTCAGCATTGTGCCGCAGAGTTTCTGGACATAACTGTAGTCAACATTGTGGAAGTTGTGACCAGCCTGCAGGACAGGAAGGAGAGTCAGTCAAATTGAGCCACTTTTATTCATTGACGGATGTCTGAAGGAAGGGAAAAAGTAAAACTCACCTTCCAGGTAGTATTGATCTTATTGATGTAGTTGACCATTTCATTGGACATCGGTTGAAGCCGAGGTCTGGCCAGGCTCATCGACAAGCTGGCAGCCAGTAGGAGGAAGGCTGCGTGCCACATTTTTCCTATAAAGACACAAAATGAAGAAGAGGCGAATTCATTTGTTATTCCCATTAAATACTGCAATCAAAAGCTTTGAGTTGAAGCAGTTAAATCAATTCAGACTCCGTCACTAAACCTTAAATCATAATTTACCTAAGCCTGACAAACACAGACTGTTTTAATTTAAGTCATGTTCTAATTCATTCATCACATAACGACTGAATGGATTACAAAGAAAGTTGAAGGACAACACATGAGTTACAGATATATACAGTAGGTACACAATAAAAACAAGAGTTATTGAAAACTGTAAGGGCTTGAACTTAACTGAAGAAAAATTTGTATTTGTCATCAATAAAATCCTGAAGCAACACAATGCTGTGCTTGGACACATGACAGTCCCCACTTAGATGCACTCCTGGAGTTACACAGCCAGCAAAAAAAGTTCTTAGTTGATTGAACATGGTCACATTGGTTGAAGCTAGAAGTGGAACACATGTATGGAGTGTACTTAAAGAGGGAAGAAAACCCTCTTATCCTCAGTCATGCTGGTCAGAGCAAGTTCCAGTCCAGTGGATAAACTGACTGCATCAACACACAGTACACAGATTTCCACTAATTTACTACACGTAAATCTTTGGATTTGTTGGGTTTCTCTGTGTAAATTTCGTAATGTACCTTATGATGCAAAGTGCCTTGAGATGACATACGTTGTGAATTGGCGCTATACAAATAAACTTATTTCAATGGAAATGTACATTCACAGAGTAAAGACAGGAACTTTACATTTACAACATAAAGGACATTTACTCTTATGAAAGGCCATTTCCACTTGAAAAATACTCAGTTCAGATATAGAAACTCATGCATTTTAATAAAAGAATCCCCTAAATGGCCTCAGTGTATCCATAATACAAATCATATTACGGGCAGTGAAATGCATCGCTGAGAGTTGAGTTCAGCTCCATTAGCGATCCTAATGTAGTCTATTAAACAGAAGTCGGAAATGTGCTCAGGATATGCAGGAAGTCTAGCAAAATCAATACCAAAGCAGACAGTGCTTCTTCCATGATGAGACTAACTTACAACTTAAGGTCAAAATACAACTGGTGATTTTGTTTGACCCACTAGTGCTTCAAAACTAAGTTGAACATAATTTCACATGAGCTTAATTTGCAACTTAGGTGTAGATGTTCAGTTTTGGCAATTTTCCTTACAGACTGAGGACAAAGGCCACTCTTGTTAGCCACCTGTAAACTCAGGACACCTGTTTAGGCATGCCTTTTCTACATTTGAATTCTAGTGAAACTGGTTTCATATCACATGAGCGAGGCTGACGGAACATCGTCAGCTAAAAGTACACAAACGGAAGTAAAAACTGAAAATCCCCCGCCACAGAAGGACATGTGCTCTGAAATCACGCTGATGTACCACTTTCCTTCTCTACAGTCTAAACCAAGCTCTTTTCAAGTCACTTCAGAAGTATATTTACCACCATAAAGTTCAGGTTATGTGTACAGAGATGTCAGTGGGTCCACCAGCGGCTGGATAACCTATGTGCAGTGTACACCTTGTGAAAATATGATTACTACCAAGAAATTATTTGTTGAGTTTTTAGAGAAGTGGCTGAACCACAAAGAAACTGTCGATGAAACGATGGATGTGATTTAGGGAAGTGAAACATTAGCGTACTGCCCTAAAGAAATTAGTACAACATCAATTTCTGTCAATGCACACAGCAAGGCTACATGATGTTGCTGAGTCACAGTGGCGGGTTACGAGGCCTTTCTTCCAAAGTACTCTTAAGTGTCTCTTAAATTAGCTGACAGAAAAACATCCCCCATTTTCAGGGTGTTTTTCTGATGGCAACCTACAGATTCTTGTCTGACTTTTAAAGGTCAAGGGGTTGCGAAACTGAGAAAAAGATGAGTCAGCATCAAAGTCACAGAAATACATTACTTAAGTTCCTCATCAACTCGGTACAACTGATTGACTTGATATAAATCCTATAATGTTGGGCTGAGTTCAGCTGAAAGAGACCTTTGTTTCCTCAATCTTTTCTTATCTACACTAATCATGACAACACTGATATGCATGCCTCTATTTTTAAGTCTGTCATTTAAAACTACAACAATAAAGGATTTTTTTTAACATAATGCTGTAGAGTGGGTGGGACAAAGCAGTATGATCTCATTTATTTGCGCCATATATCTGAACAAGGTGACACAGTTAGATAAACACAGCAGTAAAAATCTGGTTGTTTTGTCCTCTGCATACTGACAAATAAAACTCATTTCCTCATTCCCCGTCATAAAGGCCTGCTGACAATAAGCAGCCCGATGTCGCGTTTATTTAACAGTTAGTAAGTCTTTCCTGGAAGAGGGGGAGGCTTTTTAAAATTTCTTTGGCGCTGAACACAATATGGTGACAAGCTGGATGATTACTTAAAGCTCCTACAGGTTTACTCATCCAGCTCTGACCCTCTGCTGTATCTCAGATATGTTAAAACAAGTCTCAGCCTCCCTGTTTTTGTAGATAATGTAGAGGACAGAGTGGGTGCTCTTATAAAACACAGTTTCACTTTCCATTCCCTCTGGTACCCTGTTTCATAATCATTTCACCCTCATGTTTACCATTATTTTCTGTATGTAGCTGAGATACTGTCTGCCTGCACTAGCTTAATTCATGGATTTACCTTAATTAATAAATGATACCTGTGTGTTTGGACGATTTAGCCCCACCCTACATGTCTCACCTCTGACCGTGAAGTTAAATTGGGTCAGACAGGGAAAAACAATACGAGCTATGAAAACAAATAAGCTCCCTGCTACAATGAAGACTGTTTCTTTGTAGTGGGTCAGAAATATTAAATATTTTTTACCTTTTAGCGTGTTTAAAGAGACGTGGAACAGATTTAGCTAGCTGCTGTGTCTGTGAGTAAACAACGTGTAACTCACGTAAAAGCTTAAAAGCTGAGAAAGAAAACGAAGAAAACAAGAAAAATCTGTTACCTGTAGTTTGTCTGTCAGCTGTTAGTGTGGGTTTGGTTAGTTCTTAGTGTCCAGCTCTTCTCCGTGCCCGTCTGTTGGACTCACAGCTCAAAGGGCCTGTTTTATTTACCGTTGCAAGCACGTGAGCCGGTCACATGAACGCGGCTCACGTGACCACCGACACCCCAACGGTCACCATCTACTTCCTGTGGTCGTCTGAATGTCTATGATCAGCGATTATTAATTACAGTGAATACATATAAAACCTAGTCTGATTATAACTGACCAAAACTCAGATTTAATAGTGACAGTTTGCTGCAGTGAGACACAGTTGATCTGAACAACTCTAATCTGACCGCTAGGTGGTGTTGAAGTTCACCATGTGCTTCATAATTTCTCAGGATAACCCTGCCGTCTTTGTTTGCTTATACGTTTCTTGTAATGTTTTCTGCTGCACTGTAAAATACCCTCTAATGTTATAGCTTCTCAAGTGCAACAACATAATATAGCTCTGTTACTCTACATAAGTTTAACTCTATACTCTGTGGTTCTCCTACAATTTAGGTAGGCTACATTTATCCAATATGCCATATCTATCTTCTTCTTTTGCCATTCAGTTCCAAGTGGAGCACCAGGCCGTCTACAACCCTTTACCATTCACCTCTGTCCTGGGTCAGTCTTTCCATTTCTTTCCTCGCTTGGTTTCTGCCATGATGTTTTTGGTCTCCCTCTGGATCTTTTCCCTTATGGGTTCCATTGATCTTCTCATAAACTTTGGCCTATGTATCTCTACTTTCTTTTTCTAATTTCTTCAGCAACAGAATTTTAATAGATTTTCCCCCAGAGTTCAAGGTTTTTTGATGTAGTTAAACCAAGGATTTGTCGTAAGCACTAGGTGATGAATGCCTGGACTTTCTGCACTGTGCAAGATGTTAGTTTCCGATTTTCTGACCCATGTAGCAGCACTGCCTTGACATTTGAGTTAAAGATTTGAATTTGAATTTTTGTTCCACCACATCTGTATGTAGTCTTTATTATATCTTTATTTTTATCATTACTTAATTTTGTTTTATATTGTTTCTCACACCACTTTATTTCTATCGTGCTGCTGCAATGTGTCCATTTCCTCGGTGAGGGATGATCTTGTCTAATTTTCTCTACAACTGTAATTTCCAAGTTGAAGGGCTGCAACCTACAAATGTGATATGGCTGTAAATGCAGAAAATTAAAAGCAAAATGTGTAAATATCCAAATCTTTAACAAGCTTAAGGTAGTCTAAGTAAATCTGCTGTTTTATGTAAAAAAAAATTGTGTAAATTTTTGATTGAAGTAGAGTACGACAGCCCAACTTTATCTCTTATTGTGCTGTTTCTTTAAGGGTTGTTATTTTGTCAACTCTGATTCTCATTTAAGACATTTTGTTTCATGGTCTGCTAATTTAACTGTATGGCACTTTGATTCTAATCCTATTGTTTTTATATGTGCTCAATGACAAAATGTGACTTTGACTTTTTGTAACAGTAAGAGTCTTTTTATCATCAAGTACTAAACATTAAATGAATAACATTGGAAGCAAAAAAGAAAACTGTGATCAAAACATTGTTGTGTTTTACTCCTCTGTTTGAAATGATAACAGTCACTCCAAACAGAGGTTATATTGGGACCCCTGATAGTCTGGGTCCCAAAATCTGTGAATGCACATTTACTGCTTGATTCTCATTGACTGAATATCCCTGATTCATTTAACCAGTAACCATTAACCAGTCATCATCACATCTTAGATATGAGTCTGAAGTGCTTAATGTCGTCATTATGATGCCTTTTAAATAAATGCAACTCAAACATAGTAGTCATTTGTTACTCATTGGATTAAGACATTTGCTTAGAGGCCATTATATTTTACTTATTAAAAATCAAGACAGTAAGTTGCTCAGTTTGTACTATGAAGTTGTAGTAAACAGATGAGATTAGTTTAATCTACAAGCATACAGAGAACTCAACAGTCTGGTGAAACTATCCAGATGATAATTTAATTATTGTGTTGAAAGGATCCTTTCAGTCATTTCCAAATCTTACTATCTTCAAAGGCATTTAATGGGGTGAAGGTTCTCTGCAGTATTATTTGGGCTATGAATGAAATATTCATAGTGGAACATAGGTAATGCAAATGATTTTTCTATTTATAATATATGTGTGACTCTTTTGTTTCATGTCATTCTTTTGAGGTGTATCTTGTGATTTGCAACTGACTGGCATTTTTTTTTTGTCTTTCATGCTGTATTGTGCTGTGGATCACTGACTACAGGAAAATGCTGAGTGTCTTGCTGCTTTCTCTTCCTTTAATGGGTCTGTCATCTGACTTTCAAAATGATGACATGGGAAAATACTGTAACCATAGCACAGTAGCTTTAACTATTGTTCCACCCATCCAGTTGCATAAGAGCAGATCCTCTTTTTGACCAAAAACACTTCCTGCTTCAACCAGACAGCGTGACCTCGGTCACATTCTTCTTTTAACATGTTATCATATGAGAATATTATTTAGAGACAAATTAGTAGCAAAGTAGTTGTTAAGGTGTGTTCAGTCGTTGACCATGCACCTTTAAGAATATTGGTGCATTTCTGCTCTCCTGGAGCCCTAAAAAAATAAATGAAAAATATTCTAATATGACAATGAGAGTTTGTTGAAATGGGTTGTAGGCTGCAGGATAAATTTAATTGCATTGAACTGAACTGAATGAATTTAAAGTCAATATAAAGATACACTATCGGGGCTTTAAGATGATTTCTGCTTTCTTTTCAATCAGACCATAAAGCTCTTGAGGACAGGCCCTGTGTCTAAATCAAGACCTTTGTTACTTCAGTTAATGTTATGCTGACATGATACTGTGTCCTATTACAATTTGTCTTTAATAAATATGTCTGTACAGTCATTATGGGGAGCAGGAACACAGTGTACAGAAGAGTGGGAGAAATGTGATTTAATCCCTGAGCCCCTCCAGCAGGCCAATCCAGTACATTGTGATGTTGATTTACAAACCAGGTTATTGAGGTTGTACCATCACCAAATATAAATGAATCAAAGGACAACAGATCACTCTGGGCTTCGATCATGATTTAATGACTTTATTTTGCCACATCAATAGCACACTTAATGAGTCACGAGTATCACCCACAGCTGCTCTGTGGAAATCCTTGCACAGATAAAGGTGACGCTTGTTGATGAATGGAGGCCGTCCAGTGACTGTGGTGAAGTTACACTCAATCAGCAATCATCTGTTTCAAGTCTGTCAATGAAAACTATCCATTACCTAAACGCCTTCACGTGTGAAACTGTAACACAAAACCTTGTCCACCTATTTCAGAACAGTAAGTGTGATCAAATATAAAACAAGAGCATTTAAAAAATACAAAAAGAGTCAAATTATCAACACAGGTAGGTATCACCATATACACCAGGTACACAAAGCAAGGTGTAGTGTTCTATTAGAAAGCAATATACATACATGACGCAAGCGTGACAGCAGAAGCCGTCTCTCTACAAGGCAAAGCGCAGATTTGTGATGATCAAGCCAAGGCCAAGGCATCGTTGCAGTCTAAAGCGTAGATATTTTACATCAGTGCACTGAGACACATTTCATTTGCTGGCTTATTGCTGTTGCATACACATACATTCAAGCATGTGCGGGAACTACTATAATGTGCATGTGTAGTTAAAGTAAGTGCTTTCTTTCTCTATGGGAGGAGGTACAACCCTCTGGCTGCCTGTATGGATGAGTAACATGCAGTGACTCTTTTATCTATCAGCAGGCTGCGGTACATGGAGATCAGTTTGACACCGTTTGATGAAGCAGTTCTGCCAAAAGCAAGTTTAACTCTGTATTTTGTTCCATAGACCCAAATTTACGGTATATTCTCAAAGTGCTGCTCAACTTTCTCACCCTCAAACATGAGCTGCACAACCATCTACCTGCTCATTATAGACACTGACCCTACAGTTACTATTTTACAGTTATTCAGATACAAAGTAAAGTTATCTAGCATAGTAAAAGTAAACATAAAATCCGACAGATTCACATGGAAGACTGATATTGTCAAGTACCACATTCTATGATTATAAATACATTTCCATATCTAAATAAACGGCATTCATATCATTTCTTGATACTAGCAGCACACCATTTCGACCATTATTTAAAGTCTGAACTTTAATTAGCTTTCTCCTTCTGGGAGCTACATTATTAAAATGTTTAAAGACATAAAACATTTTTTTTTTCAGTCAGAGAGAAAGAAAGTACATGTTCTTAAAAAAAAAAAGTTTTTGCCGCATGGAAATTCAGTTATATTGAGGTAGAAGGTTCAACTAAGGGATGGGCTGTGGGACAACACACATATGTGAAAATTGAACTTTACAGGAGTTGTACAGCTGTTTAGTTAGGTCAAATTTGATTTTCCCAACTCAAGAAATGCTGAATAATTTACAAAGTAGTTTCAGTGTTTTCACAAATTTGAATTTGTGTCCCAGCTGACTAAGTTTGTGAACCATTTCCATTTATTTCTGAGGGCTATAATGTCTCATGTATTCTGTGAACAGCACACCCGAAGACCAAATATGTTCTGACATTTTACATTTTTCAATAAGTATGTAGTGATCTAAGATATCTAATTCAAATTTAAAACTTGTAATTTTTTTTTCATCTGGAGTTTGCTTGGTCAGAAAAAAAGCATCTTGCTTGGCCTGGATTGACTTCCATAGCATCTGTAATTGGGATTAAGAAAGCACAGAACTGAACGATATTTCTGCAGGTCAGCTCCCTGTTTCATACATAATAGCTTATCATCAGTCAGACATTTTACCTTCTTTCATTGGTTCAACAATGAAACAAGAAGTGATTGTCAGTGACCCTACATTCTGTCTCTTAGAGACATGTATACAATAAGTGATTATGCCCTGCAGAGTTATTTGGTTGGACTGTATCTTTTCCGTGCCTCTTAACTTACCTTTTGTTCTTGTTCGTCAATATTTCGGGACCCAAACATGAGAAAAAGCATATTTTTAAAACAATGTCAAGAAAATGTGTGAGATACATTGTCTAATTTATGAAAAAAAATCTGTTTCTTTATAGAGTGAGAGAATTATTGTAGTTTATAAACTAATAATAAACACATAAAATGTATGTTTTGATATCAAATACACATGACAAAAAAATTATGTAAATAAAATGAAATACATATAATAACAGAAACATGAGCTGATATCCCTTAATATCCTATATTGCTTAATTTCCCTTTTATAGCTTCCTTCATCAAATCCATAGTTTGCAAAATATCATGCTACAGCTAATTAGCCTGCTAGCAATTAACATAAATTGTACCTTTTATGTTGTGTTCTAAAGTGCTCAATGATTGAAATTATTGCGGTTAAAGCAAATTAGCAATGTTTATTATTACTTATATTCATAGTTTAGTTGAAACCTTTACTTTTTGTCATTTGCCTGTCTGATAGTTTCATTAAAACAAGGACAGAATGTTCAGCTAACAGATTTTACTGTTTCACAGATGGTAAATTCTGACCTGTTTCTTTATGTATGACAGTGATGTGTGTAAACACCAACCGTGTACTGCACAGTAAATACAGTAAAGACAGCAAGTTGGATAAATGAGTGGCTTCCTGAAAATTGGACGGGATGTTCAACATCATCTAAAGGCTTTTAAAAATGAGAATAAGAACTTCCAAGCAGAATAAAATCAGAAGCTTTGAATGTTAGCTTGGATTGACTTAGTATGCCTTACTTAAATATTTTATTACAAATTCTCTGTGTCCATGTAATAGACAAACCTAAAAAGAGAGAGAGAAAAGACTGGTATTGATGACGTTATATGAAATTCTGCAGCCTGGCAGTCAGCATGTTTGGTTACTGTAAACTAGTTGTTTTGTAATTTCCTGATTAATGGGATCCAACTAGCAGTTAAATAACTTTGTCTTAACTTTCTGATGCTTAAGCTTTGAAGATTATTTAAATTCATTTGTTTTCTCTTAAATTTTATCCAATGTGGCCTCGGCTGACTGAAGACTTAGCTGCTTTATGTTTTCTTTGTCGTTTTCTAAATTAATGAAAGTAAAGCCTTATGTTCATTAGCACCTGTTAAGTTCTGTTTTTCTTTAATTTTCTGTGAAGTCGTATTTTCTATTTTTCTCAGTAACTGATATTTACTGAAAAACACAAGTTAAATATAATATATAAGTTTCAACTGACCTCGTCCTTCATTTTATCCGAATTTGGATCAGACAATTCTCATGTACAGCAGTGTTTGTCGCTGCAAACTGCTCTGATTGTGTACACAGGAATACAAAGTGTATGAATTGACCTTGTTATTGACCTGGCAGGCAGCATCACATGTTAGGAGGGTCATACTCTACAACCCTCCTCCATGCAGCTGCTCCAAGCAAGCCGAGATGCTACTGCAGCGACGTTATCCATCACCAGCTGACAAACACTGCTGCGTGTTTAGAAGGACTGGAAAAACCAAGGGTTCTGTTATTAAGAATTAAAGTGATGTCCCAATGTTGTCAGCCTTTAATATTTCCATTTTCAGCTGTTTTTTCTGCTATATCTGCACACAAGGGGAAAAACATAAACAGTAATTTATATTTAGAAGCTTTCGCAACTTTCAAATCAGCTGAAAACATCCCCAACTCCCCACCAAGTCCTCCCTAAGTTAGTTAAAGCATGAATTCATGTATATCCTGAAGAGCTAAACTGAAAACGACCTCATTCCCCACCCAGGACTGGCTTTCCCCTGTACCATCACCCACCTTAGACCGCCCTCTCTCTACTGTCCACAAACTGGACCAGCTGTTTGCGAGCGTGGGAGATGACTGGAGTGAGAGGAACGACTTGAGTACCAGGCGTAGTAGCACCAGGGGTTGAAGCACCTGGAGTCGAAGCTGCAGTATTAGAAGCTGCAGGGGTTGAAGCTGCAGTATTCGAGCCTGCAGGAGTCGAGGCTGCAGGAGTTGAAGCTGCAGGAGTTGAGGCACCAGGGGTCCCACCCGGGGTCGTACCTGGTGTTGTGCCAGGAGTGGCAGGGATGATGACAACAGGGGCCAGGCCTGGACTTTCAGCCCCAGCACGAGGCTCCAGTCGTGGGGTAGATGTGACAAAGCGGGCCTCCCTGATCCTGTAGGGACTTCGGTAGGTGGAGATGGGCGATAACTCGGAGCCCCAGCCGAGATAGCTGCCACTGGAGGGCGACTGCGCATCTGCACTGAAATACAGTGTAGTGCTGGATTCTCCGGGGACCGCAGATTTTTTCTCTGGGGAACCGATCAGGAGAGGGGAACGTCGCTCAGGTGACCAGCCAGGTGTCTTAATGTCCAGAGAACCTACGGAGGACGCCTCAGTCAGCGTCACTGCGTTGCTGTCGATGTGATGGAGGCTTCCTGCTTGTTGAGGAGACGAAAGTGACGGCGAGCCGTAAGCAGCGCTCTGGAATTCGTCATCACCTTTAAAAATGGAACCACATTGGAAAGATAAGTATGCTTAAAACAGTGCAGATGTCTCCTTCAAGAATTACATACCAAAAGTGCAACTACCAGGGCACTTCTGCAGTAACTACAAACAATTCATCTCACAGTATTAAAAACATGAGCTGATAAAACACATCTGTTTAAGTGCTTTTCACAAATATACACTCTGGTCCTTCATCTCAGGCTGAATAGCTTGGTATTCATGGCAAGTATTAACATTTCACAGTTAAGATTAAAAGATTAGTTGAACTAGCACTCTCATGTTCAGGCTGCATACACTCAACGACCAGAAAATTTACAGTCAAGTGTAGAAGTACATGGACAATAACACAGTTTATATAATCCGTAATTGCATCTGTATGCTACTACAGTGGATTTGAAATGAAGCAATGAAGATGTGAGTCGTGTGTAGAGTTTAATTCAGTTTGGTTTAACCAAAATATTGCATAGCTGTATAAAAATTAGAGCCAATTTCTTGTCCACATATTTAAGAACGTCAGTGTAAGAACCTGATTCTGTAAAGAAATAGATGTATAGATAGTAAAACGTGTCACTGTATTGACATCAGTAACATCACTTGCTCTCTCATTTTGCATGTAAATAAATATTAAAGCTGCAACATTTTATTAAAAGAATGTTCATTATGTATTACTGTACACAACCTGCTCAGCATTAAACAGCAGTTTAACACACACTACTAATGATTAGTCAGCGAACACAGCGGAGGAGTTCACAGCTAAAGGAACAGACACTAAAAACAGACACACATTCATCAGGTGGCCAGAAATGTGACTCCAACTGAATGATAACGTTGCTCTGTGCCTGTTTGATGTGTCAGTAGTAAACTGTTTGGTACCACAGCAGCTGGATAAAGTGCTGTGTTCATAGCATCTGCTGCTCCCAAGTGGCCAAAAACACTATTGTCCTCATAAACAAAGCTGCCTCAAAGGTGCACAGTGAATGAAGCAGACACCTCCTCAAAATGTTCACTCCTTCAACTGAGATGCTGTGGGGCTCTGTTCATAATATACATATATGCATATATTGTTTTCTGGTATTCAAGTCATGTACGCCCAGGAAGATGTGATGAACATGAGCATTTTTAGTACAGTAGTTTGAGCATGATTCAACGAACATCCTGCTGAGATCAAAGGTGATCCAACACCTTAATAAACAGTTTTTTAAAATAGTTCTCTGTTCATTGTTAGTATGTTTTTGTGTACTGTATGCACTTGTGATGAACCCCAAGGTCATCTTGAAGGTTGCTTTAGTTTCCTTTTGGTTTTGGGAGGGGTTGATTAGTGCAATAAGAAGCACCTGTGGGCCTCAGTGTGTTCCTGCATTATTTAAGAGCTGGTTGCATTCTAATCACTCTCTGCTTCCCTCTGCAGGTAGCACACTCTGGTTTGGTTATGGTGTTTTAGTTTTCCCTTCAGGACTTGGTTTGCATTTGCAACACCTGCACAGACATGATTCACACATGCACCCCCCACACACCACTAACCTTACTGATTTTCATTACCCCATACTCTTTTAGCTTTAATTTGATTTAAGTTAATAAAAACAATCTTTAATTCTTATACTTTGTGTGTCTCTCCTTTTGTTTCGAGTCGCCTAACCTTTGTCCTCTGATGGTGCAGCGCTGGAATCTTCTTCTGCGGTCTCTTCAAGAATGACCTCCTGCACTGGGATGATCTCTGGAAACCTCCTCATATCCTGGATGGTTGTAGGAGGAGCTTTCCTCACCGGTCGGGCCACTGCGCTGGTCAGAGGCGGTTTTGGTGGTGGCGCTGCCTCGCTAACCTGGAAACAAGGACGACAGCAGAACCTCAGACTGCAGACATGCAAACTCAAAGGATCAAATCACTTCTTAATGGCAAAGCTACTGGTGGGCCCGGGGACATTTGTTCTCATCCTGTCCGACTGAATATCTCTTCACGTATTAACATAATTTTCCACTTGATCAAGACTCTTACAGCCACTGTGTAGACTTTTCTTGTGATTATAATAAAATTAGTCTGATTGCATTTTTGTGCTTTTTGTTGCAAAATCTGTTGTATGCAGTCTATATGCTGCTTTCAGCTTCATCTTCAAACCCTAGACAATCAAAATGTGAATTTATTGTTTTCTTATTTGAAATGACAACAAACTAAGATCTTGCCTGTGGAGCCTGGGTCACCTGTGGTGGAGCTGCTGCAGGAGCGGGCTGAGGAGCTGAGAGCTGAGGAACCTGCGGCGGAACAATTGGAGCCTAAAAAAATCACAACACAGATTTTAAGAGCAGGGATTTCATTGCTCCACTGAAACCAACAGCAATGACAACTTCTCTCAGAACCTAAAGTTTAAGGAACTCTCATGTCTACAGCTC
This sequence comes from Acanthochromis polyacanthus, assembly GCF_021347895.1. Taxonomy (NCBI): domain Eukaryota; kingdom Metazoa; phylum Chordata; class Actinopteri; family Pomacentridae; genus Acanthochromis; species Acanthochromis polyacanthus. The sequence continues at coordinate 16,568,373 of NC_067114.1, forward strand.
AGGAACACAACAAACCCGAGGGTAATGAGGCTCATCAGGGGAGTGAACTTCTTCAGACAGACCCATCAGTCCGGCCAGACCCCCTTCACCATAGGCAGACCAGATGGTTGAAACGTCTCCTGTCTTCAGAGCCAAACGGATCAGCAGCCAGTGGTGATGCTTCCAACCCTCCCATTGGATAGGAAGGTCCATGAGGGTCCCGCCTCCTGACCAGAACATTATCAGTCATTTAATACCATGAGACAGATAGATAGATAGATAGATAGATAGATAGATAGATAGATAGATAGATAGATAGATAGATAGATAGATAGATAGATAGATAGATAGATAGATAGATAGATAGATAGATAGATAGATAGATAGATAGATAGATAGATAGATAGATAGATCAGTCATTGACTTAAAACAGACCAGATAGCGTTGCATGGCGATGGAAAGTGGGTGAGACTTTCTCTTCCAATGAGAGTGTAGATCCTCGCTCCATGCAGGCTCCACCGATCCCTCTGTGACGAATACTCTGGAAGATCTCGAAAGACTTTGGATGCAGGAAACGATAGTACAACACCAAAGCTATCAGTCCTGGAGACAGAAAAACAGACAAGAGGGGGAAACTATAAAGACTTAAAGACAGAAAAAGTTAATAGTTCTCAAAATGTAAAAAGCAAATATCCCTTCAGGCAAGTCACACTTGGAACAGTCCCTTTTGATTAAATTATGAACAAATAGAGCTTGAAAGTGTAGACAGAATCTAACTTTTACACAGCATATGCGTGTGTGTCTCACCAATGAGGAAACTGCAGAACACTGCAGCGGGGATGCCCACAGTGTCCCAGGACACCATAGTGAACAACCAGGAGGAGGCCAGAAGGAGAAAAGCATTTTCTATGAACATGGCCTGAGGAAGAATGAACAGAAACACAGGGAGATGGTTATTGATTCCCAAAACTGCATCATATATTTTTATATATGGTTTACATTTAGGTTTTCTTTATCTATACCAAAGTTTTAAATCCAGCCAGTATCTGAAAACAGTTGTCTTAGAGAGTACAATGATTCAGCTGGAATCATTTAATTGTTTAGACATTTTCTATGATCTTTAAAAAGGATTATGTGAAAAAGGCCCACTTTAACCCTCCTGTTTTCAATTATGGGCATAAAAAAATATGGTTTCCTTGCCTGAAAAAAAATCAAAAAATTCAGCAAAGAAAATCCCCACATTTCTAAAAATTTGCAAAACCTTCAGGAAGAAAATTCCAATAACTCCTTAAAAGTTTCCCTTAAAAGTTTTTTAATTCCCCAAATTTGGCAAGAAAAAATCTTCCAAAAAATATTAAAAATATCTAAAGTGATAACATATATATCAGTAAAACTTCAAATATTTTCTTTAAGAACATTCACATAAAAATCGATGAATGTTCTTAAGAAACATTTCACTGTGAAAATATTTTTTTTCCACATCTTCAAACTTTAACACGGGTCAATTTTGACCCACAGGACAACACGAGGGTTAAGGTGTACATTTTTAGCATCGATGTGCCCTCCTAAACCTTGAAGTATGAGTGGAACACTTTACACAGTCAAACTGCACAAAATCAGTCATTCACAGTGTTTCTGATGGCTTGCACTTTTTAAAACTTTTGCGATTTTGCACGTATAATCCATGGCAACACGAGCACACGAGCATGAAGCATTTACAAACCACGCACGTACCAGGTAGAAGCCAGCCATGCGGTATCTGGACTGACCGTACTTCACATTGAGGAAGAGAAAGATGTGAATGGCTCCCAGAACAAGGTTGAAGAGTCTCCATCGACTAGTTGATCGTATGATGTCGGTCTGCTGAGACACCATCCAGAAAGTTGCACCGAGCCAGTGCACACCTGACACACACAAACACACGCATTCAAATCAATATTCAACCTCTAATACATACATAAACACACTAAAACAAGATAAACCTGATGGTAGAGATCACAACCGCTTCACTCGGCAGAAAACTTTCTCAGATTGAACAAACATGAGTTTTTAGATGACGTCTTGACATCCAGACTGACCGATGACTCCCAGGATCCACTGTTTGAAGATCCGTGTGAAGAGCATGAGAACAGCAAACCTGGATCCCAACATACCGACCTGCAGACAAAGAAAACACATCTGTCACACAAGCAGCCACTCATGATATGAATACTGTTGTTTTTAGTGTGTACGTTGCACGAGCAGGTGGTTTAAATAAGCTCACCCTCCAGAGCAGTCGGCACAGAATGGCAGCAGGGGTCATGTGTAAGTGTCCTGGTCTGATGAGTGAACAGGCTCTCGCATAGAGGACCAAGGCCCAGGCCAGAGACAACAAACACACCACAAAACACACTGAGGCTGCAGGAGACGGAGGCAGAGAGGAGGAGAAATCTGAGTAAATAAAATCACTGAAATGCTTTATGGATACGCAACATCAGAAGCACGCACACACCTGAAAAAATGGTAGAGAAGTTATTCAGATTTAAAGCAGCAGTTACAGATCATTCGGCCACTCTGTCACTGACTCTTGTCTGGGGAAGCTGATTGCTTCTATTGGAAGACTCTTCTCTTCCCTCAGTTATACCACAAGTGTTTGACTGATTGCATTTACACTTTTGTGTATTAATTTTAGCACTGCAATACACTGAACTACTCTCAAAAATGAGCTCCACATATAAAGGTCCTGGGCACTAACAGTATTCTTACTCTCACTGATGTAAATGATGTTTCAGCACCTCTATGGATGCAACACTTTTTTTTAAAGTGAAAGATTAATTGACTATCTAATTTACAGAAATTAGCTGAACTAAAGAAAGCTGGAATAAATATGTACAACATTTTTCCAGGTGTTACCAATAATAAGAAACTGGCAACTCTACATAAAAGTTACTCTACATACAGAAATTTTATCTATTAGATTTTTCATTTGTTTCCATACATGTCTCATTATTGTTCTCTTATTTGGAGCATTCTTCATTTTCATGGTCTGCTGCAACTGAGAAAGACTCTAACAGACTCAAATTAGCCCAGAATAAAACTGCCAGATTGGTTTTAGGAAGTCCTGACTATACAAGCATTACTGAAATATTAAGCAAACTGTCCTGGGTCCCAGTAGAAGTCAAAATTCATTATGGTTTAACTCTGTTCATGAGGAAAGCACTAGTTTTATTACCTGCTACAAAATCAAAAACACAACACTGTGTATGGTTCCTATGTCACACATCAAACAACCATCCAGCATCAGATAAATGCAGCAAACTGCCTCACACAAATAGAGAATAATGTAGCATCCTCACCTTCAAGAGATGCATAAAAACACATCTCAGCTCTACTATATGACTGAACATAGTTGAAGGAGTTTGAATCAATGCTCTTCTTGGTCTGCTGTGTCTGTATAATAATGCTTGTGCTGATATTACTGTAGTGTTTATGCATGGCAGGATCCCTGTATGTGGTTTCATGTGTGATTTTGGGATGTTCTTTAAGACAGTGGATCTCAGGAAGACAGGAAGCAGAAGGTAATGAAAAATAAATAAACCACTAAACACAAATCAATTTCAACTGCACTAAATTTAGTCTATTGCTGATTACTGTCAGACAACATGTACTGCACATCCTCTACTACCACATAGACCCCTGCACACATACTTTCCGCATTTCTTATCCAGCCTTTCCTTTTACCTGGAGATTTGATTCCTATATCGGTACAGATGAGCACGTAAGTCTGGAGCAGCGTTTCAGGGAGGGTGACCACCAAGGCCTCAAACAGCCGCAAGGCAGATGCATCAGCCTGCTGCATGATCTCACCGTAAACATCCTCATCCGGCAGACGCATACACTCCCACAGTCTGGCCAAGACGAGGATGGAGACACAAACAAGCAGAGAGAGACACCATTATAGTCATTATCATCATCATACATTTTTAAACTGCATTTGTAACCTCAATCCCTCTCTCCTCTCCAACCACAGCTGAAGAGTTTCTGTTAAAGACAGTTTGACCATATCTCCATCACATGCACACAAACAAATGAGGTCAGTTCACCTTTTGAAGAGACCCAGGTGCAGAATGTGTGTCCAGGTGAGAGACTTTCTGCGGATTCGTCCATCTGACAGATACCACAGATAACTGAGCCACTGGGGACCCCAACCTGAGAAACGCAGGAGGAGAAAAATGAATATCAAACCCTCTCTATATGAACCTACTGTGTCTATCTATTGAGCCATTTGTGGTTGTCACCTGGCAGCAGGAACAGCGCAGTGAAGCCGGCAAGATGAGCGTAGCAGTAGTTGTGACCCACCCACAGATAGTACACAAAGCAGTAGATCACTGAGAAAAGATAGAAAACACACAATTAAACACACTTAAAAGTGTATGCCTATGGTCACTGATCATTGTCCTTTAACCCTCGTGTTGTCCTATGGGTCAAAATTGACCCAGTTTAAAGTTTGAAAATATGGAAAAAATATATATATATATATATATATATATTCACAGTGAAACTTCTGATGTCCACATTTTCAACATTTTTGGGAAATCTTTGAACATTTTTAGTGGGAAAAAAAGAAATGTTAAAAATGTTTCTTCAGAACATTCACATAAAAATGAACCAAAATCCAGCACATTTCGCAGGATTTTGGTTGATTTTTATGTGAATGTTCTTAAAGAAAATATTAGAAATTTCACTGATATATATCTAATCATTTTAGATATTTGGGTTTTTTGGAAGATTTTTACCCATTTTTTGAAAATAATTACAAGAATTGTTTTGTCAAATTTGGGGATTTTTTTTATTTAAGGGAAATTTTTAATGAATTATTTAAATTTTCTTTCTGGAGGTTTTGCAAATTTTCAGAAATGTGGGGAATTTTTTGCTGATTTTTTGGAATTTTTTTTAAGCAAGGAAACAATATTTTTTGGTGCCCGTAAATGAGGGAGGGTTAAAGCCAGGAGGGTTAAAGCCATATGCAACTGAAACCGTAAAATGTATTGGCTAGTTTGTCAACTGTAAAATAATCACCCACTATTCTGATAAACAATTATTCAGCTTGAGCTTAAGGAAAAAAATAAAATGTCTAGTGTATTGTACAAAGTCTGACTCCAGCTTCTTAAATGTGAATACTTTCTGCTTTCTTTCGTCCTCCTTGACTGAAAGCTGAATATCTGGGGACAAAATACAGACATCTTTAGCTTTAGGAAACACTGATTGGCATTTTCACCATTTTCTTACATTTTATCAAACAAAAAACAAACTGATTATGAATGAAAATAGTTGCAGGGCTCCACCTGACTCGGATGTGGATTAACTCAGTGTATCAGCAGCTGAACAGCTCAAAAACTTTCGTGCACAGGTGGCTAAATTCAATCATTTTCTACACAGAAAATGAGTTATTTTGTCTCTAGTCAGAAAACAAGAATCAATCAAGTGTATAACATAATGTACCTTACATTTATGTCTTACATTATTAATTACTTAAATGATTACAGTTTAACACACCGAATGCACCACCTCTTTATAAAATATGACACAGATTAAGCTGCTCTATAGTAGAGGAGTTAAACCAAGGTCTAGTTTGCCTCATTTAAACGCGTTAGAATCACATGATGTGTAAACAAGATCTGTCGGAAGTCATTCTGCTACATAATGAGAACATGAAACTGATACTTGGATGCAGGAATCTGAATTTGAATGTCCAACTTTTAAAATGTCAACTTTTGCTTGAATCAGGGTTGCTGAATAGCTAATTATGTGGACAACCTCACAAAACAAATCAGCCTCACGAATTACAGTAACAACATCATGCTTTGTAATGCAGCCCAGTGTACTCCAGCTTTAGTAAATGACACACAGGCACACTGCAGTGTCTAGAACAGTAATGTTTATGTCAGGAGGAATCCATGGATAATTGCCAGAATATGCACAACACTGTTTGTGTCTCCACATTTTCAGTGTCCTCTGCTGTGCACTTCACCTCATCTAAGGTTCATTGAGAGCCAGGCTGCTGTTCTCTCCTCCTCTGCTCTCTACATCCATCTCTGCAGCTCTGCCTCCCTCCACACATGTAACCTGAACCGTCAGAGCTGCCAAACAGGCGGGCTGTCCTGGGCGGACTAGGCCCTCATCCTGGGGTCCGCCCATCCCCTCGTCCATTCATGCACCTCCAAAAAAGAGCGCTGAAATATGACAACATGGCTCCGCTTTGCTTTTAGTCACGAATCATCAGGTAGACTGTGACATGGTGGAGTTTAGAAAGGTGGACAACTCTGACATGAGTCAGCAGTCCTGCGGCATACAGGATTTCATAACATGCAGGGTGTAAAAATAGGAGAGACTGCAGACTCTGGTGTGACTCTATTATTCATGACAGCAGCACAAAACAGGCGCTGAGCTGAGAACTAATGCACAACTTTGTATGTTTGTATTTAACATATGACACCTCAGACTGTGCATCATCCTACATGTGAGGGTCTCTGAGCTCCAGCTGCTTTGCAGACATGAACTGTGCGTGTGCACGGATGTGGCGCGCACACGCACAATAAAGTCAAATAACATGCATTCAGGATTCACGTTAACCAACACAATCAGCCTCTGACATGCTGTTAGAGACACAACACTCCGTCTACAGTGTGTGCGTGTGTTTGCGTGCGTGTGTGTGTGTGTCCCAGGTAGGACTCACGCGCCGTCCTCTCCGCAACGATGAGAAATGCGGTAAAAGCAAAGACGCAAACTTGGCAACACGGCATGCAGGCGCCTCCGTTGCTCGGAGTGGCCGAGTAGTCCCTCATTTTGGATTAAAACCGGACCAGTCCCTCTGGTTCACACGGTTCTATCAGCGTCTGCAGGCCCGTCGTGCGGTTCTGGTCCCGGTCGGTCCAGCTGCGGCAGCCCGCCCTCCCCGCTCCGTGTCCCCGTCCCAACGTCACCGCCCGTCCCGTTAAAGAGATAGCGCTGCTGGTGCTGATGTAAGAGACACCGAGGAGACAAGCAGACCAAATCTGTCTGATATTAACTTTTAATTTAACACTGTCAGGATGATGATCTGATTTGGTCATAAAATCACACATGTTCATCTTCTTTATGGCTTATAATAAAGACTTTGAACTGGATGTGACTTGATTTTAATGAGATCAGATCATACATCTGATGCTTTTAAGAGCTGCACAGATTTGCATTTTTATATTTTTAATCATCATTATTATTATTATTATTATTATTATTATTATTTTGCAATTCAACATTCTTTGAAGAATCTTCTCTAGGAAACTACTTATTTCTGTCAACTTTAAAGTTGCAATAATAACATTGTCAGCATCCTTCAAAACCGTGGACTTCTTCATTGAGCAATCTGATATTGGCATAAGACATAAGACCTCATAGATCAGGGACTGATCGCCTTTAAGGTGATCTTGTGTGTTGCCAATTAGTTTGTCATGAGAGCAACATTTTTCTCAGAGGTGTCTATATTTATTGTGTTTAAACTATTAATGAACACATGATAGGTCAAAGTCTCTCTTCATTTATTGATTAAACCTATAAACTCATCTCTGTGTATAAATATTCAGAAGTTGTTTACATGAAAAATAATCCCTTTCTGCTGTGAAAACGGCTCAGATATAACTCAACTTTGATGCTTCTCCAGCTCAAGCACACCAGCTCACTTATGACTGTACACTGTAAAACAAAACTGTTGTAATGTGTAGTTCAGCCCTATACACTACCATCCAAAAGTTTACTTAGAAATGTCCTTATTTTTATTTAAAAAGCAATTCTTTCAGTGAAGATGATATTAAATGAATCAGAAATACAGTTTAGACATTATTAATGGGGTAAATGACTATTCTAGCTGGAAATAGCTGATTTTTAATGGAATATCTACATAGGGGTACAGAGGAACATTTCCAGCAACCATCACTCCTGTGTTCTAATGCTACATTGTGTTAGCTAATCATGTTAAAAGGTTAATTGATGATTAGAAAACCCTTGTGCAATCATGTTATCACATGAATAAAATTGTGAGTTTTCATGGAAAAGATGAAATTGCCTGGGTGAAACCAAACTTTTGAATGTCAGTTCATGTTCCATCCTGAAACAGATTCTGTAAAATTTGTTTCATATGAAAATCCCAGAAGTCTGAATCCATGCCATTGAGACAGTAATTAGTGCGCTGTAGTTTCACAACGGAAATACTCATCCATTATCCATCCATCCATTCTCTATACACAGCTTTATCCTCACTCGGGTCCCAGGGGGTGCTGGAGCCTATCCCAGCTGACTTGGGTGAAGGCAGGGGACACCCTGGACAGGTCGCCAGTCTGTCACAGGACTACATATACAGACAAACAATCACTCTCACATTCACACCTACGGGTAATTTAGAGTAATCAATTAACCTCAGCATATTTTTGGACTGTGGGAGGAAGCCGGAGTGCCCGGAGAAAACCCACGCATGCACAGGAAGAACATGCAAACTCCATGCAGAAAGATCCCAGGCCAGGATTTGAACCAGGGATCTTCTTGCTGCAAGGCCAAAGTGCTAACCACTACGTCACTGTGCAGCCCCCTCATCCATTATTTGATTTATAATTTTTCTTCCTGTATAAGCACCAAAAAGACATGTTAACAAGGTACAAACTTGATTTTCAGTTGTCCAGTTGCTTTAATTTGTTTGCTGACCTTTTGTCCTTTGTATTTTACTCAATATCTTTCAACCATTTTGAACTGTGTGTAAATAATGATGAGTGGAGGATAAGTTTAGAAATTATTTTTGGGCAGCAGATGCACTCTATGGACACCAGGTGGAGTAAGGGGCAGTTTCACAGGATACACACTACACATCTTCAACTACCCATCCATCCATTATCCATCCACCATGTAAACCTCATTAGGGTTGGGGGTGCTGGAGTCTATCCCAGCTGACTTAAGGTGAAGGCAGGGGACACCCTGGACAGGCCACCAGTCTATCACAGGGAGACAAATAGAGACAAACTATCACACTCACATTCACACAATCACCAATTAAACTTGTGAACAAGCAAGTTTTTTGGACTTTGAGAGGAAGCCGGACTACCTGATGGAAACCCACCTATGAGCAGGGAGAACATGCAAACTCCACAGAGAAAAGTCCCAGGGTCAGGCCAGGAGATGAACCGAGGATTTTCTAGCTGCAAAGTGACAATGATAACTACAGAGCCACTGTGCAGTCCCCTCTTCAACTACCAATTAAAAGCAAAGGTATATTGAGGAAGTAACATGTCAGAAACACAATGCATTTAGACATGTGGACATGATCATGCTGGTTAGCAGCAGCAGTAGTCATCTTTGTCAATACAAGGTTATTTGTTGGGTTCTGGAACCTTGTCTCAGGGTGTGGGGATAATGATGACTCCCCCTTGCCCTGTCTGGCTGTGACTTGCTGTAGCATCTTTGTAGTTCGGACGGACTCCCTGGATTCAATTTCTCCATCTCCTGCACCAAAGTGAGTAGTGATACGTGCTGAACTATGGAGCTCAGCAACTTCTGCAGACCTCAGCGATTTTCTCACTGTAGAGGAGAAGATGTATGTGTAACAGACCTCGAGACACTGTTTGGAAGTTTTAAACCGGGGAATTCACTGAGGGATACGTGAAAACAGCTTTCGTGAAATCCAGGACTTAAATTTTATTAACATATTCAACTTCACAAACTAAAAAGAGAGCACAACCTTCTCAGACACAGTCAGCTCCTGTTCTAATATGCAACTAAACCTACAGCTGCCAGCCTACAGAGCTGTTAGGAAATCCTTGCTGCAATACTTTAATGCAGTCATCATAAACGAGGTTCAGAACTGCAGCATGGAGTTAATGTGCTCAATCAATCGATCTCTCTCTATTTCAGTTTCCATTTCTCCCCCAATGACTATAGCAGGTTCACAGACAAATAAGGGTGAGCTGAGGAAAAGTGCAACAACAACACACGATTTGAATCCAAACTGTACACTCATAAACAGCACCTGACTCCTTCTGCGCATCTCCAAAGCACCTGTTAGAAATGGAAAAGTTAGAAAATCCCTGTAGCTTTATGGCAGCAGTAACAGGTCGCAGGATCTACAAAACATCTGCAGGAGATGACAGCAGCATTGGCCGTCTGCGCCCTGTGGGTCCCATTGTGTCTTGGCTTTCTTCTTCCAAACACAAAACTGTCATCTTGTATTGGAGGACGGAGCCATCACTGCTCATGTGTGCTCCTGGAGGGGCTGCTGCAGGCTGCACGGTCACTGACTGTTGGATAAGAGTCTCTTTGGTGCTGTCAATACATCATTGTTCATTTAATGCAGTGTTTGTTCACCTGCGCACCCATTTGTTCACCGTTCATCCGTCTGTCTGCCTCTATATTTTCAGTTTTCTGCCTCCCAGTCTGCCCTTGTGTTGACTTTCGTGTCAGTAATATCTGTTGAGGCTTTGAGTGACCGTGCTGATGTCAGGTTGTCCGTTCATCCAGATCTCCCGGAGAATCCTTTCCCGCTCTTCTAGCCTCTGGGCTCGATCCAGCTCTGACGATACACACACAGAGAATATAGTTGAAACACACTCATACGCTGTCCATTCACGTAACCATCAAATTTCCATTCTTCTCATTATTCTATTTTAAAGCAGGAGCATGTGTGTCTGAGTGCATCTGACAGCCCAGCTCAGAGATAATCAGAGCGAGCATCTACAGGGAGGAAACGTGTCCTGACACTGTATTAGGCTGAAAACATGGAAAAGAAAATTGCACGGGGTGATTCAGATTTCCAAGCAGCTTGTTGCATGTTGTTCAGGCTGTTTTTAGTGTTTGGGGCATTATCAGCTGATTATATTGATCTTGATGTGTGTCGTGTGTGTGTGTGTCTGTGTACCCTCGGCTGATGTGAACATGGTGGCGTGCAGCAGGGCTCTCTCAAAGCGCCTGCGTCTCCGTGCCGACAGGTCGGACGTATCATCCCAGTCCTCTGACTCGCTGTCCCCAGTGGGCCCAGTCCCTCCAGAGGCCACGACAGCAGTGGGGTCCGGGTTGCTGTCGCCCTGCTGCTGATGGATGGGACAGTTGTGATGGCGGTGTTGGTGATGTTTCTTCCTCTGGCGATGCTGGGGGTTGTTGCTGTTGCCGTAGTGGCAGTCAGCACGACAGTGGATCTGGAAGACGATGGCGCACAGTGTGACCAGAAGGCCGACACACACCCCGCCGAGAAACACCAGTGCTGTCCTCTCAGGTTGGTCTGCGAGAGACGGAGGGCAAACCGACAAATAATTTAAGGAAGTAAAATGTTCAGTCAGCTGCTGCTTTATTCTCTTCTGCTTCCTTCTCTGCACTCACACTGTGAAAAATAAATGTTTTAACATTTATTATTATTATTGTTTGCTCTTTTACAGATTTAGCCTGTTTTGTTTAATTGCTGGTAATATCTAGTAAAATCACAGAAAGAAGTATTAAATTACATGTTAACTGGAGAAAAACAGGTCAAAATTGTAAATAATGTTCACATCAACAATCTATTATTGGGTCGATATATAATTGAGGGATTTTTGAAGTCCATGGGATATATTTTGCATACATTTTTATTAAAGTATAAAAACCAGTGTTTTAATTTTCATTATGATCATGTCTTCACAAATTCCATAATTATTTATTATGGAAACAATCACTCATTAATCAAGTGTGGCACTCAGGCCCCAAAGTGATCTTTGGGAAATCCAGAAAACAGAAGGCCACTACAGTTGAGAGCTTTTCCTTTAACTTAGCGCAAGAGTTTAATGCTATTTTCAATCTACACATGGCCATACACGGATGATGGTTTCTACCTGCGATGAAGGTGTAAGCTGCCAGGATGTTACTAAGCAGTGCCATCTCCTGGGAAACCACCTTCACCTCCATGGTGGGGCTTGCTGTCGTTGGGGTGCTCATGATTTCACAGTGAGTTGAGATGATGATATTCTCCTGCAGAGGGCAGTTCACTTCCTCAGGACTCCCTGAGATTGATGGTTCCTGTGGTAGGAGGAGGTAGGAGGAAGTAGGAGGACAAAAACAAGACAGAATGAACGAAGAGGAACAAGAATAGAAAATAAAAGATGCAGGAGGGTGATGGGAAAGAGGCAGAAAGAGGTGGAGAGAAAGAATGAGGAAGAAGCTGAAGTTAATGCTCTTGACATATCATCTTTTACCCACAGTTTAAAACATAATGTACAGAGAGAATCCAAAGTCATGTCAGAAAACTACACATTCTTCTTCTACATATAGATTCCCATCCAAAATATAACATTTTTATCTATATAGTTGTGTTATCTCACCCTGTTGTTACACTTGGCATCCGTGCCTTCAGGTTTCTGTTTACAATCCTTTCACCATAACAGATTTTAAAGCTTTCACAGTCACGTCACTCATGTCAACCAGCTGTGCTCTCTGAAGTAGCACACAACTACTTTATGCTGAAGGCCCCTTTAAAAAAAATTTTCTCGTAGAAAATTTATCACCAATCTTTTCCATTTATTCATAACTGAAACGTATCTTTTATGGAGACAAGCTGATGTGATTAAACTGCCAAACAAACAACAAATCGTTGAGTTAATCATGGAGTACTTTGGAAAATGTGACACCTCACCCGTAAATCTATACCTCTCTCCCAATTCCACCATCATTATCAACAAGTCTGAGCAAAGACAAGAAGAAAACAACACTGAGGCATGCACACCTTAAAAAAACCTACTCTAATTTTGCCACACATGCAAAGTAGTAGAGCAAGTATTCACAAACAGTTTATTGCACTTGTGTATGCACTGTAGCATCAGAACTGCATACACAAATGCAAACACACACAGACATGATTTACTGCAGGCTGTTTGGAAGTGAAGGGAGTTAGCATGGAGAGAAAAAACAGCTGTGAAGTGTTTATTGTGTGTTTGTTTGTTTGGTGTTTACACAAAGCAGTACACAGAATACGGATGGTGCTATACATATGGAATGTATGTACAATATATGGCTCATGATTTGGAAAAATTGGTCACTTATCCAGCCCCTAGGTGGCAACAAATAGCCATCAACATTGCAGCCAACCGACACATGCAGTCATTCACATCGAAATTTTGCTGGTCTTGCAAGTAGACACAATCACAGAGACATGATGCTGTTGTCAGCTGATCACCGACATACTGTTTTTTGTTTTGTTGCTTTCATTCGGTGTTAATGCTTAGTAACTGCTCGTGTCATGAGAGGGCAAAAATCAAATCATAGAAAAAGCAGGAACAAGTTAAGAGGTATACAACTTAGCCCATGAGTGCAGCTCTGCAGCACACAGTGCTAGCCATGAATACTGTATGTTCCATTATAGGTTGGGATATGATTGTGTATATGTCAGCGTACAAGGTGAAAACATTAACCTCCAGCTTAGCGCCGTTTGACATCCATGTCAGCTGGGTACTGTAAAATGAGAGTTAGTATCAATCATTAATGTTTCCACCTAAAAAATACTGTCATTAAAGTTTAACATATTGCCCAGTTTTGTCATTTAGCTGCACTTAGTGGAAATATGACATTGGTTTAATGTACACATGTGTGCTGCGGGCCTGAAATTGCTGTGTCTGTTTCAGATGCAGCATCAAACAATGTCGCACATTACTTACACTAGCCTGCAGCAGCCAGACAAACAGTTGTACAATTTTATCTGGATCACAAACTATATAAAGGAAAATTTTTTTATGCACAATCTAACATTTGTACATGAGGAGCCAAATGTAGACTCTTGTTTGCACTGAAAAGGTCTGAGCATTTGTTTGTGCTCCCACAATCGTGAGTTTAAATATTTCAAACAGATCATGATTTGAGGAAGACTGTTTCCTTAAAATTGACGATGATAAAAGCGTTGAATTTAGCGGCTCCAGGCAACCCGAGGGGTCACCAGATGATTAACAAGCAACAACAAAAAAGAAAAAATAAGCGATTGGGTTTCAAAAAATGGTGACATTTCTTTAATCTGTGCTTTTAATTTGTTAAATACCATCGTTCTTCCCATTTAGCACTCAGCCTCAGATCACTCTTTGCTTTATTACAGCTTTGTATTAAAAGGTCACAAGGCCCCAGTTTTTTATTTTTTTATTAAACTCCAGGCTTTGCATATTTCTTATGTTGTGTACATCATGCTGTGTCAATTTAAAAAACGCGATGATGTGGTTTGACAGGCTGAGTTGTGCTGCTCCAGAAATAAACCTGTCGACATCAGCTCTCCTCTTAAAGAAGATAATGCCAATTAGAGACTCCTGCTTATTACTGTGTTGCGTAACAGTGTAAGATAAGTGTGTTTAAATTATCATCACTTACTGGACTCATTAACACTCAGATCCTGCAAACATTTACAGTCTTCTTTAAGTGTTCATTATTTTCAAAGAATAAATGAAAATCTGCGTGTTCAGTCACTTTTTTTCTCTTTATCTGCAAAATTGCAACACTTGAGTAAAGCAATATCTGCATGAGTGACATTTCACATCTGAACTGGGCTTGAAGCATGACTTTCTAATTACACAGAAAATTTGCGAAGCCGCTCAGCAAGACTTCCTCTGCTGACTTTCTTTCCCAGCATTTCATAATGTTGAGTCTTAAAACCAAATAAAATCAAGACACATAATGGAGCTGGGTTAAAAGGACGGAGGCATGTGTTATTATTATTTTTTGAACTTTTTTTAATTTCATAAATGTGTTGATTTCCCCTGCTGGCAACTTTAAACACATCTAATTACATGTTAATATGTTCTCACTGAGCTTTTGCTCCATTAAGACTCTTTATTAATGATTGCAAACAGGCCAAGTGGTTGAGTGAGGACTGCGCTGTCCTCAGGAAAAACAACAGAGTGGATATCACACAATGAAAAAACAGTCCTTGAAAAATTAACAGTGAAGTCTTTAAACATTTAAGACCAAAACTGTGCAGAAATATAAAGACTCGAAAACCTGGATGTTGTACTCTCATGCTGTGAAGCTGTAAAGACAGAAGTTTAAACTTGAACAGATAAAAAATGGATGAAGCTCTCAGAGAAGATCAAACTGGCCTAATTTCTGAGAAGGTATTCGGCTGTAACAACACAGAAGCGCAGCATTCTTGACCTGTTTGGAGAAACCGCAAAACACACTGAAGAACAAATCTGCATTTCATCGGTCATTTTTATGAAAGCGTGTCCCGACAAGATGCTCTTCTGTCCCATCCCTGCTCCTTCATTACCATGTACAAACATCTTTGGTTTGTAATTCAGCTGCAGAACTAACTAAACAGTCAAAAACAACACAACAACAAATCGCTTTACACTGCAATGCAACATAACACAACCAAACGCAAGACAACCTCCAAGCACTTCTAAATTCACTGACTGTCAGGGTCATTTTGTGATGTTGTGTGTAAATGCTGCAGGACGTCGCTGCCCTTCTCTCCCACTTTCCCTCTTCCTCTCTCTTTCTGTCTCTGGATTTGACAATTTGGGTTACTGTATGTCACAGCGAAAAGCTTGCCATTGGGCCATCAGAAAGTATTTATAGTTCAGGATGTTCATTTTGTAATGTAGTGCAAATGACGCTCTTTAAAACTAAAATTTAATTGATCTTTTGCTTTATGAAGTAACATCTGTAAAATCCTTATGAACAAGCAGAGAGCTCGTGAAAATGGAGAGCAGATAGTCATCAGTGTCAGAGCAGGTAAATGTGGTGAAAAATCTTCATAGTCATAATTTACTATCATGGAGCTGAATATCTCAGTTATGTAATGACATTAGAGTGAGACATTTGGCCAGCAGCCAGCTCATTACAGCCAGTCACACTCTGTCCAACAGTCTAGACAACAAGAGCTGTTTATACCGACAACACTCTATCTATCTATCTATCTATCTATCTATCTATCTATCTATCTATCTATCTATCTATCTATCTATCTATCTATCTATCTATCTATCTATCTATCTATCTATCTATATCTATATCTATCTATCTATCTATCTATCTATCTATCTATCTATCTATCTATCTATCTATCTGCCTAGAGTAATTTCTGACTTACATTCAAGACGTAGCACAACTCAGAAGTTGTCAGCTCTCACATAATGCTGAAAACTAAAGAATTATGTGAAGCCACAACGGCAGCCATCTTGGCACTGCTGGAAATTGGCATGAATGAGACACAGGTAGTGAAAAAACTGAAAATCTCCAAGACAACGGTTCATTACACCGAGAAAAACAAGTTGAACATGGTACTACCAAATTGCTAGCTGGTCGCGTCAGGAAACATCGTTCTGCCCACCGGATGATCGTCACTCATCTGTTCCTGTGTCAGGAATCATCGTCAGACCTCCAGGGACCTTATAAATGAGTGGGCACTGTCAAGAAATGAGATTTGTTAAAGGACAGTTGGAAACCGATTTCTTGAAGATGGTCTAAAGTCACACAGGGCACAGAAGACGCCCTTCATCAGAAAAAGGCAGAGGAAAGTCTGGATACTCTTTGCTGGGATCACAAGGATTGGACTGTTGATGACTGGGCTAAGGTTCTCTTCAGTGATGAATCCAATTTTCAGTTGATGATGTCCACTCCAGTCAACTTACTGGTTAGGAGGAAGCCTGGAGAAGCTACAAACCAGACTGTCTGCCCCTACAGTAAAACATGGCGGTGGATCAGTGATGATCTGGGGTTGTTTCAGTTTGGGTGGAACAGGGCAAATGAACCAGGTCATGTACAGGGATACTCTTGAAAACAACATTCCATCAGCTGGAAAACTCTTTCCTGCCTCCAATATCTGGATTTTCCAACAAGACAACACCTCTCGCCACACGACAAGGTCAGTTAAAGCCTGGATGGAGAACCCAAACACTGGAACCATGCCTTGGCTGCTCAATCACCAGATCTAAATCCAATTGAAAACCTGTGGAAAATCATCAAACGCAAAATGGAGAGCCACAAGCCCAAAAACAAAGCAAATTTGTTTGAATTTGTACAACATGAGCTGATAGAGAGCATGCCAAGACAAATGGCTGCAGTCATCAAAAACAATGGTTATGCATTGAAGTACAAACTCCTGTGTGCATCATATGACTAAAACAGACAGAAAAGCAAACATGGAATGCCTAAAAGCTGTCTTTGGAAGTACAATGCCATAGCTATTGATGTAAGAACTTAAGTGATTTTGGTTACTGTCAAGAAAACCATGGAACATGGCTGGATATCAGCGCTTAAATCAAACTCTTATGAACAATTTTTGCTATCATTATATTTGTCCAAACAAATGTACCTTTAGTTGTATCAGGTATTAAAAGGAACAAAAAATTGAAGAAAACAAGGGCGGTCTAATATTTTTTTCCATGACTGCATCTATCAAGTGGCCAGTTTTAGAGATGCTGGTAAAGTGACAAACTCTGAAAGTTGCAGTTCCTCAACTGTCCACTTGAGGCTGCTTCAAATAGTGAATCAATCCCCATAGACCCCAACGTTAAAATGTCCAACTTTATAGTAAAAATCAGGCTGTTGCGAGAAAACATTTTGGTCTCTGTAGCTAATTTTCTGATTCTGACAACTTTACGGAGGGTGAATTTTTATATAACTTGCCTATTTCAATTATATCAAAGACTGAAGTTGTAGATAATTATGGGTTATTGAGTGATAGATACATTTGCCTGACCCAGCTCAGCTCTAACTTTCACTCACATTTAATCTTTCTCTTAATTTCTACATTAGCTGGAATTTAAGGAAAGTCAGGCACTCCCAGTACACATACACCCACGCTGACTATAGGTTCAGTTCCCCCCAACACTGGTATCAATCTTCTCATTTAACCCTTTCAAATGTGAGTGTGAATCGACAGTGTCAAACTATTCTTTTAAACTTGGTTTGAACTGTGTGAAACACCGTGTGAAAAATAAAAGCCAGAGAGATCAGTAACAAATAAGCATGCAAGCAGTTCTCTTATTGCATTTTGCCTCATCTAATGTGACACAATCCGATGTTTAGTCTAGATCCAGCATGCCAGCAGTCAGTGCAAAACACTTTTCCATCCTATTTTGTTTTTTTTCGGAGACACCGATCTTCCTCTCACTTCTCTTTTCTGTGTCTCTGCAGTCTGGCCAAGTACTTATGTGGCACAAAAGCTCTTTGTTTTTCTCTGTGCGGTTAAAGAAAACCATATAGCTGCTACGACTGTTTCAGCTCAGCTCACACTGAACTCCAGCACACACACAAACAGACACACGGGGGAGATACAAAGACTCTCCTCACACATCAAGCGTATATTTTCCCTCTGTGTGTGTCTGCTAATGTTAATCTAATGTGACAGTGGCCTTTCGCTCCCCCGCTGCACCGTTACTATCTAACGTGACCTGCAGAGAGAGGAGAGCGAGCAACACAGAAATAGAAACTAGGAATTAAGGAATTAAGATGCAGAGAATTAGAGCAAGAGAAATTAAAGATAGTTAAGAGAAGGGGGGAAGAGCAATATGTGGAGGAAAACAAAGTGGTGAAAGACTTCATTAGCATCATCATGGCCATCATTAGAGATGTCAACAGCAGTAGCGGCATCATGTGCAGCTCTGAACACATGCAAACTAAATGTTTATACTTACATTTTATTAATGCCAGGATCCCATCTGGTGTGCTCACTCCTCTCCTCTCATCTCCTTCCTTCTCTGTATTCCTCTACTCGCTGCACTCTGCTCTCTCCTCCCCTTTCCTCTCCTCTCCTATTATCTCCTCTCTGCTCTTTGCCTTTCCCTCAAAGAAAGCCAAAAGCTCACTAAGAGTACAATTATACGTATAAATCTGCTCCGTCCTCCCACAGTTGTCAGACAGGCCCACAAGACTCCGTCTCCTCTTCACTTTCTTATGTAGATACAAATTAAAAACGTCACTCATTCTCCTTTCTTCCCTTCACTTCTTCTGTCTCTGATGCAGCAGCAGGAGGGACGTCGCCCCGACTGTTCTCCACAGTGCAGTTTTCCAGTATTCCATTTTAGTTTTTCCAGGTTATTTTCCAGACAGAGAGACAGAGGTCAGCTCCTGAGGGCACATCTGTGACATGAGAGACCCGGACAGGTCGACCGAATCGCTCTCCCCTCTGCATCCTCCTCCTCTCTGACTCTGTCTCTTTTTCTCTTTCTCTCACTCAGACTAACAACACACACAGGCGCACAGTTGTAAATGCAGACTTGCTGCTTCCCCTCTCGTGCTTTTACTCTGTGTTTCATGCCTTCAGCGGAGGGAGGAGAGAGAGAAGGACTGACAGAAGGAGGGACTCGGAGGCAGAAAAGCCAGCAGAATACCTTTTACAAAAAAATAGAAGAACATCTAATGTGAAAATAAAATGTACCAAATGTGAAATATCACATTTTATAGCACCAATATTGCAAAGTGTTTGATACAGTACGCCTCTTTGTATAGACAGATGACGATTAATACATGAATTAATTACAGAAAAAGAATATATGGAGTTCTATGATGTGAATAAGTAATTCACTCAGCTGTGTTCAGGACTTCACCTTTTCCCTGCATGCACGGATTACAGCTGCTGTTGCTGCGTGTACAGTATGTGCATACGTTCATGCGCTTGACTGAATTTTATGCCATTATGGGATTGCGAGTTTAGACTTAAATCAACATTTTTCTATAAACAACTTCAGATCAGATAACGTTTATGAAAATTTTATCAGCCAACCTGTCATCTTGGCAGGTTATTTTTGTGCTCATGTTATGCAACAAACCTGAAAACCTCTGCTGCTGCTGGTTGGGAGCAAACAGAGTTATCCAGGACAGCAGGTCTCAACAGGTATGAAAAATTAAAAAGAAATGTGTAAAGGTGCCCTAAGAATGAGGTGGTAAAACCTTACATTTAGGTGCAATGAGCCATGCTAACTCAGAATATAATTAGAACAACACTGTGAACTAATTTGTTTACCAGCTCAAACAGGAGGGATAACATCTAACTAGCATCAAAACAGGTAAAAGTCTGAACAGTCACACAGCAACAGTTCACTTCTACACTCACTCAACAGACTCCTTTCGCTGCTACACACCTTTAAATCATGGAGGTGTACTTAAGCTGCCAGCGCTTTGCTCCTTCTTTTGCTGCATGCCTGCGCACATTGCTAACCTGAAAGCTGTGCTGCTGCTGACAGCAGTTCAAAAACCTTGTACCCAATATAGCATCCACCTCAAACTGAATCCAGTTTCCCTGTTGGGGACTGAGGTAAGTATGTTCCCTCCTGAGCTGAGCTTGATGTTTTCTTGTTGGGATCATAGACTGCACAGAAAGGATTGACAGGTCTCTGGGTCTGACAAGTGAGGTAAATGCAGGAGTGACTTAAGCTTGCATTCTGTCCAACAGCCACCAGGGGGCGACTCCTCTGGTTGCAAAAAGAAGTTTGATTGTATAGAAGTCTGAGAAAATTGTCTTACTTCTCACCTGGCTTGCTACCCTAACAACCATTTTCCTAATGATTTCATTAATGATTGAGATCTCACTACAAATCGACCGCTGTGGACTTATCTGGACTTATCCGTCGGAAATGATACAAGAAACAATTGATTAAATTGTGGGGGTGTTTCCGAGTCCCATCAATTCCCGACACCCGCTACATATTTAGGTCAGGTGATGCGATATCCGTACATAATGTACACATGGATAATGCAGCCTGTGCTCAGTGCCAGGTCATTTTTTTATGAAAGATTTCATCTGTCAGAAATGATACAAAGGTTGAGCAGCCTTGGCAGAGTACTTTGCTCTCTGAGTGCTTTTTTGTTCAACATTGAATTCAAAACCCAAAAGTGTTTTCCTGACGGTGGAACAGACATTTTTCCCTTTCCAATAGTAGAAACAACAGTACGGATAATTTTTCCAATAGACAGAAGAAAAGTCAGTGGGTTTGATAATTCTTAATATTCATCATTTGAGAGCGTATGAATGTCTACAACAATTTTTAAAAAATCCGTTAAGTAGTTTTTGTTATATTTTGGTCTGAAGAAAAGACATGGATTGAGCAACAGCAATTTTGCTAAAAAGGGTGAAAGCAACTAAAATCCACATTATTCCCTCTAATGTGCATCATGTTCTTCCACTTTTTTCTCCTTTCTCTTTTATTATCCATTCTAACACCTGTACAAATCATAGGATCAACGTCTAAACACGTTTCTGGAGAACTCAGTAGTGACCTGTTCATACACTTTATGTTACCCAAAAGAATTCTAATTATGGACGTGCTCCAGTCAGCACAATATGAAATCCCAGCACATTTTAGCTCCTGTCTTTCAATGAACTGCACAAATTACCAGAGAGAGAACGTTACAATAACTCCTTCACGGATGTTGAGGTCTTTGTTTTGCCCAAGATGTGAGAGAAAGGCAGAAAACAGACATCCTCCTTTTATACTACTACTGTACATGAGAATAACCTTCTCCCACAGACAGGACTGAGAGGATTAAACTGACAATTATTGAAAAAGAGCAATTTATTAAGGAAAAAATGCATATTTCCTGTGAGCACAAGCAAATGTGTTTAAAAAACCAAATCAGTGACACTTCCATCGCTGACACCGCCCACCATTATCACCCCATCATTACTAATGTTAAATTTCTCCTTTGTGAGATTAATAAAGTCTATCTTATCTTATTTTATCTTATCTTAAAAAACAGAAGCGTGGTTCTCCATGCAGAATACAACAACACATGCACCGCTTTCAATCCATCCGTCTCTGCAGCTCCTCCTCATGGTGGTAAAATATTAACTCTGACATCCCTGTGCAGCGTGTTGTGTGAGGAGCTGTTGTCAGTCATCTCTGAACCAGTGAGGGACGGGACTTTTGAGGTTCAGAAAGCTGCGGCTGCACAACAGCACAGCCTTTGCTCTGCTTCATTATTTATGACCAAAGGGAAAGCCTCAGGTCGCTGAGGGCAAGCTCGTCCATCAGCAAAATAAAACAGGGACAACTTCATTATGGGTGAAAGCAATTAATATTTATCGATGAATTTAAACTTCACACGAAAACCTTCAGCCTGAGCTACAGAAGTCCTGAATTTCTCTGCTTCATGGCTTTGCTTCGGTTGACTCAGACACACTGGGTGGTCTGTGGCACCAAAACCCCAAACCCAGAGATACTTGAAGGATGTATTTCTTCAAATATGGCTCACAAAACTGCAATTTCAATTGAGCAAATGGGCAAATAATTTTCTTAACCCTTGTGTTGTCCTGCGGGTCAAAATTGACCCGGTTTAAAGTTTGAAAATGTGGAAAAAATATGTATTTTCATAGGGAAACTTCTGATGTCCACATTTTCAACATTTTTGGGAAATCTTTGAACTTTTTTGGTGGAAAAAATAAATGTTCAAAATGTTTCTTAAGAACATTCACCAAAAAAAGGATTTTGGTTGATTTTTTGTGAATGTTCTTTAAGAAAATAGTAGACGTTTACTGATATATATGTAATCACTTTAGATATTCTTAAGGATTTTTGGAAGATATTTACTAATTTTTTGAAAATATTTACAAGAATTTTATTGCAAAATTTGTGGATTTTTTTAAAACAATAAAACTTTTAAGGGAAACTTTAAGGAATCATTGGAATTTTCTTCCTGAAGGTTTTGCAAATTTTCAGAAATTTTGGATTTTTTGGCTGAATTTTTGGATTTTTTTTCAGACAAGGAAGCAATATTTTTTGGTGCCCGTAAATGAGGACAACAGGAGGGTTATACAGCTGGGCACTGTAGATTTTAGCAGACCTTTTTAAAACAACACAGTAAATGCTGCTTTATTTTGGAACTACTTTCAGCTGTGGAAACATACACATTTGTTCATCTTGAGAGCATTTAACAGCAGGAAGACTTATGTGGGATAAATGAACAGTTTATACACTCAGTATTTGTTGGTAGGATCAATTTATTGTTGGTTTTGCTTCTATGATTAAAATTAATATTGGAAAAATTTAAAGAAATAACACCAACTTAATCACTTAATTTTAATTTGGAGGTACTTGAACTGTAGGTGAGTACTACATTTGTATTTTTATATCACTAGAAGTAGTTCATAGTTCTGTTGTTTTGCAGATAAAAAGCTTTCATGCAAAAGCTATGATGAATTCATAAAATCTGATGCATTGTCACAGGTGAAACTAACAAATGGTTGATAGGAGCTCCAACTCAGCACGCTGCACATTAATATGCCGCTTAATGCATCAGCACTAATGGTGTCATTTATAATAATGTAGCACTCTCAGCTGCCATTCTGATGAATAATCTGTACTTATCATGAAATGTCAAATAAAAAAAATATGAAATAAATAAATGGAGAAAAGCACATTTTCATTGTGCCTCAGAAAAACGTCTGCATCATTAGCTGCTAAATGCTGCCCCATTAAACTGATGAACATTTAACTAATACAGCAAAGCTGGAGTGTGGAAAATCAAAACATTGAGCTGGAAACTGCATTAAAGCTCTGCAGAGTGAAGGTGAGCTGCAGTCTGCTGATCATTCATTCATGGGTTTATCAAAGAGCCAACAAGGACAACAAGTAACGGATCTGAATACTTTCTCTACTGAAAAGCAACAGTGTAAAATGGGCTACAGGAGGGTTTTATTCTTTAATCCTCCTGTTGTCCTCATTTATGGGCACCAAAAAATATTGTTTTCTTTCTTTCTGAAAAAATCCAAAAATTCAGCAAAAAATTCCCCACATTTCTGAAAATTTGCAAAACCGTCAGGAAGAAAATTCAAATAATTCCATAAAAATTTCCCTTGAATGTTTTATTTTTTTTTAAATCACCCAAATTTGGCAAGAAAATTCTTGTAAATATTTTCAAAAATGAGTAAAAATCTTCCAAAAAAAATCCTAAAAATATCTAAAGTGATTACAGATATATCAGTAAAACTTCTAATATTTTTTAAAGAACACTTTTAACATTTCTTTTTTCCACCAAAAAATGTTCAATTTTTTTTTATTCAAATTTCCCCAAAATGTAGAAAATGTGGACATCAGAAGTTTCACTGTGAAAATATCTTTTTTTCCCACATTTTCAAACTTGAAAACGGGTCAATTTGACCCGCTGGACGACACGAGGGTTAATTTTACATGTCCCAGTCTCCACATGAGACCTGGCTGCCTCTGTAGGTTCGCTTTGATGTGGACTTTCTCTTTGACTCTGTTGTCTCTCTGTTGCTACAGGGCACCTTTACCCAGAGTAGGTTTTTGGCCACAACACAGACCCCTTGTTATTTCTGAGTTCTCTTTGTGTGCGTGTGTGTGAGTGCGTTACATAAGACAGCTGTTCATGTGGTGATAATCAAATCATTCCCATGACTAAGTCAAGTGGAACTGAGGGCCTCTCAGACTCATCCTCTGTGCACATGTCACTCACGCTTTCTCTCTCTCTCTCTCCATGCTGCTGCTCTCTTTCTCCACATGTGTTGATTCCCCTTTGCCTGCTTTCTCTTCCTGCCTCTAAACTATGTTCTTCTTCTGGTTTACTGCACTTTTCTTTCATACTTCTCTGTCTCTACCTGTTTGGGTTTTTTTTAATCTCCCCCCCCCGGCTCTTCTTTTGCGATCTCTGCCCTCTTTCTGCCTCTATACACACTGTAAAAATATTTGCACATTTTGCAGTGAAAACTGTCAAACCATGACAGTAAAAATCTGTAAACTCTAAAACAGTTTGATGCCGAATCACTGTAAATAAGGGAATCAGGAGAAAACTGTAATTTAAAAGAATTCTGTTGATAAAATACATTGCTCTACTCTTGCACAGTTATTTAATGGAAAAATGCAAATTATTGCTGTAATTTTTGCATTTATTTCTCAAAGGAATATAATTTTTCACAGCTACATCTACCTATTGTTGTGCTGATTAATTTCATGTAAAAATGACAGTTTGTACTGGTCAAATGGACGCATTTTTGTGTTAATAATAGACTATGTAAATGCTAAAAATACAGCTATTTAATGATAAAAACACAATCTGTTGTGCTAATAATGGGAAAACGCTGTAATATTTATAATAAGTTACACAATCTTTATTTGATATGGTATCTTCATGTAATTTTTCAAGTTTTTAAAGGTTGACACATTTATTCTAAAAGTAAAACATGCTATGAAGATTTTTTTTAATACTGTAAAATCAACAGTATCAATACATTTAATTTTTTTTATTGTAAATGACGAAAATGTTTTACTGGTATTTTATGACAGCGCTCTGGTAACCACAGCTGCCGGAATTTTACCATAAAAATAACTTCTTTTTTTTTTTTTTTTACAGTGCAAACTGTACTTTTATTTGGAAGAAAAAAAAATCCTTACACTGATCTTGGAGAGAAAACAAATCATAAGTGACCCTGAGATTTAGACACGAGACACACCAAAGAATCATATTTGTTGGCAAACATTGTATTTGTGTACAAAGCAACAATCTCTTTCATTCGCAGCCGTCATTTTGGCAAACTAGTAAATATAAGTCCAATATTTTCACTCTTACAGCTCTGGTTTTGGTCTCCATCAGCTCCTGAATGAAATATCTAACTCTTTAGGTAGAAATGTTGGGTGTTGGACCAATGAGCTTAAAGATGCTGAAAAGCTCAGTGGAGCCAAAGAGAACTGCAGTCAGGTGATATCTGTCCGGCACTAAGATCCATTATTAGTATGAAAAAGAACTGAGGAGACGACCCTGCTTGATAACCAGCCGATCCTCTCGTTGTGCTGCAGGGATTGATGGTGGATGTGAGTTAATATATTGTAATTACAGCTGAAATGATTTCAAGTTACATACAGATTCCTCACAAATCAGTCAATTTAAGATCTGAAATAGCAATATTTTTTCTATCATAAATTTTGATTGTTTTAAAATTGCATATCACAATTTCTCTCAAATATTGTTCACAAATCTGTCTAAATCTGTGATAGTGAGCACTTCTCCTTTGCTGAGATAATCCATCCCACCTCACAGGTGTTCCATATCAAGATGCTGATTAGACACCATGATTAGTGCACAGGTGTGCCTTAGACTGCTCACAATGTGCAACCCTTGGTGATATTGTGTATGTGGAAAAAGTTTTAGATCTTTGAGTTCATTTCATAAAAAATGGGAGCAAAAACAAAAGTGTTGTGTTTATATTTTTGTTGAGTGTAGTTTTGTTACATATGAAACCCCAGAAGTCTGAATGTGTTTTTTTGTCAATGGATCACTGCAGTTTAAACACTCAGTATCAGTGTCTTCTGGCTTCTAAGAAACATCATATGGATATTTTAACAAGAAAGGAATGTCGATTTTTACCCAGGGGGATCTTTAAGTCCTTTTCCACACGACACATTTCCTATAAATCAAGTGTAAAATAGCTTAGAATCAGTGGCCGTCACTTGCATCACCTTATCCTCACTGCATTAAGCCCATTACCATCCATTACGTAGCACTCAGCTGCAGAAGGCTGAGTTCAGCTGACTTTGTGGACTCAGTTACGCACTTAGTGTGGTTACATAATGACTTTTACTCCTGTGGCCTCAGAGCCAGTGGAGGGTGAAGAAGGACTTAATGAAGTCTATTGGTGCGCACTGACAACTCCACACGAACTCCACTGACACTGGACACCAACAGGAGCTGAGAAATATGAAATAAAATCTCTAAAAAAGTATTTTGCTTGTTTCAACAGGAGAGATTCTTGAATTTCCTTTAAGTTGTGTCTGGTTTATGGTATATTTGACTAAACCTACCTGCACTGAATTTCTACACTCCATCCTGATTAC
Source organism: Acanthochromis polyacanthus (assembly GCF_021347895.1). Classification (NCBI taxonomy): domain Eukaryota; kingdom Metazoa; phylum Chordata; class Actinopteri; family Pomacentridae; genus Acanthochromis; species Acanthochromis polyacanthus. Next base: position 16,595,132 of record NC_067114.1, read on the forward strand.
TAGATCTACTCCACACAAATACTGTATCTGAAAATAAAAGCACAAATCAGTCTTTTGCTGTAGCTGCTAATGGTGAGATGGGATTGTAGCTGTGCACTAAAGCTGAATCCGTGTATTTTCAGCAGTAATAACTGGGTCCTTTACCTCTCATGCACCGCTGCACAAGGTCAGCTCACAGTTCATGCAGTTAAATGCTCTGTTTTTTTTAGCCACTCAATAATTTGACAGTTTGTTCACTTTTATTATCTTTAATTTGTCTTAAGAAACCCTGATTCAGAGAGTGCCACGTAGAGGCCAAAGTGAGTACAAACAGCAGGTTACAGACTCCAGGCTGATCAGCTGCGAACAGACAGTCTGGGTTAAAGAGGCCATAAACTCAGTTAGCACAGCAGCTGTCCATGCAGAAGGCTGCAGAGGATAAAAAATAAAAACAGAAGACAAGGAAGGTAGTCCAGTCTCTTTGCACATTTTCCACAAATTAAAAAAAACCAAAACAAAACATGAGAGTTAATATAAGACTTAAAAACAAACTGTTGCTGATTGAATAAGACAAAAACACAAAACAGCAGGCCTAAGAAAACGACTAGTGACCTAGTCTACTAACAGTAAAACTCAATCGCCCTCAGGATCTAAGATATCGAACCAGCTTTCAAAACAGTATCAACATGTTCAAAACAAACCCAGTGAACACCAACTGATTATCCAGGATGACACAGCAAAGGCGCTCCGATCCTTTGGATAGTCACACGCATAAATTAAGAAATAAATACAACCTTTCTCATTCGGTATATCCAGAGCACCAGCAGGCGCTCAGAGTTAGAAAACAAAACGGGACACAAAGGACAAAAGAGTAAAAACAAGGCAGAAGACACCAGAAAGTCAAACTACAACACAAATGTACAGCTTTTACACCCTATATGCTTTTATCATTTTCATGCCGATACAGAGCGACTTTTTGAGGCAACAGAGATGAACAATATTGGTGTAACACAACGCTTAAACCATATCTGTCAGGGTAAAATATAACAAATGAAAATGTGGAAAAAAAAGTTTATTATTTCCAACAAATTGCCAATCTGTGATACCTCAAAAAGCTGACATCCTCAAAGTCCTCTGCACCAAAAGCTGGAGAGCAGCTGGAGAGAGACAGATGTGTAGAAAGAAACGTTCATCAAAACAGCTTTTTAAAATGATTTTTACCTTAATTAATTTGAAATTACTTGGCCTTGCTTGATTTTTCACACTAAAGAAAAAGCAAAGAAGACTTCATCCCAATGAAACCAAAAGATTTTAGAAGCTGAGACATTATAAAAGTCTTCAGACTTGCATTAAGGCCAGAAGTTGTAAGTTAACTCCCAAAGTTGCAGCGTCAAAAGCCTTAGGATATCTGTATGTTTCTTTAAACTCTTCCACACTCCAGACTTATGCACTCTCACACACACACACACACCAATAAAGCTCAAGAAAATAAACGTTCAGTATTGTTACAGTGACACAGACTCGACCCAGAACGACATATCCTGAGATCTTGTCTACAGTAGTAAACTGACTTCAGACTTCTTGATGCGTTTCATGTTGCTGTTTCTGACGCCCTTAATGTCTCAGAGGGAAGACAACACCGAGGTCAGACAGCTTATGATCAGAGGCGGACAACAATCAGATCCAGAGTCTCTCAAATCCCATCAGTTGTGATCTCGTCAGAAAAAAAAAAACTGTATTTAACATATAAATATCTTGACAGTTACCATAAAACACTTGTTACTTCAGCGTCGGCTCATTAAACGCGTCGGTTGAGCAGACTTGGCAAAATGTGAATACTTAAAAACTGACTGTTGTAACGGAGCTGTGAGGGTCTAGAAAAGAGCACATGAAGTCTTATTGCTTTAATAGTACTAGAATTATTTGCTTCTAGTCAGCCTTTGTGCAGTTGTAGCATCATTACAGAGGAGCCAGGTTGAGCTTTGCAACACACTGAGTCTCCACTGAAGGCAGGCCGTGCTCTTTTCTTGCAACTCCATCAGAGTGTAAATATTGTGCAGGTGCTACACTGCTCACGCTTCCCTTTCCATGTGATGTCACGGTGAAAAAATAAAACATTAAAGAGCTCTAGTCCTATTGGTAGCTTTAGGTGATGTCACACAGGTCCTATGATCCCTACTGGAGGATTTAGATGACATCAGAAGAGGTATTATTAGTGCTGGTTAATATGAAATTTATTAAGGCCTGACGTGTGAAACAGTTCAGGGGTGTTTCTTTAAGTACGAGTCCCTCCTTAGAGTCTATTTTAGGCGAGTAGGAGCAACCATTCTTATGACTTAATGTGAAAACAAGCAGCTTTTCCTATTTGGTTAATTGTTATTTTCTGGATGTCTCTGTAGACGAAGCAGTCTCTTAGTTCAGTTTGTTTCATGTCCTATTTGTTGCCAAAGAGCTGCAGGTCGAGGCGGACCCATACTTCCCCTGTTGGAACCTCGTGCAGCAGAAGACGACGTGTTACCGGCCCCTTGTTCTCCAACTCCTTCTTTATGGTTGCCACGGGAACCTCAGTTCGACCCAGGAAGTCTGATATAAGAAAAGGAACAGAAGGGCACATGTGAATGGAGGGACTGGATTTAAAGGAAGCTGAGCCAAAAAAATGAAGAAGAATCTAAAAAAACACAATTTTTAAAATAATTAATAATAAAATATATATTAAAATAATAAAATAATAGTAAAGGTTGAATTTTGTAGATTTAAAGCGATACCATTAGGTGTTACTAACGGATAGTTAAAAGAAGATAAAATAACTAGCATGTAGCTGACCGTCAGGTGAAAACTGGTCTCTTTCAAAGATGGTGATGCAGAGAACGTCCTGGTAGAGATCTTTGATGTGGAACTGACAGGTGAAGTTCCACTTGGGGTTCAGAGTGTCGTTGATCGTTCGGGATGTGAAGATCTGAGCTCCCATGGTCACTTCACAATAAGGGTTGCTTTTACCTGAAGGAGCGACGGAGAGCAGAAAGAGAAGAGGATGTAAGAATATAACAAAGCAAGAGAGTCCAGAAGAGATCAAGATCATGAAAAACAAAGGAGGGGAGGAGATAATCAAGAAAAAGAAAGAAAGAAAGTTAAAAAAATGTAATGTGAATAAACCAAAGCAAAAAAAATGGAACATAGAGAAGACAGACAGAGAACCAGTTTGTTTTCTATTCACATTCACTGGACCCACAAAGACAAACAGGGTCATGAACAGATACATTTTAACTGCAGCAGAACTTCCACACTCAGATCTGGTAGGTGGTGGTTTTTACCAGCGAGTTCTGCAATACAATTAGTTTTTCTGAGTAGAACATCTGTTAAAACTCAGTAGGTGTCCAATTTGGCATAGACACTTCTTTCTCATTTTGCTTGTTTGCTTCCAGGGGTTTCATTCATTGCAGGAATATTCTCATGATTCACAATTAGATTTGGCTGACGTGATACTTGCTGGGAACAAATATTTCACTTACATATATATATATATATATATATATACATATGTATTCTCGGACCAATGTGCCTTAAGCTTTGCCTGTGAACTACAACTGAACTGTTTCTCAGATTAAAAGCTCCAAAGAGAGGCATTAGACGGCAGACCCAGTTAAATGTTTGTATATCCTGGTTTCATTTGGCATCCATGCAGCAGGAATTAAAAGCTGGATTCCAACACAACAGTTAACGCTCACAGTTTGCTTTTTAGTCCACTGAACTGGAAGTACATCCTGCATCACGTGTGTATTCATGCTCACCGTTGGGTTTTGCCGCCTTGAGTTCAGTGGCTTCTAAAATAGTAACAAGCAGTCGGCCGATTCCACTGGTCTTGACAGAGCGTGCTGCAAACACACACAGATCGATTAAACAAGCGACTGAGATCATCGTGCTGGTAAAGATGGATGTCGGTTTGTTGAGGCAAACCTTGATAAGCTTTTTCCCTTTTTTCTTTTCAGTCTCAATAAACTCCTCAGATGCAGCCTTGATCTTCTGAACCCATGCCGTCCTGAAAACACAAACAGCACTTGTAAAGACTGCCAAATGTAAGTAAGTAAAATTTATTTATATAGCACCTTTCACAGATATAAAATCACAAGGTGCTTTACCACAAAAATAAAACAAGGATAAAAACAAAAACAAGACTGCTAAAGGTATTAAACTGTTAAAACAGGGGAGCAGCTAAAGTAAAGTGCTTCAAAACTATAAATAAAATAAAGCAGTTACAGGACAACTAAAGGCCTCTTAGAATAAAAACGTTTTCAGTTGTCTCATAAAAGCTCCACAGGAGTCGACCGATCTCAGCTGCAGAGGAAGAGCATTTCACAGTTTTGGCGCAAGAGCTTGGAAAGCACAGTCACCACGGGTTTTATACTTGGAACAAGAGACATCAAGTAATTTTTGTTGGCCTGACCTGAGAGCTCTATTTGGGGTGTACGGCTGAAGGAGGTCGGAGATACGCCGTGGTGATCGGCCACGTAAAGCCTTAAAAGTAATCACCTGCATTTTAAAATGTACGAGAAAACTGATGGGGGACCAGTGAAGAGAGGAAATGATTGGGGTGATGTGGGATCTCCGGCTAGTTCCTGTTAAAAGACGAGCAGCCGCATTTTGGACTGTTTGAAAACGGTTAAGAGGGGATTGATTTAAACACAAACAGCATACAGCATGTAAAATCATCTTCAGTCCCACTTTGGATAACATGGATTGTAACTTATGTTGCACAGATGGAAACAAACAGGAATGTGTAAGCTGGATGACACGGTTGTCAAGTGACAGAGACTGATCAAAAATCAAAATGTACAACTTTTCTCTTTGTGTGTGTGTGTGTGTGTAGCTACCGTTCATTGATGTTGTCCGTCTTGAGTATGTAGACTCTATCGATGTGTGAGATGTGGAAGGTGGGTTCGTCACTGGAAGGATCTGGCAGCTTCACCAGAACTTCATTGAGCAGCACAGGCTACAGGAAAACACAGAGGACACACTGTCCAGTATAAAAATACACAAACACAACCACAAAAATGACAAACGATCAAAGCGTCATGCTGCCTCAGAGGAAAACATTTACCGGTTTGTACATCTTCAGCTGCACATTGTTCCTGTTGGTGAACAGCTTATCAGGCCCAGACGAAGTGAATTGTTTCGACGCGTGAGTTAGAAGCAAAAAGTCATTAAAGAGGAAAGCCCAAAGTTCCTTGTTGCTCTTTGCCTTGAACATCTGAAGACAAGAAAGTATGTGATTTATTTTTGTGGCTAACAACAATTAGAAAATACAGATTAACAGATTTACTTTAATACAGTCAACTCTTCAGCACCAAAAGACATTTAATTCTCAAGCCAAAACGCAATCATTTTCCATGGTGGTGTATCATCACTGCCTCATATCCGTCTGTTGGGTTTGTGCTCACATGAAGCAGCTCACTGGTGCCTCCAAGTTTCACTCTGTGGTCTGAGGCTTGTAACAAGTCAACATTGTGGGATGTGACCCAGTAAAGTTCTGCATTTATCTCCCTGCATGTCCCACTCTGCCTGGTCTCTTTCACTTCCTTACATTTTTAAACATTTATACAGCCAGATGAAAAATATTTTCGTGAGAACAAGAAGACCCACCAGACTTGCTCACAGACTCTGACTGCATCCAGGGTCACAGTTTGATAAACTCTGTGGTGTTACTCACCTTCCCACTGTGGAGCAGCTTCCTGGGGCCCAAGCAGTTGGTAAGTGAGTTAAAGACTAAATACTGTGAGAGAAAGAGGGAAGGTTTAGAACAAATCCTTTATGTGTTTTTTGCAGATAGCGATGAGGGTGAGTTAGCAGTAAGTTTAATACCTCGGCAGCACCATCACACTGTACGTGGTTCTGAATCCATTCCAGTCTGTCGGAGTTCTCCTTCTCTCTCACACCTTCATTTACCTGCAGAGGATAATTGTCAGCACAGACACACAATTTAATTAAAAAGACCCCTTTTTGACCCACAACACACAATCTAAAACCTTCAAGTTAAACTACAGTAACAAGTGCAGTCATAAATGAGAGAAATATCAATTTTTAGAACCTGCTGACAGAGTTCTTCTGCTCTCTCCAGAGCCTCTTTCAGAGGACCTCGGTCAGCGTGGCCCTCTGCAGTGCACTCCAGGATCTACAAACACACAGAAGCAAATACGCCAACAATTACGCTCACTAATGAGAGAATAAACCATTATTTTTTTCTAACTGCACACTCTAAGGTCAGCACAACAGATGAACTCGTGAGCATGAGGCCTACATTTTTAATGTGCAGTGGGTAGCGTGTGATCCTCTGCATGGGCTTCAGCAGGAAGCTGGACAGCGGCATGCCTTTACACCTGTAGTCTGTGGCGATTTTCTGATGGAAATAAAAGACAAATATTAAAAACAGTTTTTTTGTTTGCGCTTTCATGTCTGTAAACAAAACACATGCAGGTCTCACAAGGTCAATCTAAGATGTTCCAGCAGTATGTAAAGAATATACAGTCAGTTTAAACCTTTAAAAACACAGCTGGAGACCACAAAGATGTCAAACTATAAATGGAAAACAGACATCTGTCACTGCAGGTGTTGGAAGTGGAGTAAATATGGATGCCAAACCATTTTTCCATCTCCTTCTCACTTCTTTCTTGACTCCATGTTTTCCCTGTCACTCTAGTGTGTTTCTTTCCCCACTACACCTCTCCTTGCTCACTCTCCTACCTTGAGGAAGTCCTTGAAGTCCGGCTCGCTGTCGGTACGAGTTTGGAGCAGTGTGGCACCGTTGATCTGGCAGGAGCAGAAGCGGATATATGGCTGCATGTGGGACAGCTCGGCGGCCAGGATATCGCCGATCATCTGCACCGGCATGTTCTCCCCACCTGTCTTCTTACGAACACGGAGCGCCCTGCACATACAGAAATAAATACAAACGGCTTTGTGTTTTTGCACAGACAGAAATCACATAAACACAAAAAAACTGCACTTGTTGTCACTCCATCACTGTAATTTTAAGATCTGTTTACTCCATCTGTGTGATATTTACTTGACAAGTTTGGTGTTGCAGGCCAGCAGTTCTTTCCAGTTGACAAAGATCATGCTCATCTCGGAGTCGTTCAGTCGTCCTGACTCGGACATAGGCTTGTGGAAAACCTACACCAAGGAACAAAATGAATTTACAAACGCTAATAGGCAAGTGATCAGTAGAATATACAAATCCAATGATAAATATCAATTTAATAAAAGTGCAAGTGTTTTCCCACAGCATGTAATTGTTGTTTGATGATTTACTGGACATGTAATCTTTCATAATGGAGCTTGTTTATCCGCCAGTTATTCAGCAGGATTACCTCCAGCACTATCTGCAAGTCATCCACATATCTTTCCTCGGTCTGTAAAAGCTCATGGATGTAACCCTGCCTCTTCTTCTCCTGAGGGCTCAGTGAGTCCAGGCTGTTCAGGTCTGCACACCCTGCAGGAGAGCAGCAATACATAAAAGCAGGTTAGTAAAAAAACACATCCAGACAGTGTGCCCTTTGAACAAAAACACGCCAGCACTGCATTTACTGCCTCCTGCTGGAAGTTCCGGCGTGAAAACAAAACCGATTCTTCCTCCTGCACTTTGTCTTGTTTGTGTGCACATTACTGAATCTGTCAGACTGGAGGTGGGAGATGACAAAGGGGAAGAAGAAGAAGAAGAAGAAGAAGAAGAAGAAGGATGGAAAAGGAAACACACAGACTACCGTGTTGATCTGCAAAAACACACTTACCTGGTACAGAGAGTCCATCTGCCCATTGTGAGGGTCCTACACAAACTGAATGCTGCTCACTCACAGACTCCTCTCTTCCCTCTCCTGCTTCACCCTCATCGTCTGTCTCATCCCAAAGGTTTAGAAAGTGAAATCTGCCCTGTGAAGCCATTGCTATAATGGCGATCCTGTTTCTTCAGGTATTTCAGATCTGGTTTCTGTCGAGTTTTCTCAAAGTCTGATCGTACTCTGTCTCTCCTGTCCGGTTTGTCTCTTTCTCCTTCTTTGCCGTTATCTTCTCGTTGCTGGTAAATCTGTTTCTACCAAAACAGGAAGGGAGATTCTTTCTTTCTTTTTCACCCTGACGCATGTTCAGAGTAGCTAAAGCTCATCTTTTTTTCTAGTTTTCTTGTGGCAGTGAGAAGAGCCTGTAAAAGACAGCTTATATTCACAGAAAATATTAAGGTCAGGCAGCTGATATATTAAGTTAGGTACAGATTTAACCAGAATTGGATAAAATATTTTTAAAGCTGAACAAAAGTAGAGAAATACATTCAAACTATTTGGGAATCCATTCTTTGCAGCTAATGTACAAAGCAGGCCTTGATTGTTAAAAACAAATGAAAAGAAACAGAGAAGAGGGGCCTGGCTGAGAGAATGTTCTCATGTATCTGTTCATCTTAATCTCATGTATTGTGTTGACAATATAAACACACACACACACACACACACACACACACACACACTGCAGAGCTGAGCAAAGACATATTAAACACAAACAAATCACTAAACTGTCACCTCAAAACAATGGGCATTTTCAAATTTTTTTATTTCAGATTCAGAAAATATATTAGACACATTTTCTAAAATAGTTACACCATCTTTTACCACAAATATTCTGTATAAAGTCAGTTGTGCTAACAGCTGCTGTGTTGACCTCCTTATGCAGCTCTCTGTCAGTGTTGTTCACCCAGTTTTATTGCAGCTTAAAATCTAACAGACATTTACTAAGTCTGCTGTTCACTGAATTAAAAACAAAGAAAAAGAAGCCAAAGCCTTAATTTTCTTGCATCAGATCATCAAATTGTAATGAAACATTTTTCAATTAACTCCATCCTGACGGTAAACCAGGAAAGAAATCGCAGTATATATTTTTCACTTACTGATCTGGAGGAAATGTACTCCCGAACTTGACAATAATGATTAATATGTTATTTTTTCCACTGTGTGACCTTCAGTGAACACTGTGTGCAGACATGCATTCACTTATGGCATCAAAAAAAAAAAACATCAGTCAGAGCAGCAAAACAGCATTGATTGAATAGAAAGTGCAGCAGTTGCTTTTTTTTTGTAAATCGTCACCCCTGGAGGCAAAGCTTATTCGCCATATGGTGAAGAGTCGCTCACTTCAACACTACATATGCAAAATTATGCCTCTGTTAGTGCTATTAGCAGACCCACTTATGGCTTTTAAATGTGCAGGACAAACTGTATGCTTCTGCATGTACAATCACAACTAAAGCAAGCAATCAAAGACCCACTGCAAGGAGAAAGCAGCATGATGTCTTTACTAGAGACTGAAAAGATTTAGCTTGGTGTCCATTTCAAACTTCTCCCTCTCAAGTATACTGATCAAAAATATTCTTGAGCATGTCTTGTTTATTTCCTGTTTAAAATATTTCTTTTATAAAGACAGGAACTCAGTGACTGCTTTCAAGCATTTTTAGATGCAAAGCACGAGCCTAATGCAGAACCTGGACAATCTATTCTTTGTCAAATTATCCAAAGGTTTGAGAGACAAGAAAAAGAAAGTTCCTGTAAAACTTCACCCTCATATCTGAGTACAGGCAGATCTCTGAGGACAGACAGAGATCATTAGTGGGCTCCATGTGAGCTGAACTCCCAAAACCGGAGAGCAAGAATTGGGGAAAAAAGAAAAGTTTCAGAAACAAGGCAAAAAAAGAAAGAAATGTAGAAAAAAATATGTCAAGGGAAGAGGTGTCAGATGTGGGGTAAAAGGGGAGAAAAATAAGTGACTCTGTGAAGAGAAATAAAAGAAAGGAACAAGGACAAGCCACAGAGAAACCCACAATCGCTCTGCTTCACTCACTGTTCTTGTGATTCAGTGTCATCAATCAAAACAAGAGCTGAAAGAATCAACAAGGCACTGAGGCTTCAACAACTCACAGATTCAGCAGAGAGCCATAAGAGAGTCGCTTCAAGTTCCAATTCATTCACTCAAAGACCCTGTTTTCATTTTTAATCTGACACCTGTTCACAGTTTGTGTTTCTCTCACACTTAAAGAGAACATTTGAAGAAGTTAGTGGGTAGAGTCCAGACACTCCACCCCATCAGAGCAGAGTGTGATAGTGGGTCTCTCTGAAGTCAGGAGGAGAGGAAGAGGAGGTGAAGGAGGAAGAGTCTTTCTACCACCCTAGAAGGAGAAAGAGACAGAAGCCGAGGAATGAGAGAGAGAGGGAAGGAGAAATACAGATCGGAGAGGGAGGGAGGGAGAAGGTGAGAAAAACAAGTAAATGGTGAAAAAGTCAGCGGGAAGAAAAGATAAACAGATGGACAGACATGTTGATGATAAACTGTCAGTGATGGGAGGCAGGGGTTGGATAGATGAACAAAAGGAAAGGTATAGTTAGTCACAGAAATCTGAAGCAACATGGACGTCTCTGTGTTTCAAACATTTCCTTACATACACCGACCGTTCGTAACATTATGACCACCTGCTTAATATTGTGTTGGTCCTCCGTTTGCTGTCAAAACCGTCCTGACTCGAGGCTCCACTAGACCTCTGAAGGTGTGCTTTGGTATCTGCCTTCAAGATGTTAGCAGCAGATCCTTCAAGTCCTGGAAGTTATGAGATGGGGCCTCCATGGATGGGACTTGTTTGTGCAGTACATCCCACAGATGCTGGACTGGATTGAGGTCTGACCCAGTCGTCTAGCTATCACAGTTTGGCTCTTGTCAAACTTTTTCAAATCCTTATATTTGTCCATTTTCCTGCTTCCAATGCAGCAACTTTGAGGACAAAATGTTCACTTGCTGTCTAATATATCCAACCCACTAAGAGGTGCCATGATGAAGAGATAGTCAGTGTTGTTGACTTCACCTGTCAGTGGTCATAATGTTATACCTGATCGGTGTACATACTGTATTTCCTCCAATAAAAACTAGAAGTCAACTAAAAGCTGATTCTCTGATAAAAGTCAGGGGTGTGGTCAACACAAACAAATACAGGCTGCATTTAGAAGAGCCGTAATACTAAAATATGACAGACACAACCGACCCTCAAACAAATGTCTGGTAATCGGGTCAGAAAAGGCAAATAAAGGCCCTGATCACTTAATGAGGAAAAACAGTACACATGATATGAAGCCTGAGAGATTTACTTACACTGCTGGCTGGGGTCACAGTCCGCTGTGGTCATCTTAACGTAATTGGTGGGAAACAGGCCAGTGACCCCGTTGATCTCTCCTTTCCACCAGTCAGGGTTGTTCTTGTCTAGAACGTTGATGAGCTGCCCTTTAGTGAAGCTCATCTCGTCCTGATTGGCGGCCGTGTAGTCGTATATGGCGATCACCTGACAGACTGAGGGAAACAAGGACAGCGTGTATTACAATTATTCATTATTATTTTAAGCACTATGCATTGCCTCACTTCACCTCTTACCCTAACATGACCTGTAAAGGTGTGTGTGTTTTACCTGGTTGGTGTGCTGGTGTGGACTTTCCACTGTTGGACCCCAGTATTTTAACATTACTGGAAGGGAACCAGCCCTTTTGACGTTTTTTGCCCCGTGCCTTAAGTCAGAAACAGAAACAAACCAGATAAATGAAGTTTTAATTACACATCAGGGATGCTGGGAAAAGCATTATCTTCAGAAACCTTAAATGCACATGAGGGTCAAAATATGAGTCTGAAGGGAAACAAGCATAAAACAGGACAAAAAAGCAGACCCTTGCACTTTCAAAACTAAAGAAAAACATGTTCAAACACAACAGGAAAAGATATTATTGTGAAGTGGGCACAGCCAAAAAACTGCAACTGTAGGCTGCTACACCAATAGTGATGTAACCTAGCTGAGTCAAGATAACGTAGACCCTCTGTGATTATCTACTGTGCAGAACTAAGGATGCATTTAAATAAAAGACACAAACTACAGTTACGTGCTAACCTGCAGTTCTCCAAGCCACCAGCCTGAGGCGGTCTTGCCGAGGATGACGATGAGCTGACCATTTTCCAGATTTAGCTGCTCAGAGCCGGCAGAGGTGTGTGCCCTGATCACCTGAGCGATCTCTGTGTACACAAGACACAAATTCAAATGAAATTGCAGCAGAAGTAATGTGTTGTTAGAAAATAACAGAGAAGGTTAGCTCACCTGGCTTTTTCTTTCCAGATATGCTCGATGTCTGTAAAAAAAAAAAACCAAAACAAATTATGGCTTTATTATTTTAGTAGAATTTTGAACGCAAAATGAATCCCTTATAACATGATGCACAAATAAAAAACAAAACAAAACATTAACAAAATCAAGAGCTCTCCAACATATATATTCACATTATTTATCATATTACACCAGTTCAGCCTCTATATGTCAGTATGTCTTGAGTGTTCTTACATCCGCCTCTTTAGGTTTGACATAGTTGCTGGGGAAGACGCCTGTGCGGTCGCCGATCGAGCCGTACCACCACTCTCCCTCCCTCTTGCTCACCAAAATCACATCTCCCTCACTGAACGTCAGATCACCATGCTCCGGAGACTCATAGGTGTACAACGCCACATATTCTGCAAACATAAATAAACATTAATGTAGCTACAGGTCTGGTGATGTTGCTAAAATCGGCTAAAAGCCACAATTTGGTAGTTGGGAGCTTATACTAACGAGACCAGAATGACTGTCCACAAGATTCCTTGCATATAAGAGATAAAAATGTAGATGAACATTATTTGGTGCTGAGAGAAATCCAGATTATCTTTGTAAATTTAAAACATGAAAAATAATTCAAGTCCCAGATGGAGAAAGTCATTTATGTCTGTCAATACTTGTGAAAATCATAATTAAATGTTTAAAAATACAAACAGAAACATATGTATGCAGGGTGTGTGTAATGTGTGAAGCCGGCATACTGATTGAACTACACTGCAGTGAGATTTCAGAGGAATTTGTACTGTACCTTCAAACTGCAGGCTGTCACTGGAGTCTGGAGCATCAGGAGGGGAGCTCTTCATGCTATAAACACAAAGATCACAAAGGCTATATTAATACTATTCCATCCGTCACTTGCATAACTTCCTGTCTGAATCACAGTGGGAACCAGTAAACTACGCAACACACAGAGTCGTGTCTCTCAGGCTCTCCTGGGAAATAAACAGCCTTTACAGTCAGATATCTCTGAGATGAAATATCACAAGTCAGGGATTCTGCTCAGGGCCCTTAAATCTGCAGTGTCACTGCTTTGGTCATGAGCCAAACATGATCAGTGCAAGTGAACGTTGGAAAGTGCACTTGATTGACTGGTAAATCAAGAGCGTCACTCTCAGGCTCAGTTTCGTCTCAACATTGTGGCACAATGCAAAATGTCATTACACTGTATTTACAATAATTAATATATCAACAATAAAACAGCATGCTTCAGTGCAATACGTAAGTGTAAAGACGCCACATTGGAAATGACAAGGAAGGGAAGAAATCATATCTTTGGCCTGAATTCCTATCATACTTGAACCGTTGCAGCACCTGTACATGCAGGTACATTCACATATATCATGTGACTGTTTTCAGTGATTACTGGAGATAGAAACATCTCAACAGTCACAAACTATGTTGGTATGAAACAATGATAGTTATGTCCTTCAGGTAACTGAGACAGACAGTTACCTGAAGCACATAACTGCTTCTAAAAAAAGAAAAAAAAACAGATCCTGATCAGTGAAGCTCAAATTGTGGGTAACTTAAGCAAATTTAAGTTTGATAATATGTGAGGTCAAAGCTACTCTACTGTAAGAAAACATGTAGCAGCTGAAAGGTTCAGGAATCATCTTTTAACATCTTCAACACACAGTTAATAAGAAAAACATGTTAGCATAAGTTGGGAATGAAAATAAATGAAATATTTGGCAGCACAAGTTTCATTCCCAAGTCTGAACTGGTACCAGTAGTTGAACTTTCAGGCTTGTATGACTTCAACATTGGCAGTGATGTTCTCAGAAAGGGTTCCAAGACAAATGTTGTTTTAAAAATGCAGCTACATTAACTCCATGAGCACTTACTTTGAACTCTCTTCTTCACCCAGCAGTGTCACATATGTCTTGGGGAACCAGCCCTGTTCACCATTCAGCTCTCCCAGCCACCAGTTCTCCTGCTGCTCCAGCACCTGGATGACATCGTCCTTATTGAAGTTCAGATGGTTGTCTGTCTTTGCTGTCCAGGAACACAGAGCCTGGGCCAAAAGGTTACCGACCACCTGCTGAAAAAGACAGTGCAGCAATATCTGAGCATTTCTGTACGTCCTGACAGCAATCATACTGTGGTAGTCAAAATTTAGAAGCTTATCTAGTTGCTTTCCAAAGGCCTCACCTGTCCTTGTGTCTCAGAGGGTGCAGGGTTTGGTGAGTGCGTTGGTGTGAAGGCAGACTTCGTCCCTGCTGTCTTCGCAGCCTCAAGGGCATTGGAGAGCTGTGACTGGAGCGGCACTTTAGGAGAAGCAGCAGCAGTGTTATTAGCTGCAACTGAAGGAGCCACTCTCTCTACGTAGCTCTCTGGGAACCAGCCCATCTTCCCCTGTCTGCTGCCGTACAGCCAACCCTCCTCTCGCTCTGTCGTCTCATCAACCTGACAAGATGACACAGGAACGTTTGAGAGGAAAGCTTTTACATGAGGAGGAAGAGGGATGAACAAAAATGGGATCTGCAGACGTGGCCTGACAATCTGAAAAGAAAACATCACTTCATTTATACCTCAATGATATCCTCTGCATTGAAGCTGAGCTCTTCGTTGTTTCGTGCAGTGAACGGATAGAGGGCTTTGAAGGATGTGAGAGCTGCTGACTTTCTGTGTTGTCTGGCCCTTGGCTGCCCACCTGAGGCAACAGATCAGGAATCATAATGTGAAACAATCAAGGATTTTTAATTGAAGACTACAGAAGAGCACAGAAGTATGAACACTTGTTTGTGAGTCCTACCCTTCCTCTCCTCCAGTCCTCTCAGCAGAGCCGTCAGTTTCTCCTGAATATCCACCTTCCCTCCTCCATTCGGCTGCTGCTGACGAGGTGTCTCCTCCTTCCTCTTTCGCTCCTCCTCAGCTTTCCTCCTCTCCTCTTCCTCCTCCTTCCTTTTCCTCTCCTCTTCTGCCCTTTTCCTCTCCTCCTCACGCCTCCTCCTCTCTTCCTCCTGCTGATGAAGTCTTCTCCTCTCTTCATCCTGCCTTCTCCTGTCTTCCTCCTCTCTCTTCTTTCTCTCCTCCTCCTCTCGCTTTCTTCTCTCCTCCAAATCTCGGGCAGCTGCTACAGCTGCCCTCTGTCTCCTCCTTTCCTCCTCTTCTCTCTCCCTCCTGCGCTCCTCCTCCCTCCTCTCCTCCTCTAACCTCTTCCTCTCTTCCTCCCTCTTGCGTTGTTCCTCTTCTTCTTTCCTTCTCTTCTCCCCTTGCCTCCTCTCTTCCTCCAGTTTCCTCCTCTCTTCCTCTAACTGCCTTCTCTCCTCCTCCAGCTTTCTCCGCTCCTCTTCCTGTCTCCGTCTTTCTGCTTGCCTCCGACGCTCGTCCTCTTCTCTTTTCTTTCTGTCCTCCTCCATTCTTTTCTTCCGCTCTGCCTCCTCCTTTATTCTGAGCTCTCGTTCGGCCTGTTCCTTGGCAGCCCTGATGATAGCCTGCCTCTCTTTCTCCTCTTCCTCCCTCTGTTTGGCCTCCCTTTCCTCCTGAAGCCTCCTCTGCCGCTCCTCTTCATCCCTCTTGAGCTTCTCCTGCCATTGACGCTCCTTCTCCAGCTTTATGAGCCTGTGAGTGTCAAAAGTTTGTACACCATAATTACACCTTTATCTTCGCTTCTCATGGACATTCTACAAGTCAACAAATCAAAACTATTACTTTATTGTAAAATCCAAAAATACCAATGCACTGTACCTCTGAGCTTCTTCCTCCTCCTTCCGCCTCCTTTCCTCTTCCTTCTGCCTCCTTTCCTCCTCCTGTCGTTTCCTCTCCTCTTCCCTCCTCCTGTCCTCTTCTTGCTCTTTCCGTCGAATCAGCTCATGTCGTTTGTCTTCTTTGATGCTTCGCAGTTTCTCCAGTGCTGCCTGCTGCTGTCTCTGGCTCTCCCGCAGTTCCTTGTCAACAAAAAAAGCACACACATTTACTGGCAGTGAAAGAGACGCAACTGATTTAAAGAATAAAATGATTAGATAAACACAACAAGCAAAAAAAATAAGTCAAAAGACACAAACTTTAGCAAAGACCAAAGGAGATATGCAAAAAAAGACAAGAACAACAAAGAGACCTAAAGCAAAAACCTTTAGTAGGAAGAAGAGGTTACGGAGGCAGGCCAGCAGACAGAAGACAGCCTGAAGCATTGACTCCTCAGCACCCACATACTGTGAAGTTAGGGAGAAGGAATATGGGATGGGTGAGAGGAAGGAGAAGGGATCCAGTGTAGGTAAGAGCAGAGCATTCAAAAGGAGATGAAAGGAGGAGAGGTGCATAAGAGAAAAATAAAAGTTAAAGATAAAAAAGGAGTGAAATTGGTGGAAAGAAATTATGATGGGAAGGAAAGAGGAAGACAGAAAAAAGGCCTCAAGGCCAGAAGCAATAGTGAGTATTGTCATTTGTGTTTAACTATAAACACTGCACAAAGATCACAGCTTTAATATTAGCAAACAACGTGCAAAGACGTGTTAAGCTTAGTCTGCAAAGTAGTGAGAATCAAAACTGTCTGTATCTTCTTGTTAAAGCTTCACAGTGCAACTGAAGAAACACACTTCTGTTCACATAATATAGTAACAGTCATAGGTAGACGTCCATTTTATGTGCTTTGTTACTGACACTAATGTAAGAATGTGAAGCAATTGCTCAATCTACTGCTAAAAATAAGGTTTTTGCAGTAACAAGCACGGTGAGAAACAGATTTTAAAGTCTGACTGAGTGAAATCTAAGCATGGACCTTTTCATTACCAGGCATGAATGGTAGAATTCAACTATCCAGAATAAAATAAATATAAAATATGTAAGTACACCTCTGCTGTCATGACATTTCAAAATATATGTCATAAAGCGAGGGGCAACACGACATGCTGAAAGTTCCCCAGGATGAAAAAGATCCTACACAAATGGTGGAGAACCACAAGGAGTAATATATCAAAATTAACATTCTTTCTTGGGGTATTTTTTATACTAAAACAGTTCTGGATTAACACTTTAAATGTTTAGAGCTAAAATGAAGACTCTCGACTCTGTTTATTACTTTGCAAGTCATGTTGAAGACAATGTGAGTCAGTCTGAAGGACCTGAAAACCAATCACAGTATTCCTGGATAAACACAGACTCAAAATGAATGTTTTATGTAAGTTGTTGCTGTAACTGATACCACGTGAAGTCACTCTAATAATTCCATGCTAGTGATAAATTCTTACCTGCATATTGTTGTTGTATTGGTCCATCTCAGCTAGTTTGGCAGCAGTCTCTTTCTCCAGAGCTTCCAGCTGGTCTCGCAGTTTCACACATTTCCCATTCTTCTCTGTGACACTCATCTTCAGCGTGGACATAGTCGAAACTATCAACAGAGGAAATACAGTTCAATTGTTTGTTTGGGAGCCATATAACAACAGGAGGGAGGTTTATCAGGCAAAATTCATTCAAGTTTTCCAATATTTTGTTTTTGTAATTTTTAACACACTGCATACACTCGCATTTAACATTTTTTTTCAAAAAAATCATTAATTTAATACTGTGTTGCAGTGGTTCACTGCATTATGTTAAATGAGCATAATAATATGGAGTATATTCAAATTGTTCAGTTATAACAATCCAGTTTTGCTATTAAATGTTATGCACTTCTGCCTATTTTCCATTGACCCCTGTACTAACCAGGTGGGTTATTTAGACCCATGTTCCTCAGCTTTTCACTCAGTCTCCTCTGCTCCGGAGTCAGATGGGACAGTTTCCTCTGGAACTCCTAACCAAGACAAAAAGCAAACAAGAAATGCATCACAAGAGGAAAACATCTGAGAACACATTGATACACTTCCTCTCAGGAATGCAACAAGCACACACATAAATCACAGATAATGCAGAAGTACTGCCTTCGTTAATAATTGTCACAGCTACTTTGCCACAATAAAAACAAATGAGCAACTGAGGTGAACTCAGAAGACAAAAAAAAAATCTGAAATAAAAAAGCAAGCACAGAGACCTCTAACTGTTTCTGCAGGTTGTTAATGTCCTGTTGACGTGTCTCTTTCCTTTGATTGTTTAGATCGATCTCTGTCTTCTGAAGTTTCTTGTTGTTTTGTATGTCACACAGTCGATCTGAGATCTGACGGTGCTTATTGCCCTGAAGCAGAGAGAGGCAGAAGAACAAGAGCGGTGAGGTCAATTTAGCGTTTGCAGGATGGGTGAAAAACATCCAAACACAGACAGTACGTCTACTGACAAAGGCACAGCATCTTCACCACTCACCACGGCCTCCAGCTCCATCTCCAGACTCCTCTTCTTAGCCTTCAGTTTGATGATTTCATCCTGCTCCTGTTCCTTCTTTATCTGGAGCTCTCCTCGCCTCCTTCTCTCCCACTCCTCTTTCCTCTGACGCTCCAGCTCCCGCTGAGCAGCCTAGAATGAGCAGACACAGAACACGTTAACAAAAGGATACACACTCAGAATGCAGACTACATGTATGTACAGAGCTCATTCAGAGATCTGCAACATGTCCCCTCACCTCTTTTCTTTCTATCTCTCTCTGCCGCTCCTCTTCTTTCTGTCTCTCCAGCTCTCTCTGGCGCTCCAACCTCCTCTCCTCCTCTTTCCTCCTCCTCTCCTCAGCCTCCCGAGCCTCCTTCTCTCTCCTCTCTCGCTCCACTCTCTCCTTCTGAGCTTGTCGCTCCTGCTCCCTCCTCTCAGCCTCCAGCAGCGCCAGTCGTCTTTTCTCCAGTTCTGCATTCCCTCGCTCCAGGTTGGCTTTGAATTTATCCTCGAACGACACTGAACACAGAGGAGGAAAAAGTTTGGATACAGTCAGCTTTAATGCACTTTTCATAGTGACAGTTACAACACAGTGTGAAAACAAGGATGACTCATTTGACCGATGTGACTGATTAGGGCTGCAACTAACAACAATTTTAACTGTCGGTTAATCTAAAGAGTGTTTGTCTTAATTTAATAGTTGCATTGACAATAAAATGCCAGAAAATGGTAAACAAACATTAATTAGTATTCCCCAAAACACAAGACAAAGGTAATTTGGCCACAACACAAAAATATCCTGTTTACTGTCACAGAGGACAAAATAAACCAGAAAATACTGAAAGTTACAAAGCTAGAATCAGAGAATTTGATACTTCTACCTTAAAAATTAAACTTATTGTCATAATATTAATTGATTAGTTAACTAATGAATGAATCACTGTAGTTTTATTACTGATTACTTAGCAGAGAATATGAGTTTAAAAGGATGTCAATGAACAGCTTAAATAGGAACACAAGTACATTTAACACTTGTAGTTTGAGTACAGCAGCCACAGAGAAATAACAACAGACAGGAATATGACAGCATAACTAATGTTTAGGAAATTTAGGGGATTTTACAAAGCATTTTACTGCTCTAGATATAACATTTAATACTAGCTGCTACAAGTTGCCCTGTGACTTCATGTAAGATGATAGTGTGTACAAACCCAACACCAAACTGCGATGTCCTACATACTTGTGTATCACTTGGTTGCTCTTCATTGACTATAGTTTAGCCTGTTGCAGGTGGCTACTGTATGTGATACAACAACATGTGCATATTGTTAATATTACATTACTGTTTGTCAGTATGTGTGCAAAGATAAATGGCAACTTTGACAGCCATGCCAGCTGCACAGCTGTGATACACAGCCACTACTTGTACATAATGCAGTTAAACAGGCTGCACTCTGTCTGCAGGGTTGGTAGGGAGAGTACTGACTGTTGGTTTTGGCTTTCTGTGGAGGTTCTATGTCCAAGTCCTCAGTCAGAGCTGCATAAGGAGAAGAGCTGGATCCATTCATGGCACCCCTGTAACAGAGTTAAATAACTTATCTGAAAAGATAAATCACATCATTCATCTTTATAGTAACAGATAAATTAATGTAATCAGTGTTTAAGGAACATAACTGCTTTAAATAACTCAACTATTTACATTTAAAGGGTGTGTAAAGTTTACATACCTTTGTGAGGGTGGTACCAGCTCAGTTGGCAGTGTTAGTGGCAGTGGTTGTGCGTTCTTTGCCATGTCCACAAGATGCATGGCCAGAATAAACTCCTCTGCTTTTAGTTTGCCATCCTTATCCACATCAGCTAAAGTCCTGAACGATGGATACAAATTGGAGATACAAGTATTTCATGTGACTGTACACTGGAATATTTGCTGATCAGTAGAACTGTAGACAGGAGACAAAAACACAGTGTACACAGATTCTGACTGAATTTATGTGAAACACAAGATACAGAGTCAATGTGACCACTGCACCTTCACTGAATGAAAGCTACCATCAGCTGTGGCTTTCATGGACTTTATATTATATAAAATACTATTTAACATAACACATATAATATCTGGTGTTATCACAAGGAGCTATATACCTAATACATACTGCCATATGCAAACATAGTGAAGGAGTCCTTAAGATCTTGCAGTGTATTTATTTGCATAAAAATGATTTCAGAAGTTTAAAAAAAATTACAACAAAGATACTGGATGAATATTTATAGTTAAAAGCTGGGATACGCAGTATTCTTTTGTTTTTTGGTGACTTTTTCTTAACTCTGGTTTCAAGCTTTAAAAAAGCATATGATGGGAAGTTCTTGCCAATCAAAGAGGGGCGTTGTTCTTATTGACTGTTCTACAAACCAACATTATTTTCGTCTACTAACCAGTAATAGACACTGGATAATAGAAGATTCATTATTTGGAAACAAATATTTATATAACAAAAACCTATTGTCACAGCAGATTAGATGGAATGAAGTTTCTTTCTTATGGCTGCCAAACCGGACTTTGACTTCGTAACACAACACTGTGGCAATCACAGGACATGTACAGACACACACCCAAACACACATATATTCTCACCAGATGGAGGCCAGCTGTGTCTGTGTCAGCATCGTGGTTGCCATGGCACCCCTCACCTGCTGACCTGGTGAAAGACAAATGTCAGAACATGTGTATAGCACAGATGTGTGGGCGAGGTGAAGGAAGGAGAAGTGATGGGTGTGTATGTGTGTGTACAGTATGTGCTGATAGTGACAAATGAAACCACATTCAAAATGTGTCACGTGGCAGCAACAGTGTCATGCATCGACACAACCTATTCCCAAGATTATATGATGCAACTGCACAAGAGTCAAAAATGAAAAGCAAATACAGAACTGTCATTCCGTCACTTGCATATAAAAGATGACGATACAAGAACTGTGACATGACACAGCATGAACAACAGCCATGCTTTGTAATGAGTTTACAAAAGATCTATGCCAAGAACTCAAACAAAAACAAACAAACAAGGCATTCGTGTTTGATAATCTGCCAAGTCACATTTGTAAGGAAATCATCTGCAAGTCTGGCTAAAGTGAGTGTGTCTTTGTGCATGCATGGGCCACAATCATTTCACTAAATCACAGGTTTTTCAAGAGAACAGGTTGAGCAGGACTTGTTCTCTAGCAGAACAAAAAGTCAAATGCATAGTAGGCTGTGTGTGTTGAGAAACCGTCCTGTGCCTGAACACACCCGCAAATACAACTTCAACTTTCTAAGAGTCAACTAAGACTTAACACACAATGTAAAAACTGAAAAAAAAGAAAAAAAATACAGGGAGGAAACCATCAAGACATTGTCAGTGACTGTTGTTTACGTACATCCACGCCTGCATTCCACACATAGCTTGGCTTTGTGTGACCTAAACACTGTACATAAATAAGACAATACACATCGTACCAGTGAGGTAGCCAGTCATCTGTTTGTCCAAGCTGTTGAACTGCTGTCTGTATTTAAGTCTGGAGGCATGAGGCACGGCCCAGTCACTGGGAGCAGCAGCCATGGGGGACATCATAGACGGGGATGAGGAAGCAGAGCTGAAAGACGGAACACACCAAACTTTACTTTTAAGTGTTTGCACATTTAAAGACACTAACTAGATAACGAAAACAATTATGCAAAAGGGTGAAACTGCTTCATGCTCCCAAGTTTCTGTCTGCGTGTGTTTTACCTGCCAGACCCCAGGTCCAGGAGTGACGAGGCCTTGTTCATACCAGCAGGAGAGGAGAGTCCCAGTGGAGAGGAGTAGGGGCTTGCAGACAGAGGTAGGCCTGAAGCACACACACATATCTATTACATTATGTGCACATTTATTCTGTTATTTGCAACATTATTAGGACATTTCATTCAAATAACTGACCACAGCTATAATATTTGATGCTCTCATTTCCATACATGTTTAGAATTTTTTGTTTTTACAGTTCTGCGAATAGGTAAAGGGGCTCTCTGGAAGACCAGTATTGCACTTAGATTCACTCACTGCTGTAGCGTTGTCAAGGAAAAAGAGGTTATTTGTATGGAGATGAGACTGACAGACCTGACACTGCAAAAAAGGGTCATCTTTTCTCAACAGAAATATGGCACATGTATACATACACACTATTTAATATCAGTGCAAAACTCCTCCATAGTCTTCATGCTTCAAGAAATTGCAAATAAGCATCACACAAATGGTAATCAAAATGCAAGCAAATTAATTTCATCATACTGGAGACAATCCTAATGGTTTTCTTTTCAGCAGTGACACCTGAATAATATCAGAAGGAAAAATATAGAGGCAAACAGATCCCATGTACCTGTAGTCAAAGCTCCAGCTGGGATTGGATGGAGCATTCCCATGGTGCCGTTTGGCAACGTGGCGTTTCCCATGGTGGGCATCAGGGGCCTGGTGGGGGTGGATGCTATTAGTGGGTTCAGACCTGTTGCTGTAGGAACCAAAGGGGTGAGGCCTGTCACTGGTGCCAAAGGTGTGAGTCCAGGAGTTGTCATGGAGATGGGAGTCAACATGGAAAGGTTTGTTCCAGGGATCATGGACAAGTTAGGCACAGAACCAAAACCTTCAATACACACAAAGACACAGCAAACAGTAGTTTAGATGACACAGTAATCAACAATCAGTGACACACACTATAGATTAGCTGATTAACAGCTGTATAAAATCCTAAAATGGTTTTACATTCATGGTGACAGATGAAAGAAAAGACTAAATCTAACTCACATCCACATACAGTGTAGAGTGTCATAATAACAATAACAGTGTACCATAGGCTGAGCTGGTCATGGTTGAGGTGGGGTTATTAAGGCTGGGAGCAGGCACTGGAGGCTGCTTCATGATGATTGGCAGTGCTGAGGGAAGCGCTGTGCCCTGGAGTTTTAGCTTTATGAGCTTCATAGCGATGGAAAACTCCAACCTGTCCATCTTTCCATCTTTATTCATGTCAGCCAAAGCCCTAGGAGACAGATAAAAGCCAGGAGTGAGAAAAATGGGAAAAGACAGTGCACTTCAAGTATAGATTTTAGGGAAATCTTTCACAAAAAAATTAATCACTGACAAATCTGTCTAGGTGTGAGAGTGAATGTGTGTCTTTCTCACCATATATCTGCCAATACATTGGAAGGAAGCCCAGACTGAAGGAAAAACTTCCTTGTCTGTTCCCCTATAAAATGAGACAGAACGGGAAAAAAAAGGGAAAAAACATGATAAAAACTGACATTTTGGGGCATAACAAAATGAAAAATGTGCGTCCGTTTACCAATGCAAGCCTGTATTTCTAACCTGGCAATAGCCAGATTAATAATTGTGTAGTACTTGACAGTACTCCACAATATCAATCTGGGACCGCTCCATGTAAATCCGTTCGGAGGAAAGAGGCACGGATTGGACAATGCAACAGTATGTCCCGCCTCTGACAGGTTTGTTTTTAGCCAATCGCGGGATCTTCACAACGAGCGGAGCCAATTGGTAGATTAAACTCTTACCAAAACCCGTAGGTAAAAAAGCACAAACATCTTTACCATCCAGAAATGCGCAAAGAGCCTCTCGTTGTTCTTCCTTCAAAGAAGCGACACGAGATTCGGCTAAAACTGACTTAACAGCAGCATCTACACGATCGTTGTCCTCCGTTGCCATGTTTGTTTTGATCAACTGGCGCTTGGTGTTTGTATATATCTATGTCGTCTAGAGTGCTGTCGTCTTCACACCCGGATATCCCGCCCCACACACGAATACTGCTGCGTGATTGGCCCGTGCCAACTTGGCTCTGTCCGAACAGTGAAAGCGGGAGCGGTACAAGATGCTTTCTTGAGAGATTTGTGAACTCACAAATATCGCGAGAAATCAACTTGCTGGCAAGGTTACTGTATTTCACCATCTGTAGCATGTCTTTGCCTGTAGATGTTTCTATATTTGGATATTCACTTAAGCATGTGTGTCTTTCATAGCTACTTGCATTGTCTTTACATGTGCATTATTGTGGGTATTACTAGGATATCTCTGAAGTTTATACATTTGATGAATGTATCATGCCTTGAATAGCAAAACACTGACTGGGCAATGACTGTGCGCCACCAGTGTGTACGAGTGAGAGCATGCAAGTATGTGTACCTGAGACAAAGCCCATTGATGGGGAGAGGGTGTCAAACTTCTGATCATGTTTGTTCCTCTCCTCTGGGGAGATTGCCCAAACACTTTTACCACCTACAGAGGAAAAATAAGTCATAGATTAATGTGAAGTTTCAGACACAGGACAACAGGCCAACTAGCTCCAAGGAGCAGGCATAATAAAACTAACTTTTCTGAATAACACTGAGGTTTGCACATCCACTCATTCTTAAAACATGGGAACTTTCTGCTTTCTGGTAAGAAATCTGTTTCTTAAATAGACTGAAGGTTAGAGGTTCTCACTGTTTAAAATAAGTGTAAACTACACACATCAAGCTCTTACATCTGAGCAAGACAACATTTGCTGCAGTTCCACCAAGCGACAACCTCCAAAGTTTAAAATAAATCTAACACATGAAGTGCCAAAAGCTAAAGTTCTTCGAATGGCCAAAAGTGAGTCAAACCCCACAAACCCCCCTGTTAAATGCCCACTAGAAATAAACATATTTGTAGTCTGGTATGAAAAACAGTTTTTTTTTTTGACTCAATCTCATTCTGTAACTTGTCTTGGCAGGCATCGCCCAGATGATGATGTCAGGAGCCAATACACTAAGCTTTAAAAGAAAACTAAGGGTGATGTCACAGCAGGTTTGTCCATCTTCAAATACAGCATTTTGTTTCCACTCGAAGTAGCTACAACTCTTAGTCCAAGCATTTTTTTAGGGGACTAAAAGTTTCTTTTAGACTGGTGGTTGTCTACAATTCCATTGTGGTCTAAAAACAAAAATGCAAATTAGGTTGACGTATGATGAAAGGACTGCTTCTACACGCCATTTCTGCTCGCTACTATACTATATTTGATTGTTAGTCAATCTGTCTTACGCTGTTGTCTGTAAATTCATGTTGATGTTCTGAAGCGTAATGAACAATAAACTGGACTCATTGCAGCAGACTTCTAAAATTGTCCGGTAAAATAAAATGCTGCAGTTACTCCATCAACCAGAAATGCTCCATCCCTACAATTCCTGTACTTCAGAAAGTTACAACACCCTTCAGCTGGGACTTTTTTGGGGGTAAAATAATTTCCCTCCAAACTTAATTTTAAATCCTGGTCCCTGCAGTGGAAACGCACTGTGTTTCCTCAAAGGAGACCAGGAACCCCTGAAGAAGGATAGGCTCTATTTATTCACTTTCCATGACTACTTAAGAGCAAGAAACCATTTTATGACTTGCAAACAAACATGAGCAGGAAGTCAGGTGCGCACTCAGACATACACACACAGGAGATGACAAAGTACTCTGAGACCAGCCTCAGTGGTAGCTGAAATGCACTGCTATTGACAAAGTGATAATGAAGCTTAGTGATGCCAGTGATTCTGTGTCCCTTAGTTCAGAGAGGAGGGCAGGACAAGCGCATGCTTTCACTAGTATTTACCCAACGAAGGCTAATGACACATCAGCAGGAACAATAAAAGGAGAGTTTATTACATTACTAAAACAATATATGTATTTAGATACAGTTCCTGTAACTTTTGTTGCGTAACCAAAACTGTTACTAAAACTGGTGCCAAAATGTAAAAGAAATGGAGCAGACTTCAGAATGACTACAACTGTACTATAAGTAGTACTAAAAATAAGCTGATCCACTGGAGATTTTAGGTTTAAAACCTCACAATTAGACAAATGATAAGAAATTAATAAGAAACAAATAATTGGAACAATGTGTGCACATAAATTGGCATGAAACAGCAATTTACTACAAGAAACAAGCACTGTGCTGCCCTTGGCAGACCTGCAGAGCCAAAAAACACAAATCTATCCTTTTCTCTCTTCACACACACAGGTTTATAGCCTCTGTTATACATACACAAACTGCAGTGGTCTTACCATTCATATTTGCAAGAGGGGAACTCCCAGTGGCGTCCTCAGCTACTGCTCGCAGCCATCTGCAAAACACACAGTCACAGTCCAGTCATCAGTCAATACTGCAGCTATGCCAGGACAGTGCTGTCACTGAGAGGAGGAGAGAAAAAGGCAGAGAGAGGAACAGAGAGATCAGGGAGAGAGAGAGATATTCTGGTCGGTCAGCAGAGTCAAACAGGGCTTCTCCTGTTCTCTTCAGTCAGGAGCAAACTGGCCACGTCCCAAACCTTTTAAACCACTGGGACTTGTTTCAATACTATCCACACTGACGCTGTAGTGGCCTGAAACCTGTGCAACACATACAACACAAACTGAACTGACAAACACTTCTTAGAAGAATTTTACATTTATTGACCCCAGGAATACAAACCCCAGTTCAGAACTATGTTGGATCAGATTGAGCTCTAACAGCTAGCACACACTGAAACAAAAAACCTATAGTGTCTCAATGTCATGCAGACTCAGATCTCTTTTTGAGAAACTGTCCAGCTCTAACCAGTCCTCTGCAAACAACATTAACCCGTCACCATTGTCTGTTGTTAAACCTATAACACACAATGAGTCTGAAACTGGTGGTTGTACTTCATGATAGCAAACAAAACTAAGACAGAAGTCATGCTTGCAACTCTTTAAGGCTGTATGTAGGGACAATGGTGCACTGAGCTAAATGTTAACACCAGCATCCTAACATGCTGATGCCAAGCAAGTATAATAGCAAAATATATCTAATAGTTATTGAAATGCTTTTATCAGGACCAAAGTGGTGGATTTACACTGCATTAATTCAGTTATTCCATGAGCATGACTAAAATCTAAGCAAACAATCTATATTTTCAGTGGCTTCCAACCTCTCTTCCTGTCAACCACGATAAGGTCTTTATAACAGTTTGTTTCATCATGGTTTAAAACCGCTCTTGTTGAGTCATGCACATGTGAATAAAGTGTGGAAATGAGCCTGTTGTTGCGTAAACGTGTTATGTAGCAGGAAGGCTCATTACTTCTGTAATGACAGTTTATAAGTTTGAGGGAATTTCACAATTTGTAGAATCAGTGGAGAGTGTCTGCGCCTTCACTTTCTGAGAAAAATTTGATTAGCTTAACAAAAGAGAAGTTATTCAGAAGAGGTGTGTGTTCAGCGGTATGGTTAGTTAACAGAACCAGCTGTACAACTTGCTAATGTATCACAACTTTTACATTTTTTCAGTTTCTGTCAGATCACGTTTTTTTAGAGATAGCAATGCCTGAAATATCTCAAAATTTTGTACAGACATCCATGGTGCCCAGGGGTTAATTACTTTGAAGATTCGCTGACTTTTTGGTTGGCTCCACCAATAGGTTGATATTTATGATCTAGAGTTAAATATACAACAACTATTAAACGATTTGCCCTGGAATCTACTACACATACTTAAGGTCCCTTAATGATGCATTCTGATGATTTACTGATCCACTGGTAGGTCAAAATGTTCACTTAATACGATGAAAATCTGATAGCTACATTATAGTTTGGCGCAGATTACCCCCCCCAAACTTTCCAGATGCTTTACTTTGATGACTGTGATCCCTGAAGCTTTTTAAAACTGAAATATCAATCAATATCAGCACTTAAGTAGATCACTATAAATTTTTGGAGATTTTTGTGTCTCTTTCTGAATAATCTGCAAATTTGTGCTATGTTGTGCTAGCACACAAAGCTAACACAACAAATGCTAAACCTGGTAAACATCAACATGTTGGCAATTAACAGTCTGCATAAACAAATCAGGGCAGGTACAGATAAAATTAATTAAATTCAAAATGTGCTACTCCATGTACAGTCACCACTCTGAACTGAAGCCCACATCACTATCTGATTGATTACGTCATGCCTTTAATCACTGCAGCATAAATTTTGAAACTTACATGAAGTTTTGTGTTAGAATTTGTATTATTCTAAATTTTGACACCAAGACTTTCATGTTTATCGCAAATACAAACTGGTTTCAAATGTCAGTTATTGGTCTCCTTGATTAATAACCCAATTTCGTTGTTGAACATAACAATGACAAAGTGATTCGTGAAAATAATTCATGTTGATCCTGAAAAAACATACGAGTCGACCGCTTGGAGGAAGCTTGTAGTTGGTCATAATATGCTATATGTGCTAGACTGTGTGTCCACAGACTAAATGTACCATATAAGGGCTCCTTGTTGACAAAAGATCAGTATGTTGTATTGTGCTGGGTTTGCAGGTATATTTAGAAGCCTCATCTGTGACTGCAGCCCTGTCCGTTCCTGTTGAAATACAGCCAGCACAAAACCGCCTTGTTTAGATTTCAAACAGCTTTTGCTGTGGAATGAATAGAGTGAACTTTTGCTTCAGGAGGTCACAGCAAAAGACGGGAACAAGACAGCTGCAAGCACTACACAGACTGAATTTTCTGAAAAGAACTCCGAAAACATAGAAGTAACGTAACGCTGAATACTAAGATGATTTTATCTTTAATTCTCTTGCAGGTAAATTAATTATTAATTATAGATGCACACGCCCCTACTGGGAACTCTTGTTATTCTGACTCGCGTTGTTTCTGTATCTTTCACATTGATTTGATTAGAGCCTTGCTGAACATCTGCTTCAACTTGGATTATCTCTCTGCCATCAGCCAGTCAGACTCATGTGATGAAGGTGGAGGAGGAAAAGGAGGACAGAAATTCCAATCTTTCTGCTCAGCACTTCCTACCCGGTAACCTACGAACACAAGCATTTCCTCAGCCAGCATCAGTTGACAGGAAGAGATCGTGGACTTTGGCAGAGGGACAGCTTTGATGTCCCAGAGAATATATCAGCGTCAGAGCTACGGTGGAAACTGAGGCAGCACTAAAGAATTACAGACTGACAAACGATTTTCAGGAAGTGACGCCGCTGATCTCCGACTTGTCTGCTGATCAGATCTTTGTGCAGGAGAATGAATGAGATGACGGAGAAGATGGAAAGAAAAGCAGAATGAGAGTGATAGTGTGCATTTTTTCCGAATGCAGCCTGGCTGACGATCTCACGAGGGCAAAGAACAGCAAGGGGGGGCTAATCTACTGCCTGCCATCTGTCGCTCTCCCTCTCTCCTTCCTCACTCCTCCTGGGTCAGGTCCTCCTCTTATTCACTCTTTTTATCATACTTCCCTTCTTTCATTTTTCTTGCCGTTTCACATCTACAATACGTTATTAAAAACCAGAGTGTGAGTGTATATGATTTGTTTTTACAGAAAAATACAAAGGAGACTTCTAACAAAATTAACCAGACATACAGCAACAAAATTGCCTTAATTTAGAGGAGAAACAAAACATGTGTTACTAAACATATAACTATATTTATTATTATTTGGCTAAGCATCACATTAACCTTTATTGCTGAACAAAATGCATAGCTTAAATCAAAGCCGGACAGGGCAGAAGCAGCTGTGATACTTAAAACTGATAAATAAGGTATGAGAATATTGTTCAGGAATATTTGATTCATGTGCAAGTGCATACATTTCAACATGAACATAGTTCTTAAGAGTCACATCACCATAGTTACAGACAGGTTTTACCTTGCATGAACTAATCATTCTTACTATCATGTGTAGTCTAAACCCTATCGGTCAGCTCTGAGCCTGGAAAACACTGGAACTAGAACCACAGACAGAGTTTGAAGCATAAAAAGGTGGGGTTTCCCTTTAACAGACAGCTGACAGCTCAGGTGTTGCAGAGCGCTGCAGAGTTAACAGTCCAGTTTGCTGGACAAACTATGCAGTACTAACACTACAGCAAGCACTTTGACTACTTTGAATGCTGTAAAACATCATTGGAAACAGTGACATTAGTGAGACAAACACCTGGATCTAGTCACAATACTGTTGAGCATATATGAGTGATAAGCCAACATCTGCATCAATAGTGACAACCATCTGGTGTTGTTGACTGTAAGGTCTGGTAAGGTAACACTACATTTTAATGAATAAATGAAAGCTAGCAGAGACTGTCAGCTTTAGGGTTTACTGTTTCCAAAGAGAGGAGTCTGACTTTTCCTGGTGGGACGGCTGCCTGACCAACTGACTTGGCTGGCACAAGCCACTGACTTCAGGGGAAGACTCTGCTTTGCAAACCTCATGCAAATTCTTTCTGGAACAGCCCTCCTCATACACCTGCACACAAAACAGACATTCTGCCTTAGTAAGAAGCCTTGAGCCGCTAAATGAACACAGCACACTCAGTATTTGCATAGTGATAACCCCATTGATGCAGACTCGGGGTGAGGGTCAGCGACCAGGGCTCCACCTACACTGAAAACTAACTTCATCTGTACTTCACCAGTGATGCAGGATCTTATGAAAACAGAAACTAAGCTACAGAAAAGCGGCTCTCAGTGAAAATCTGATGCACTTCCACCGCGTTTCGATAGCATTACAGCCGTCATGAAGGAGAGGGAGGCATAAGCAACACATTTAAGGAAAACGTAAAGGTTTCACTTTTTACATAAAGGTTTGCATGACTTTCAAATGTGCTGGAAAGTGTTCATAAACTCAGAAGAACCTTTCAGAACACACCCTATAGTCTGGACACTGGGTCCTTATAATGAGTAGAGGAAAGCTGTGTTAAACCTGTGTGGCAGCAGGAAGGCATGCTGCTGAAGTGCCCAGGAGCGACACTTTGATTTCCTCCCAGTTCTAGCTGTACTAGTGAATGATGCTGCATTAGATGTATTATATGTGGACGGACAGCATCCAGAAGGGTTTAAGAACGGATTTTAAAAAACTGTTCATATAGTTCCTTTTTTTTCGCTTTATGCAAGTCAAACTTAACGGGTGAAATACAGTCTGACAATCCTTGGACAGAGTTAGATTCAGGTAGCACAGTGTTTTCCTACTTTCTAAGCTCTGGACTCATGCTGATTATGTGTCAGCCAACACATTTGTAATATTCCCATTACTGTTGTCACAGCTCAGTACATAAATAGATATATGACTCACGCTGTGTCCCAACTTGTAGTTTATGAAACGGCACTTGCACAGGCATGCAGAGGTGGTGAAACATGCAAGCATACTTACTAAAAGTTGTCAGCACCAACACACACACAGTAACAATAATGTCCATAATATTAGCAATCATTACTGTGCACTAGACAGAGACCATCATTAAAATGATACTAGGGATGTTGTGATACACTGGTATTGACGATAATTGTGACTGAAATGATGTTAAAAATGCATGAATCTGGTCCACAGACTCTCTCTTCACTTATCTATACTTAGATCTGAGTGGAATTCATACAAACAAAACACTTAATTAAAAAAATTGATGTAATTGATAGCACTATTTTTTCTGACTTGTAGAGACACTGCTAACAGCACCAGGTAATCGTATGGAGAAAACTCGATAATTTGACAGTCCTAAATGTCACTTTAACATTTTAGACTCACAGCGAGGAGTAGACTGGTTCATTACTTTGGAAAATTGCAAACAACTAACTGTTTGTGTCTACTGGTATATACTGCATGTTTATGGTTTTGTCTTTGGGCTGTACTTAACAATGTGTCCAGAAGATCTCTGGTACTAGGAGCCATTATGAACCAGTGTGTTTTTGTTTGACTTCTTCATTTGCCTGGCAAAAATATACGATAATAATAATAACAATTTTTGCATCACTTATCCAGATAGCCAGATGTGGATACAGACTACATGTAACTACCGCTTGCAGATGAAGCCTAATTGTAGATGTGCGCAGGATAGATGAAAAGACTATTTGACCAGCTTCTGGTGATCTTGTACAGAGGAATCATAGACAGGTTGTCTACTAACCAGAAAGAGGAAGACATTTTTACACGTTTCCCTCAGTTTGTGTCTTAAACGGAGCACCACCTGTCTAAACCAATTCTCAAAATAAAGAAGCTTTCCATCCTACTTCCACAAACTGTGGAGTCTAATAAGATCATGCAACACTTCACTACAAACTGCAGACTACATTTGTCTGTCTCTTTTGCACATTTTCTTTGGACTAATAATGACTATTTGGAACTATTTTGCAAGGCCAGCAGGTACCACTAAATGCTGCATTTATGCCTGACTGGAAGGTAGCAGTAAAAGAAATAACACACTTCCTAAGAGTGTGGTCTATCTATTCATGTCTGCTTTGGCTTCATCGGTCAGACCTCACCTGCTTCAGTTCTGCTTTGGACCTCATTGAAAGACTGGGACATTTCTCTCAGTTAGTACATACAACACTGAAAACTGTTGAATAAATAGCTTGGCTGTGCCTGACCTTCGCTGCTTCAGTAGCAGCTATCAGCCCTGTGGGTCTAACGCTCTTTCTCTCTGACTGCATCTGTCTGTGTAGCCCTTATGCTCAGTTTAAGCTGCACTTTTGCCTTGCTGCCATCAAAAAGACAGAACATCATAAAGAACCAGACACAGATTAATGAGACTGAGAGAGACAAAAATTCTCGTCTACTTAATGCTGCCATTTCCTAATTCCCTGACTGTCGTTTGGGCAGTTCTTTTTTTTCCTGATCTTTGTCTCCATCTCTAACTATACCATACCAGTTTTGTGTCTGTGGCCTGTCCCCACCACAACTCTGTTCAGAAACAAGCACTGCCTGTTTGACTGCTGCCGTTCTAAGAAATGATTGATTTTCAGCCGCCTCGCTCACTGACCTCACACCAATGACATCAACTTCGTCCACTATTCTGTTTCTGCCCGATGACTCTCATTCTCCCTCTCTGTGTTTGTATACTGTGAAATTATATGTTCTCTTTTGGCTATCCATCTCTTTCACTAAGTCTCCTCTCATCTTTGTTATCTTGTCCTGTTGTTTGGACTTCTCTCTTCGGGTGGCCTTGTTCGAGTGATATTTCAGTACAATATATCAACCAACTGTGGGAAAAAATAACCCACCTACCAGTGGCGTTCACAAATTCAGAGAGACTGGGTTTGATTAAATTTGTTTGTCGTGCTGGCCTTTGTTTTCTTAAGAGGCAAGGCATGCCTCTCCCTGATTCAGTCTGCTGCGACCTGCCCCGATTTGTCCATATATCACTGTATGACAGGAGTAAAGAAAATACTCTGATAAATTTTGATTTGATTGTCAAATCTGCGCATGTTTCATCATTCTTCGTCGACTTAGCTGAAGCTTAAATAAAGATAAAATGACTGAACGTTACATCTGATAAATACACACTCTGCCAAACCAATATTAGACCAATAACCACACAACTACTGCAAGAGGGATGGAAATAATGTAAGCTGCTGTATGAACTGCAGCTTGTCAAGAATTCAGTCCAAGCGTCACACAGTACGTGGGTGATAGTGAATGTACATCTAAACACAAACATACTGACCACTAAAATGTTACTGGCTTCATTACTGGTGGATTCTGCTTTTTCTAAAGAAAACAGCAGCTACACTCAACATGCATTTTACATCAAGCTCTGTAAAATGCCCACTGCTCTCCAGCATATTCTGTATCACTCTCCCTTTTACATTTTCCAGGGAAACCGTCTAATAGTGCTTTAGGTTCACAACAATATTGAAAATATTAAACCCCTGAGCCTCACTGTAAAGGAACACCAAATTAGTCAACTTATCAGTGCCAGGCAACAACTGTTAAACCATAGGATTTACATTGGAGAGGACATCACTGGTAGGACTACTAATGATGCTGATGATGTGTATTTTGTGCTACTGGGTAGCTTTTTAACCAACAGAGTGCAGTGTAGGAAAATACTGAAGCAAAGATGATTAAAGGCATAATGCAACAACAAATATGACATTTTTTGCTATATTTAAATTGAAATCCTTTCTCTGTGCTCATAGTCGTCAATAATTGTGAACCACAGAATACTTTGAAGTAGAGCTGAATAATAAATCGAAATATCAAAATCAAAAATATGTCTGAGTGCAACATCTACATCGTTTTTTTGCTAAAGGTAAAATTTGTCACAAAATACCACTTGTCTGAAGCATTGTAGTGTTACTGATATGCTCTGGACTACTAATTATATCTTCCAGACATAGAAGAAAAAGCTGGATGGAAAAGAAATGCAAAAATAGTCATTCCCAAGAAAAAAGTGACACATAACACAATGTCTGTCAAAATAATTAGAAAAGTGTTTTTCTTTGCATGGTGTTCAGCTTTAAGAACAGATGCTAAAAAAGGGAGTATCAGCCCTAAAACTATGCATTACAGTACTTTATAGTCCATCCATCCATCCATTCTCTACACACCGCTTTATCCTCACTAGGGTCGCGGGGGGGGGGGGGGGGGGGGGGGGGGTGCTGGAGCTTATCTCGGCTGACTCAGGAGAAGGCAGGGGACACCCTGGACAGGTCGTACTTTATAGTCAGTAAGCTTAAATCTTAGCAAATATTAGTTGTGAAACACTGCTAAAAATATGAAAAATGTAATATTACATCAGTCTTATCTGTCTGTGTTGCCTGTAACTTTTCATGGTGCTGGAAGTGATGCTCATTTACTGTCATTTGTGATTTTGTCAGGAAACTTCAGACCCAATAGAGGTCTGTCCAAATTAGGCCAACATTTAATTTTCTAAAAAAAAAATAACAGTGCACTTTATTGAGCTTTTCTGTATTCACAATCTCAGATGTGTTTGAGCTCGATGTGTCTGTAGATGAACTGATAGGGTTACATTCCCTGATCACTTGTCACCAGCCACTGGGACCTGCCTGCAACCTGCTCAACTAGTTTGAACCGAGAGGAATTTAATAGACTTTCCTGCAAATCTGCCTTTACAAACTCCCCAGCTATACAGAAGTCCCAATAATACCTCACATCTGCCCGTAAACCCAGCATCTGATGAAAACACAACTTAGCTAGCTGCCCCAACTCCTGCTTGTTGAGAGACCAGCAGACAAGCATCACCCCGTCAAAGATAAAACTTTTCTTTCATGTTACCAAGCTTTAAAACACGCATTAACAAACACAAATAAGCAAAGAGACACTTACAACGCATGTGAGACCTCGAAAGTAGTCAATATTAGCATTAACATGACAATATCAAAGTTACACTCATGCTTAGATAAGCAGTTTCGCGTGCGTACCTCTTTCACTACGGTCAAAAAAACACCAACTTCCGAGCTTTCGAAGGGCCTGAAATGATCCTCCGCCACTTCTGGACGCTTTCCCGGACACACCGTGAAGTTTAGTATCCAAAGAGAGCCCCAGTTGTCGGGGAAAATGTTCAGTTTGGTTGGCGTTAGCACTCAGAGAACCTGTTGCTGACAGCTCAGTGTGTCACACCAACAACATGGCTGACGACGACTGATCATAGACTGCGGGGCGCTGTTAACGTCCGACCGACCGACCGACGGACTGCTGGGTGGGAGGAGAGAGAAAGGGAGGAATAAAAGTTGAACAGATGGAGAATGAGAACAATTGATGGGAGAGCGGATGGGAGAAAGATAAGGGAGGAAGCAACACGGTAACTACGGTCACTTCTTCATCTGAAGTCCTGTTTTGACTATGGTTAGCCGCAGTCTTCAAACGTTGTTTGTGACGATATTAATGTTGCCCACAGATGTTCATACGCACTTATATTTAACTAGTCTTAGTTAATGTCACTGTTTATAATAGTATCCTATGCAAAAGACATAAATTATTAATTTCTCCTAAATAGTATAGTTACTTAGTCGTAAAACAGGTGACTTAAGAGATAAACAGCAGAGCTCTGACATTACAGTTTTCTACCATATATTATTTTTTTGCAAGTCACAGTGAAAAATAAATAACTAAAAGTTGCATAAGTTTTAATTTGTTTCAATTGGTTAGCCCCTGACATACCGGCTTCTATGTTCACTACATTGTCCGTGGTGCTTTGCGGCTGCTTTGCGACATTTTCAAACATTTTACGTTGTGACGCACAGGTTTACGTCTAGTTTACGTCTAGTGTACAGTTTCAGTCTCTTTGGAAAAGTGGAGCGAAATGTTCAACAAGAAGCCCAGAAGAAACTTTCGGCAGAGGAAAGACAGCTCCAGTGACGACGAGGACCAACAGAAGAACAGCGGTGATGGAGACAAAGACCAGGAAGCTTCTCCAGCTGTGGTAAATAAACCATCTAAAGTGGCACAGGCCCGCGGCATCTCATGCAGCTCAAAGCGGGAAGCGACGCCTCCGAAGCCGGATAGCAGTGACGGAGAAGACGGGGAGACCTTGGAAGTGACAGAAGAAGGAGGGGAGAAGAAGAAAGATGGGCTTAAGAAGAAAACAAACTCCATTCTTAGCTTCTCTGACGATAAAGAAGGTGACTAAGGGTTATTATGTAAAAAATGTGTACAAATGTATGACACAAAGACAATCTTAAAGTGCCCTAATCTGAGGGAAGATGAACAGCAAAGATACAGTGACAGAATGTATTTGATCTGACTTGTTGGTATGTGATTTTGTTACCAGTTACATAGTCTCCATCACTTGGGCATCCAACAGACCTCGCTGAAGGATGGATGATGATGGTTGGTGGTGAATGCTCTAATCTCAGGTATCTCTGGTTATTGTTTTAGCTGGAGAATCAACATTTAAATTGAAGAAGTCATCAGATAAAGCCGTGCTGTTCCAGGTTAGGAAGAAGGAGGTTCCACCTGCTAAGACAACCCATAGCAAAGGTAAGTTCAAGACTGGAGCATGTTAAGACAATGAAGGTATTTAGAGTATTAATGGTATACATACACTACATACACTTTGCATTTGTAAAATATGAACAGGGTCACTCAGCAGGCACAATATCTACAGATGTATGGCACATTGAAGGAAACGCTAATGCCAAATGTTCTAGTGTGGTGCTGGGGCACACCTTCAGTTTGCCTTGGTATTGGTTCTACAAGTCTCTGGACTGAAGGGACACCAGTCTTTCAAAAGATGTTCGCTCATTGGTTGTTTTGATGATGTTGGCAGAGAGCACTGTTCAACTCGTCAAGCCAAAATTTCTCACAGATGTTCAGAGTTGAGATCTGGTGATTGAAGATTACATTATTTTCATATTCATTAAATCATTCAGTGGTCCTTTGTGATGTATGGAGCCAGAAGGTCCTGTACTGAATAGGTCAAGGGTTAAGGTTTCCCCTCTAATTTGTCTCACATTTATACATACACAGGAGTGCACCAATTTGCACAATTAGTACTAAGTAGCAATGTGACAGTAACTGATGAATGTGTGCATCCAAGTAAAACAGCCATCTAATGCAACAGCCTAGCAATACATCCTGCCCTCATCAAGATGATAATGTTTAGAAGAAAAAAAAGATGATAACGTTTAGGTTTGTGGTTAGATGTATTCTCTGATATATTTGATATACACTATTAGTGTACTTACTAAATGTGCAGCTGAGTGAATGTTCTGATTAAACATGCATTGTAGTATAATACGCATTTAACTATTCATGGAGTAGTAGGAAAAACATTAGGACAGGAACAGAGACAAATTTGGTATAGTGTAGACAACTTTTGAAAATGTGTCCGTCCGTCAAGATTACAATCTTGCCATGACCGAGTCTATGCACTTACTACAATATATGAAAAAATAAGTTTTCATCTTTAATTGGTAGTTATCCTAATGACAGTATGTCATCATATTTTTTTGTAATTTCATGTCTCCCTCTGCACTTTCACAGCCTCAGGTGGTCGAGGTGTCCCATCATCTAGTTCTCCCAGGAAAGATTATGGCAGTCAGACTTCACCACAGTCTCTGCACAGTCTGGATAGTGATGAGGATGATGATGATGGTGGTGGTAATGTTGACGATGACAATGGCAGTGATGAAGGAGGTGGCAGGTCTCCCTCAGCTAGCTCAGCCTCAGACTCCAGCTGCTCTGCCACTGAACGAGGTATGTTTTAACGTGGGTGTATACTGTATGTCTGTGTAAAAGTGAGAGAGTGTGTGCGTTTGGTTGTTTTAATCCACAGATGGTGCTCCCTAAAGGTTTTGGCATGTGCACACATTGCTCATTAGGGCTGCATGATTTGGGGAAAGTGCCCATTGACTGTGTGTTTATCTGCATGCGTGTTTGTTCATTCATGTGTGTGGATTTGTTTTTGGCTACAGTAATTATCCCTAATGCCGAAGCGATCGAGGCAGCCAGGAGGCAGCGTCGTGCCACTCGAGCCCGGAAAGAGTACATTCCCCTGGGTAGAGATGGCCAGAGCTCGGCTGGCAGCACTCCAGATCACTACAGCAGGGAAGATGAAGATGAAAGAGTCGATGATGACGATGATGAGCCAGATGATCATGAGAGAAGAATTGAGTTTGCCCCACGATTAAAAAGCATCAGGGAGAGGATTGCTGAAAAGCTTGGTATGTGAGAGAAAGAGAAAGGACACATAGGGTGAGGAGGGGCAGAGGAAAATGAGACATGCTGAAAATGTATCACAGATGATAAATTTACATAGAATCATGCTCAAGACAATTAAACAACTATTTCCCTTTGTTTATATAAATATCTTGAGTTGATCTAAATATGACTGTTTGCTCCTGGTAGAGAAAGTGCAAAAATATAAAGCAGACTGAATAAGATAGTACTCCTATTATATATAGTTTAATTTAAGTTGCATAAACTGAAATAAAAGGGAAAAAGCTGTATGTTAAGGAGTTAAAGATTACATCCCAAGAGGCTTGCCTAAATAGCTGTGCTTACTTTAAGGGAAATTGTGGGAATGTGTAGTGTTTGATTTTGTGTATTTTTGTGTAATTTAGGAGGAAGTGATGGCAGTCTCTCAGGATCTAATGAGGAAGAGCAGGAACTTTGGGAGGAGACACAAATTGGGAAAGGAGTCAAGAGACGACCAGGTGAACAGGTAGGAAGGTCTACTAAGCAACCTGTTTTTGATTTTTCTCTTTCTAAGCATGCTTTTGTGATTTTAATCTTTTCTCTATCTTGTGTAATTTATTTATTTTTTCTCCTGTGTTGCTGTCTTGTTTAGTGTATCTGCATCTTTGACACCCTTTTATCCTCCAAATTGCTCCTCAGAGCCCATCTGGCAGTGAGTCCAGCAGCTACAGCAGCTGTAGCAGCAGCAGGCGAAACAAAGGAAGACCAAAGAAGAGATCAGCAGGGGTCAGAATCCCGAAGACTCTTCCACCCATCACCGTCTCAATGGTCAAGAGAAGGATCACTGGACAGTAAGTTTCTCATAGCTGTATTTGGTCTTAATACCACACCATTAGATTTTGAAACATTAGTTATATAATAGGGTTGGACTCATGAATAAATCTGAATTCACACTAATATTCCCTAAGGTATTGCTCCATATTGCCAAATTGCCAAAGAGTATGTGTTTTTGTCAAAATGTGCAAATGTTCACACTTAAACCTCCTCCTAATTTCCATTCTGTTTTCCCTAGACTGGACTCCTTGAAAGAGGTACACAGGGCACGGCAGGCAGACCTGAGGAGGATGGAGGGCGACGTTGAGAGTGCTAAAACCTCCTTGGAGAACCTGGAGGAAAATTCATCAGAGCACCAGCTGAAGTTTTACAGGACTATGACCCTCTATGTCCACAACCTGGTGGAGTGTCTGCAGGAGAAGGTCAGAATTTAATGCATGAGTTTTTGAACTGTTATAAAAGCAAATATATGACATGATAAATAAGTTTGTCATCTTTCAAAGATGATGTTAGTATTTCTGTGAGAGTGAGGATTGTCTGTGAGAGGAGGTTGCAGGGCCCAGCAGTAAGTGCTTGTAGCCAAATGTTTATTTTTATTTGATCATTTTCTTAGTTTGATTATAATACATTTAGGGCTGCACAGTGCATTGGTGGTTAGCACTGTCGCCTCACATTTAGGAGATCCCCGGTTCTTGTCCCGGCCTGGGATCTTTCTGCATGGAGCTTGCATGTTCTCCCTGTCCATGCGTGGGTTTTCTCCGGGTACTCCAGCTTTCTCCCACAGTTCAAAAACATGCTGAGGTTAATTGGTAATTCTAAATTGTCCGTAGGTGTAAAAGTGAGTGTGATTGTTTGTCTTTGACCTGTCCACGGTGTCCCCTGCCTTCACCCTAAGTCAGCTGGGATAAACTCCCGCCCCTACCGCCCCTAATGAGGATTAAGCGGTGTAGATAATGTATGGCTGGATGGATGATACATTTATATTGAATGTTTTTGTAATGATATTAACACATATTATACAACAGATAGATGTTTTTGTTTTATCTTATTCTCCATCTAAAGTTGTACGTACTCCTAGCTAACTAAGATTTAGGTTTTAGGCCAGCATTATATACACTGTCAATGAGAGAACACCGACAACTTAATTTTTGAACAGAATATTATCCCACTCTGTGTCTATCTTTGTCATGTTCTTAATAAAACTAATATCAGTAGCCTATACTAAAATATATTTACTCAAATAGAACGATCAGACAGTACATAATTTTTACCCTTTTTAGTTTCATTACTCTCAATATCAGTCAGTTAATCCCATCGCCATTTGTTGAATCTAGATTGTTGAGATCAACTCTTTGGAACTGGACTTGCACACTCTGCTGTCTGACCATATGGACGTCCTGTTGGCTCAGAGACGAGAGAAGATTAAGGAGCAGGCTGATGGCCTGCAGCAGCTCAGCTGTGAGTGACATTTGTGCGTCCATGTGTAATAAAAGTATCTGTACAGTATGTCTCAGGATGTAATATTTAATCTAGCTGGATGTTGCTTGTAGATAGCACAGATGAGAGGAGTGGAATCTCAGCCAATGGAACAGAAACTCAGAGGTGAGTTTAATAAAAATATCTTCCAAGATAAAATTTCCGTCTCATATTATTATGTTAAATATATTCTCTGTCTGTGTTACAAAAGGATGTATGTGCACACTGGTGTATATATATATATATAGGGATTCCACTTTACTCTTAAGCAGATAGGTTTGATATTTGTCAATATATGTTGCAGTGACCTTGGTACTGGTGTTAAAACTGAAGATGACTTTCTACCTGAAGACACAGAGCCTTCGCCTGAGGACGAAGAACAGCTGCAAAAGAAAATAGGTGCCATGTTAAATCAGTTTGACTCTATATGTTATATACTTTAACCCATCAATCAAAGCTTTATTTTGACAGTGCGCCTGTAACACTATAGAGTGACACAGTAAGATTTTCCCACGCTACAGCATCAGTTTGCATTCTACTGACTGCAACTTTGCTTTTCTGTTTCTCTTCCACTTTTTATGCTGTAACATAACGAAAATCCTTTGTAGAAAAAAACAAGAAAATGTTCTGGCCGACTTTATAAACTTTTTCTGTCACTGCTTCCACTCCAGCTGATATCCTGTTGAAGTCCCAGGCCGTGTTTTCTGACGTCCAAGATGACTTCTACAACGTTAAAAAGATCCTGTCTCGCTTTGAAGAGTGGAGAGGATCCTACTCGGAGTCCTACCACAACGCCTACATCTCTCTGTGTCTGCCCAAACTGCTGAACCCCATCATTAGGCATCAGCTTCTGCCATGGAACCCTTTAAAGGTACTAAATATGTGGACACACAGAAACACAGAGGCTTAGTTATCCATAGACACAGCTGCTGTTGCACAGTATATGATATGATAGCAGTAATTGTGCTTGTCTGTGTTTCAGGATGTCAGCGGAGACTTTGAAAACCTCCCATGGTTCACAGCAGTGGAGACCTTTTGTCACGGACATGGCCATGAGGAGCTTGAGCACACAGACAGACAGACGCTTTCTAATATCATAGAAAAGACTGTTGTCCCC
Organism: Acanthochromis polyacanthus; assembly: GCF_021347895.1. Taxonomy (NCBI): domain Eukaryota; kingdom Metazoa; phylum Chordata; class Actinopteri; family Pomacentridae; genus Acanthochromis; species Acanthochromis polyacanthus. The sequence goes on from NC_067114.1 coordinate 16,637,376, forward strand.
AAAATAACTGGTAGTGTGCTTCTTCTCTCTGAAACACGTTCTTATCTGCACTTGTCCAGACACTTAAAATTGCAAAGTGAAGTAAAAGAGTGCATGGAGAGTGGTAAGGGCTGTAAAAAATGCAGTTTTTTTGCGTATTTCTCTGCTTTCTGCTTTTCCACTGCCTGCTCCAGTATCATTTCTCTCCACATTCAAAAGCTAGTTAGCCACCAGTTCCACTGAGCCGCTCATCATGCTTACAGTCCCCCCGCCTTTGAACAATCACCCAACACAGCATCATTGGTCTGGTTTAGACTACAGATATGTCAAATACTAAAGCTTTTGCTATCTTTGTGTGTCTGTGCAGCTTATGTGGAGCTGGTGTGGGATCCCGTATCCCAAAAACAGTCAGTCTGCCTGTCTGATGTTTGTCACAGACTGAGGGAGGACTACTCCATCTTCGAAGGAGAGCAGAGTAAGCCAGTCAAGGTAAAGCAACACATGAAGCGTACACTATATATATTTATCAACACAGAAATCCTCCTGCTTTAGTTCTCATTTGAATTTTGTGTTTTAAGTTTTTGAGTTACAGTAAAAGAGCAATATAAAAAGACATGATATAAAAACCAATGTCATTATGTATTGTATGTATATAAATGTACAGTATAACAATGCACATGTAAGATTCATTGTGTTTCCTGTGTGTATGTGTCCCATTCAGACTTTCATAGAAGCTGTGGTCCGCAAGCTGAGGAGCTGTGTAGACGAAGATATCTTCATCCCCCTCTACCCCAAAAAGTATGTTTCTTTCCTTTGTCTTAGAGTTGAACTATTAAGTGAATATTTCAGTCTCTATCATTGAGAAAGCAGGTTGTGCTTTACCTCTGTGCCACCCTTGTTAAGAACAGGGTAACATAAGATTGTCCATCTTCTTCTCCTTTTCCAGTGTACTGTGTAGACTCAAATACTTCCAGCTCTCTTCTCGATCATTGAACAGAATTGTCGTTTCTGATGAATCAAAATGGCATCATGAAGCTCTGTGGTCTTTATAATCTCTTATTTATACCGTTCTTTTCTTAAATGCAGCCTTCTAGAGGACAAGTCGTCTCCTCAGCGTCACTTCAGGGATCAGCAGTTCTGGACGGCTGTAAAGGTACTGCTTAAAACACTTAAAAGCCTTATGTTGTCTCAGCTTTTCCATGTGGGCAGAAGAAAAAAATTCCCAGCTGCCCTTAGTTAATTGAGTCTGTATTGTGTTTGGTAGCTGCTAGGTAACATGGGGAAGTGGGACTTGCTCCTTCCTGAGTCTCTGTTGAAGGAACTGATGTTGGACAAACTGCTGAACCGCTACCTGATGATCACCTTGTGCAGTCAGACACTGTCCACCAATGCTGCATGCGGAAAGGTACTTAAATGGATGGTTTTAATACAGAATATGTGCATCATTGGTGTTATCTGTATTCTATTCCTTGATCGTGTGTTTTGTCTTTGTCTTCACACTACTCTCTCTCTCTCTCTCTGTAGATAGCAGACAGTCTGCCACTCTCATGGTTCAAAGGAGAGAGTGTGTGTTTGCCTCAGCTCCACAATTTTAGAAATCACATAGTTCAGAACGTTCATACCATCTGCAAACAGCAGCCTCCTGAAGATCCAAAGACCAGGTAATAAAACAACAAGTGTTTCTGTAGGAAAGACAAGGGTTTTGAGACTGTAATGAGACCACAATAAAATTAAATTAAATACTCTTGGCAGGAAAATCTCACAATAAATCGGTAGACTTTTATCGCATTTTTAACTTTTAATATTTAAAGATACTGCTGACGCATTTCTGCTTCACAACTTTTCAAGTGGCAAAATGTGACTGACAATTTTATGTCATCTGTAAATTTATGTATATGATGTGCGTTTATTTAAAAAAAAAAACAAACAAACACTGATGTGACTGTGCTTTTGTAACCTTGTGCCTCTGCTGTAGGTCTGCTGTGGTTGAACTTCTGAAGGTTCTAAGTAAAATCAGGTGTCACGACTCCATCATGGCCATAGCAGAGAAATACCACTATGAAGATGTCATCTACTCTCACCAGCTGCTGAACCAGGAGACAGTATAAGCAACAGATGCTGACTGGAAGATGAATCAAACTGAAACAGCAGGAGTGTGTGTGTGATTTAGGGGCATCAGCTAAATGTACAAATGATAAAGATTAACTGTGGGGGTAAATTAATTCACCTTTCTACAATTTTTACTCATGAACATTTTGTGGTCTTGTACAGGAAATAACTGTCTATTTTTATGAATAAATATTTGAATTTTGCTAAAACGTGGTGCTTCATTTGTAAACTACCCCTTTTGATGTTTAACACTGACTGTGCACAGTTAACTTGTTAATTCCTAAAATGCCACTTAAAAGTCAGACATATAAACACGGGTTTGGCACTGCCACGTCTCTAACATGTTCCAAGTTGTTGCCATAGAGACCAACACAGCAGGTCAGCTCTTTTAGGTAACTTCTTGTCCTCCCCCTCTTGATCAACACAGCAGGGTGGTAAAGTATGCAGTACAGTTCAGCTGTTTGTCTCAAACAGTCTGAGAAACAGCCTGACTGAGAAAACAGATTTCTGAATAAAGAGGCCTGAATAGTTGGATTTCACAAAGCTCAAATGGATTCTCCTACCATGCAGGTCTATGTTGACATTTATTAAACCATTATTTTCTCATTTTATAACCACTATCATCGTTATCCACGTCAGATGACAGTAAATACGGCGTGTTGCTGCCAACCATAGTTCAGAGAGCAGTCAGGCCACAAATGAACCAACGGCAATATGAGTTCAAGGTCAGTGCAGAAGAATTACACAAAGACTTTTAATACTGTCACTGACATCAGACCATTCACTAATGTAAGACATCTTTTATACTGTACCTTCATCAAAGCACTGTATATTATAATCTCTAATCTTTCAGCACATTAATAGTGGACCAAGATTTTGTGGAATATGCCGAAAGCCTCTACTGACCTCTACAGTCTGTTTTGTGCCACTGCTCTCAGCTAATTGAGGGAAATTAAATTCTCACTATACAGCACAATAGGAATAGAAAGTAAAATGGGGCAGATTCTGTTTGAATCAAGGCATTTTATTCTTTTACAGCGGTACAATGGAGTGCACCCCTGACCATGACTACACACCATCTTGTAGTTCACAAGCTAACTGTGACTTTATATGACACCTTTCTTGAAAATGCAAAGTATTTGGTTCATATACTAAATGTGTCTGTTACTTTAAAACCACTAACCTGTCGTGTGAATAAGGTTCAGGATAAGTGGTTTATAATTTACAGATAAATTTTCAAAATTATTTTGCATTTTAGAGAAATGGGTTACACTACTTACATGTGCGCTGAGAAAGACACAAGACTTAATAATACTTGCAGAGTTGGCTTTATTTATGAGTCCCTCACAAAGCAAAGCACACCAAAACATAACCAGGAAAAAGAACAGCAACATAGCTTGTCACATGCACAAGTCTGCACTGAGATCAACTTTATCACTGTGGGTGAAACTATTCCAGTCCTGGGGAGGGAAAAAAGAATGTTTCACTCACTTAACATCTAATCAGGAGAAGGGATTTGTGCAGTCTGATGGAGTAACTCATGCTGTTTGGTGCACAAGCAACTGGATGCATTTTCTGACAAGGCTCTAAAGCAAACATTTGGATCAGCGAACCACTGAAACATTCAGACAAAAAGGAACATTCAACAAATGATAGTTTGACTGTTAACTGTCTGAAACCAAGCAAACAAGATTCTAATCAACAGGCCAGAATCAGAACAAAACATGTAAAACTGTTATGGTAGTCTAATTACTATTGACCTTGCACATATGAAACTTATGTATGCTACATGAACAACAATCGAAAAGTGTAGAAGTTTAGTTTTTCCTTTTTTTTGCACAGCAACATCTGATGTATTTTCAGATAAGCTTTTTTAAAGAACATTTTTCTTCTAATGGAGTTCAGTATAGCTATGCTCCTGTTTTACACCTACCTCCCCTCCTTTAACCAAGCTACAGAAAATCATCACAGTTAACATCAGCCTAAAATATCATTTGGTAAGTGACACGGATCCTTGACGAGAACACAAGATTAATAACTCTGGTCCAACCGTCTAACCTTGTTTAAATCTGACAGGCTCCAACATAAATGTGTGCCAGACTTTTGTAATGCAGCTGTTATGGATGCAGTCCCATTAGAAAATGTGTTCTGTTTAAACAGATTTGGATTATTTACCTAAAGAAGATGTCACTAACCAGTCTTATACAAGTTCCATGTTTCTCTTTCAGTCCAATTGCATAAATTTAGGAATGACAGAGTAACATTATATCTTTTCATGGTCTCGGTTTAAAGAGATGAAGTGAATCAGGTTTTGTCCCAAATTCCTCTTTCATTGGCAATAATCATGTTAGTGGAGGACCATGCTGAACCCATTTACACACAACGGTTCTTTTTCCATCCTTGGCAAAGAAACACTGCCACAGTTGTGCTATTTGTTTTACAAGCAGAATGTTAATAGTACATTCAAGCCAAAAAGAGACTGGCAAGTTTTCGATTACATGAGAAGGATAAATGCCAAAAGTACCATCAAAGACAACGTTCGGACTTCATCTTAGTGTGTTCCATCTCTCTCTTGCGATTAAATGGCTCTCTTCTAAAGCTGGAAACTTCCCAGTTGTTATAATGCATATTAGTAAGTGCTCACAAAAACCTGGAGTACGGCATCAGCGAGGTGACGAAGTTTAGATGACAGAGAACTGGATGCCATGTTTGTTGAGGCGGTCGATGAGTGTGGTTTTTGCAAAAGCAGCTCCTGGAGTGTAAACGCCTCCTCTGGAAAAGGAAAAAAAAAAAAAAGAACATTTAATTAAAACCAAAATGAATTTCACATGCCGAGACCTAGAAAGTGTATCAAGTGACATTCATGGAATCCCCTTCCCATTCAAATTTTAAAACTTTTGGCACTAGCACAATATGATTTTTGTAATCACCATATAAGTGCATGAATGTATTAAACTACCATCTGGTTTGTCATAGACCATCAAACACACAACTCCATTAAATCTGAAAAACCTCATTCTAATGGAATTCAGCTAACTGGTGCCATCAAGTTTCAAAATGTAGTAGAAACCTAAAAAGCAAAGAATTTGTGCAAAGTGAAAAGTTCAAGGTGTGATTTGTCATTTCCAGGTCAGGCAGCAGGTTTGAGGTGTGATCACTCACTTCTTGGGTAAGGCTGTGGGTTCGTTGAGGATTGTTAGCGCAGCCTGCACCATGGCGATGGGTGTCGCCACGTATCCACACTCTGAATAACAACAAAGACAATTTTAGACTTTGAAAAGACAGTCAGCAAGGAAAGCTATGCTATGCTAATTTATCTCATTATCCAGCCTGGACAGAACAGGACCAAGTCAGCATCCATCTGACACTACAGCAGTGTTTTGTCCTGCATTTGTGGACGGTTTAATAAAGTATTTTCTAATTTTGCTGACCAGTTAACAACAACCAGCTAATAACAACAAGCCAAGCTGTTTTATGTTGGAAACCAAGTATTTTAGTTAAATCAAAGACAGACCTTTGTATTATACAGAAATCCTTCACGTCTACTTACCTGGTCCTTGAACCAGTGTGCGGATCTTGGCGTTGGGTTTTCCCTGTGAGGGGTCCTGGTCCTCTGTGTAGCCCTCTCCATAGAAGGCAAACTGGAAGGATGAAGCCTCCATCTAATACACAAAGGAAACAGAAAACCTTCCCCTTACTATACATAACTCTTTATCTGAATTAGTTTTATGTTGAACAGACAATTTAATCAACACATTACCTGCTTTCTGGTTGGTCCAGCTTTGGAGAAAAGTCCGAAAGAGAAGAACTCTGGGTGCTGAAAAGGCAGGTGCAAAAAAACAAACCAAAACCATACAGACATGAGCATCAAAACATTTCCAAACAAACCAGATGTTTCTACATTGTGCTGTGGAATATGTAGCTATAGTCACTTGTGAAATAAAAATTGTGTTTTTATGGACGTGGTGTACGTTTACCTTGATGAGCAAGTTTCGTCCAAAGCTGAACTTAACTAAGAACCAGAACATCATGCCAGCAAACATCAACTTGATAATGCTCCCGACACCTCCTATTCCTGCATATGTTCCATACTGGACCTGGGGTTGACAATAACATTCATGTAAACGCTGCATTCATGGTTCTGACATCTTAATTAGAAATATAAGATTAATAGGTATAAAACAAATAGATTTGAAAGAGTCATGAGACTAACTGGTGAGGCTTGATGTTCCTCCACCAGGAAGCGCTGGGTTCTCTTCACAACGGAGGAATCAGAGCCCATGAAGGGCACCGTATACTGCTGGATCTCTCTACTGAAGAACAATGAGCCCCTACAAATGCACACAGACACATGCTGTAAAAACATTTTCAAAGACTACACAAAAATATGTGTGGGGCAAACAGTAGCACATGCTTTTGTGTGTAATGAAGGATTAAGACATAAGGATGTTTCCCCTATAGCTGACCTAAGTCCAAAAATAAGGGATTCTCTACGTATCTGTTAGTTTCACCAAATTTTGAGCTCAAAAGATACATTACACCGATATTACTGGTTATTACCATGATATCAAAACATATCAGTGTAATGATGGCACCCAAATAACAACAAATAATCACAATACCAAGCACTCTAAATGTTACATAGTTTGTCCACCAGAGAGCACTGACAGGTTTATTTTTCAAACATATGTCGTACTTAATACTCTAATAACATACACTACTGTTCAAAAGTTTGGGGTGACCCAGATAATTTCATATTTTCCAAGAAAACTCACTTTTATCATGTGCTAACATAACTGCACAAGGGTTTTCTAATCATCAATTAGCTTTTCATCACCATTAGCTAACACAATGTAGCATTAGAACACAGGAGTGATGGTTGCTGGAAATGTTCCTCTGAACCCCTATGGAGATATTCCATTAAAAATCAGTCGTTTCCAGCTAAAATAGTCATTTACCACATTAACAATGTCTAGACTGTATTTATGATTCATTTAATGTTATCTTCACTAAAAAATTGCTTTTCTTTCAAAAATAAAGAAATTTCTAAGTGACCCCAAACTTTTAAACAATCGTGTATATCTCACCATCCCATGAATTTTAAAGAGAAAAAAATACCATCTGAGATATTGCATTTTTTTTTTTACTTCTTTAAATCAGTTTCCCTCTAAGTTACCAGGTAAACTGTACATCTTCTCAGCCATGTAACATTACTGCTTCTAGGAACATAGTTATGGCACTGTTTATCAGTGCTGTAAACAACACAGTCTGAAGACACACACCGAGAAAAAAAATCTTTGTCACAGCTGGAGGCGTCAATGTTAGATGTGACATTTTCTAGGGTTACTTTCTTCAACATGAAACCACAGGATGAGACAGGACTTGACAATGGCCTCTGGTAATGACAAACCATCTCTAAAATGTTTCTGAGTACTTGTTGATTGACCTTGATTTCTTCTCTGAATGTAAAGGCAGGCAAACTTAAAGGAAAATTAATGGATTATTTGGAGAGAAAAAAAAATGCATTACTGCTCTTCTTACCTGCGTCGGAGCCTTGAGCCAACAGTCGGGAGAGGTTTGTGATTAAACTTCCTTCTCAGACTCTGGAGCTTCTGGCTGTCTGCAAAACCATGGACAGCTGACTGCCATGTGCCATCATGAATACATCCGCCCTGACAGACGAACACAGACACACGACCAAAGGGGGAAAACATGGAAACCATCAATACTGTTATTAGAAGGCAAACAAAATACATGGAAATAAAATATGTGATTCTGTCACACAAATACAGGAAACAATTCTACAAAATTCAGGAAAAGAAGGTGAGAGTGGCAAGTATGGAGGAATGGGTATGACACGGATCAACAAGAAGCTGGTCCAGTTTATGGGTTCATGGGTAATGTAGTTACATACCTCAGGCCCTGAGTTGAGAGTCAGGAAGCTCTCCACTGCAGACAGCGTACCTGCAGGCCAACACACACGTTACAATTTTTGGCAGAGGATAATATGACAATGAATAAATCATTAACTGCATATCAGTGTCAGAGTGGACTTCAATTTTAGCTCTGTTGTGTGTGTGTGTTAATATGTGCATACCCTTGAACTGATCTCTGGTGTAGAGAACTCCCATGTCTGCAGGAATGGAGTCAAATCCACAGCTTCCAATGATGTACACACCTTTGTCAGCTGCCTGGCTGTTGTAGTTCAGCTGCATGCCCTCCAGAAACTGTATACAGCCAGACAGAAACACACACACACATGTGTAGTAGCAGAAGTAAACAACTGTGCAATTCCCGCCTTTTAATTATTTAATATTGTATACAGTTCTGCACATTTGAGGCTTTCTGTAACTGTGCCATTTTTGCAATGAAGACTGTACGTGAAATGATGATGAAAAGAAGCCTTAAAAACACAAACTGAACAGATACAACTATATCTAATAAAGGAGAAATAATGGCTTTTTGAACTAGTTCTGTGCTGAAGGAGGGATAGTTTGTTGAGCTTTCAGAGCCTCCAAGCACACATTAAACCCTCAAGTCTGTCTGCGTTTGAGTGAGACATGCTGCTTTACACACACCAGCACCTGACAGGAAGGGAACAGTTGCTGTCGTACTGCCAACTTAGAGATCATCTTGTCTAACAGGGTACGGCATGAAAATCAGCATGTCTCCTATTTAAGCCAAACGCAAACAAGTTCAAAGCTGAATGCGGGGTCGACTGCAGGGCAACATCCATACTCTGTCCAGTGACAGCCTCTCTAAGCAACTTAAGTCAAAAAATACCATACAAGAGGAATATTTTTGGGGAGTCAGTCTTTTCAACATCGGTACTGTTCAAGCATAAAATACGGACTTTACATTTGAGTGAAGAGCTTCAATCACTTTAGTTGGGGGTGAAGGTGATGAGATATGAAGCGTTTCTTGAGCGAACATCCATGTTGAAATTACTGTATCGACCCTGGTACACGCCAACCCAAACTTTGATAAACACATATGCACACATACACTCCAGCACTATACATACCTGAGGCTCTCCAGAGATGTCAATATGGTGTGCTCCATTCTCCACACATGCTTTGACCACTGCCTCACCATAGAATCTGTACTACAGTCACAGAGAGATACACATACAAACAAATTAATTTATACCCCTTAACACTTTTTATTTTGACTTTGGCCAATAGCCTACATCCCAAGCTTTGCAGTCCCTGTCGCTGCTAAATCTCTGCACATCGAGTTGCCAACTTACTATTTCCACCTGCAAGTGTCTATATTCTCTGTATCTGTCCAGAACCATACCTGCTACATTCAGGTATCCCAGTGTTGCAACAAGACATGATTCATCACTGACTGTTCACACAGAAACTCAGAAAAATGTATACCTGCACAGCCCAGGTCTGTAGGCAATTCTTGTTCAACTTGTTCATTGTGCAAACTAATCTTTACACACCATTTTACATGATAAGCCAGCAAGAAACAAATCCAACAGATCTGCCACAAAGTCTAATGGTCTTTACAATGTCCTGTTTTATTTAATACTATCAAAAAGGTTTTAAATCAACTGTACCTCTATTACCGAGGTCATATTGAGACAGTATTGTTGTATTTGACAGAACAAAACTGAAATGTCTCATATTTTTCTACTCTCATGTTTCTAAATTGGATACGATAACTATTCTCATAATGTACGACTGTCCAGTGCAACACCACTTACTACCTAAATCCCAAACCCAGCTTTCTTTACACTGAGTGAATAAATATTAAAGTTCCACTACACTCAAAACTGGGTTTTGCTCCATGTTAGATCTCCTGTATGTTAAATGAGTTTGCATCTTAAGGTTGTTTTCAAATTCAAATTTCTTTCAATTCACCTAAAATCTGAGTTCAAATACATAAAATAAATATAAATGTGGAAATGTAGAGCCTCCTTTTCCCATATAATGAGAACAAACTTTCTGTGACGCAGGAATCCCCTTTCATCCCATGGTTATGGCTTTTGAAGTGGAAAACATTTGTGTGTTCATAGACAGAGGCCATTGATCAAGTCATTGATCTTTTTCACACTTAAAAAAAAAAAAAAAATCAAAGAAAAGTACTTTCACATGTTTAAAACGCCCAAAGGATATATTTCTAATTACACAAGAGTCGCATGATTCTGATAGCAGACCTTCTGTTTGTAACCTTTTAAAGTAATCTTCAATCGGTTGATTTTCTGCACAAACTTCTCTCAAGTTGTTCTACACAGACCAACTTGCAGAGTAAGTCACACCATCACTGATTAACACCCATAGTTCTGTTCCTTAGAAGAATATATAAGACATTCTCCTGGCTGATTCCTATTGTACATAGTGTTCCTTAGGGGCTCCTGTAACATCTCTTCAAATGTTTGAGCAGTCGCTATCTTTTTCTCATTTTGGGAACAGGGTGTCCTCTCAGTTGTCAGATATATTCCCCTGCACTGTGACTGTATCTGTACCAGGGTCATTCTTGCTGGCCTGACTGCGGCCAGGAAATCGGCTGTTATGAGCTGGAACCATTGCGACAACCTCTTAGTAATCAGCAGAATTTTTGGATTGCTTAATTTAATTTATTTGGAAATAAGGGAGTCCAACATTACTGTGTGACTCACAGCAGCGGGAAAAAGCAGAGGAGAGGATTGAGTCATCTTATCTGATTATACTGCAGTCTGCAGTTGATGGTCTTGAGGCACCCTGGGGTCGGGGGAGTGTGGGTTTTTTTTGGTTGTTTATTCCTCTTGGTCATTTTCATCATTGCTCTCTTATCATTTTGTCTGTGGTTCATGTTGAAATGGGTATTACTGTCTGTCTTTTACCAAAATGTTGAATAAAAGAAAAAGACTATATGAGATGCATAAGGGTTATATGGGAATGGATGGCTTGAGGTGAAAAACAGAACCATCTGCAGCCTTTTGACCTAAACTATGTGCTTTAGTTTTAACAAAGCTTTCAAAACGCTGCTTTGTGTGACACTGGTGGTTACTGTGGTAGTGGAATTTGGTTTGTAACACAAACCCAGACGATGTACAAGCTGCAGTGCAGCAGTGCTGGAAACCTACTGTCCAGTCTCACTTTAACACAATATGACTTATTGTACACTGTAAGTCAGTAGCCTTCATTGTGTAAATGAAGGCTGCTCTATATGTGTGTGTGAGAGAGAGAGAGAGAGAGAGAGAGAGAGAGAGATATGTGGATACGTTGATAAGCTACACTGATGCCAAGGGGAGATGCCAAAATGCCACCGTTTTGAGACTAAGTGAGGGAAGCCTAGTCTCTGTCATGTGACAGCTGTGTGTGTGTGAAGATAAATAAACAGGAGCACACATTTCTGTGGAATCGTCTACTTACAGGCCCCACACAGTTGAGAACAATCACAGCCTGTTTGCACATTGCTGCTAGGGAGTCTGGTTCTCCTACATCTGCCACGATGACGTCCACCTCTGTTCTCAGCTCAGGCTTACCTGTACACACAGGGACATATTTCTGTCAAAATGCTTTGTTTAAAGCCCAATGAAAAGATGTATTTTGGATGTCTGGCATAAACTAATTATGCCACTACCATTACAGTACTACCCAACCAAAGATCCAAAGCAGATAACTCAGTCCTTTTGGTTTCCTAAAAGTAAAAAGTCTTATGAAAGTCTGTATTTGAATAACAGGGTGAATGAGCAAAAACTGGGCTAAAATGTGAACAGAAAATAATTAAAAGTCTCTAAAGATGGAGCAAGCCAACTATAGCATTGTGGTATACGTTGTACTGATGAGATTGTTCTGGTTGAGAAAAGTAACGCACATAAAAGGAGTGCACGGGGTGTTAGACATTTTAATTTTATGGTTACACTCAGCAGCATGCGGTCACATCTGCAGGTCTATTGAGAATGAGGTTTAAACTGAGTCACTGACATGTAGTAGCATCAGTGGGGCAGCTTGAAAGTAAAACAAACTATCTCATTACCAATGGGGGTGGACTTTCAATCAGTAATTAGAAATATGCTAAATTAGTCTCACTATACCCCCTAAAAACAAGAGAGAGGAGTGATGCACTGTCTGATGTATCTGTGCGAAAAGCAGCACACTGTAAATGAAGGAGAAACAACGCAAAACAGGCTACAAGAATGCAGATAAGGAATACACAAGAGGAAATGTCTCAGATGAGGTCTTTCTAAACCATTTACACACAATAGAAGTCGCTTTACTAACAATACAAGTTGTTTAAACATGCAACTGTCAATATTTGAAGCATCTGGGAGAAAAGACTCATTTGTGTTTAGTGTCTAGACTGCGCGCTGCCATGGACAGGGATTGTACAGTGAGCTGATATGTTCCATCAGCTGTTGTACACTCCCTGAAGAGACAGCCAAAGAGCGGCTACAACAGAATCACTTTCTAATCCTCTGGAAACTTGCATTACTATCATGACAACAGAACTGTTGCCTGGTCTTGATCAAGTGATGGATTTAATTTTCCATGTTAACAGTGTTGCATAGATACAAGTTGTGAAATTAGTGACATGCTAAATATATCCAGCAATTAACTAATATTTCATTTTGCACATTAAAATCATTCATGCTAATTACACTTCTATTTCGGTTGAAACTAAAACAATAATTTTCGGATTAGTTGACCCGTAGAATATATATCAACTGGTATGTTTATACATAACTGAATGATCATTTAAGTTTTCAGTCTAGCAATATGCAAAAAATGTCAATTTTTTCTGCTTTGCCCAATTTAAACAAGAAATACTAAATTAATCAAATTGAAAGAAACACTCCATAAATAAAATGGTTATTAGACTAGTCATTACTTTCAGATTTTACCTACATTTTTCGAATACTCGCATACAATTATTGCTGTTCAAACCAAACTGATCATCAGATAATAAGTTTTTAAATTGGATTAGTCTTTTACAGCATGAAATTGAAACCATCTCCCCCTAACAGTTTCAGTTAGTGGCAGAGTTGCTTTCTACAAAGTAATTAATAAACAGAAATAAATACTCATAAATGATTTTGATAATTTATTTTCCATCTGAGTTGACCAAATAACCACATAAAGCAACATGTCGTATGTGACTTTTGTTGCAACATCGCCTGCACTTTGGAGTTCAGTCAAACGAATCACCATCAGACCTCAACTTGGATAGCTTTATCATCCTTAGCCCGAGTTAAGCAATTTCTTTTTGTGTTTCTTTGGCAAAGTATTCTTGGACAGTTTGATTAAATGGCAGCTAAAACTGCAATATTCTTACATTGCTTGACTTTCATATAATAAATTAAAGGCTATCCTTGCTTCGTAAGTACTTCTAGAAACAATCTGCGTTTACATGCACGACTAATAGTCTTGCTCAGATACATACTGAGGATTCCAGCGGCCTGCTCCAGAACTTTTTCCAGTTTCTGCTTGCTCCTGCCGGCCACGGCCCACTTCAGGTTCCCCTTCGGACCTTCAGACACAGTCCGGGCCACCTCTTCCACCACAAACTGTCCCGTAAAGCCAGAGGCTCCGAAGATAACCAGGTGGTACGGCCTGCTGGAGGATGTTTCAATGCGCGCCATAGTGACAACAGACAGGCTAGAGAGTCTCACTGTAACACCTTCTCTCCTCACCAGGATACGAAGTGACAGAACAGACAGCAGCGTGCGGTTTTGACAACGCTCCTTTGTCTACTTCCGTAGCAAAATATGCTAATATGCTAACAGACGTTGGAAAGGGGGAGTTGCTTATTTAGCTACCGAAAAAAAACCAATGCAAAGAAAATGTGTTGTATTAAATGTATATTGTTAGGACATGTATATCTTTCTAATAATGTGTGACTTAAACGTAACCTCGTTTACCTATATTTTTTTCGTTCACTTTTGTATGTTAGCCATGGATGTTAGCTCGACTACTTCCTCAAGTTTGTGATTGGGCCAGACAAGAGTCACCTGACAATGACGACATTCATATGCGCCTGCAGCACCACGAGAGTTGCGAAAAACGACGTACGGAGGGTCAGGATGCTGCTTGTTCAATGTCACGCAGTTTCACCAGCGAGCCGCCAGACACGAGCCAGCTTTAAAGCACCGATGTCGTCAAATTTGGGAATTTAACTCATTCTGCAGAGAGGTATGCTTGTGTTTCTCCCGATTAAATCACTGTTTGGTGTAATGCCTTGAAGTGACGCTAGCGCTTTGCTAGCCGATGAGCTAACAACTTTGATGTTGTGCCTTTAAATTCCGATCATTTGATAGAAAGCCTGTCTGGTTATTTTTTGTCTTTTTGGCAAGCTGATGACCAAAGTCTGTGCACTCCTGTTGTGAATTCTACAAAGAGGTCGATAAGGTTAAGTTACTGCATGCTAAGAAGAAGAAGAAGAAGACATGCCACCCATCCTACCCCCCCCACGTGCTGACAGAATGGATTGTACCCAGTTTAGTACACGCGTGTTACAGAGACTGTATTCGCTTTACTGCACGAAACCTAAACCTACCTTCATATATGAGATCAACTTAAATGTTTTTCTAAAAACATCAACTTTTTATAGACTTTTATAATGGACACATATAAATACCAAGCTAGTTGACGTTTTGGGGAACTTCATTTTAACAGGTTATCCAATAATTTAAAAGAATGGTTGTCACTGAAGGTAACTTAAATCTCTGTTACTGCTGAAAATTATTGTTCATTCTTGTCCAATTTCCTCCCCATTTCCTCTAGGCAGTGACCTCTCAAAGAGGTCTCTAAATCTCCCTCCCCGTCCTTATTGTTGAGCCATATGTCCACTGGTCCACCATGTCCACCCAGATTTGCAGAGTGGTGGAGCTGATGCTGCGCTCTGCCTGCTGTCAGACTGTCAGAAGTAGATCATGTTTGCACAAGCCAGTGTTTGCCTCTGTGGGTCCCTCTAGTCTCTGTGTTCCTGGGGCTCCTGTGCTTCATAGAAGGGCCTACAGCCTAGACTCTCTATCTCTGGGTCCTGGTCGGCCTTCACTAGGTCCAAATTCTCAACAGCCCCGTGCAGAAAGAACATCCCCCTCGTCTGCACTCACACACAGGAACCTGTCTGCTGCAGCTGTACAGGTAGGTCATTTCTTGTTTTGACTTCAGACTTTAGTCCTCAATTTAATGTGTAAAAATAATGATATCTCGATGAGTATATGTATTTTTTTCCTCATGTGGCAAATGTTCTGTAGCATTTACAACCATTTCAAGTAAGTTGTTACTTTTCACTAGCATTGTTCTTCAGCTCCTCACAAGGCATTATGGTGGACTTACTCCCTACTTGGGAGATTCAAAACCTCTAAATTGCCTGGAGTCTTTTCTATTTTTAGCTTTCTTTTCGTTACTATTTTCAGATATCATCTTATATTCAGCGATTTTCCTTGATTATAAAGGTGCATGGCACATACACAAGGATCATCTCTGAAATCTATAAATAACTAACTGTAGTTTGCCCACAAAATTACTTTTATTTGCTGCATTTAGTGTTCTTGTACTCCATTACTGTCCATTGTTGCAAATCTTTTTCACTCATGATACTGTTGATTGTGTGTCTACTTCTGTCTACAGGGCCAGCGTCGTCCTCTGTGCCGGTATGACTTCCTGGACCTTGGAGAGGTGGAGGATAATGTACGCCGTGCGCTGGCCTGTAAAAAAATTAGACACTTCATAGTGGACCCAGACCTGGCTAATATAGTAGCACAGAGTCTAGGACCTGAACTACAGGATTCTAAAACCGTTATCTTCGACTGTAACCCAGGTGTGTTTTGGTAAACTGCAAACTGCATTTGTTTAATGTTCATCAAACTTTGCATAGACACTGACAAAATTTTAAAAAAAAAATTCCTATGGAGGAGTGGTAATAGTTAAAAAAATACGTGTGTGTGTAAATAATTGTTGTCTGTGAATGAATGATTATTAATTGGCTCTGTGTGTCTGTTTATTTT
This sequence comes from Acanthochromis polyacanthus, assembly GCF_021347895.1. NCBI lineage: Eukaryota > Metazoa > Chordata > Actinopteri > Pomacentridae > Acanthochromis > Acanthochromis polyacanthus. The sequence continues at coordinate 16,653,409 of NC_067114.1, forward strand.
AGGTCCTGGGGTGTTGACGAGGACACTGCTAAACGCTGGAGCTCAGAGAATGGTGGCTCTTGAGGGCGACAGGTCTTTCCTTCACGAATTACAGGTACCATCTCTAAGCTTCAGACAACTTTTTGTACTCTTACACAGAACTTTCAGAATCCCCTGTTCTAACCTCGCAAATTTTGACATAAGCTACATCTTCTGCTAACATTTTTCTTTAATCCAGCCATCCAACAAACAAATTATGTTTCCTGCTGTAGGACCTGGAACGTCATCTTGATGGTCAGCTGGAAGTAGTTCATTGTGACTACTTTAAACTCGACCCTATTGGCAGCGGCCACGTAAAACCACCAGTCATGTTCACTGACAAATTGTTCACTGACCTGGGAATATCAGAAGCTAGTTGGACTGATGGTGAGAAATACAATTACATCCACACCCACATACGTATTACACAAGTCAAAGACACCACTGTGTAGTAAATTGCCTCTTATGCACATACATACACCAAAGAACTTTAGTTTGACCTCTCTGACTGCAAACAAACCCAATCTCCTTAATACTGTAAGCAGTGCCATGAATCCTAACCTTGAACATATAGACCTGAAATGTTGCAAAAGTGAAACCGTTTCAGCTACTCACAGTTTTTACATATTTAGATTAAAGTGTTTAGAATCAATAAAGGCAGAAAATTACATTGTTTAAGCATGATAGTTTTGTACGTAACTTTTACGCTCAAAACATACTTCAAGTACTGCACATTGCATTGAGTAGTGTACCAGCAGTTTAAAGTGTGTGCTTTGGTAATGTTTTCATGTGTGCATCTCTCCAGACGTCCCAGTGAAGGTGGTGGGAATCTTGCCTCAGCGTAATGAGCGTGGCGCGCTCCTGAAGATGGTTTACGCTTTGTTTCAACGGCTGTCTGTCTACAGATACGGAAGAATAGAGCTCAACCTCTTCATAAGCGAGAAGGAATATCTGGTAAAACTACAAGAGTATTTAACTGTAGAAAGGACCAATGCCAGTAAGCCTGCTGAACATAGAGTACAGCTGAACAATTAATATAAATGTTTATAAAAGATTTGCTTGCTACAGTGAAATGGATGCAATCAGTCATGGTGTTAATGTTTAAATGCATGCTCCCCTCATAGAAGACTCCACACATAGAAAGCAGCCAATGTATATACAATCGTTTGGTCACTTGGTATAAAATCTGACATTCGGATGTATTTCACTCATTTAAAACATAGTTTTGACTGCACACCTGTCTGAGCTGCTGCATTGCAGCAACTGAGTGGGAAGATGAAAGGCTTCTTTGTGTGCAGCCACCATGGTAGCTTCTACTGTAGCCTGCATGTGAGGCATTTAGGGAACATCTGTACATTTTGTTATCAGTTGATTATGCAGATTTTTATCAAGTGAAGCGCTTTGACCACAATTTTATTTGTATTTTTCCTTTAGCAGATGCATTGAATTGAGGTGAAGAAAATTAGTTTTAAGTCTTACTTTAATGCAAAGATTTGTACATTAGCAGGAATGTAGTACTAAAAAAAATATATAATCATGCTAAATTATTGTGATTATCAATTTGGCCTTATTTGCACAACCATGCCATGAGGTAAACAGGAGTGTGTGTGCTGGTCTTAATGGCTCACACTTCCAGCTTCAAACCAACCTTTACTGCTGCGTCCGTCAATCCGAACAATCATTTTTAAGAGTGTGCTCTCAATTGCCATATCATTGCTGACATCACTGCCACTAGTTAATGCTGAAGTAAAGTAGTGTCTGCTCCTCTGGTGAATTGCTAATCTGCATTTTTCTCTTATCCTTGTGTGAAATATTTAACAGAAACTGGTGTCACGTCCTGGTGAAATGATGTACTACAGAGCCTTCGGTGTTCTCTGGCAGATGGCCTGTGATATTGAATTACTCCACAAGGTACAGTAGGAAGAAGGGCGACAAAGAACACTTTGGTGTCTATGCAGATGTGTTTTATGATATCTCCTGGAAAGGACTGTTTTGACTGACTGACTGTGCCTTAAGTTCCACATTTCTGCTCATTATACTCAGACACTCTAATAGAGTTTTGAACTGGTCAACCTTCTCATCTCTGTGTGCAGGAGCCCTGGGAGTCATTTGTGGTGTCTTCAAGACAGAGTGTATCCACCTCTAGAGGCCGTGTAAGGAAGAGAGCAGGCTCAATAACGACAATGCTAACTTCAATGGTATTGTCTATTTAATATGACATCTCATCTTGTTCTCCCTGCAGCTTCCCAATGATCACCTGTGCCTGGTGCGTCTGCGTCCACGAGCTGATCTGTTCTCTGCAGGCCTCACTCCGGCTAACGCTTCAACTCTGCTGATGATGGTTAAACAGTGTTTGGCAAAGAGGAAGGTCAAGCTCATTGACAGGCTCAAGTAAGCAGTGCACACAAACAAAGCTACTGCAACCAATGTGTGGAACATGTTACATCAAAGAGCTGCTGTTAGTTGAAGACTGTGCATTTATAGTAATAATGCAGTTCACACATCCTCTGAGCTTATTGTCATCTGTTTTTTTTCTAGTCTCTGGTCTCCAGATAGCGGAAGTAAGCTCTTATCAGAGATGGGCATGCCAGAGGACATACTGACAGGCCACGTATATCCGCAGGAGTATCTTCGACTGTTTCAGCTGATGGACAAAAGCCAGGAGTTCACACAAAGTTGGCTTTATGAAGAGATCTTGGAGAACACACAGAGAGAGGGTTGGGGCTAAAATATAGACAAACGGGTCATAATAACAGACTCATGGATTTGAAAGACAAAAGGTACATAAAAAGCTATGTATAATACACCGAAGATGTTATATATAAATATAAGAATGATGTGTTATGTAATGAAACAGAGATAGATACATAAACAAAGGAAGTCAGGAAATTCATTATAAATAGTTTTGTTACTGAAATAATTTAAACATACTGTACTCTGGAGCAGTGAATGAAGTAAAAGACGTTCTGAAGTGGGATTTCCATAAATTGAGATTTGAAACAAACTCGGTAAGATTATTTCTGGTCCTATTACACTTTTCATTCAACTGATAAAATGTTTTTTTTAATTTAAAGATTAACCTTTGTTAGAAAAAAAGGTGTTAATCACTTAAAAGAAGAATCTCTGTATGGACACAGCAGCATCTTGCTTCAGAGGGCTGAAAAATGCTTCATGGATGCACTGGGTCATGCAAAAGATTTTATTCTACTTAAAAAGTGTGCATGTGTTGCACTTGAAATGACTTGCACAACTGCATTTTTGCTAATCCAGTATTTTGTGATGGCAGTTTGACAGAACATACACCCTTCGTACTGTATGTCTTGTGTTGTCGCTTTCTGGTCCCGAGGAGAGTAGCAGCAGAGGAGGACATTTTTCACTGCATAGCGACAAGCCTTGTATAGTTTTGTATATCCATTTGAGTGCATAAGCTTGTGTTAGTGTCTGAAATGCCACGTTTTATGCAATGTGTATAAACCTCATATCTAATATAAATTCTAAAAATAATTAAATCAGAATTTTCATATGAAGTGTGGGGCAGAAATTAATTTCAGTTCTCCTTCAGTGTGTGCTCTCGCCATCAGTGCTCTTATTATGAGGAGTGTGGGTGTTTCAGCCAGACTAAATGTATTATGTTGCTTGTCTGGTTGCATTAATGTGAAAACCTGGTGATTTTTAGATTGTTCATATGCTTTTTAAGCATTTCTACTTTTGAAATTTGTCTGTGTGTCATATGAAAGCTTCTGGTTTCATGAAATACGTGTAAAGCAATAATAGATGCGTATGAAAATACAGAGAACGGAATAAATTATTTTACACTAAAATTGTTTTTGATTTTGAAGTATGGGCTTACTGGGATATAAGTTCAAAGCTGTAGCTTTTAGAACATTTTCTGTAAGTTGTGTCCCAAACAATGTAAACCTCATATGCTACAAACAGTCTGAATAAAGGGGCGATGAATTAAATGGTTTTCAGTCTGAAGTATGAGTGGCTAAGAAATACATTTTTAAAAACCTTACGTACCGACATTGGGGAGACAGAAGATGGCGACAGTGCACCTCTTCCACCATTAACTCCTCCAGCAGTAGCAACGACCCCTGGCTGCTGGTAGCTTTCAGTCCTTACAACAACATCCACAGCAAGGTGTCTGATGCTCCAGTTTTTACTATTCAACCTTCGTTTTTAGCCGTAAGTACTGTTTAACTCATTTTTGTGTCGCAGCAGGAGACAAAGGACAGGTGATATGAAAGCTGGAGCACACATGTAATGCAAATATAGGTGTGTATTTCTAAGGTTGTCGCGGCGCCGTGGACAGATGTGGACACCGTAGAGTGTTAGCTTACATTAGCTAAATGGCACCGTAGACGAAACTAATTTGTCACCTTGTTGTAAAGTATCGGTATTCAGCGGGTTTAACATGGACCATTTAGCTGTTAGCTTCTCTCGAGCGTTTGGTGGCAATGTGGTGAAACGTTTACAAACCCGTCAAAAAGCGTAACGTTGAATCAACAACGTGTTTGAAACGCAACGATTGTCACCTAGCTAGTTTACAGTTAGCTGGCAGGTTATCAAACCTAGCTAACGATATTAACTAGCAGTTATTAGGCAGGTAACCTTTACGAAAGCAATGTCAGTATGGGGAAGTGACAACCACTGTGTGATGTCAATGCATGTGTGCTTTCAGACAATGTCTGTCCCTCGTCTGTGTTTTGACCTATTAGCTAAATATATGCGGTCAGAACGTTAAATTAAAGTAGAACGTTAAATTAAAGTTTTCTTTAGGCACTGGGTTTGGGGAGTTACTAGCAACCCACTGTGTAGATTAGCTTAAGGGACTTGCTAGCCCAAACAACAATGCCCCACCTCTTTGATTGATGGGTGCACTTACGGTAAACATGTTACATCTAATTTTTGAATTTCTTCGATTTTATTAATTTATTTATACTATGTGTACATGTAAACATAACCTGACAACCTTCCTGTCCCACACTAAGTCCGCATGTCTCAGTTCATTGACGTTGTTTTGAGCTATGTGTCTGTCTGTAGCTCTGCTCTGTCTCACGTCTTTGCAGTGGCCTCTCACAGTACAGGGTCTGTTTTCTTTTTCCACCTTTGTGTTTGTCTGCTTTGGCTGAATTCCCTTCATCGTTTGTCCCTTCTTCTGTCTTGTATTATTCATGGTCCCCTGTGGTGCAGGGCACAGACAGAATGAGGAGAGGATGGATGGTTGTATGGACAGATGGCTCAGTGGGAGAGGGACATTAAGGGATACTGTAGATTAAAAAACATGTGCAAAGCAAAGGAAACGCCTTTAACAGGCGTTGAAACACCTGTGTCATCTGTCATTTAGAGGTTTTTATTGCGTAAGCTGTAATGCCACAGTTGTTTGTTATGGTCTGGGACTGTTCTGGATCTTCCAGAGAGACGTGCAGAGCTTGAAGTAGTTACTAGCTGGTAAGAAACAGTCTCTTTTTCCATTTAAATCTTAATGTGATATTTAGCATTTCTTCTTATTATTAATATTACTAAAGGAAAATGAAAGCAGACTTGGCTTCACATCCAGAAGGCATTGCCTCTTGACAGTATATATAGCACTTATGCATCATACAGACAAGGTGGTTGCAGCTCCCCATAGGTTGTCATCTGTCTTTGGAGAGAGCAAACCTCATTGCTGTTTTGTTTATAGACTTGTCTGTCAGTGCGTTTCTCTGGACACTTAGGTGTTAACATATATGCACAATTGCCTGTAAGGAATTTATTAGGAATATGGTATGGACACACAAAGACACAGTGGCGCTTGTGATATGTTTGTCATGGTTTTCTTTCTCATCTTTAAATGCCTGGCCTGTCAGAGCAACGCAGGGTTACAGGGAGAGCAATTAGCTTAGTGCTGCAGGAAACCAGGACAGCCTTATTCCTCCGAGATAGCCTTTTATTAGCCTGGATTTGTGTGTTTGTGTAGGGTTTGGATTTCATCATCATAGAAAATCAGAATTTCACTGAAAGAAATAAAAGATGTCTTGTGTGATAAGTGACTTTTTGTGTTGGATATGGTCATGCATAATACAGCAAATACCCTGGGGCAAAGGTAGTGCAATGCTTTATTGGAAACCATATTTGTTTAATAAGCTAATAATTGAATTGATTAGGTAACGATAAAGTGTCTGCTCTATGAAAATTCCCTCAGGTCCCAGTTTGATTCTCAGCTGTCTGAACTTTTGCTTCAAGTGATCATCCTGCTGTCTTTTCCCACATTTATTTTCATCTCTTCTGCACCCATCGGACAAAGGCAAAGTGTCTGTTTACATTGGTTAGCCTAGGTTTAGCCTGGAGTGGTACTTGCAAGTGGAACAAATGCCAAACAGAGAGGTCAGGGCATTAGTGGGTCTTTGCAAGCTCTGGTAGCTTTCTCATTTGTAGTTAGCAGTTATTTGCATTCTTAGCATGACAAACAAGCTAAATGGGAACATAACGGGCATTTTTGCATTTGTCTTAGTGCTGTTGAGTCAACAGTGAACACAAGTAAGGCAGTAAAAAGTCTGCTCTTGCACAGTGCTGATTTAAACTGTCCACTGATTTACCAAGTTGTTTGCTAGTACACTCTTGTCCAGAGCAGCCTTGCAATAAGTATTTTGTTTGGGAAGCTCATAATATTCTGTCAGTAAAGTGTTTTTGAGGCATTTTGTAGTGGTATTTCTGATGCAGGGCTTAAAGTTTTCCGGCGCCGCGCCGGATTTCCGGCGCATGAAAGTGTACCATTTAAAAAAATGCATCCATCTCCGTCCCGAAGGCTCCAAGCATGTGCGTCATTGTGCATTCAGTTGCTCCGTTTTAATCAATCAAACTCCAAATCCTACATTAAAAAATATATACCTTCTGTCTAGGCATGCGACTTTGTGATAGAACTTTTATCCAATTACAGTTTTCTAACTGCGAGTGCGCATCGACTGCTGGGCGCACGATATGCTGCGCCCTCTTGGTTCGGCATCGTCAGTGCTGCTGAGCTGCTGATAAGAAATAACAGTATCCCACAAACAAAATCCAAACTTGCAATATTTGTTGGTGTTTTTTGTAATTATATTTAAAGCTAATTACTGGAAACACATTGATATATATATTGCAAATTATTTTATTTCTGCTTGGACTGTATACCCATTCCACATGTGTCCCAGCCCTGTGGCTGCCTGGTCTCTCCAGAGCGCACGGAGCTCCAATCTGTGAGTGGTGCGGTGAAGAATCGAGCAGCTGATCACTGGTCAATAGCGTTGGAGCTTGTGTTTAGCCCAAAGACGCAGATACTAAAGTTTGCTCAGACTTTGTGTGACAGAGGAGAGAGGATGTGTCTCTGCTGATTAATAAAGAGAGCAGCCGCTGCCGCGATCCCTGAGCCGCGGTGTGTTGACTCGCCCCATTGGCCTAAGTGCGTCAGTGGCGATGCGCGTGCACGCCCCACAGTCCCCATGGTTTCGCCACAAAATAAAAACAAACGGGCTTAGGTACTGAATTTAAAAAAGTAACAAAAACAGAAGTTGTTGATTTTGTTTGATTTCTTAATCTTTAAAAATTTTCTATGTTTTACTACGACAAAAGGAAAAAAAGAAACAGCTATTTAGTTTGCTGGATTTTATTTTGAAAGGAAAAAAATCAAAGATCAAGCCATATGGATTTGTCCCATTATTCTACTCAGAACATCTGTTTAGTTAAATATGCACAAACTGAATGTAGCTTAGGTGATATTAACCTTTTTTATTTGAGGACATATAGGATGTTTGTAATAATGAGTTAAATAGCTCTCAGCAGATTTTGTGACCTTATGCATCCGAATGATGTCTAGCCACAAACAAAAAATCTCCAATCTTAAGCAAATATTGTTAGTAAGAAAAGAACGAACGTATGGGTTGTGTGAAATGAATAATGGATAGTTACATAAGAATGTTCTTAGCCTGCTTTTCACCGCTCTTTCTTCCCAAAATATAGATAAAAATAGAAACAACATTTAAATTGAAAGCCAACTGAACAAATTATACAGTGAATACATTTTTTTCCCTTACCAAAAACAAACAAAATGTGTCAGTTCAAATTGAAAATCAAATGATTGAAACTAATCACACAGATTATTGAGGTGTATCAAATGAGCAGTTACTAACATGCTATGTGTGGTTATGTGCTACAGAGGGCTTCTTAATCAGAGCTTTGTGAGAAATGGGCTGACTCCAGAGGAAAAGGCCAGAGTAGAAGTTCTTCAGCATGAGCAGTCCATTGCCACCAGGACCCAGATAAACCAGATCAGGAAGGCCCGGATTTCTTTGCTAATTACAGAGTTTGAGAGAGTCAGCATCATGATCAACTTATTCAGAGGAATTTTATATTGTGAGGCAATCACTAAAATTGCATTTAAGAATTAATACAAGTACTTTTATTACCTGTTTAAATACAAAGTTGGTATAGCAAGTGACATGACAGTTTATTCTCTTGTAGTGTTCCAGAGAATATTAAACAAGTTAATTCTGTTGTCTGTGTTTTGCAGTTTAATTCAACAAACAACATTTTGAACATGTTAAAAAGAAAATGTTCAGAAAATTCACAAACAAAGCAAAAAAGAAAAAAGAAATGACTTTGTCAAACAGTATTCTCCAAGCACTTAATATTCTCTTGAGACTGACACTTGAGATAATGTTGTAAGTAAAAATTGTGCCTTATGAAGGAAAGCAGCATAGTTTTGTAGCAGTTTTGTTGTGGTTGGTGTTGGTTTGAGTTCTTACTGAAGAGATAAAAATTATTAAAAGTTATTAATCATACATGTACTTGATTTTCATGATTTTTTTCCCCTTTATACTAAAATAAATCTTTGCAATTATAGTGATGTGGTATTGAAACATCAACACAAAAAAAATCAGACTTGGGGCACTTTCTAAAATGCGTTAAGTTTTGGCCAAGTAAGGTTTTACATTTGAGCAACAATAAAATAGTGGGATCATAATGGGCATTATTTCCACCAGATGACCTCATATTTGCTCTGAATTAATAGAATCTCATATATATTGTGTTTTAGTGAGTTTTAAAACACATTTAAATACGTTTATTGACACTATAAATTGGATCTTAGAAGTTCAGGCTCAGGATTTTTTCTCACTTTAAGCCGTGCTGATGTGAGTTTTGTTTTATTCGATTTTCTAATATTTTTTCCCTTATAGATGTAAATGGGATGGAAAACATGTAATTTGCTGCATCACTGTCTGTAAAATGTGAACGTTTTCTACTCTGGGGTCACATTGTAAATTGTCACTACAACTTCATCTGACACGTCATAAATCTTTTCACAGTACAACTGCATCACCAGAGCCAACTTTTAAATATCTTCGTGTCACACTCTCCTATTTTCTCGCTTGGGCTCAGTGTCTCATTTGCGATTGTAGTTTTGCAGAAGCAGTCTTTTTTGTTTAAAAAACAAAGTCAGCAAATTTTGACATTTTAAACTTTAAAGTTTCCTTTTTAAATTGTCATTGAAGCTTCATTCTTCTGGTTATATTGATGTTGACTTGTATAATTACAGAATATAGATAAGTTACAGGCTCTGTTTTGCTGTAGACAGTAAATTACACATGTATTAACATATTTAGTCACCTTAATCCCAACTGTACAGAGTTGTTTTACAGGTTTGGGACTTACACACAGCTTACAGTTACTTCTTTTGTAGTTTTTCTGAAGTACATGTTGTCAGGTTTGGATCACAGCAGTTTGTAAAACGAAGGTTACGCATGTAACCACAGTTTTATGAACCCTGGATGACTGCCAGAGGAGAACTGCCTCTGGCAGTCAGGAAGGGTGACCCCTAAAACTGTTACAAAATCCTCCTAGTGTCTTATAATCAGCATGTAAATGAATGCATTCGTGTGTACTGTAGTATTTCTTTGCAGCACAAGGTGGTGGGAGGTGTGTTGCATCCTCTGCAGTTTAAAAAAAAAAAAAATCTCTTTCAGCCCAAGGGTTTGTTTGACAACTTGGGAATGGAGCTGAACTTGTTTTGTGTTCCTCCCTTTCTCACTCTCACTGTTGAGTTTTACGATGCCAACATTTCTCATACTTTCTGTCATTTATATCTGCCTGTTTTCTGTCTCATTCTCCTTTTCTCTGCAGACTTGACGAAGGGCTTGTCTAACAGGTGGCACTGACCCTCAAGCTGAAAGGTCGACCGTTGTTAAGGTGGAGCCCAATGGATCATGGCGGTAAATGTTTAAATCTCCTTTGTGTATAGCACAAACTATAGACAACTATAGAACAAGTACAGAAACTGTGAAACCACAATAAATAAACAACTTTGATTTGATTTGCAGTGAAAATGCAAGTAATTGATAATGAGGAAGGTTGTTTTTTATTCTGTGGTTGCTGTTGTCTCAAGTTGCTGCTGACAGTCAGACCTGTAGTATGGAGTTAAGGTCACTGAGGGACACTCATACTGTACAGTGTTTCATTGTTCCATGGATTTCTTACTTTACTGATATAGTTGTGATTTCAGCTGATTATTTGTTTTGTCTTTCATCTTCAGGTCAGTTTGAGAGGGAGGGCAGTGTAATGTCACAGGTTCGTGGAGGTGGGGTTGACCTCTGTGATAACCTTCCCAGTCCCGAAGCTCTCACTGCCCAAACTCGAAACCTCAACGAGACAAACACATTCACACAGACTCAAAGTCTCCCTCCTTCACAAAATGAGGAAGGAGGAAGGTGTGAATTCGTTCAAAAAAGCTCTCTCAACAACAATGGGAAGGAAGAGGAAGAGGAGGAACAGGGAAAGGAGGGATATGCAGGAAGAAGCAGAGTGGAGGATGAGGAAGAAGACACTGACGAAGTGATGGAGGAAGAATCAGAGTCAGGTTGTCTAGTTCGCTGCCAGTCTCCAGACACTCCCATGACTGATTCTTCATTTTCAGAAACTGGTAGGGAACACAAGGATTTTTGTGATACTCTATCACAACTAGTACAAAATCTGTGCTGCACATAATACTTTCTTTCGCCATGTGGGGCAGTAGAACACCACAACAAAATACACACAGTGTCCCTACTACACAGGCAGCTGAGCATATTGAGCTGATATGGTGGATGTTTAGTCAAAGTTTCTTATTCACACACCCAGCAGACACAGAGCAGCATTAGCATTCATTTGGAGTCATATATTTGTCCACATGGGAATGTAAGTTTTCAGATGAGTAAACCAAAACAGTGAGCTGTTGATGAGTGGAGCTTAAAATATTGCAGGAGGGTGAAATATACACACTTAAACTGCACCAACAGTGCATCCTTTGCTTTGTTTACATGCTCCTAATTGGGAACCACTGTAAAAAATGACCATTTGTTGATACTAATTAGAAAAACACTTTTTTTGTCTTTTTATACACACAATGGGTAAATGTGAAATTCAAGTATACAGTCTGAGATATACAAATTAAATGAATGATGTTTACACAATTTGCAACACATTTTGAGGCAAAAAATAGTTAACAAAGTGGTGCATCCATTTAATCTCATTCTATCTTTTTCTGATTTGCCTAGGTAGTCTATAAATGTCAGCTTTTGCAGTTTAACTGCCTCAAAACTATATGTATCCTCGTTTACAATTATTGACTCAGCTGATGTGGGAACTATGTCTTGAGATAGACTCTTGATTAGTTTTCACTGCATTACTGTTTTAGTTAAGGAAACATCAATTCTGAACACTGTCTCACTGCTGGAATGCCATCAGTGTATTTTAAGTGGTCAGCATATTGGATTGGGGTCAGAGTGACGGGGGCAATGATGTCATTCTGATCATATGACTAAAAGAAGGAATTGAGAGAGGGAAACAGGACAATCAAATGGAGGGCAGCTGTATGTAGAGTGAAAAGGAAGTTGAGTAGAGGAAGACATTGAGAGAAAGACTGGATAGCCACAAAAAAAGTACAATGTAAGTCAAATATCTGGAGACATAAAAAATGTGAGAATGTCTAAAGGGTCTAGCACTGCCCAGACTTGGTAATGTGTCACCCTGTAGGTGCTAAAACAAAATAAAACCAGTTTAGAGCTCACAAGTTCATTTCTACATTTCCAGACACAGATGTACTCATGCAAACAGCTGCTGTCTTGGTAAGCATTGTAACCGTAAAACTGTAAAAACAATGACAAATACCATCCCTATATTTGCATTAGTATGTTTAGTAGGTCTGTGCCTTAAGGCCTGGTGGCAGTTAGCATTGACCTGAACATAACTGGCAAATCTTTTTATTTCATGCACTCAAGCTAATCTGGGAGAACTAATACTTTGCAGCCAAGTTTGTCTGTCTGTGTCTCCTTACAGTCACATTGTCAGGACTTGCCAGTCCCAGTAATGAAAGTCATAAAATCGTATGGTAAAGATTAGAGTAAAGTTAGGATTAAGTAAGGGTTAGCATCCTGAAAATTGTGGTTATGGTTTGGGTTAAATCTCCAGGAAATGAATGTCCTCTGAAGTAACGGAAATGTGACTGTGGGGTGTGTGATTATGTGCTCACAATGAATTTGCTTCTTAAGATTCGATTTAATTATACATTGACACGTTTGAGGTGCCATAATCATTGTGTGTGTTTTTTCCTTCATCTCTCTTTCTGTTTGCTAATGTCTTTCTTTCCCACCATAGGCAGTCTGTTAGAGACTCCATATCCTTTCAGCCCTGGGACGAGTCCAGAGCCCACATCCCCTGTCATTCCAGTGCTCAGTCCAGAGACTGTGTATCCCATCAGTTCAGTGAAACTGAGCCAGAGTGATGCTGAAGTGGACGTTCGTATCTCCAGCACTGGATCAGGTGCCTCCACCACAGAGTCTGTTACCTACACACATGAACCTTCCTTCACCACGGGGCCTATAGATTCTACTTCACAAACTTTGACCTCAGGCACATGGCCTACCAGCCCAGCTGGGCCTACATCTATCACAGAAGATACTGACAGGATAGCAAAAAAAACAAACTCCGCTACAGAACAACTTACCTCATTCTCAGAGCCCGTCTTCAGCAGTGGGCCCAGATGTACCAGCGGCTCTGCCAGTTCATATGCAGAGACATTTGCATTAACTGCAACAACAGAGACCCCTACGTTCACCACAGGGCCTACAACTACTGGGACAGAATCTTCTTCCACCACAGGACCTGTATCTCCAAATTTGGAACACATTACCTCCCTTCCAGTGACCACTTGTTTCTCAGTCTCCACCTGTGCCGCAGGGCCTATTCCAAGTCAAGCTCTCCTAGAGTCTCTGGAGCAGTTGGCACAAAAAGGAGATGACGCCCGCCTTCCACATTACCTTCACCAGGTAACCCGCCTGTCATATATCTGCCATTTGCCAAATGCTGCAATTTGTGTCTCACCATCGTTTCTTTCTGTTATTTTTTTAGACAGACACTGTTCTCTTAACTGCTTTCTGGAAAGATTTTCTTGCTGCGTTTCTGTCGTTCTAGTTTCTTTCGCTCTTGCTCTCACACTACTTATTAAATCACGGTTATCCACACAGACTCATAATCAGAATGGCACTTTGTACCCTAAGGCATGGGTGTCTTCAGTGTCTCTGCACACAAACACAAACAGGCATGCACACAAGTACGCACAAAGGTTCATGCACTCTACATAGAAACATACACTCTCAGTGTTTCTGTGCTCGTTTCTCTCTCACACACAAACCTGCATGAAAAAACATGTATGTTTTGGGGCGTGTGAATGTTTCTGTCAGTTTGATTTATAAATCCTTTAACCAAGCACACCTGACTGATGCTTACTTCAGGCAAACAGGTGTGTATGTGAGTGAAGAAGAGAAAGAGGAAAACTGTGAGCATCAGGGTCAATTTCTAACACATCACATTTTACATTGTACTCAAATACTGTAGCTAATGACAACACAGTTACGGTGTGTTGTGGTTACTGCAAGTCAAAATCTTTTTTTCTTCCGTTGTTTGGCAGTGTTCGGAAAAAAGGCTTTTGCTTTCTGTGTTGATGGTTGATGTGGACAGTTATCTAACCACTGCTATTAACTGATTGATAGATAATGGGAGATTTTTCGATTGTTTCCAAACAATGAGCTTCAGACAAAAATCTAGTTTTTGTTTGCTGATACATTCATGTTTCTGTTTACAGCAGGTTGTGACAAACCAAAGTTGTTCTGTAGGTTAGGACCACAGCTAAGATTTGTTTTCATTACCATTATTTTCTTGATTTATGGATTAGTTGTTTGGTGCATAAAATGGTTAAAATAGATGTTTTCCAAGGTCCAAGATTACATCCTCAAATGTTGTGTTCTGTCCCAAAACTAAACATGTTCAGTTTATTGTCATGCAGGAGGAGAAAGACATTTAAATTCAAGGAGCTGTAATCAGTGAAGTTTTTGTTCTAAAAAATATGTTCAACTGCATTTTTGATTATCCAAATAGTTAATGATTAATTTAATAGTTGATGTTCAGTAGGTCATTTCAGCTCTAATGTAAATTGCCAAAGTAAAACAGAGGAAGAGGAAAAGTATTTTTATTGAAAAAAGTGAATTGAAGCTCACAATTATTGTGTCCTTTTGGTCCCCCATTAAAGGCTGACCTCACCTAGAGGTCAGGATTACTAATAATAATACTGAAGTAAAGAAAGTGGAATTGATTGTAAGAGCTTCTATTTTTAGGAAAAAAAAGCAATTTGAGAGTGGAGAGGGAAAATTTAGTATTTTCTGGGTCACAAAGTAGCGAACCACACTGAAAATCACAAAGCAGAGAAAACCACATTTTTGTATTTGAATATGTCTTCGGTATTTCACAGCTGATGTTTGTATTATAATCTGGGAAAAACAAAAGGAAATCGGACTGTTTTTTGTGTATGTGATAGTATATCTAATGATTGTTTTTAGTTATTTTCTCACTATAAACTCTTTCCAACTTGGTCTCTAATCCATGTCTGTACAGTTACCTAGAAAGGCCATGGAGTTGTCGCCACCCCTCACTTCATTAGAAATGCGAGAACCTTTTGTGCCCTCCTTTCCTCCTCCTCCTCCTTCTCTCTCTCTCTCTCTCTCTCACACACACTTCTCTTGTTCTGTGATCAGCAGAACAACATGAAAGCGACACTTGCTGAAAAGAGGTAGAGTGCCCTCCATGGTCTCTCATTTTTCCTTCTATTAACTCACTCACTCTCATTTTCACTCTGTCTTTCCTAAATGCAATTGACTTTACAGCTTACCTGCTGCATTGTGTCTCTAAGATCAGACTGTGTTTTTTCCATGCCATGGTAAATGATTACACAAGTTAGTGCAGCAGTACAGTTACTCAGTCGTCTCGCGATGTTCAATACTGGTGAACTTTTCACTTCTTTTCTTGTTTTTTACTTTTTCAACGGGTCTCGTGTCATGTTGATGAAGCACTCTACATTAGGATTAGTTTCAGTTTGGCTTTAAACCTCTATTGAGCCTGTTTCCTTGATGGCTTTGGTGACCATTGATGAGATAAAAGCGCAAATGCACTGTATTAAAATTTGTGATTCTCTCTCTTTCTGCAGATCGCTGAGGCCTTTGTCCTTCATGAAGACTGTATCCTTGAGACCCTTTTAGTGTGTTTGCAGACCTGCCAACCTGTACGCATTTTGCGTAGCAGGGCAATTTGACATCAAAATACGCTGGTACGCTCCACCTCATTAAACTACTCAAAAAGCTGCAGACATCTGTGAGTGCTGTTAGAAATGTTGACGTGCAATACTCATGCCTGACAACACGATGCAGCAGTGTGGTGGTGCAATTTCAACCAATCATCATAGAGTAGCGGAGAATAACGAGTCTGCCGAACCCTTGTTGGCCCGCTCTCTCCTGTCCTCTGCCTCCCTCCGCCTCTCTCCACGTTCCCCGTGCCCCCACCCGCAGCAGCTGGCGGTTAAAACGGTAAAAGTGTGTGCGTGTGTGTGTGCGTGCATGTGTGTGTGCGTGAGTGAGTGTATGCGTGAGTGTACGTGTGTGTCTTTTGGCAAATACGTACTGTTAATAACGCTACTTTCACGTTGAAAATACGATGTCATATCGGGGAAATAAGCACTGAGAGTTTTTTTCCTATCGACATGAGCGCGAGCTGCGTGCGTGCGTGTGTGACATTAAGTGGTACTCAAAATATTTCGCCAAGGTTGGCAGGTCTGTGTTTGTGTCTGTCTCTGGTGGGGGACGGCTTTTATTTTAATTGTATGAATTGTGTCATATACATATCTCCTGTCTGCTGCTCGCCTGCATGTTTCTTTTCTTTGGCTATCCACTGCTTATCTATATTTTTTATGGTGCAGTACATGACAGTTACAGTGGATGCTTTAATGCCTCATGAGAGGTAGAACAGACAGAGGAGAATTGGTGAAAATAGAAGAGAAAATACTTAACAGTAAGAGAAAAATAAGCAAAGAATAGATAATCTGAACACGTAGAAGGGTAAGTACAGAGTGGGAAACAGAGAGAAGAATGCTGTAGTAGTATCTGCACTGACTTTTACAGAATGCCCAGAGGCTCACAAGGTAGAGAGACAGACAGGAAGACAGACAGGAAGACTGGCACTCAGATTAAAACTCCAATCTGCTTTGATGACATGACAGGAAGGAACCCTCCAGTGTGTTGCCAAAATAATAAACTTGTCAGACCGAAATAAGATTATGGCATTTAAAGATAATTTATGAGTAGATTCTAAAATAATACTAATCAAAAGTCAAATTGATGAGGTAATTTATTTGATTGATTCAAAGTATTGTGGAGACCATTGATCTCTGTTTTTAAATAGAAATGTGGATTGTGTTTGTAACATGCATAGACATTGTTAATGTTTTACAGACACTCACAGTCAGAAAAACTCCAATACAAATGCACTCAAAAACTTATGCTCAATGAAGATAAAGCATGAAACAGAGTAGGAGGAAGAGACGAGGGTGCGTGAAAGAGAGGCAGAAAGACAGGAGAGTAAGCTTGAGATTTAATCAGAGGATAGAGGCAGTGGGAGGGAAGAATTGAAAGAGTCAAAGAGGAGGGAAAGCTAGCTTAGCTACGTCATGCATGTATAGAGGGTTAGTTTGAGAGAGAGAGAGAGAAAGCATTGAGCCATTTCAAAGAAGGATTGTGTTTTGGCTGCTCATATCCATAAACATGAGACTGCATCCTGGAGCGCTATCCCCCCTCTATCTCTTCTGGCCTTTACTCTCCTCCACTCACTCTGTCTCTCTTTCATTTTTTTCAGTCTCGCTCTTTTTCTTCCCTCTACCTCTGTCAGCTTTAATGGTTTGTGAGCAGAAAACCAAGAGAATTTTAGAGTTGATACTGTTTATACATTTCTAAAGCAAACAGTGCATTGTTTGTGTGTATTCATTTATGCATTTCTTAACCCGTTGGTGTTCAGACCAGAGAGCATTATGGTGTGTCCAATTAGAGAGAGACTATCACCAGAGAGTACTGGACAACCTGAATGCACTTCAAGAGCAGTGGGGTAAAACACATTTTCTTTGACAGTGTAACTAAATGCTTTAATATTTGTTATACACAGATGACAAACATTTATAGTATTTCTTTTTCTTTTTAAACTCTTACCCAGCAGGGAATAAACTGCAGCAATGCAGTATACATCATTATTTGGATGCACACGCAAAGGCTTAGAGACTGCTATTTTACTGATATTACCTTTAAGTGCCCACATACGCTACTGTCAAGCATAAAATGACTCCACAGTATGACTGCAGTCTCTCAGAGGAGACACAGTCTGTAGCCACACTGGTTGTCTACTGAAATGTAATAAAATATGTTTAATGTAGTTTTGGTGATCATATTATGCAAATGCCATCAATTGACATTTAGGATTATGGACTGCATTTGTATCTCTAACAGGCTTTCTCACAAGTAGAACCATGCTCCTCTAACTGTATCTCTTTCTCTTCCCATCATAGAGAGTCAGTGTAGAGGGTCGTCTTCTGACCTGGCAACCCAACATCTGGATGCTCTGAAACACATCTGCCAGACGCACAGTCGGTCAGTTTGCGTGTGTGTGTGTGACTCTTGTGCCTAAAAAACAGGAAAATGAGGGCTTTATAGAATTATTGACCAAAACCCAAGAAATCCCAAGATTAACTTGGACCCTTTGGGCACGCACTTTGCAAAAGTGGAAAGAAAAAATTTTTAAATCAAAATTTTAAAGACATACATTTTGTGTGTGTGCGTACATGTGCATGCTGTTCGGTAAAGGGGGAAATGTGTCGTGTTGTGGGGTATGCTCATTCAGGGACCACTAATTAGTCAAGTGAAGTCCATCTTGGCATTTTTTAATATTTAATAGGAATTCCTCAGTATCTTATCTGGCAGACACACAGCTTTTTGCATCATGTACACCTGGACATTCTGCAAACTCAGTCAGATGATATGCATGTACCTGTGTGTGTGTGTCTGACCGTGCGCTTGTATATCTGGGAGTGTGATGAGCACTGCAGTGATAGTTAAAGCATATGGCTCTTGGCTGCTTCTGCTGCTGCACTTTCAGACATTTGAGCCATCACACTCCTAGGGTTTCACTTTGCTACACACACACACACACACACACACACACACACACACACACACACACACACACACACACACACACACACACACACACACACACACACACACACACACACACACACACACGGAAAGAGAGAGACTCACTCACAGACTACTTGTAATAGCCAGGGAAATGTGTTCAGGCTAATATTAGATTGGGAGAGTAGAGAAGGGTCAAACATCTTTTGCGTCTTCATTTACTAAAACCAAGAAGCGGCCTTCGGCACTCTCACCTTCTCACTCTGTCTGTCTTTCTGTCTTTCTTCCGTTTGTAGACCAAGGATTAGAGATGCTGAGGTAAGACATTTGTCACTTTTGTCGTGTGCCTATGACAAAAAGAGAATGTGTATATATGTTAGATGACGGAGAAACACTGTTAAGGTTGTTAATCACTCATATCGTGCTTATACACGTGGACAAAATTGTTGGTACCCCTCAGTTAAAGAAGGAAAAACCCACAATTCTCACTGAAATCTCTTGAAACTCACAAAAGTAACAATAAATAAAAATTTATTGAAAATTAAATAATCAAAATCAGCCATCACTTTTGAATTGTTGATTAACATAATTATTTAAAAAAACAAACTAATGAAATAGGGCTGGACAAAAATGATGGTACCCATAACTTAATATTTTGTTGCACAACCTTTTGAGGCAATCACTGCAATTAAACGATTTCTGTATTTGTCAATGAGCGTTCTGCAGCTGTCAACAGGTATTTTGGCCCACTCCTCATGAGCAAACAGCTCCAGTTGTCTCAGGTTTGATGGGTGTCTTCTCCAAATGGCATGTTTCAGCTCCTTCCACATATGTTCAATGGGATTCAGATCTGGGCTCATAGAAGGCCACTTTAGAATAGTCCAACGCTTTTCTCTCAGCCATTCTTGGGTGTTTTTGGCTGTGTGTTTTGGATGGTTGTCCTGTTGGAAGACCCATGACCTGCGACTGAGACCAAGCTTTCTGACACTAGGCAGCACATTTCTCTCCAGAATGCCTTGATAGTCTTCAGATTTCATCGTACCTTGCACACTTTCAAGACACCCTGTGCCAGATGCAGCAAAGCAGCCCCAAAACATTACTGAGCCTCCTCCATGTTTCACCGTAGGGACAGTGTTCTTTTCTTCGTATGCTTGGTTTTTGAGTCTATGAACATAGAGTTGATGTGCCTTACCAAAAAGCTCCAGTTTGGTCTCATCTGTCCAAAGGACATTCTCCCAGAAGCTTTGTGGCTTGTCAACATGCATTTTTGCAAATTCCAGTCTGGCTTTTTTATGAGTTTTTTTCAGCAGTGGTGTCCTCCTTGGTCGTCTCCCATGAAGTCCACTTTGGCTCAAACAACGACGAATGGTGCGATCTGACACTGATGTACCTTGGCCTTGGAGTTCACCTTTAATTTCTTTGGAGGTTGCTCTGGGCTCTTTGGATACAATTCCAACGATCCGTCTCTTCAATTTGTCATCAATTTTCCTCTTGCGGCCACGTCCAGGGAGGTTGGCTACTGTCCCGTGGGTCTTGAACTTCTGAATAATATGAGCCACTGTTGTCACAGGAACTTCAAGCTGATTAGAGATGGTCTTATAGCCTTTACCTTTAAGATGTTTGTCTATCATTTTTTTTCGGATGTCCTGGGACAATTCTCTCCTTCGCTTTCTGTTGTCCATGTTCAGTGTGGTACACACCTTTTCACCGAACAGCAGGGTGACTACTTGTCTCCCTTTAAATAGGCAGACTGACTGATTATGAGTTTGGAAACACCTGTGATGTCAATTAAATGACACACCTGAGTTAATCATGTCACTCTGGTCAAATAGTTTTCAATCTTTTATAGAGGTACCATCATTTTTGTCCAGGCCTGTTTCATTAGTTTGTTTTTTTAAATAATTATGTTAATCAACAATTCAAAAGTAATGGCTGTTTTTGATTATTTAATTTTCAATAAATTTTTATTTATTGTTAGTTTTGTGAGTTTCAAGTGATTTCAGTGAGAATTGTGGGTTTTTCCTTCTTTAACTGAGGGGTACCAACAATTTTGTCCACGTGTGTATGTTACATGTCAAATATCAACTTTGGGTATTCATGATGTTCACTAAATTACCCTTCTTCAAGTTCTACAGTAACATTTAACTTGCACATTATTCAACCATATTGCACTCGTAAATGGGGTGGTGTAGCACTTCAGATATTTATTTGTGTGTTTATTTGTGTGTACAGTCTGAATCTCTGGACTTTTTGAGACCTAAATTTGAAGAAGGTGGTGCACAGCCCTCATGCATCTCAGGTAAGTATGAACTAGGTGGTCATTCTGTAATTTGTTTGTAGTATTTCGACTAAGGCACGCAGCACCACTGGTATGTTGCTGAAAGCTGTTTGACTCAGATTTTAATCTGTTGAGGTGAAATGTTTTTCTGATAAGACAGTAGGACAAAGTTTATTGCAGATTCATTGTAGTTGTATTCCATAGTTTGCTTGTATGTTTCAAAAGGTGCAGTCTTCTGTTTATCTGATCAGACCAGAGGTGGAAGGTGTGAAATACATCCCCTCAGTGGTTTTGGTATATCATACTGTTAAAGACAGCAATTGGTCAAAGTGACAGAGTAATTTTACTTGCAAAACTATGCTTATGCCCACACACTTAGCAATGTGATGGACGGCAGGATAAAGTCTTTATTATCAGATCATGAAAACCTGTTTAATTCACCAACTGCACACTGCTGGTACTCTCCAGTCCTAACATAGAGGCAGTGCAATCAGCAGTCTCACTTAAAGACAGACAAAAATGTGTTTTGTCAACAAAAACGCTCTGTAACTGCTTTGGTATGTTTCTGTATATTTACAAAGGCAGCATCAAAATTCACTTTAAAATGGTAACTTGACAAATTTACTGTCGTTTTTTGGGTTTTGCTTTAGTGGATTTCTGTGGTTTGCTCTTTGCATTTGGCACATTTAAGAAGTTTGTTATACAATGTAGAAAATAAGAGCACTTTCAAAATATATTTATATGCAGGACAGTGGTGTTTTTTTCTGGTTGGTACTTAGTATGTTAATAAACTACTGTACACACACAAGTTGCTGGCCGTGGAAAATCAGATTAATATATTCTTTTTCTGTGCTCCTTTGTCCAGCTCATCAGGTTGAAAGAGGGATGGAGCAAAGAGCTGAAGACTCCTCTTGTCCAGTCATACCCTCCATTAATTTACCTGATAGGCTCAGTTCCTCTGAGATCTCAGAAAAGGCCAGGGAAGACCCAGACAGTTTCCATGGATCCCAGCTGACTGACAAGCGAGGCAACGACAGAGAGGGAGGAGAGGCAGAAGGGGAGGTGGGATTCACCATTTCAGTCCTAGAAAATGGACTGCACCCCTCTACTGCTAGAGGAATGGATCAGTCCAACCCTGCAGAGCAGCAGGGAGAAGATTTAGGTCCTGCACAGGAAAAGGAGGCAAAAAAGGAAGAGGAGGAGACGGACGTAGAGGAGGCAGTAGAAGCTTTAGAGATGGAAGATGATGGTGAGGAAGAAGAGGAGGAGGAGAAGATGAAAGAAAGAGGCTCTCATTTTTCTCAGAAAGCTGTCCCAGTGGAGACTCTGGTCAGTGGGGCAGAGTTTGAGGCACAACCGCTGCACCAGGATGCTTTAGCTCCGGAGACGCTACATGAGGATAGCCAGGTATCATATATCATATTTTTGGACCGCATAAGTTGCTCTAAATTTAGCTTTGAAGATACTTTACCAGAAAATATACAACATAATCATGATCTTTCAACCTTATCTGTGAATTCTGAGTCTGATTTATTTTCTGAAATCACTTGACTTATTTCACCAGTATCAAGTATCTTTTTTTTTCTTCTGTTGATGACATATGCATTGCTTCGATAGCTTACGGTGTCTGGGTCTTTTTTTATCCAGGGAACAATTACAAACAACAACAGCAAAGTTATTTTGCATAAGATTTGAAGGCTTCAGTCAGAGCACTTTTACAGCAGTCCATTACAGAGCAGAGGGACAAAATAGATTACTGTTTCCATAGCTATATGGTGATAAGCAAGTTATGGCTGTATTCCATTATCGCTGCAGGAGAGCACTAAAACCTGCCTCCACCAGGAGACACACCTTCCTCAAGAGACTCATATGAAGCAGGAAGAACACGTGGAGGAGGAGGAGGAAGAGGAGGAAGAAGAACAGGAGGAAGAGGAGGAGGAGGAGGAGGAGTATGAAGTAAGCCAAGCTGACATCATTAGAGAAGCTCCTTCTTTGGACGACATGGCAAAACTCATCACTGTAGAGGAGGTATGTATTCTGTGATACCTTTCTCAGTATGGAGAACAACCTTGCCAGACTGCTTGTTTGTGATTAGTTGAATAATGTTGATTTCATTTGTTGGGTATTTATCTGTGTTTGTTCAGACATTTGTATGAACGCTGGTTTGCATTCAGACTAACATATACTCATAAAAAAGAAAAAAAATGACATACCTGTAAACTCTGAACATGTTTACTTTTAAAGCTTATAATTGACAGTTTGATCACTATTTTAAGTTCTCTGTCTGTATCTACCCATCTAGGTGCTCTATAATGGAGAGCAAGTTGCTGTGCTGAAGCAGCCCTAATGACATTAGCTAACCATTACTGTGATACCCACTATGGATTTTGTTTTGTGGATATAAAAGCCAATTTGACATTTAACTCTTCCATAATGAGACGATACAGGATGTAGAGCTAGCCTGGGAGTTGTGGCGTAGGCACAGTAACTGTGGTAGTTTGAATTCAGAGGTAATTTTGCTCTTTGTTTTGTATCTCAGCCATGACTACTGACAGTGCAGAACTTAAAAATGTCTTAACTCTAAGGGTGTTTTCTCAGGTTTGCTTTTATTTGTTTGAAGGCATTTTCCTGTTGGTCCAGCACTCGTTAATAGAAATAATTTACTTAAGAAATTCAAACTGAGAAGACTGTATCTGTAGTGCTTATATGTAAACATGAAAGTTAATAATTATCTATGAGAAGTCAGTCGATCATTTTTACATATGTGCTTCAGCTCAGCACAGTAAAGGGTGTGACTGTAAGTCCCACCCTTTTGAATGACTTCATTATCACTACATGCTGCAATGATAACCAAAAGTATTGCTGGATGTGTCCACTACCACTTGACCAAAGTTCAGTTACCATCGTAATCTGCATTTCAAGCACTTCTGTGTAGCGCCTGCAGTTGTTCAGGATATAATTTCCATGCCCCCTGACATAGAGTAGTGGTACCTGGTACTGCTTAACAGTTAATATGTTGGATGAAGCGTTGATAGAGTGGTACAAAGTTCAGTACATTGTGCTGCCACCTGGTGGACATGGATGATGAAGTGCAACTCTAAAATAATTTGTTCCAACAAAAGGCTGTCAGAATGGTGAAGATTAGCAGGTTGAATTGGATTTGATGTCCTGACCGCCTCTCTGTTTTATGCAAAACTGCTGCATGCTCCTGACTGCAAACACTTAGTACCAAAATTTATGAATTGCTTTACCAGTCCTGTCTCTTCAGTCTTCATTCGAGAAGCCAGCGATTTAGATTCAGAGGTCTCAGCAGAGTTCTGGGAAGAGGCAGTGTTGTGGGTTCGTTGCTTTTCTGTTACTCTACAGTACAGACTAATTCATTACAAAGTGATGCATAGGCTGTATTACTCAAAAACAACATTGAACTGCATCTTCCTGTTACTACTGTCTCAGTGTTTGAAGTGTTGCTCATCTTTTTTGGTTTTGCCTGACACTGCAACTTTTTCACTGCGATTTTCGAATAGCTCTCGGACTTTGAGCACAACCTGGGGACCTTCAGATGCTCTGCAGAGACTTTTAACTTCTGTCGGATGTAAAGATTGGTCTGCACCTAGGAATGGTGATAATTAAGAAACTTATTCATCTGACCTGAAAACCAACCACCAAACTTTCCACATTGTGTTGAGGAGCTGTTGTCTGTTGTTCAGAAGAAAAGACTGAGTCTACATAAATATAATGCCTAGAATTGATTTTATTTGTTTATTTTTGTATAAATTCCATTATTGTTATAATTAAAGTAGTATTTTAAAATTGATTTGATGGTATACACAAATAATGTTTATGCAGATACCTGAGTCTGTGCTGTCTAACATTTCTTTATTTTTACTGTTTTTCCCCCTCAGATGTCTCCTGCTTCTGGCCTGGTGTCCATATTAAAGAAACGAAGCGTTTGTGTGGACAGAGAGAGTGTGTCTGCCAGTTTAGAGCCTCAACCTGAGAAACTTACTGCCAAAAGACGCGTCCGTTTCAAAGTTCCTGATGACGGTTATGAGCATGGTATGTTTGTGTGGTTGTTACCTACATTTGGAGATCTGTTTCTGTTCGTAAACAGGAAATAAATAAATTGCTTCACTATAAGTGGAGTAATGTGTAAACCTGGAATAGACAAGCTACACTGCCTTTACAAATTCACTGCAACATTGTTCAAAACTTATTCATAAATTCTAGCAACTTCCTGAGCAAATACTAATTTGCGCCGTATCTCTTTTTCTCTGTAGATGTTGGCGGTGGGGACTCGTGCCTGCTTCTCTTCCTGCTTTGTCTGGTCACTGTAGTGATCAGTGTAGGTGGCACCGCCCTTTACTGCGCTTTAGGTGATGCCCAGTCTTCAGTCTGTCAGGACTTTTCCAGAAATGCAGACTTCTACATAGGGCAGATACAGCGTGGGATAGCTCAGATCCAACACTGGTTCACCCCTGGCTCATAGCAGAGAACAGTTTGTCTACAGTGTGGAGCCTCTCGTCTTTGTGTTCATCACTGTAGGCTCCTGCTACTTCCTGGGGCAATGTTTTCTAAAGGTAATGATGCCAGGAATGAAGGACAGTTGGCATTTGCAGGCCTGCTCTACTGCATTTTTAATGCTCTTGGAAAACAATTCCAGGGTTCACTCAAAGTCCTAGGTCTGATGTCTCTTTACAACACTAGTCTGTTAAGGGAAAGCAGTGCAGAGAGAGACGGACTGTAAAATGGAGCTGTGTCCATTTACTTTAACAGAAGAGGAAGAACTGACCTGCACTGCTCTTGAGCCAGACCTGATTTAATAAGTTATAAAATCTCAGCTAGGTTTAGAAATGCCTAATGTGACCAAAGTGTCACATTGAGCCAGTTAAGAGCTGCGATCTAAGTTTCACAGGTCAGTCAACCATGACTGGATACTAACTCAGTGACCCACACTGGCCTCCAAGAATACACTCCCTCTGTTAGATATAAGAACAAAGAAAGCAGCTGCAGCATGTGGAAATATAAGAAAATATACATATAATGTATAGTTTGTTAACTGGGGAGCACATAGATGCTCTGTCCATGCACTGCACAAATGGAAAGAGGCCCAGTGGGAATTTTACAAACTGCTGCAACCACTGGTGTTGCTTTTATTGTTAACTTTTTTAAATAACAAAAGAAATTTTAAAATGATCAAACCATTCTGTGGTCTTGGAATGAAATCATAATGTCTTAATCATGTCTTAAACTTTTTAATGAATGTTTGGAGTTTAATAGTAAACTTTAGGGCATCTGTATATCATCAGAAGACATTGAGAGGGTTATTTTGGTATTTATACTGTAGTAATTGAGCTGCCAATAGAAAACAGTCACATCAACTATGTTGTATGGGGGAAAATAACATGTATTTAACTGCGCATCACAACCAAAATCTTTACTTATGCATTGCATTTGAAATGAGCAGTTGCTGAAGAGCTCTTTATCAGCTTTACAGCAATATTCTTTGGGTGCTTTCCCCCCTGCACACATTTGACATGAGTGTCCTGTTGCTGCTCTCTTCTGTTTAACTACTAACAGTAGGTCTGCAGTCAGCTGACATGGCTGCAGCTAGAGGCGAAATGTCTAAACTATCCATTTATGGGTTTCAATGAGCTAAATCTAACTTTGTGTAGCATATGCAACATGTACAGGAGACAGTGCACCTCTGTATATATTGTCAAAAGAATGTTAATCATGTTGCACATAAGACTGGTACAGATTTTTTAAGATATTGCAATATTTCTACAGGCATTATTTTGTTGGTCCTTAACACAGGCTTGGCATCAGAAACAAAATATCCAGCAAATGTTTGCACAGACCACTTAAGCGGGTGTAGGTATGGGATATTTAATGAGAAATTTACAAATAATGTTGAAAACAATTACTCAGTGTACGCAATCAGTACTGGCCTTGATGTTGATGGGATCAGTGAAGCACTATCTGCCTGTGTGTCTGTGCTGTTTTTAGGGTTTCTGGGCATCATCCTCTGTCTGTGATTGTCAATGTTTTCTATCTGATTTCTCCTAAATAGTTAAAGCAGCTGAGAATGATTTTTGTTAGCTCCTGGTCTTCCTTGATAATCATCTAGATAACATTTGCCATTTTTTGTTAATTGTGTCCAATGTGTTTACACCAATTGAAATTTTAATCCTGGTTTGAAAGGGGAAGGACACTTTCTCTGAGGGGACTGATTTCCTTGTGCAAGGAAAAAAAACATCTGTCCTGAAAAAAGGCAAAAAAACGAGCCTTTATTCTTGCACCTGTGCTTTAACTGTTATTTATAGTCATTGTAAATCAAGTTTTAGTCTTAACTAAGCTCATTTTTACAGCTTAATCTCACTTCTTGCCTTGTGAGACATCTGTGCTTTTGTGTTATTTCGACATTTGCAACGTTTGGTGTCCCGTTAATTATTTTTCCTTTCATTTGCTGTTGTAGTGGATTCATGAAACGTGCCCTAGAAAATCCACATATCCCAAAAAAGTCAGAAGTGTAGAGAACAAATCTCTGTTAAGGAGGATAAATTCAGGTGTCCTACCCTACCTATGCATTGCTAACAGATAACACAGTATTATCTTTCTCACATGATGCGTCATTCACAGAAACCCTATCATTTGAGGTATGAGGATTTTCAGGGACATAAGGAATAGCAGATTCATTCTTGTGTTTATTTGCACATGTCGTCTGGCTGGTTCAGATGATGATCACTCAGAAAACCTCTTATTTAATCTTTTGGATGAATTTAATTATTTATGATACTAGGGATGTCAAGTGTTAAGTAGTTAAGAAAATCTATTTCTTCAATTGATTGTCATCTTATGTCAGATAGGTTTTTCATCTCGTGTCACCGTTGTTCTGAAGAAGGCTTAGACAGAGACATGTATTTCTCACTTTAAATCCCAACTCTTGTTACCACCATCACCCAGGCCATCGTTATGTGTTATGTTTCCATTCATTCACCCCTTTACCCCTTTTAGTTCCTGGAGATGATTTGAAACTTGTGAGTTCTCAGTATCATCGTCCTCAAACAAAAAATGTCAAAAGGTAGATTTTTCTTCCATTGCATCTCTAAGCAAATAATGTGTTGTTTCTTTTCCTAATTGTTTTTCAACAAAACGTTTGAAACACTGAATGGAAAGTCATGATCTCCGTGTGTGGATCATTCTGTGTACCACTTATCAGCCTGAAGAGGATGTTTTATGGGTCGTTTAATTTACTTTCTTCTAATGGAATGTAACAATGAGAGGTTTTTATTTTGTTTGTTTGTTGATGTTAAAAATCACCATTTCCCTGTGATGATGTCTCATGTTAAAGACCTTTTAAAAGAGTTGTTTGTGAGCCTCCATTCTGTCTCTGAGCGGTGTTTTTGCTCATACAGCTCATGCTAATGAGCCCGTATTTAGATATTTTAAAGCATGCATGCAAAATTTTCCAGATTCAATTTAAATATTGGTGCAGGATTAGTTAAAGTAATCTGTAAGCCACTGTGAATGTTTGTGTCAAACTTGTTGCAGTGCGTTTAGTGGGGATGGCATCATTTTGCAGTAAAGACACGTCTTGCCATCAGCAGACCAGTTGATGTGCAATATTCATGTTAAGGGTTTTGTTTTTAGTACAATCAACTGGTATATCGGTTGGCTAATGTAAACAAATGGTCATTTACCGATAATTACTGTGGAAATCTGTCTGATCACATTACCAGTTTAAGAAATTCAGTTTGCAAAAACCACTCAGGCAAGCATGAAATTGATAAGTTGTGGTCACTGGGACAAAGTCACTAAGCGTTTAAGTCTTGTATTTAAGTACCATTTAAAAGTTAATTTTCAATGAAATATTTAAATTTTATGTTCATTTATAGTTGTATTCCACTACTTTTATGAGGGAAATATTGCATTTTTACTTTACTACATCTAATTGGCAGCTTTAGCTGCTTTTAAGATGAAAATCTCACACAATTTCTTATTGAATATAGAGATTAAACCAGCAATTTTCAACGTTTTTGCCCTCTGATGTCTTACCAAAAGCAGTGTGTATTCAGATCAAAATTCAGATGTCTGTACATGAAGATCTACACCGTACTGTGATATTTCCTTCTCTAAACTTCACCTGCAGCAGACACAATACTAACATGCTGCTGACATGGTAGTAATAATTCAGCATCATGCTTAATAATTAAAGAACAAACTAATACTTTTATTTTTATACTTTAACCACATTTTAGTGCTAATATTAATGTACTTTTCTAATATCTTTTAAAAGTAAAATGTTTTTAGCTTTCCAAAACTTCACAGCATTTTAAAACCTCCATCTCTCTCTGTCTCGCTCTCTCTCTCTCTCTCTCTCTCTCTCTCTCTCTCTCTCTCTCTCTCTCTCTATATATATATATATATATATATATATATATATATATATATATATATAATGAAAGTCGATATATATATATAATGAAAGTTGATATATATATAATGAAAGTAGATATATATATATAATGAAAGTTGATATATATATAATGAAAGTCGATATATATATAATGAAACTTGATATATATATATAATGAAAGTTGATATATATATAATGAAAGCCGATATATATATATATATATATATATATATATATATATATATATATCAACTTTCATTATATATATATCAACTTTCATTATATATATATCGACTTTCATTATATATATATCAAGTTTCATTATATATATTTCAAGTTTCGTTATATATATATCGACTTTCATTATATATATATCAAGTTTCATTATATATATATCAAGTTTCATTATATATATAATTTCCTAAACGGCATGCCATATATATACATATATATATATATATATATACATACACACACATATATATATATATATATAAAAGTAAGAAACGACTTAGAATAAATTACGGTATTTTTTAAATACCGTAATTTATTCAAGTCGTTTCTTACTTTTACTCGGACAGTAAACATTGCGTACGTGCGCGTGACGTCATGACGCAGCGTTCATCACGGATGTAAACACCGCTCGGTTCACGTGGAGCGAAAAGCGACGATGGCATCGAAGCTGGAGCGTTTTGTGAGCCCCGGGAAAGGTAACGGACTGCGGGCAACAGCCAGCATCAGGAGGGGAGAGCTGCTGGTGTCCGCCGAGCCGCTGGCCTGCTGTGTGTCCAAGAAACTGATCAGAGAGGTCTGCCACCACTGCTTCACACGGTGAGACAGACAGCCGCTGCTCCGAGCTGCTCGCATCATGTCAACACAAAGCACAGCTTGGTATCATTTAAGCAGAAAGTCTGTGTGTAGTATGTAATGGTCTGTGTAGCTGCAGTGGAGGTTGGAGTAAAGGACTTGCCGCTTGTTAACACACTGATGAGATAAGTAGATTAAACCCACATCACACTTTAGCTCTGTTAGTTAGCTTGTCTTGCATAGAGTTTGTATAAAGGCTGTATATTTTGTGAAGTGTGAGTGATTAGGGGTCTAGTTTGCTGCCGGTTTAAGTCTACATCAGTATAAGCAACTAAGTTCTTCAAATAACCACGAGATGGCAGCAGGACTCTGTCATGGAAGCACAGGAGAGACTTCTTTAGAATGGTGTGAGCAGATAAGTTCATATTTGAAACAGTCAACTGTAGAGCTGACAATAGTAAAATATTATTTAAAGCATCATCATTACTCATCATGATAATTTGGAGACCTCCCTGTGAACAGTTTTTACCACTCACATAAATAAAGATAAAACAGTTTCTGTCTTTCAGCTTTAACTGAATATCTCCAGCTCCTATCTAGGAATGAGGTTGTAGTTTAAAGATTGTACAGTCCCAATGGTGTTATGTAGAAGGGCTCTGTAAAACCACAAATGTCAGGTTCTCTGTGTGGCTGCTGGATGTTGGTCAGATGATTTATTATCCCTTTGTTTGGATAAATGAGAATATGCACCACTCATTGATGCACAGCAATATGAGATACCATCAGCTAATGTAGGGTGGGTCCTGCTGTAATGCCTGATTTTGAGCACTGCTCTTGTATGATGCATGTTCCTAAATTAATTTGTCAGTGGGGTTAGTCAGGTTACCACACAGCGGACTTGATATGTGCAAAAAGAGGGTTAATGCCCGTCTCCTTTTATCCATGAGTAATTTCTTAGCTGATTGTCAACATTTCTTTAAAATTCCATAATATTGTAAAGGAGGTTTCTGTTTTGTTTGTGTGTGAGATGTACAGTGTGTCCCTTGTCTGCATTGGTGTGATGATTTGTCTTGTGTTCCATTTCATTTGCTGATGATATTTGTCCGGCTGGATGCTTAATGGCAGCACTGCTGCTTTCTCGATTGCAGCCAAACCCACTTTGTCTGACTAAATAGATGAATGTGAACTTAATGATGCTCATAAGGAGGGAGATAAGTGCACAGATTTCTGGTGCAGGACTGCAGAGAGAATGAAGGCTAAATTATATACACTACATATATGAGGCTTAGTGGCAAAGGGAAGATGATTAATGGGAGGAGTTATTGCAGACATCCTCTGGGAGAATATAGAGATGTAGCTCATGTCCACTTTTAATTGTCGAATGAATTTATTAGAGAGTCTAATCACTCTTTTTTAGCTTCTTTTACTCCACTCAGAACGAGTAACTCTTCTTTTCTTACACTGTGATCCGTGTTATGTAGCTTTATGTAAGCACTGAAAAGAAGTGATTTTCAAAGGTCATAAATGTGTGGTGCAGTATGTGATAATATTTGTAGATTGTTGTTTTCATGATGTGGATTTAGAGGATGTTGAAGGTTAGGCAGACAGACATCCTCTGATCTGTACTTTAAGAGACATGAAAGGAAGAGTTAATTAGAGAATATGCCTGATGAATAAAACTCAACAGCATGCAGTGTGTTTGTGTTGAATATGGTGGTGATGTTGCTAACCTTCAGTATTTGTGCTGTGGGTTACACTGTCCCTACTGTACCCGCTGTGGTTGCATACTTTGTCTATTCCGTATACACAGTGGAAAAATACAAGGCTGCACAGATGCTCTGAAATTGTTGTGTTGAACTTTTTTTTTGTATAGAAAATGAAAATTGTAATATGGGCACAGCGGTGGTCAGCGTAGACCAAGCAAGCTGCAGGGGTCCCGGTTATATTTTTGATTTGTCCAGTTTTCTTGTGCAGAGATCAGCAGTGAACTTGATGCGTATGTCTCCACACATTCTTAAAAAATACAATTTTTTGTGAACGATATTGTTTGTTTATTGCTGCTCCTTGTTGTTGCTTATGGTTTTAGTGTTGCAGCTTGAATAAAATGCTGTGCTTTAAGTTTGCCTAGATTTAGCGTTAATTGAATTGCTAATGAATGTGATTGAGCTGCAGAACCTATAGCTACAATCTTCTAGGAATTATTTTGCAACTTAAAAGCATATATACATAGTAGGGATCCAGTGATTATCTCTTTGGGTTATTATTCAATCAGATATTTAGCATTTCAGCATTTTTATTGCCGTGCCTCTCTATCTGTCGTCAAAACTCTGTGATCATGAGCAACGTCTCACCCAAAGCCCTATCTGATTGGCTACTCATCTTCAATAAATGCCTACTAACACTCAAGGAAAATGTTAAACAGTGATCTTTTAATTAAACATACATAAAACATCAATACACAAAAGCCTTTCTCCAACATTTTGTGGGAGGAGTTTATGTTTTTCCAAATATTGACACTTTAAATTGCATTTTGATTGTATTGGTTCCAAATCCTGGTTATCTGTGCCAACAATACACAATAGTGATTGATTGGTGTATACATACAGATGTGTGTATTTATATATTTAGCACTATTGCGCAAACAGTTTGTAGTGAATTAGTCATTTATCAGAAACAACATACTAAATCTTTGCTGGTTAAAGCTTCTAAAATGAGTGTGAGTTGCCTGAGAGCAGCTGCTGGTTATTAGCGAAAGCATACATAGATGTTTCGATGTGTAACTGTAGTGTGTTGTTAGAAAAAAAAAAGAACTGCCACTCCACAGCACAGTCCTCATTTAGCGTACAGCCCTGTATGCTAAATGAGGAGCGGTCCATTTCAACTTAACTGGGACACATCCCTTTCCTGGGCTTCTGTCGCTTCACTGTCTTGTTAGGCAAAGAGCGTGCCATCTGAGTATGGAGTCTAGTTGTCAAACAGCAGTCACAGTCAATGATCTGTACATGTGGCACTGCAGCACATCCACTTTATCCAGGGGTAATGAAGTTAATGTGGGTGAGGGGACCATTCTCTTCCCTCAAACTGTCCAAGTGCTGCTGAGAGACGTGCCTCCACCTCGAACTGCTGTGTGTGTGTTTCCTCTCTCAGTTGCTGGAATGTGAGATTCGTCATTTTGTCTGGCTAAAGAAGAGATAATAATTACCCTGCAGAGATGTACATGTGGAGAATTGCAGCTACATGATATAACAGCAGGACAGTGTTGTTTATTCTCTCTGGTTTAAATTTATTCCTCAAGACTCTTCTTTCCCAGGCTGTCAGTTATTTACAACTAGACTGTGAGGCAAGATGAACATGCGTCAGTCAACAGACTTAAGTACAAACGCTATGTGAAATGAATGCATGTTGAATATTTTGAATAGAAATGGTTTGATGGCAAAAATCCTCCAAAAGCACCCAACAAGTAGGCCTGAATGCAATGATTGGATTGGCTTTTTCCAGGCCTGTGGCTGCCACGGACAACAGATATTTTTTTTCTCTTTTATTATTAGAGCACTTGATTTATTGATTGCTGTCTGAATCTGAAAAGAGTTTCAAAAAATACAGTAATGCTTCTGGAGTACATTGCATACCCTTGTCTTTAACATCAACATTGTCAAGGGCTGTAATTTATTTCAAAGCATATTCTCTCAGGGCAGTTAGTATGGCTGTGCACTGCTAGTCAGGATCCAATATGATCTTTGCCCGAAATGAGCTTTTAGCTCTGTCCACATACATGTCAGAAGATAGTGTATTTAGGACTCCTGTCTACAAGCTTTAACATTGTAACCTGACATGTGTTCAATATCTCAAAAGACATACTCACCCCCACACGCAGAAGATACAGTTATAACAACAGAAATCAATAAAAAATTAGAGAGCTTGTGCCTCCACTGAATTCCATTATTTTTCTATGAACTGTGGGCGAGCAGTGTGAGGTGGGTGTAGAATCAGATGGAGGCCATGGGTCACACTCTGATTGTGTTTTTGAGATATTGAATAAGTGCTGAAGCTACATCTGCTTGTCCTGCGGCCGACACACATCAGACCGGGTGTCAGAATCTTTTATTGATCTTGACTTTAGACCTGTAAGTTGTGTTGGTGTCGCAAAAACAGTTGTTGAACGTTCGGCTTGTACACACACCTCATGCGCACACACACACACACACACACACACACACACACACACACACACACACACACACACACACACACACACACACACACACACACACACTCGTAGGCAGAGCTTGGTCTCTGAGATGTGAAGTGTGCTTTTCCTGTTTTCACTAAAACACAATTAGTCTCACAGCATGCCTGAGTGTTGAAGAATGTGTGCGAGTGTGCAATTATTAGTGTGACTATCTCATTGTAAGAACGGAGAGATGTACTTTATGGTGTGTGTGTGTGTGTGCAGGAAATGAGCAGGTGGTGGGGGGGGCATCAAAGCTGAAGTTAATTACAGGCCTTGAAGGCTGGATGTAAGTAATGAGTGATAAATGCTGAGAGAGTACACACACACACACACACACACCCACACAGAAACACGCATGCACATAAGCATGTCACACAATCACATAGACACACACATCTTAGCAGGATCAAATTGCCAGAGGTCAACAAACAAACAACTATTAAAGGTTCTCAGAGTCGGAGAGAGAGCCGGAGAGGCTGAGATAATGGGGGAAACAAAGGCAGAAAAAAAAGGGAAAATATTTTTTGTTAACAGAAGAATAGAAGAATTGCTTACCGTTTCAAATGGCACAAATACAAAGTCAAGCCGCATTTTGAAATGCAGCCACATTGCTTGCTAATTAATTAGAAAATATGGCGTAGCAGTCTCTTTGGCACCAGTGTTTTCCACCATGCCTCATGTAAATTGTTTATATTGGAAGTCTCACACAGTTGCAGCTTTGTATCATAACTTTACATACATTAACATCTATTAAGGTAAATCCTGTTGTACTGCACATCTGTCTGATAACAGCTGTGTTGTGGTTGTGAGGACTTGTGCTGACTGTCTGCTAACAAGGTGTGCTATGAAATATTCCAAACATCTGACTTTGGGTTTCCTCCGTCAGTTAAACCTCTTGCAAAAATGTTCATCCAGTGTAATATATAGAATCAGGCTGGACATGACGTATTTGAACCCCTCCTCTGTCAGTTTTAATTACCTAAATGATAATCTGCTTTATTGCCATTGTGTACTTTTTTATATGTAAGTTTAGGATTGTTGTAAAATTATTTCCTATTTAAGAAATAATAGTCTAAAATGGTTCATTTCAAAGTAAACCTTAATCTCCTGGCTTTTATTAAAAAAGGTCATTTACCAATTGTCAATACTTATCTATCATATCGACTGCACTTAAAGATTTTAATATGATAGATTTTGCAGCTACAGCATAGTAACTGTTGAGATTTTGCTCTTCTGATGTATTTGAGCTTGTCCTCTCTGTGAATGGATCTTCTTGCTGTGTTGTTTCTTCATTTGCTGCCATACTTTCATTTATAGGTGCCAAGGCAGCTTCCATAATTGTTGAGTAGAAAAGATGAAAAAAGATCTGGAAAACACACAATCCTTGTCAAAAAATGAAAAAGAAACCGAGAACAAAAAAACTGACTTTTGTGTTTGTCGTAATATGTCAAGTAATTTGTTGTGGAATATTTACTTTAGAAATGATGGACATTGGAGCTCTGCATAGGATTACAATAATCAGCAAATAATCAGAGGTCCCTCGATAATACTGATCCCGTCTGATTTGGACTACAGTGATGGACTTGCCTCAAAGCTGTAAATGAAAGAAAAATAAATTCCAGAGAAAGATGGAAGAGACACAACAGAATCTCTGTAGGATGCCTCAAACAAACAAACACAAAGTCTAATGGTTTTTTTCTGGGTTTGGCAGACCAAAGAGGAGCTCAGATGTGTGTTTTTTTTTTCTCTCTGCACTCAAGCCGTGTGTGTGTGTGTGTGTGTGTGTGTGTGTGTGTGTGTGTGTGTGTGTGTGTGTGTGTGTGTGTGTGTGTGTGTTCTTGTACTTGCTACATGGTGAGGACCATTTTCTGCATTTAACCATCAAAGTGAGGACAGTTTTACAAAGTGAGGACATTTTGGCCGGTCCTCACTTTGAAACAGCCATGTTTGAGGGTGAAGACTTGTTTTTAGAGAACAGGTATGAATTGAGGTTTGGTTAGGGTTAGGGTAAGGATTAGGGTTAGGCAATCAGTTGTGATGGTTAAGGTTGGGGTAAGGCTCTAGGAAATGCATTACGCCTATGGATGTCCTCACTAAGATAGAAGTACAAACGTGTGTGTGTGTGTGTGTGTGTGTGTGTGTGTGTGTGTGTGTGTGTGTGTGTGTGTGTGTGTGTGTGTGTGTGTGTGTGTGTGTGTGTGTTTGGTTTTGGGGGGCAGGATGACATTTACTCTGTAAGATGAAGTCTTTATGTTTGACACCAATCTCTCACTCAGTGTCTCTTTGGACCACACACACACACACACACACACACACACACACACACACACACACACACACACACACACACACACACACACACACACACACACATTGCCAAACAGTGCAAGCAACAAAAACAAAACATCTAAAACTTCTGTCTTATTTATGGGGCGAAACTTTTGATTGAAAGTTAGCTGAACCGGTTTCCATGGGGTCTTAAATATTTCAAAGAACATAAACAGTGACAGGCAGTTGACTTGACAGTTTTGTTCTAATTTCAGTTGGATGTAAATGCCTGTTTGTGGGAAGCAACAAAAAGTAAGAACAAGGCAACAGCAGTTGAGGCAGAGCTCGCAAATCATGACACTGCCTTTTGAGTCAGTCAGTATAAATATATAATGTTGAACATGGAATGCAGGGATGGGATGCAAATCCTGTTTGTTTTTTCCTTTATAGTCAGCGTGAAATAAACAGATCACAGCACAGAGACTGAGATTATGTCACAGACTCGACTGTGGACCCAAAATAGTTTGTATATATTTTTTTTCTTTCTTCTGCATGTGTGTTTGTGGTAAATATACAGCAATTGATCAGGCGGACTCAGGAATTTGCAGCAAATTTTTACCTTGTACTAAATATGCATTTGACTTACAACCTGTTTGTGCAGTCAGGGTTAATTCACCACAGACAACCATTGGACTGACTTTACAGAGGTTTTCTGTAGCCAGATAGCAAATGATGCACTGACCTTGTGTGTGTTCATGACTCATTTCAGATCCCCACAGTTAGTTCATTTTGTCATCGTCCTCCAGCCCTCCTCCTTTTCATGCCACCTCTGCATTTTAATTTGTCATTTTCTTTTAGCGTCAAAGTTTTCCTTATCAATAGATGATTTTAGTTTTTGTAGATTGTCGACATTGCTGCTGATGTTTTTCCACACACCGACACACGCACAAACAATTATATTGTGTATTGATTGACATTATTTTGTTGAAATCTGTCTTCACTTTGACATGAAAGAGTCCTCCTTTTGTAAATTCTTGTGTGTTTTGTGTGAGTTCATGCAGAAATTTGGTTGGATTCACTGTTGAACTATTGGGGAGATATATAACTAAAAGAGATGAATAAGTGTTTACCTTGCTAGGATTCACATCAAAAGTCTTATCATTGTTACATCTAACTGAAAAGCAGGACACGCTGTCTTCATGTATGCTTCTATGTTTTATGTATGTGTGCATATGAGTATGTGTATGTATATATATTTAATTTTGTGTTATTTAATTTAGGTTTATGGGTGCACTTTGGTGTTGACAAGCTGTTCCTCATTTCACAGAGACTGTTAACTGGTGGAAGGGTGGACATGGACCGCTGTTTGTAAGTGTGAGCTTTTTGGGAGTTCATTTTTCACAACTTAAAAAACAACATATAATATGAATGTAAATAAAATTGTGAAATAAACAAACAAACAAACAAACACATACCGATAAATTGTCATATTTTTGGGTTGAAACAAAAACAGTTTCGTTGGTTTCAGTCTAGCGCAGCCGCTTGTTTTCTCGCCGAGGAAAAACTCAATTTTTAGACGAAAAACGAAAAACGCCCACGAAATCCTGGAAGTAAATAGTTCTTATCAATAAATATTGCTATTTTTGAAATTGTGCATGAAATATTATATATTATCAACGTGATAATGAGAAACCTACCATTTACAGTGAGGCTTCTTCTTATGAAGGATTGCTATAACTAAATATGTACAATAGAAGTATTAGTTATGGCGTTTGAGTGTCACATTCTCTTTAACGTTCTCCTGAACGCTGTAAGATTAATTAATTGAGATCAAAACAAATTGTCTTCAGCAGCGACATCTGCTGTTCTTCTCTGTCTGGTTAATCATTTTCTATTCTATCATTTTTTCCCCCACTAATGTTCTCATCTTACAGCATCATTAGTTGTTTTCCAGACTTTGGTGTAATCTCTGACTGCCTCATAAATAAGCTGTGAGTTTAGAGCCAATTTTACTATGTTTTGCACTAATTAGCTAATAGTCAGTATTGATTATCTAAAAAGTGCCAAATGTCAGTGTCAATAATTGGCTGGGCTAATAGTCAGTCAATAGGTGGTAGTAGTAGAGGGGTAGACTTCCTGCTGTCTGATAGAGATCTGCTCTTGCAGGAACTCAACGTTCTTGTTCGTCTGATTGATCCTGGAGTTTCCAGCAGCTTGTCCTACAGACATCTGATCTGGATGAAGCTCTTGTGAGCCTGGTCATTCAGCTGTGTCTTTTCTGCCTGGAGCTTTTTAATGTGGCCATGCATGTGGTTGATGAGCTCCTTCAGAGGGTTGTTGTTCTGCTACATCAGTTGCATCTTCTCATCCAGTTCTTGTGGTCCATTTTTCCATCTTATTTTTGTCTTCCTGCCATTTTTTTTGTTCTGTTCCTCCATGACTTTTTTATTTGCTTCTTCAGAGCCTTCTCTTCTAATTGATCTGGGTCTCTCTGGAGGCTTTTAGTTTCTTCCAGCATCTCACAGAGACCCTCATTCTCCAGTTTAAATTTTGAGATTTCATCCTCCCTTTGGATGAGCTGTTTTTTTTACCTCATCCTCAGCATCCATGACAT
Source organism: Acanthochromis polyacanthus (assembly GCF_021347895.1). NCBI lineage: Eukaryota > Metazoa > Chordata > Actinopteri > Pomacentridae > Acanthochromis > Acanthochromis polyacanthus. The sequence continues at coordinate 16,692,586 of NC_067114.1, forward strand.
CGACCCAATTCATGGTCGGAGTCTAAGTCTATGAAGAGGCCTGCTCCTCTCTCTGGATGAGCCGTTCTTTGACCTTCCCTTACTTTTAATGACGTTTTTGAAGAGGCTTGGTCTTGCTGGGTGGTGTTTTTATGGCTCTCGGGCTCCAGTTTTTCTTGCACCTCTCTAAGCTTGCTGTTCCTTCTCATCAAAAGTTCCAGGTTGCATGTTTTGCCCTTGCTGGTCTGGGCCCAATGGAGAAACTGCTCCTTTTCAGTAAAGAGATGTTGAAGGTGCCAACCCATGCTCCTTCAGGCGATCATTTTCTACCATGGGCACATCCAAGGCCCTGCGCAATCCACTTTGGTCACTGCTTGCCTTTTGAGAAGCAGTCAAGTGAGGACGGATTGCAAATCTAACTCTGCGTTCAGGCTGAAACTAAAATACTGAATGTGCTACATACAGAAATAATTGAACACTAGTCTGTATTAGACGGTGGTTCTGTAGAGGATTGGTTGGTCTTCTGGTGGTAGAAGACGGTTTGCAGTTTGTCGTCTGTTGCAGATCATTCAAAGAAAACAAGAGCTGCTCTGACTGTTGGAAAGAACGCCAAATGGTCCGACGTGTCCGAATTTTTAAAAATTTCGACATGTTGTGATATCATCAGTGACGTAACACACTGGCCTTTGATGTTGTGTTTGATGTCGCCTAGCAACAGGAAACACGCACGCACACACATACAGATAAGTGTGTGTAATTGCAGTGCCATATGAAGCAAACAGATCACCACTTTTGATGCAGTTTGACAAGTCAACAGAAAGATGAGCAGATGAGGAGGGAAATAGTTCAGAAGCCAAGTCAGCACTCCTCCTTCTCCTCCTTTTGCTTGTTCCCTCCTCTCCGTTCGTTCTTCCATCTGCTTCTTCCGACATCTGCCTTCCTCTTATGCCTTGCTTTCCTCCTTCCACATTTTTCGTTCCCGTGCGACTTTACCTCACCCCTCTGATCTAGCGTCTCCTTGTCCCTCATCGTTCAGAGACATTTTTGGTCCCACCCTCCTCTGCTCCCTGCTTCGTTCCCGGTGTAGATTATTTTGCTTGCATCTGCTTATCTCCCTCATTCTCCTCCTCCTCCTCCCTTCTGTTCTCCATCTCCTGCAGTTAGATACCCAGGTGTCTCCAAACACGCGCACACACACACAGCTGTATCATTTGCAAACCAAGTGATTTGCTGTAAACTGGGAGCTCACCTTCCCATGTGTTTGGTATTCATCTTGCGAGCACATCTGTGTGTGTCAGTTTTAACTCCCCTTGTGAGGACCTCATGGCTTCACACAAATTATGTTGGGCCTCGGGAGGGTGAACATTTATTTTTTCTGGTATTTAGTTAGGCTTTGTGCAACACAATTAATGTAAGTCGGTGTGTTTTTCCAGCAAGTGCTGAACCTTCAGTGTTTGCATGTGTGTGTGTGTGTATTTTTGTTCCCATTAGAAATTTGGGTAAAACAGAAAGGCTCCCTGCAGCTTCTCATTATTCTTCTGATCATAGACAGCGCATCTGTTGCTTGTGAATGCTAATGTCTCTCTCGAACCTAAAGGCAGAAAGCTAAAAAGAAATGACTATAATTTAAGCCCTATGTGGACTGGATTAGTTTTGTGAATACTGTCTGAGATGAAATTGCGAACATCTGATTTCGTTCTTCCATTTTCTCATTCGGGAAAGATTCCAGTTTCTGTTGTCCATCACCAATGTGGATGAGATTCCTCCCTCCAGTTAAGTATTGATAATTAGTGGTTGTGAATGTCAGTCCTTAAGCTCTTTGACATTTACTTTGCTGCAATTTAAGTCATGTAACGGGGGTATTTCAGAGTGTAGGATCGTTGTCAATCCTTGTTTGCATTTCAAGCAGCATATCACAGAACTGGCTCAGCCTTGCTTCTTTATCAGATTGAACTCCTGGGTGTTCAGAATTCGACAGTCAGGTATTCTACTTGTTCTGGCATATTTAGTGGATGCTCGATCAGATTGGAATTTAGGGATTTGGAGGCTTGATCAACACTGAGCTCTTTTTTTTTTGAGGAACTCAAGCGATTTTTGGGCAGTTTTTTGCAGTGGGAGAGCCTCATTGTCCTGCTGTGGAAGATCTCTGGAGTTGGGGAGTACTGTTAGCATTCATCAGTGTTTACGTAGATGATATGTGTCAACGTAAGATCAACATGAATGCCAGGACCTAAGGCTTTCCAGCAGAACATAG